>NC_091291.1:120580248-121279415 GCF_032444005.1 Ranitomeya imitator
CATATTACAGAGGTTCTTTTGGCCTGGTGTCTACGCTGAGGTTACAAAGTACTGTGACACATGTCCTGAGTGTCAACTAACCTCACCCACCACGAACTACCGGAGTCCGTTAGTACCTCTGCCCATCATAGAAGTACCCTTTGAGCGGATAGCAATGGATCTGGTGGGACCAATAGTAAAATCTGCCCGGGGCCATCAGCACATATTAGTAGTCGTAGACTACGCCACCCGGTATCCAGAGGCGGTACCGCTTCGGCACACTTCGGCTAAACTAATAGCCCGTGAACTGTTTGCCATGTTTTGTCGTCTTGGGCTTCCCAAGGAGATCCTTACAGATCAGGGAACCCCTTTTATGTCTAAAGTGACTAGGGAGCTATGTAAATTGCTCCAAATTAAACAGTTGCGTACGTCAGTGTACCATCCACAAACCGATAGGTTGGTCGAGAGGTTTAATAAGACCCTCAAGGCCATGCTCAAAAAGGTGGTCGCCAAGGATGGGAAGGATTGGGATATGTTATTGCCATATTTAATGTTCGCCATACGCGAGGTACCGCAGGCGTCCACGGGGTTCTCCCCATTTGAGCTATTGTATGGCAGGCACCCGAGGGGGCTGCTGGATGTAGCCAAAGAGACGTGGGAACAGGAGCCCACTCCACATAAGAGTGTTATCGAGTATGTAGCAAGTATGCAGGATCGGATTGCAGTCGTGCAACCCATCGTAAAGGAGCATCTGTTGGATGCCCAGGCCGCTCAGAGCCGTACCTATAATAAAAGGGCCACGGTCAGGTCCTTTAAAGAAGGAGACCGGGTGTTGGTACTAGTGCCCACCCCAGAGAGTAAACTCATGGCCAAGTGGCAAGGGCCGTATGAGATACGGGGAAAGGTGGGGGAAGTGAATTACAAAGTGTACCAACCCGGGAAAAGAAAACCCGAGCAGTTGTACCATGAAAACCTGCTGAAGGCCTGGAAGGACCGAGAATGTTTGGTCACAGATGCAACTACGGTCATACAATCGGAGGTCCCTCTGGCCCTGGCCAAGGACACAGCCAGGTGTGAGGTAAAAGTCAATGATGCCCTCACAAAACAGCAGCGGCGGGAGGCTCGAGCTTTGGTACAGCAGAATATGGATGTATTCTCAGAGCTGCCGGGGCGAACCTCAGTGATTCAGCATGACATTGTCACTGAGCCCCGGGTAAAGGTGCGGATGAAACCGTACCGAGTGCCAGAAGCCCGAAGGCAAGCCATCGCGGCCGAGGTAAAGCAAATGCTTCAGTTGGGAGTCATTGAGGAGTCCCAAAGTGAGTGGGCTAGCCCCATTGTACTAATACCAAAACCTGATGGGTCATTATGCTTCTGTAATGACTTTAGGAAGTTAAATGAAGTATCAAAATTTGACCTGTATCCCATGCCACGGGTGGACAAGCTAATTGAGAGACTGGGGAAGGCCCAGTACTTCACCACACTGGATCTCACGAAAGGTTACTGGCAGGTTCCCTTAACAGAGTCAGCGAAGGAAAAGACTGCTTTTATAACCCCAGAGGGTCTCTTTCAATACATTGTCTTACCTTTTGGGTTACATGGGGCTACGGCCACATTCCAGAGGCTGATGGACATTGTGTTAGCACCACATAGAGATTACGCATCGGCCTATTTGGATGACATAGTCATCTTTAGTACCGACTGGGATACCCATCTGTCCCAGGTACAAGCAGTGCTAGAGTCTCTTAGAGCCGCAGGGTTAACAGCAAACCCAAAGAAATGTGCGATAGGTCTCACGGAAGCCGGTACTTGGGATACGTGATCGGCCGGGGGGTTATCAAACCTCAAGTGAACAAAATTGAGGCCATTCAAAACTGGTCCAAGCCCTTAAGTTCCAAACAAGTGAGGGCATTCCTTGGCATCATTGGGTATTACCGTCGGTTTATACCCAATTTTGCTGGTAAATCGGCTTCCCTAACGGACCTGTTAAAAGGGAAGAAAACGGTGATGGTCAAGTGGAATCCTCAAGCAGAGGAAGCGTTCTAGTCTCTGAAGTCGGCGTTGTGTGGACAGCCGGTCCTCATCAGCCCCGACTTCAAGAAAACCTTTATTGTGCAAACCGATGCCTCAGAGGTAGGCTTGGGAGCGGTGCTGTCGCAAGAGGTGAACGGGGATGAGCATCCAGTCACCTATCTAAGCAGGAAACTGACCACGGCAGAGAAAAATTATAGCGTAGTGGAGAAGAAGTGCTTGGCGATCAAATGGGCCTTGGAGTCCCTACGCTACTATTTGCTCAGGCGTCAGTTTCGGTTGGTAACAGACCATTCACCCCTTGTCTGGATGAGAAATGCAAAGGAAAGGAATGCCCGAGTCACCAGATGGTTCTTGTCCCTACAAAATTTCAGCTTCTCTGTGGAACATCGGGCTGGGAAATCACAGGGAAATGCAGATGCCCTGTCACGGGCACCATGTATGCTGACAAATGTTCAACCCCACAAGTCTGAACAGAGGGGGGGGTATGTGAGGCAGTGACCGGTGTCATATGCGAGGGTCGCTATGTGTCCCCCAGGATGTGCTTAGAAGCATATTAGATCCGCTGGAGTGCCCTGTGCTCACAGCAGGTTGCCTGTGAGACACAGGGAAGAATAAAAGTAAGTGTGAACTGGGTCAAGTTATTTGTCCCAGAATTTATTCAGGAAAACCTGGTATGGGCTTTTATTTTGAAACGGACTGCAGGATGGTAGTGGGGCCGGTCCGTTTCCTCCAGCCCAGATCTTATAGTGGCCCATGGCCATAGAATCTGGGGGATAGAAAAAAAAACCCCAGCAAGAGAGTTTGGGTGTGTCAGTCTGGTCTGGGAGTCAGACCTTGCAGGAGGCTTGTGCAGAGCTCCTTCCGTGTGGAGAAACACGGGCCAGGCAGAGCCTGAAAAGCCAGACACCCCAGCGTACACGGGGGGTGTAATACGCTCACGGCAGCGGACTATGGACTGTTGTTATTTTTTTCCCGGCTGCATACCGAAGGACTTGTTTGCTTTTCCGGTTTGTGAGTATGCTGTGTAATAAACAAGACTTTGTTTGAACTTTATATGGGTCACTGCCTATTCACTGCACAGCAAGGACATCGCTACATCACACTGAATAAAGTGTAATTGAAGTAGAGGAAATTTCCAAGTTGATTACTGAATAATTCATGGAGCTGCATTTAGTACCCTCAAAATGTCATAGTGCCATTCAAATCGATTGCTTATATACTTTAGACGGCTACACATAGTGCCATCCATATTAGTATCATCAAAATTCACATAGTTCATACATCTACTTACAGCTATCGAAATTCATTACTCTATATTTAATAGAGCTAGACATAAAATTATCAATACTACCAGTTAAACAAATACAGTATGATTCAATAAACAAGTTTTGTGACACAACAGCGATCTCAGTAACGATCTCGCTATGTGTGACACGTAGCAGCGACCAGGCCCCTGCTGTGAGATCGCTGGTCGTGTCGGAATGGCCTGGACCATTTTTTGATCGTTGAGGTCCCGCTGGGTAACACACATCGCTGTGTTTGACACCTTATCAACGACCTCGTTAACAGGAGGTCCCATTGAATCGTCATGAAATAGCATCGTTCTACAGGTCGCTACAGGTCGCCGCATCGCTGCTGCGTCGTTGGGGAGATCTCACTGTTTGACATCTCACCAGCGACCACATAGCGATGCAGCAACGATCCCTGACAGGTCGTATCGTTGTCGGGATCGCTTTAGCGTCGCTATGTGTGACGGGGCCTTTATCCTGATCCCTCTCTAAATGCAAGGAAAACACCATAAAAGGGTTATTAGCTCAAAGCTATACTGTACTGGACAAACAAACCAGCCAGACAACAAGATTATGGAAAATAAACATCTTACCTGTGTATACAAGCAAGGCTGGTAAATAAGAAAAGACTCCACGCTGGCTCCCCCTCTCCCCCGACGCACGTTTTGCCTTGCTTCTACCTGGCAAAAATTGAAGTGCTGAATAACTTCTTTAACTAAACTTTATGTACAAAATATACCCTGGAAGATTTCCAACTAAATGCAAAAATGTCTTCACCCCTTCAGTACCTGCCAATATTCCGCTTTTTTGTTTTTCATTTTCTTTTTTTCGTCCCCTTCTTTCAAGAGCCATAACTTTATTGTTCTGGCCATATAGACATATGAAGACTTGGTTTTTTTTTGCAAGATGAGTTGCACTTTTGAATGACACCATTCATTTTATCACATAGCGTAGCTGAAAAGGGGGAAAAAAAATCCAAGTTTGTTGAAATTGCAAAAAAAAAGTACAAATCCACAATTTTTGGGGGCATATTTTATTTACCATGTTTGCTATATGGTAAAACTCACCTGGTAATATGATTCCCCAGGTCATTACAAGTATGCAGTGTGTGTCATATGCAAGGGTCAATATGTATCAATAGAAAAATACAGGGGCCGAAGGCCCAGTCAGCTCACCATAAGACCACAGGAGCACGTGAACCCGTCCTGACCCAGACGTAGCAACAGGTGAAGACGTAAGAAATGTGAAGATTGTTCCAGCTCCTTTCCGATTAAAAGTCCTTTATTGATCCATATCCTTAAAAAATCATCCCTGCACAAAAGGGAATGTGAACAGCGACAAAAACCTGCTAATAGCAACGCGTTTCGATCTAAAAGATCTTCATCATGGCTATCTACACACAAATACAGAGGAAGTATATATACAATGCTTTAGCAAATCACAGTGAAAACTTCAAATCACATGATCTGATCGCAGGTCCTGCAAGCAATACAAACATGCAAAACCCGTATAGTATAGAGTGGTGGCAGCGTGTATGAGTGGGTGTGTGGCCTGGGTCGGTGTGTGATGTATGCTCCCATTACTGCATAGGACAGAGGTTGAATGCTGGACTGAGTGGGGAGATGGGTTGTGCCTGCAAGGGTTAATCTAAGTCACGTGCTGAGAGCGCGCATGTGATGAATTAGTGACACCACGGAGAAGGGATCCATGACATACTGTATTTAACCCTTTAGTGACCAAGACCATTTTGACCTTAATGACCAAGCCAATTTTTACAATTCTGACCTCATTTTATGAGGTTATGGCTCTGGAACGCTTCAACTTATCCCACTCATTCTGAGATTGTTTTTACTCTGTGGCCTCATTGGGGGACACAGGACCATGGGTGTTATGCTGCTGTCCACTAGGAGGCTGACACTATGCATAATCTGAAAAAGATTAACCGTGGCTCCTCCTCTGCAGTATACACCCCTGGACGGGGTCAGCCTTCTCCAGTTTTAGCTTAGTGTCGCATAGGAGGCACACCTAAAACTTTTTTATTCTGTTTTTTCTGACTCATTCTGAGATAGTTTTTTTTCTCCTTCGCCACATTGGGGGATACAGGACAGTGGTGTATGCTGCTGCCACTAGGAGGCTGACACAAAGTAAATACAAAAAGGGCTAGCTCCTCCTCTGCAGTATACACCACCCACTGGCTCCGGATAGAACCAGTTCAAGCTTAGTGTCCGTAGGAGGCAAACTGGGGTCTGTTATTCAGACCACACTTTTTTCTTTTCATTTTTATTTTGATATTTTTAACCTTTGGTGCAAGAGAAGACTGGGGTGACGGACCTTTTCAAGGGGCCGATTTCCCCCCAAACATCAACAGGCAAGCACGGCGAGTGTCGCCTCCCCGTACCCTCTCCTGCGATGTGGGATGCCACAGCCCTGTGAAATCCTAGGGGAACAAACCCTTACACAGAGGCTCTCTTCCCATGGTGTCCGGCTGTCCCCTCTGCACCACCACCGTCAGTGGTGCTGCATGGACCTGGACGGTCCCTCTCCACCTCCCCATCAAAGGGGATGGTGGATCGAGTGTTCCTGCACCATCCCCCGCTTATTACCTTCGCCGGACAGGACTCCATTCTCCACCTTCAGCGGTGAGTTCTCTGTGGGGGGCTCATGAGCGCATCGCGGACCCAGCCGCTTCTCATGGCCTGGCTCAGCTAATTTAGCCCCCGGCTTCGGCTTTAACTAGGCCGCAGTTTGAAAAACTCTGCCCACAGCGTGCATTACGCCCAAGGCCCCACCCACCGGTCTGGCACTTCTCATACACTGCGAGAAGCGCCCTCCTAATCTCGGTAGCCATCTTCAGCCCCTCTAATGCTGAAGGGACCACACCACTACACCAGGGACAGCGTTGCTCCGCTGAGACACGAGCACAGGGCCTGGGTAAGTGCTCTACCACACTACCGCAGGTCCCCCCTTTTATATAGCCACACTGAGACAGCCAGCACACAAACTGCTCGGCTAATATTTCAGCTGCACACAAAGTGCTCCGCTGGTTTTTCAGCCGACAACCTCCAAAAGTACTGCAGGGATGTAACAGGGTACAACATGTCTCTACCTAAAACCTCCAAAAAGTCTTCGAAAACACATAGTGTTTTTCAGTTCTTGTACCTCCTGTCAGGCTGCGCTACCAAGCGGGCATACTGCTCCGCTCTGTCATATTTGTGACCCAAATGCACCCAAAAATGACCGAGCCCACGGTGACCAGTCCCCCTGAGTGGGTTTTGTCACTCTCGCGATCTATGGCTTCCTTGACTAAAGTGATTGAGTCCCTCCAGAATCCTTCCAGGAGCAGGACCACTAATCCACCTGCCCAAGAAAATTCCCCTACAGCAGGGAAACCATTTGCCTGCAGGGGCCGTTCTCATTCAAGACACAAACGGACATCTAGGAAGCATGTACATAGCTCGTCCCCAGGCCCTCCGGTGCCTCGGCATCCGTTAGCTCTGCTTCCCACTCTCCCTCTTCAGGCACCTATAGCGACCATGACTCTGAACCTGAGTCTGATTGGCCCCTTGATCTAGAGTCGCCAGGTTATCAGACTACTCTAGATAGTTTCAATGAGGCCATTAACCAGTCACTGCAGGTCGATGAGGAACCCGCAACTTCCCTTACAGATAATGTGGTGTACTTCAAAAGAACCATGCGTGCTTATAGGGTGTTTGTCAATCACCCAGAGTTCCAGGACATAGTTCGGTGACATAGGGAGCGTCCGGAAAAACGCTTTGCAGGTCAGAGATCTCTGGAGTCAAGATATCCTTTCTTTCCTGACCTCCGCAAACAATGGACAGAATCCCCTCCAGTGTATCCTCCCATTTCCCATTTGTCCTCCAAAACTCTTCTGTCCTTGCCAGACGGATCATCCGTCAAGGATCCCACAGATCGCCTGATTGACAGCCTCGCCCGTTCGGTTTTTTGAGGCATCAGGCTTGGCACTTTTCCCTCTTTTGCAGCTACCTGTGTAGCCAAAGCTGTGACTTTTTGGGCAGATTCTCTGCATAAGGCCTTACAGAAGAGTGATCTCCCTTCCGATATAGTGGAGTTGGCTAATCAAATTTCTTTGGCTGGTGATTACTTAGTTAACGTTTCCCTGGACACGGCTAATTGCTCTGCTCTTACAACTTCAAACACAGTGGCGATTAGAAGGGCACTATGCCTGAGGAACTGGCGAGCAGACTCTGCATCTAAAAAGTCCTTAACGTCCCTTCCCTATATCAGTGGCTGCTTATTCGGTGAAAAGCTGGACCAACTGATTTTGGATGCTACTGGAGGGAAGAGTAAATCCCCTCCCCAGCAGAGATTTAGGCAACCGATCCGCCGACAGCCGCAGGCTTGTTTTCGGTCCTTTCGCAAAAATTACGGATGGTCCTCTATGGCCAGTTCCCGCAGTTTGGGGCGTCGCGCTGTCAGAGACAAAAGTCCACAGGCCTCGTACAAGCCCAACCACTCCTGGAGGGGCCACCCCATGCAGTCTAGATCTAGGGGATCCAGAGCCCAAAGATCTTCAACTAAATGACTCGCAACCTTGTCCGGAAGACACCAGCAGAGTAGGCGGCCGCCTTTTCCTGTTTCGCCATATCTGGCTAGCAGTCATTTACGACGAGTGGGTCAGGGATCTGGTGTCCTTCGGATACAAAATCAAATTTTCTCCCCCCAACCCGTTTTTTGCTTCCCAGCCTCCCGAAGCAGGAACGCAAGCTCAAGCTTTTTTCCAGGCCATTGAGTCACTTCACCGAGACGGGATCATTATCTCGGTCCCAGAGAATGAAAGGTTCTGGGGCTTTTATTCAAATCTGTTCATGGTCCCCAAGAAAGATGGAACAGTCAGACCCATCCTGGATCTAAAGCTCTTAAACAGATTTGTCAAAGTCCGACATTTCAGGATAGAGTCCCTCCGTTCCGTCATTGCGTCGATGGAGCAGGGTGAGTTCTTAGCCTCCATCGACATTGGGGATGAGTATCTTCACATCCCAGTCTTCCCGGCTCACCAAAAGTTCCGTCGCTTCACTGTCTGTGGGGAACATTTTCAGTTCACGGCCTTACCTTTCGGCCTCGCCACCGCCCCCAGAGTTTTCACAAAGGTCATGGCAGCGGTCATGGCCATCCTACACTCTCGGGGTCTAGTCGTGCTCCCCTATCTAGACAATTTACTGGTCAAAGGCCCATCTTTTCAAGCCTGTGAGGAGTGTGTCTGCATTTCTTTGGATACTCATTCTCGGCTGGGCAGATGGATCAACTTAAAAAAGTCATCTCCTGTCCCAGCACAGCAGATCTCCTTCCTGGGCATGACTCTGGACACTTCCGAGGGTTGGTGCTTCTCCCTTGGGACAAGGTCCTAGCTCTTCAACAGGGGGTCCGGAAGCTCCGTCAACCGTCTCCCTGTTCCATCCGTTTCAGCATGAGGATTCTCGGGAAGATGGTGGCCGCAATGGAGGCAATTCCATTTGCGCAACTGCATCTTTGTCACCTTCAGCATGTACTGTTGGATGCATGGGACAAGAGTCCCTTTTCCCTCGACCAACCGTGTCCACTGACCCCTTTGGTCAAGCAGGCACTCCAATGGTGGGCGCTCCAGGCCTCCCTTCTCCAATAGCAGTCCTTCCTCCCAGTCCATTGGCTGGTAGTCACTAGCGATGCCAGCCTCCTCGGCTGGGGATCTGTTTTTCATCAACACACTGCCCACGGCAGCTGGTCCCCTCACGAGTCTCGCCTTCCAATCAATGTCCTGGAGATCCCTGCAATTTGGCTGTCCCTGCGGCGTTTCCATCATCTCCTAGCAGGTGGCCCCATCCGTATCCAGTCGGACAATGCCACGGCAGTGGCATATATAAATCAACAGGGGGGCACCCACAGCAAGGCTGCAATGCGCGAGGTAGAACACATTTTTTGCTGGGCCGAAAGGAACCATTCAGTCATATCGGCCGTTCACATTCCAGGGGTGGAAAATTGGGCCACGAACTTCCTAAGCCATCAAGGTCTTGCCTCGGGAGAGTGGTCTCTCCATCAGGACATTTTCCAACAGATCTGCCTTCGTTGGGGTACTCAGGACGTACACTTGATGGCTTTCTGGTTCAATTCAAGGTACCTCAGTTTGTGACCCGGTCTTTGGACTCGAGAGCCATTGGGGTGGACGTGCTGGTCTTTCCTTGGAGTCAGTTTCATCTTCCTTACCTGTTTACTCCCTTGCCCTTGCTTCCAAGGGTCATCAGGAAGATCAAGGCGGAGGGGGTGCTGGTGATTTTCATTGCTCTGGATTGGCCTCGCTGAGCGTGGTATGCGGAGCTGGTCCAACTGATCGCTGTAACAATTATAGTGGAACACACAGGAATCTCTTGGCTAGAGACAAAAAGCAGCAGAACCAAATATAGTGATAAGTCTGTATTATTCAAACAAACACTGGTGCAAAGCGTGAGCAAGTTCATAACACAGCAAACAAGGTGAAATCAGGATAAGTTCCTTGCAGCTCTGCTGCAGGCAAAGTCAGTATTCAAACGCACAAACGTGGGTGCAGCATGTGCACAACAGTTCAAGTGGATGGCAAACTGAGTCCTTTTTAGGAGTGGTGTATTTGCAGCTTTGCTGCAGGCAAAGTCTTATAGATGTAGCACCTTCTGGGGAAATGCAGACGATAAGACACAGTTCAAACCAGGGCTGACAGTTTTAGCAACGAGTCCAGAAGCAGAGCAGAGCTTCAAGTCCAAACAGTCACATAAACCAGCAGTGAAAAGCAAACAAACTAGCTGTAGCAGGATGAGCTTACATGTCCAGCAGGTAGGAGAGAAATGCAGAGAAATGCAGGTGAACCTCAGGTGGATATCCTTGCCATCTTATAAGATACTGAAGACGATTTCTGTGGATCCTTGAATCAATGATTTCCTCTACCAAGAATTGTTCTTGCCCATCAACCGATATGGGTCGTGGAGGGGGCACAGAGCATCCCTGAAAGCTATTGGGAGAAACAGGCTTCAATAGAGAGACATGAAATACTGGGTGTACCTTCATAGTCTTCGGCAGCTTTAGATGGCAGGCCACAGAACTCACGATACCGTTGATCTTGAAAGGACCAATGAACTTCTGTCCCAGTTTCTGTGAAGGAACGTTCAGTCTTAGATTCTTAGTAGATAACCATACTGAATCTCCTACCTTGAACATGGGAGCTGGCTTTCGGAATCTATCCGCCGACCTCTTGTAACGTTCCTGAGCTGAAGTTAAGGATTCCTTAAGGACTTCTAGATTTTCCTTCAAAGCAGTCAATCTCTCCTCCACTGCCGGAACTGGAACATCCATTGGAGATCTAGGAAAGATGCTTGGGTGATAACCTAGATTAGCGAAGAAAGGCGTTACCATAGTGGAGGCATTCTGAGAATTATTGTAGGAGAATTCCGCTAAAGGAAGCAGTTCCAACCAGTCATCCTGAAGATGGCAGACGTAGCATCGTAGATATTGCTCCAGAGTCTGATTGGTTCGCTCAGTCTGACCATTCGTCTGAGGGTGATATGCGGAAGAAAGACGAACATCAATATTAAGCGCAGAACAAAACCCCTTCCAGAATCTTGACGTGAACTGAACTCCACGATCAGAAATAACTTCATCTGGGACCCCATGCAGCCGAAAAATATTCTGTATTACTAAATTTACAGTCTCTTTAGCTGAGGGGAGGCCGGCACAAGGAACAAAATGAGCAGCCTTAGGCAGACGATCAACTACCACTAGAATAGTGTTCATGCCACCAGAAGTAGGAAGATCCACAATGAAGTCCATAGAGATTGAGCCCCACGGGCGAGATGGAATAGGTAGTGGTTGAAGTAGACCCGTAGGAGAAGCACGAGGAGTCTTATAACGAGCACATACCTCACAAGAGAGCACATAGTCCTTAGTATCCTTCAGGCAAGTTGGCCACCAGAAAAATCGGCTCAGGAACTCTTGCGTCTTCTGTACCCCCCTATGACCAGCCAACTTGGAGTCATGTACCAACTTGAGGATCTGCAGACGTACGGCCTCAGGAATGTAGATGCGTTGGTCACGGAACCACAAGCCTCCCCTAAGGGCAAGATTGATATCCACAGGCGGGTTAGCAAGAAATACATCACCATCATAGGCCTCTTTGATCCTTGTCCATAGATCTGAATCATGGATTACTCCGATGAAGTTGGCATCCGAAAGAATGGTCTTGAACGGGGCTCCAGGTACGGAATCCGCAGAATGGATTCGGGACAAGGCATCAGCCTTCCCGTTACGTGAACCTGGACGGTACGAAATAATAAAGTTAAATTGGTTTAAAAACAAGTTCCACCGAGCCTGACATGGAGACAGACATTTAGCAGATCTGAGGAACTCCAAACTGCGATGATCGGTGAGCACTACGATCTGTTGTGCGGCCCCTTGCAGATGATGTCTCCATTCCTTAAAGGCTGCAATAATCGCTAGGAGTTCCTTATCTCCCACGTCGTAGTTCCTTTCTGCAGGGGTAAGTCTACGAGAAAAGAAAGCACAAGGATGTAATAGAGCCTTCTCTCCAGTTCTCTGAGAGAGAATGGCTCCCAGTGCCCAATCAGAAGCGTCCACCTCCACGATGAAAGGCAGTGCTGGGTCTGGATGAATCAAAAGCGGAGCTGAGGTAAAACAAGACTTAAGCCGATCAAAAGCCTCCTGAGCCTGTGAAGACCACTTAAAGGATCTTTCCTTCTTAGTCAGAGAAGTGATGGGACGGACAATCTCTGAAAAATTTCTTATGAAACGTCTATAAAAAATTGCAAAGCCGATAAAGCGTTGAACCTCCTTAATGTTCTTTGGCACCGGCCAATCCAGGATTGCTTGAATCTTACTGGATTCCATGTTTATCCCCTGAGGAGAGATGACATAACCTAAGAACTGAATTTCTGAACGATGAAACTCACATTTCTCCGGCTTGATATAAAGATGGTTCTCTTGCAAACGCTTCAAAACCATTTTGACGTGTTCTTGATGCTCCTGTAGAGAGTCAGAAAAAATTAGAATGTCATCCAGATAGATTACAACAAACTGGTCCAGTAAATCTCTAAAAATATCATTGGCGAGATGTTGAAACGTTGCTGGGGCATTGCACAGCCCAAAAGGCATTACCAAGTACTCAAAATGTCCATACCGACATCTGAATGCCGTCTTCCATTCATCACCTGGTCGGATACGTATCAGATTATACGCCCCGCGAAGATCCAATTTAGAGAATACCTTGGCATGACGGATTCTTTCCAACAGTTCTGGGATCAAAGGCAAGGGATAACGATTCCGGATGGTCACCTTATTGAGTTCCCGATAGTCTATGCAGGGTCTTAGGGTCCCATCCTTCTTCTTTACAAAAAAAAATAGGTGCCCCTGCTGGCGAGGAAGAAGGACGTATAAAGCCTTTAGCCAAATTTTCATCAATATACTCTTTCAAAGCTTGGAGCTCGGGAGCTGCCAAAGGGTAGACGTTACTGAAAGGAATAGCTGCCCCTGGAAGCAGTTCAATGGGACAATCATACTCCCTATGTGGAGGAAGCTGATCTGCCTTTGTCTTATCACAGATGTCAGAGTATTCCTTATATACAGCAGGTAAAGTAAATACCGGTTCAGAGGGTTCCAAATCAAGAGACTCCGGAACAGTTTCCTTTACGGTTGAATCACTCCTGGTTGGGAATGTAATCTCCTTGGTCTCCCAGTTGATTGTTGGATTCTGTGAGCGCAGCCAAGGAATGCCTAGAATCACAGGAAAATGAGGAGAAGAAATTACTAAAAATGAGAGCTGCTCCTGATGGTCCGGTTCCAATAAAATGGCAAGCGGTACAGTCTCCTGATCAACAGGCCCAGAAACTAGAGGTGAGCCATCTACCGTCTCCATAGCAATTGGAGAAGCTCTATGCTGGATCTCTATGCCGTGTTTCTTGGCAAATGCAATGTCCATAAAATTACCCCCTGCGCCGGAATCAATCATGGCTGCGCTAGGGATCCACTGTCCAGAACATAAGATTTTTATAGGGAGTGAGCAGTGAGAGTCTTTTTCCTTCTGCTCCCTGGAAGGAGTAGTCATGGAGAGAGAATGAAAAACAGCATTCAATGGTAGGCTAAATTCAGAGACATCAGATTCATCGTCATCATTATCGTATTCCCCTACCGCTGCTAACACCTTGCTAGGCCGCTTCGGACAGTTGATTAAGAAGTGATCAGATTGGCCGCAATAAAAGCAAAGACTCTCCCGGAGGCGACGCTCCCGACGTTCATTACTCTCACGTCTCTGCACCGAGTCAATTTGCATAGGCACTACCTCAGTCTCCCGAGTGGCTTTACCTGCAGGTTCTTTGGGAGAAAGGGAATAATTAGACATACGATTAAATACCGCCAATTTCTCCTGTCTACGCTCAGTAAGGCGAATATCAATGCGTACACAATGTTGGATAAATGTTTCTAGCTCTTGTGGCGACTCTGAGCGGGCTAATTCATCCTTTATAACACTAGACAGACCTCTCCTAAAAATAGGCAATTGTGCATAAGAATCCCAGTTAGTATCCACAGCTAGCCTTCTAAAATCAGTGGCAAATTCAATAACTGAACGTTTACCCTGACGCAAGGACAGTAAGGCGGTCTCAGCAGAGGCGCGGCGGTTAGGGTCATCGAACATTAATGCCATGGCAGCCAAAAAATCATCCAATACATTTAAACGTGGATCACGAGACTCGATCATCGGATTCGCCCAGGCGAGCGCTCGTGATGTCAATAGCATAATAATACACAACACTTTAGATCGATCTGTGTGGAAGCGGTCAGCATGCACATCAAAATATAACAAACATTGATTTACAAAACCACGAAATTTATCACGATCACCATTGTATCGGAATGGCGGCAGCTTAGGAGGACTGACTGCCTGCGGCTGTCCCGGGGGTAAGACCACTTGTGTGGCCATCTGAGCACTTAAGTCCAGAAAAGCCTGTCCATACTGGGACTCCATGTCTTTAAATTTATTTTCCTGAGCGTCCATTCGAGTACTCAGATCCTGCAGAGTCTGTCCAAACAACTGCTGATTATGTTCCAAGCCTCCAACCTTACTCTGCAGACTGCCCATCTCTTTTTGCAGAGATCTCATCATAGAAAACAGTTGTTCAATCCTAGGTTCAGTAGCCATTGTCTCAGCAGATTCCTTATTTGGCTTGTGTATCCTGTAACAATTATAGTGGAACACACAGGAATCTCTTGGCTAGAGACAAAAAGCAGCAGAACCAAATATTCCAGGGGTGGAAAATTGGGCCACGAACTTCCTAAGCCATCAAGGTCTTGCCTCGGGAGAGTGGTCTCTCCATCAGGACATTTTCCAACAGATCTGCCTTCGTTGGGGTACTCAGGACGTAGACTTGATGGCTTTCTGGTTCAATTCAAGGTACCTCAGTTTGTGACCCGGTCTCGGGACTCGAGAGCCATTGGGGTGGACGTGCTGGTCTTTCCTTGGAGTCAGTTTCATCTTCCTTACCTGTTTACTCCCTTGCCCTTGCTTCCAAGGGTCATCAGGAAGATCAAGGCGGAGGGGGTGCTGGTGATTTTCATTGCTCTGGATTGGCCTCGCTGAGCGTGGTATGCGGAGCTGGTCCAACTGATCGCTGTAACAATTATAGTGGAACACATAGGAATCTCTTGGCTAGAGACAAAAAGCAGCAGAACCAAATATAGTGATAAGTCTGTATTATTCAAACAAACACTGGTGCAAAGCGTGAGCAAGTTCATAACACAGCAAACAAGGTGAAATCAGGATAAGTTCCTTGCAGCTCTGCTGCAGGCAAAGTCAGTATTCAAACGCACAAACGTGGGTGCAGCATGTGCACAACAGTTCAAGTGGATGGCAAACTGAGTCCTTTTTAGGAGTGGTGTATTTGCAGCTTTGCTGCAGGCAAAGTCTTATAGATGTAGCACCTTCTGGGGAAATGCAGACGATAAGACACAGTTCAAACCAGGGCTGACAGTTTTAGCAACGAGTCCAGAAGCAGAGCAGAGCTTCAAGTCCAAACAGTCACATAAACCAGCAGTGAAAAGCAAACAAACTAGCTGTAGCAGGATGAGCTTACATGTCCAGCAGGTAGGAGAGGAATGCAGAGAAATGCAGGTGAACCTCTGAGAGCTGAGAAGGTTTAGCTGAATAGGCGGAGCAGGAGAATCTGGAGAGGGGAAGTCTCTTGCAGCACAAGCCAGGGATTCAGGCAGAATACACAAGCAAAGAGAATGAAGCAAGCCAGGCTTATAAAGACAGGGCAGTCAGATCACATGAGCAGATTTGAGGCAGCAGACACCATCTTGGAAAATGGCGATAAACCAGGAATTCAGAGTCCTTACAATCGCAGATGTTCCTTGGCGACTACCAGATCATCCGGATCTGCTTTCTCAGGGTCCGATTTACCACAAGAACTCAGGGGTCCTGTGTTTGACTGCTTGTCCATTGAATCCTGGGTTCTGACTCAAGCGGGTTTTTCCCACAAAGTAGTTTCCACCTTGATCAATGCTCAAAAGCCGGTGTCATTGCGCATCTATCATTGAACCTGGAAGATCTTCTTTGAATGGTGCAGAAGTAGAGGTCGCCCTCTGCTGGTTTTCAACATTCCCACCATCTTGGAATTCCTTCAATCCTGTCTGGACTTAGGGCTATCGCATAGCTCCCTCAATGGGCAGGTCTCGGCCTTGTCAGTTCTTTTCCAGCGTAAAATTGCTTCCAAACCCCAGGTGAGAACGTTCTTTCAGGGAGACTCCCACATTAAAAGAGGTCTGGATACACATGATGAGAGCATTATACTGCCTCTGTACAAATCCCTAGTTAGACCGCACATGGAGTACTGTGTCCAGTTTTGGGCACCGGTGCTCAGGAAGGATATAATGGAACTAGAGAGAGTACAAAGGAGGGCAACAAAATTAATAAAGGGGATGGGAGAACTACAATACCCAGATAGATTAGCGAAATTAGGATTATTTAGTCTAGAAAAAAGACGACTGAGGGGCGATCTAATAACCATGTATAAGTATATAAGGGGACAATACAAATATCTCGCTGAGGATCTGTTTATACCAAGGAAGGTGACGGGCACAAGGGGGCATTCTTTGCGTCTGGAGGAGAGAAGGTTTTTCCACCAACATAGAAGAGGATTCTTTACTGTTAGGGCAGTGAGAATCTGGAATTGCTTGCCTGAGGAGGTGGTGATGGCGAACTCAGTCGAGGGGTTCAAGAGAGGCCTGGATGTCTTCCTGGAGCAGAACAATATTGTATCATACAATTATTAGGTTCTGTAGAAGGACGTAGATCTGAGGATTTATTATGATGGAATATAGGCTGAACTGGATGGACAAATGTCTTTTTTCGGCCTTACTAACTATGTTACTATGTTACTATGTTACATGGTGCCTCCCTATAGAGCACTCTAGAAGCTTGGGACCTTAATCTGGTCCTAGGCGTCCTGCAGGAATCTCCCTTTGAGCTGTTGCAGGACATCTCTCTATCTCTCCTCTCTTAGAAGGTGGCTTTTCTTGTCGCTATTACTTCGATCAGACGAGTCTCGGAGTTGGCTGCTCTTTCCTTTCGAGTGCCTTTTCTTACATTGCACCGTGACAAAGTGGTCCTCAGACCGTCTCCTACTTCCAAAGGTGGTGTCTTCCTTCCACCTCAACGAGGATATCGTACTTCCTTCGTTTTGTCCTGCCCCAGCGCACCGCGTGGAGAAGGCTCTTCACTCCTTGGATCTTGTAAGGGCTCTCAGAAAGTATGTGTCTAAGATGGCACCTTTTCGACAGACGGAAGCTCTGTTCGTGCTCCCGGCAGGACACGGGAAGGGATTGGCCGCTTCTAAGTAGACAATAACCAGATGGATTCAATTGACTATTCTAGAAGGTTATCGCATCAGAGGCAAGCCTATCCCAGTGGGGATCAGGGCACACTCCACTCGGTCGGTGGAGGCTTCATGGGCCATTTGGCATCAAGCGTGTGCTGAGCAGGTTTGCAAAGCTGCGACCTGTTCTAGCTTGCATACTTTCTCAAATCATTATAATGTTCATACTCAGGCATTTGCAGACGCGAGCCTGGGTAGACAAATTTAGCAAGTAGCGGTAGAGCACCTTTAGACAGCAGGCGCTTTGAGTTTACTCTGTTATGTTTTAATTTCCCACCCAGGGACTGCTTTGGGACGTCCCACGGTCCTGTGTCCCCAATGCGGTGAATGAGAAACTGGGATTTTTGTGTACTCACCGTAAAATCCTTTTCTCCAAGCCACTTCTTTGGGGGACACAGCACCCACCCTTTTTTGGCTTGTTGCCTATGATGAGTGTTATAGTTTTGACATGTTGTCCCTACGGTTCATTTTTGTTAATCTCCTACTGCTTGGTAACTGAACTGGTTATATCCGGAGCCAGTGGGCGGTGTATACTGCAGAGGAGAAGCTAACCCTTTTTGTATTTACTTAGTGTCAGCCTCCTAGTGGCAGCAGCATACACCACAGTCCTGTGTCCCCCAATGAGTGGCTCGGAGAAAAGGATTTTACAGTGAGTACACAAAAATTCCTGTTTTCGTTACATATTGTGCTTCATGTTAGTAGTAAAATTTCTTCAATATGACTTGCATCTATTTATGTATAAAATGGACATTTGGCAAAAATTATGAAAATTTTGCAATTTTCAAACTTTTTAATTTTTGCGCCCTTAAATCAGAGAGTCATGTCACACAAAATAGTTAATAAATAACATTTCCCACATGTCTACATCAGCACAATTTTGGAGACATCATTTTTTTTTCATTAGGATGTTATAAGGGTTAAAAGTTGATCAGTGATTTCTCATTTTTCCAACAAAATTTACAAAACCATTTTTTAGGGACCACCTAACATTTGAGGTGAGTTTGCGGGGGTCAATATGACGGATGCATGCCTGCCATTTTCTTCCAAGAAGATGACGCTGAGGGCTGGGGAAAAGAGCAGGAGGGTCCTGGGATGACTTAGGTACCAGGGGGCTCAGGAGACCCTATTTCTTTCTGCAGATTGGATGCCATTTTCATGGACACTGGTTCACTTTTAAAGAGACATGAATTATTAAAAGAACATAGTTTTTCTTTCCTTGCTAAATATGATACTGCAGGTTATGGGCACTACATTCTGTGACGTTGATCCAATTAACTAGTCTGCTGTATGTGGAGTCTGGAAGGAATTATAAAAGGTATGTTTGGGGTCTTGCAGAGGGAGTTGGGGGCTTTTATGCAAGTTGCTGAACTGCTATCAAAAAGGCGATAAAGGTGATGGCCATTGTTTTTATTGGGAAAAGTTGGTGACCGGTTCCCCTTAGCTGCTGTTCTGCTCACTGGTAGCTGTTTGCGGCAGTCAATGGTGCGCCCATCATCCCAACCCTCCCCACTTGATGCAGTTGTGTAGAGCCTGGTGGGGGTCCCTATGAGGGGTAGGATGTCAGTTTTTCATCCCCTAATGCCTGTCCATTTTAAGGGGCATTAACATACGAATATTAACATACAGTTATGTCCATATATATTTGGACAGAGACAACATTTTTCTAATTTTGGTTATAGACATTACCACAATGAATGTTAAACAAAACAATTCAGATGCAGTTGAAGTTCCGACTTTTAACTTTCATTTCAGGGTATCCACATTAAAATTGGATGAAGGGTTTCGGAGTTTCAGCTCCTTAACATGTGCCAGCCTGTTTTTAGAGGGATCAAAAGTAATTGGACAGTTGACTCCAAGGCTATTTCATGGACAGGTGTGGGCAATCCCTTCGTTATGTCATCCTCAATTAAGCAGATAAAAGACCTGGAGTTGATTTGAGGTGTGGTGCTTGCATTTGGAAGGTTTTGCTGTGAAGTAAACATGCGGTCAAAGGAGCTCTCCATGCAGGTGAAACAAGCCATCCTTAAGCTACAAAAAAAGATTAAAGCAAAGAAGTGGAATATTCTTGAATGGCCAGGTCACCTGATCTCAACCCAATTGAGCAGCATTTCACTTGTTAAAGACTAAACTTCAGACAGAAAGGCCACAAACAAACAGCAACTGAAAACCACCACAATGAAGGCCTGGCAGAGCATCAAAAAGGAGGAAACACAGCGTCTGCTGATGTCCATGAGTTCAAGACTTCAGGCAGTCATTGCCAACAAAGGGTTTTCAACCAAATACTAAAAATGAACATGTTATTTAAAATTATTTAATCTGTCCAATTACTTTTCATCCCTTTAAAAACAGGGTGGCACATGTTAAGGAGCTGAAACTCCTAAACCCTTAATCCAATTTTAATGTGGATACCCTCAAATGAAAGCTGAAAGTCTGAACTTCAACTGCATCTGAATTGTTTTGTTTAAAATTCATTGTGGTAATGTCTATAACCAAAATTAGAAAAATGTTGTCTCTGTCCAAATATATATGGACCTAACCGTATAAGGCACACAGTGACAGTGTGAAAGAATTAACGAAACACATGTTCATTAAGTTCCACCTATTAACCCCCAGTATTTCCCATGTTAGATCATTGCCTTGTGTATTGTAGCCTTAGCTTTTAGTTAATTCCCCAGTGCCTGAGATATTTTCTATAAAAACATTAGGAAACAACCTGTCCAGAGTCACCGATGATTCCAGAAGGTAACACAGGTAGAATCAAATATTATGTATATGTGTGTATATATATATATTGTATATGTATTGCATATATTGTATGTATTGTATATACAATACAGACCAAAAGTTTGGACACACCTTCTCATTTAAAGACTTTTCTGTCTATAGCTGCTTTTTTCTTGCCATAATTCAAATTCTAACAGTCTATTCAGTAGGACTATCAGCTGTGTATCCACCAGACTTCTGCACAACACAACTGATGGTCCCAACACCATTTATAAGGCAAGAAATCTCACGTATTAAACCTGACAGGGCACACCTGTGAAGTGAAAACCATTCCCGGTGACTAGCTCTTGTAGCTCATCAAGAGAATGCCAAGAGTGTGCAAAGCAGTAATCAAAGCAAAAGGTGGCTACTTTGAAGAACCTAGAATATAAGACATATTTTCAGTTGTTTCACACTTTTTTGTTAAGTATATAATTCCACATGTGTTAATTCATAGTTTTGATGCCTTCAGTGTGAATTTACAATTTTCATAGTCATGAAAATACAGAAAAATCTTTAAATGAGAGGGTGTGTCCAAACTTTTGGTCTGCACTGTGTATGTGTATATATATATATATATATATATATATATATATATATATATATATATATATATATATATAATATACAGATATACAGGGTGGTCCAAAAGTAGGGGGACAGTATGTGTAATAGGTTTATGAAGGGGGAAATTTCTCAAACACGGTTTTTGGGGTTCAAAGCTCTCACCACACATCTAGATAAGTTTCTTGGGGGTCTAGTTTCCAAAATGGGGTCACTTGTGGGGGGTTTCCACTGTTTAAGTTCATCAGGGACTTTGCAAACATGATGCCCGCAGACCATTCCATCAAAGCCTGCATTCTAAAACGTCACTACTTCTCTTCCGAGCTTTGCCGTGAGCCCAAACAGTGGTTTACCCCCACATATGAGGTATCAGCGTACTCAGGACAAATTGTACAATAACTTTTGGGGTCCACTTTCTCCTTTTGCCCTTGGGAAAATAAAAAAAATTGTTGCTAAAACATCATTTTTGTGACTAAAAAGTTAAATCTTCATTTTTTTACTTCCATATTGCTTCTGCTGCTGTGAAGCACCTGAAGGGTTAATAAACTTCTTGAATGTGGTTTTGAGCACCTTGAGGGGTGCAGTTTTTAGCACTTTTGGGTATTTTCAGCCACATAGACCCCTCAAACTGACTTCAAATGTGAGGTGGTCCTTTAAAAAAATGGTTTTGGAAATGTTATTGTAAAAATGTGAAATCGCTGGTCAACTTTTAACCCTTATAACTTCCTAGCCAAAAAAAAAAATGTATTTCCAGAATTGTGGTGATGTAAAGTAGACATGTGGGAAATGTTATTTATTAAATATTTTGTTAACTCTCTGGTTTAACAGAATAAAAATTCAAAATAAATAATAATAATAATAATAATAATATATATATAATTTATTTTATTTTTTTCAAGCCTTATCTAACTCAAGAGCTTTCTTTCTATAAACCGGTCTCCAAAAACAAAGTGCATGTTTCAGATCAGGCTGCACTAACACTATGTAAAGTGCTAATATTTAGTCCCTACCTGACCAGAACATGCCACAGAGTGATGAGCGAATGTGTTCGGGATAAGGTGTTATCTGAGCATGCTCAGGTGCTAGATGAGTTTCTTCTCAATGCTTGAATAATATGTTCTAGTCTCCGCGGCTGCATGTCTCGCAGATGTCAGACAGCCGCAACACATGCAGGGATTACCTAACAAACAGCAAATTCCTGCATGTATTGCGGTTATCGAACATCTGTGAGACATGCAGCCGCGGGGACTTGAACATAGTATTCGGGCAACCGTATGCTGTCTCTACAGGTCAGCGTAGGGTAATATAACAATTCACAGATTGCCAAAGGCAAATAAATCCCTAACTAAGGGATTGATGAAGCCAGTATAGCTGGTGAAACATTTTGGGGAGGCTTTGACTTTATGGCCTTCAGTCCATGTGGAGGGGGCAAGGCAAAATTTTGGAAAATACTAAGTTTTAATAACTTGGCCAAAAAAATGCGTTCACATCTAGTTGATTTGTGTTTTTTTTTTAATTTTCAAAAATAAAAATGTTTTTGCCGATATAAACGTCCAGCTTTATTAATTGTGCAGTACATATGTGTCAGAGATGAATATATTTTCTTTTGTCTGCATATGTGTTTGACAATTATGCATCCGCATTTGTATGATTTGTCTGTACATTAAATGTGTTACTACGTGTGTGTAAAAAATATATTTTTCATTCAGTAAAGTTCTGATGTAATACATCCCTGCTTAGATGCAACCATCTTTACTCCGAATATATATTTGTTAGAAGCGTAGTAAAGTATACTATGTCTGTCCATTTCATCGTTTGGCCCCATTGTGCAAACCCTTTTTTGTAGAGTTTTTTTTTTTTTTGTACTCGGCTGATGCTAAGATCAACACGTGAACAATCCATAATGCTACATTTCACTACATTTTTAAATGTGTCCAAGTCTACTGTAACAAGGGTATACTAGGAGAGGTTAATCGATTTGAGTTTTTTTTGTTTTGCTTTTGTGTTGCTGTTTGATGAATAAGGCACAACTAGAAGAACTACATTTTTTCCAATATTTTGGTTCTGCTAATATATCTATGTAGTAAGCTCGGTAATGTTCCCAACGCCTGGTTCTATCTATATTGTAAGCTTGATTCTTTTATTACAGCTAAGTAGTAATCTTGGTCCAGTACTGTATCTGTGTAATAATTGGATCTCTTTCTGTATCTATGTAGTAGGCTCGGTTCTGTTCTCATAACCTGGTTCATGGACTGTGCCTACATAGTGATCTTGATTCTGTTATTTATAGTCATCTTGGTATGGTATTCTATTTGTGTAATATCTTAGAACTGTTGCTGTATTTATGTACTAAGCTCAGTTCTATTCCCATTGCTAGGGTCTTGTACTGTATCTATATAGTAAGCTTAATTCCGTTATCTGTAGTAATCTTTAATTGGTACTGTGTTTGTGTAGTAAGCTCTGTTCTGCTCCCATAGCCTGCTTCATGTACTGTGTCTTTGTAATGAGCCTGAGTCTGTTATCTGCAGTAATCTTGCTTTGGTACTGTATCTGTACAATACTTTGGATCTGTTGCTGTATTGATGTAGTAAACTCAGTTATGTCCCCATAGCCTAGTTTGTGTACTGTATCTACATAGTAAGCTTAATTCTGCCATCTGTAGTATTCTTGGTCTAGTACTGTATCTGTTATTTAAGCTTGGATCTGTTACTGCACCTATGTAGTAAGCTTGGTTTTGGTACTGTATCTATGTCATAGGTTTGTTAAATCTTTGGTGAAGATAAGAGATTGGATAGCCAAATGGAATTGAATTCTATATTGAATTTCCAAAAAATCCTCATTTTTGAGAATACAAGCTTTTGTAAATTTGCCTTGCACGAATTCAGCAAAATGGCGAACGCAGACCATTTAAAGTTTTGCAAATCAATGTTACTATCAGATTTATGTTGCCATCAAACTATTGTTAATTCATGGAATCTCTTCTAAAATGCTTTTTTTACAGGAAATATGCAAAGTATATACATCAATGGCAGCAAAGTCCCTTACATAATTTTATCTGGATTTCTGGACCTACACGATTTCCATGATGTATTCTTCACAATATTTCTTTTTATCTACTTATTTATCATTTTTGGCAATGGGTTGATAATACTCTTAATCTTGACTGAACCCAGTCTCCAGTTACCTATGTACTTCTTCATTGGGGCTTTATCCTGTATAGAAATGTGTTATACAGCCGTTACTATCCCTAAAATGTTGGCTGATCTATTGGCTGAGGAGAAGAAGACCTCTTTTGTTGGTTGCCTTCTACAAGCTTACTTCTTACATGTACTGGGTGTTGCCGAATGTTCCATGCTCACATTAATGGCTTTTGACCGGTATCTGGCCATCTGCAAACCATTACGATACTTCACCATTATGACTACTGGGTTGTTTATGAGATTAGTCTTTATTTGTCTTCTGTGGTCATTGTGTTCTCCAGTTGTGGAAACAATTTTAATATTTCAACTTCCTTTCTGTGGTCCAAATCGGATAGAGAACATTTTCTGTGATTTTCCTCCTCTCATTGATTTAGCCTGTTCAGACACCAGATTCCTTAAGATGGTGGAGTCTGCCCTCAGCTCGATGATCATGTTTAATTTCTTGTGTGTTCTTCTTTCTTACATGAAGATTTTATTTGATATTCTGAAGATTAAGTCTGAAGTTGGACGTCAGAAAGCCTTCTCGACCTGCGGGACTCATCTTATTGTCGTGGTGTTATTTTTTGGCAGCATTGGTTTCATGTATATACGTACCACCAAGTCCTATTCTCCAGAGTATAACCGGGCTGTTAGTCTCACCTTTGCTGTTTTTATACCTTTAGCTAACCCTGTCATATATGGATTGAGAAATCAGGAAATAAAAAAATCTTTTAAAAAACTCTGTAATTGCTTTCGCGTGAAACACAATTGATGAGTAGATTTCTGAAAGTAAACTTAAAGGGAGTGTATTGTCAGAAAATAACCTATGGTTTAACCCCTTAGTGACAGAGCCAATTTGGTACTTAATGACCAGGCCAATTTTTGCAATTCTGACCACTGTCACTTTATGAGGTTATAACTCTGGAACGCTTCAACGGATCCCGCTGATTCTGAGATTGTTTTTTCGTGACATATTGTACTTCATGTTAGTGGTAACATTTCTTCGATATTACTTGCGATTATTTATGAAAAAAAACGGAAATATGGCGAAAATTTTTAAAATTTTGCAATTTTCAAACTTTGTATTTTTATGCCCTTAAATCAGAGAGATATGTCATGAAAAATAGTTAATAAATAACATTTCCCACATGTCTACTTTACATCAGCACAATTTTGGAAACAAAATTTTTTTTTGTTAGGGAGTTATAAGGGTTAAAAGTTGACCAGCAATTTCTCATTTTTACAACACCATTTTTTTTTAGGGACCACATCACATTTGAAGTCATTTTGAGGGGTCTATATGATAGAAAATAATGAAGTGTGACACCATTCTAAAAACTACACCCCTCAAGGTTCTCAAAACCACATTCAAGAAGTTTATTAACCCTCTACGTGCTTCACAGGAACTGAAACAATGTGGAAGGAAAAAATGAACATTTAACTTTTTTTTGCAAACATCTTAATTCAGAACCATTTTTTTTATTTTCACAAGTGTAAAAACAGAAATGTAACCATAAATTTTGTTATGCAATTTCTCCTGAATACGCCAATACCCCATATGTGGGGGTAAACCACTGTTAGGGCGCACCGCAGAACTTAGAAGTGAAGGAGCGCCGTTTAACTTTTTCAATGCAGAATTGGCTGGAATTGAGATTGGACACCATGTCACATTTAGAGAGCCCCTGATGTACCTAAACAGTGGAAACTCCCCACAAGTGACACCATTTTGGAAACTAGACCCCTTAAGGAACTTATCTAGATGTGTGGTGAGCACTTTGAACCCCCAAGTGCTTCACAGAAGTTTATAACGTAGAGCCGTGAAAATAAAAAATCGCTTTTGTTTACACAAAAATGATCTTTTCGCCCACAAATTCTTATTTTCACAAGGGTAACAGGAGAAATTAGACCACAAAAGTTGTTGAGCAATTTCTCCTGAGTACGCTGATACCCAATATGTGGGGGTAAACAACTGTTAGGGCGCACCGCAGAGCTTGGAAGAGAAGGAGTGCCGTTTTACTTTTTCAATGTAGAATTGGCTGGAATTGAGATTGGACGCCATGTCGCGTTTGGAGAGCCCCTGATGTGCCTAAACAGTGGAAACCCCCCACAAGTGACACCATTTTGGAAACTAGACCCCTTAAGGAACTTATCTAGATGTGTGGCGAGCACTTTGAACCCCCATGTGCTTCACAGAAGTTTATAACGTAGAGCCGTGAAAAAAAAATTGCATTTTTTCTACAAAAATGATCTTTCTGCCCACAAATTTTTATTTTCACAAGGGTAACAGGAGAAATTAGACCACTAAAGTTGTTGTGCAATTTCTCCTGAGTACGTCGATACCCAATATGTGGGGGTAAACCACTGTTTGGGCGCACCGCAGAGCTTGGAAGAGAAAGAGTGCCGTTTTACTTTTTCAATGTAGAATTGGCTGGAATTGAGATCGGACGCCATGTCGCGTTTGGAGAGCCCCTGATGTGCCTAAACAGTAGAAATCCCCCACAAGTGACCCCATTTTGGAAACTAGACCCCCCATGGAACTTATCTAGATGTGTGGTGAGAACCTTGAATGCCCAAGTGCTTCACAGAAGTTTATAATGCAGAGCCGTGAAAATAAAAAATATTTTTTTTTCCACAAAAAAGATTTTTTAGCCACCAAATTTTTATTTTCACAAGGGTAACAAGAGAAATTGGACCCCAAAAGTTGTTGTCCAATTTGTCCTGAGTATGCTGGTACCCCATATGTGGGGGTAAACCACTGTTTGGGCGCACGGCAGAGCTCGGAAGGAAGGAGCGCCGTTTTGGAATGCAGACTTTGATAGAATGGTCTGCGGGTATTATGTTGCGTTTGCAGAGCCCCTGATGTACCTAACCAGTAGAAATCCCCCACAAGTGACCCCATTTTGGAAACTAGACCCCCCAAGGAACTTATCTAGATGTGTGGTGAGAACTTTGAATGCCCAAGTGCTTCACAGAAGTTTAGAATGCAGAGTCGTGAAAATAAAAAATATTATTTTTTTCCACAAAAAAGATATTGTAGCCCCCAAGTTTTTATTTTCACAAGGGTAACAGGAGAAATTGGACTGCAATAGTTGTTGTGCAATTTATCCCGAGTACGCTGATGCGCCATATGTGGGGGTAAACCACTGTTTGGGCGCACGGCAGAGCTCGGAAGGGAAGGAGCGCCTTTTTGGAATGCAGACTTTGATAGAATGGTCTGTGGGCATTATGTTGCGATTGCAGGGCCCCTGATGTACCTAAACTGTAGTAACCCCCCACAAGTGACCCCATTTTGGAAACTAGACCCCCCAAGGAACTTATCTAGATGTGTGGTGAGAACTTTGAATGCCCAAGTGCTTCACAGAAGTTTAGAATGCAGAGTCGTGAAAATAAAAAATATTATTTTTTTCACAAAAAAGATTTTGTAGCCCCCAAGTTTTTATTTTCACAAGGGTAACAAGAGAAATTGGACCCCAGAAGTTGTTGTCCAATTTATCCCGAGTACGCTGATGCCCCATATGTGGGGGTAACCCACTGTTTGGGCGCACGGCAGAGCTCAGAAGGGAGGGAGCACCATTTGACTTTTTGAGCGCAAAATTGGCTGTCGTATTTGGAGACCCCCTGATGTACCTAAACAGTGGAAACCCCCCAATTCTAGCTCCAACCCTAACCCCAACACACCCCTAACCCTAATCCCAACCTCATCCATAATCCTAATCACTAACCCTAACCATAATCACAACCCCTACCCCAAAACAACCCTAATGTCAACCCTAACCATAACCCTAATCAAAACCCTAAATCCAACACACCCCTAATCCTAATCTCAACCCTAACCTCAAACCTAACCCTAATCCCAATACACCCCTAATCACAACCCTAACCTTAACCCTAATCCCAAACCTAACCCTAATCCCAAGCGTAACCCTAATGCCAACCCTAACCCTAATACGAACCCTAATCCAAACCCTAACCCTAATCCCAGCTCTAACCCTAACTTTAGCCCCAACCCTAGCCCTAACTTTAGCCCCAACCCTAACCCTAGCCCTAGGGCTACTTTCACACTTGCGTCGTTTGGCATTCCATCGCAATCCGTCGTTTTGGACAAGATCCTGCAAATGTGCCCGCAGGATGCGTTTTTTGCCCATAGACTTGTATTGCCGACGGATCGTGACGGATGGCCACACGTCGCGTCCGTCGTGCACTGGATCAGTTGTGTTTTGGCGGAGCGTCGGCACAAAAAAAGTTCAATGAAACGTTTTTTTGTACGTCGCATCCACCATTTCTGACCGCGCATGCGTGGCCGTAACTCCGCCCCCTCCTCCCCAGGACATAGATTGGGCAGCGGATGTGTTGAAAAACTACAGCTGCTGCCCACGTTGTGCACAATTTTCACAACGTGCGTCGGTATGTCGGGCCGACGCATTGCGACGGCCCCGTACCGACGTAAGTGTGAAAGAAGCCTAACCCTAAGTTTAGCCCCAACCCTAACCCTAAATTTAGCCCCAACCCTAACCCTAAATTTAGCCCCAACCCTAGCCCTAACCCTAGCCCTACCCCTAACCTAACCCTACCCCTAACCCTACCCCTAACCCTAACCTAACCCTACCCCTAACCCTACCCCTAACCCTACCCCTAACCTAACCCTAACCTAACCCTACCCCTAACCTAACCCTACCCCTAACCCTACCCCTAACCTAACCCTACCCCTAACCCTACCCCTAACCCTAACCCTACCCCTAACCCTACCCCTAAAACTACCCCTAACCCTAACCCTACCCCTAACCCTAACCTAACCCTATCCCTAACCCTACCCCTAACCTAACCCTACCCCTAACCCTAACCCTACCCCTACCCCTAACCCTACCCCTAACCCTAACCCTAATTTTAGCCCCAACTGCTGTTCTCCTGCCGGCCGGCAGATGGAGACAGATGGCGGGCGCACTGGGCATGCGTCCGCCATGTTCTGCTGCCGGCGGCCAGGAGGAGCAGCAAGAGCATCCAGGGACCTAGGTGAGTATGCTAGGGTCCCCGAATCCCCCTATTTCTCTGTCCTCTGATGTGCGATCACATCAGAGGACAGAGAATTACACTTTACTTTTTTTTTTTTTTTTTTTTTGCGGTCGCCGGTAAACAGTTAATTACCGGCGATCGCAAAACAGGGGTCGGTAATACCGACCCCGATCGTGCTCTTTGGGGTCTCGGCTGCCGGTGGTAGCCGAGACCCCAAAGATTCTCCCGGTGCCGGCCGGCGGGCGCACTGCGCATGCGCCCGCCATTTTGAAGATGGCGGCGCCCACCGGGAGACACGAGGAGCATCGGGGGAGCTAGGTGAGTATTGGGGGGCCACCTGGGACCCCTTTTCTCTGTCCTCCGATGTGCGATCACATCGGAGGACAGAGAAATTAAAAAGAGATCGCTTTTTTTTTTTGCGATCGCTGGTAAACGGTTAATTACCGGCGATCGCAAATGCGGGGTGGGTTAAAAACCCCCCAAATCATGTTCTCTGGGGTCTCGGCTACCCTCGGCAGCCGAGACCCCGGAGAAAATTGGCCTCTGGGGGGGCGCTATGGACTTTTTCCACAGCGCCGTTAATTAACGGCGCTGTGGTTTAAGTACCCTTAGCGGCCGCCGTTAAAAGGCGTATCGGCGGTCGCTAAGGGGTTAAACATATGTATTTGTACTTTGTTTTTTAGAAGAAAATAATTTATCTAAGCCTTTTGTAAACCACCGATGTTCTGTGGCCAGCTCCTGAAATTGAGTGTTCCATAAATTTACAGTTCTTATGCTAAAGATGTCGTGTCTTATAGATTTGTATGAAATTTAGATGAATTGAAATACAGAAAATATATACCGTAAATAATAATTCTTATGGTAAAGAAGCCTCTTCTCCTCAGGAGATTTAACCTATTTTTCTCTAAAGGGAGGGAGTGTTATCTTGCCTTCTGATATGAGTCTAAAACTCTTTGCACATTGAATAAAGATCTTGTTAGATGGTTTTATATCAAGGCTCGCTGTTTCCAAAATGAGCTAAAGCACCTGATGTGAGTGTTTGGACCCCTAAACATATGAGCTAACTCTCAGTTGAATGTTCACGCAGTAAAACAGGCTGCCAACTCACACACAATTGTCATCCCATTGATTGAAAACAGTAGATTCCCATTTCAACTTCAAGATATCTAGTAATCCTAAAGATTCACATACTGTTGCCACTCACAGATGTGATGTTAGATTATTTTTCTCAATTAAATAAAGTAAGAAAAAAAAAGTCTAATTTTGTTTTATTTGGTTCTCGATCTAATTTTAGGTTTGGGGTGAAACCTAGATATAGTTTTAGGTCAAATTTATGGAAAACAAATATGTAAAATTTAAAAAGGTTCAAAAACTTTCAAGTACCATTGTAGTTTTTTTTTGTATGAATGACATTGCATTAATGGGGTCTAGACAATTATTATACATACCTGCAAATATTATCTATTAAAATTAAGCTGTCAGTAAATTCATGCTGCCCAGACTATCTATCTCTTGTAATCACCTAATAACCTCCAAAGTCACATATGACACTAAAGTATAAAAATCATTCAGAAGGAGGAACAGTCTTAAGAACAATGTACTTGTCATTGTTTTATTGTTTTTGTATTTTTACTAAAAATCTACTGCAAACAAAATGAGCCTAAAATTTGTTCTTATAACTTAAATGCTTAAATAAGAATCTTTTGATTTCCTGATTTCTCAGACCATAGATGATGGGGTTGGCAAGTGGAGTAAAGACGGCGTAGATGAGACCCACAACCCTGTCATAGTCTACAGAGTAACTTTTTGTGACACGAATGTACATAAATCCAATGCTGCCAAAAAAAAGGGTTACAATAATTAGATGAGCTCCGCAGGTGGAGAAGGCTTTCTGGCGCCCAGTTTTCGACTTAATTTTTAAGATTACATGTATTATCCTGGTGTAAGAGAAAAGAACAAAAGCGGAACTCAAGAGGATGATAAAGGAGCTGACGATGAATTCCACCATTATATATAACCTTGTATCTGTACATGCTAACGAGACCAACGGGGGGAAGTCGCAGAACACATTCTCAATTCGGTTTGGACCACAAAATGGAAGGAGAGAAATAAAAATAATTTCAATCACTGGGCTAAAAATCCCTCCTATCAAACAACTGAAGATCAAATTCACATTTAGGCTAGTTGTCATAATAGCCGAGTATCTTAGTGGCTTACAGATGGCCAAATATCGGTCATACGCCATAATGGTGAGGACATAGCACTCAGCTGCTCCCAGAGCATGTAGGAAATAAGCCTGTACAAAGCATCCATTGAAAGAGATCTTCTTCTCGTCATCCAAGAGATCAACCAACATTTTTGGAATTGTGACAGCCGTATAGCCGATTTCCAAACAGGATAAGGCTGCAATGAAGAAGTACATGGGGAAGTGTAGGGCGGACTCTCTGCAGATCAAAAGCAATATCACAGCATTGCCGGAAATGATGAACAGGTAGATTATAAGGAGAAGGACAAAAAGAAAAACATGGAAGCGTTGGAGATTTGGAAATCCGTGTAAAATAATTTCATGAACTTTGCTATTATTGAAGTCTCTTTCCATCTCCTTTTCCTCTGTAATATAGATTTATGAGACCAGCAGATTGGCATTTTATCTTTTCACAGCATCTACAATGAAAGTGAAGCAAAAATGGAAAGAGATTTATGACTCCATGGTTACACATTAAAACAAACCCTATTTAGTTACTGTAGGCCTTTGTAGTACTATTCCTAGTATCCATTAAAATTATTCACCCCCCCATGCAAATTTGGTTTATTAGCAAAATAGACAACCTTTCTGATGTTTAGAATAAATTTGGCTTCTCCAAATTTAACACAAAATTACACTACTGCAGTCTAAGAATAATTCATTTCCTTTCTCACCTCCTCTACTTAGTAGAGCTCCTCTGGCTGTTATGACCTGCTGCAAATGTGCTGAGCCAGACACCAGCTTCTGGCAGTGGTCCTGAGTATTTCTCATGGGCAATGGCCTGCAGGTCACTAATATTTTTTTTTTTTTGGTCTGCAAACGCTTCCCTCAAATCCCAGCTAAAGTATTCTATAGGGTTTAAGTCAGGAGACTACAGTATGATGACCACTCCAGAATCTTCCAAGACATCTTTGAAAACCAAGCCTTGATGGACTGTGAGTTATGCTTGAGATCACTGTCACACTGGAAGGTCCAATGACACTCAATCTCCATCTTCCTCACACCATGACCTTGCTTCACTGTAGGAATCACCAATCTACCACTATGCTTCAATGTAAGCATCATTGGCCACCATCATGCCTCACTTGAGACATCACCAAGCCACCACTATGCTTCATTTGAGGCAGTGAGTTTCGTTTCAGCATATGTTTCATTCTTCCTCCTCCAGACATGCCAATGTTCAATAGGCTCGAAAAGATCCAGTTTTGTTTACTTACGTCATAGAAAAGAATCCAAAAATGCCTGTGGATTAGTTACATGGTATTGAGTATATTGGATATTAATTTTGTTTGTGCTTTTTGGTCAGTAGTATTGTTGGAATTTGGGTATGTAGACCTGCAGCGTTAGGTATGCACCTTATTGTGAAAATTGAAACCTCAGCGCCTGCTGCCATCAAATCGTGGTGCAGGTCATTTGCAGTCATTCAATGGATTTTAAGAATCTCAAGGCAGCAAGTGATAACCTCCTCTTTCTGCACCATCCAGGTAGTGTAGCCAGTCTTCCTATATCTTTGAATTTGAGAATTCTGCTTCCATCTGCATCTCTAGCTATATTCAATGCCTTTGTATCCTTTTTCTTGTTGTTCTAGACCATGCTGTCTTAACATTTTGACCATTTTTTTATGCTTTATTTGCAACAGGCAATCAAACATTACAAATGAAGAAAAGCACAGCCAGTCCAGGTATTTGAGAATTTGGAGAAAACACTTGTCATATTATTTTGGTTTAGCTTTCTTTCATTGTTCTTGTTAAATTGTTTTATAGCAAACAGCAGCAACTCTGTAAAGTTTTCTAATAAACAGAATTTAAAATGGTGAATAATTTTGATTGCACCTGGACCATCTTTAACATTGATACCCAACAAAAAAACAATGTAAAATGATACATTTTTCAACAGTTGACAATTCATAAAATGCTCACTTGCTGCTGAAAAAAAGACCTGTCACTAAATTTCACAATGTAAGTTGCATATGTTATTACATAGTTATCTTGAACCTGATGAGGCATGTGTACTTGAAAAATCTACAGTGGGTGAAATAAGTATTGAACACATCACCAATTTTCTAAGCAAATATATTTCTAAAGGTGCTATTGCCATGAAATTCTCATCAGATATCAGTAACAACCCATCCAATCCACACAGGCAAAGAAATCAAACCATAGATGTCCATAAATTAAGTTGTGCGATAGTGAGAAAAAGCACAAGGCAAACGTACTGAACACATCAACAAAGAAAGTTGCAAAATGCCATGAGAAGTCATGACACAAGTTGAAATCTATCAGTAATTAGAAAGCAATCCTGCCACTTAGTGAAAAATAATATCAGCAGTTTCAATTGATGGCCTATTACCAAGGTGCCACACAAGAAACTTCTCATGGTGGGTGAAAACAGTGAGCTGTCTCAGGACCTTTGCAACCTTATTGTTGCAAAACATACTGATAACATTGGTTACATAAGTATTTCTAAATGAGTGATGGCTCCAGTGAGCACTGTTGGAGCCATAATCCAGAAGTGGAAAGAACATAATTTACCATAAACCTGTCACAAACAGGTGATCCCTGCAAGATTATAAACAGAGGAATGAAAAGAATTATCAAAAGAGTTGCCCAAGAGTCAAGGATCACATGTGGCGAGGTGAAGAAAGACCTAAAATCAACAAATACAAGTGTTTCAAAGAAAACTATAAGTAATGCATTCAACCTCCATAGCATGTATGCACGCTCACTCTGCATATTTGCTGAGCAAAACGCATGTTCAAGTGCGTTTAAAGTTTGCTCAACAACATTTAGACAAGTCTTTTAAATACTGGGTTAATATAGTCTGGTCAGATGAGACCAAAATTTATCTCTTTTGATGCTATAATATACACTGTCACGATTCACACCGTGACCGTCACCCCCACGTCACAGATCGGGGTGACTTTAGGCCAACAGACGGTTATCACATGTGCAGGGGGGGCTTATCTTAGTTATCCCTCTACTGCTACAATGTGGAAAACACACAAGGCTATTGACCTCTTAGTTTACAGCAGGGGCTTATTTTAGGTATCCCACTGCTCTTCAATATATCACGAACTGCAGGGATTTATGTATATCCCCCTTACAGTTCCACTTGAAACTTGCAGCTCTCTGGTGCCCCCTTACTCTCAGGTCAGATTAGGTACTGCACCTAGGGTAATTAGTCGCCAGAAAGGCTGCCTGCTATGTACTGGCTATTGGGCACGCTGCAGCGAGGCGATTTAACTACTCCCACTCAGGCAGGAACAAGAATTATCAACGTCGCAGTCGCTACAATGACTCCCAACTACCCTGTACAAAGGTATGCTGCCACCAGCTTCGATTAAACGGGTCCGAAGCTAACCCAAAATAGTAGTGTAATTCCCTTCAGAAGACTTAGGGTACGTTTTAGAACAGGAAGAACCAATCTAGTATTTTAAATATTTTACTCCATTAAAATTAGGCAGTGTTTATGAAAAGGTATAAAAGATGTTACAATATGAGACAATTGAAAATATGTACAAGGTAATTATAAAAATAACAGGGGTTAAATGAGAAATTAACACTTACATGTGTTCAGGACATTGCAGGCAACCAGGCTAGTGGGTGGAGCTCCCCATATGTCCCAATGCATCAGGACTGGCAGTCAGGGCTCCTCCGGTAAGACTACCTGCTGGGGGTCTGGCAGAAACTTATAAACCGCAGCCCGTGACATCACCAACAGGGCTGGTTTACTCAGACCCTCCTCTATCTTCAGCCTTCTAGTTTTCTCCAACAATTCTTATAATTTGTGTATTTTCGGTCCAGAACATGTCAGAATCATAACACACCCAGCATTCCCCTTATTTTAACATTGGCGTTCTAAGGAGACCAAATTTGGGCTTGATGCGATGCATAGTTCCAGAGAAATCCATACTCTGTCCCTGTTGGACTTGGAAGCTCCTGCTTACAGTGATGGATAGAGGCGCGGATGGACTTTAACAATATGTACTCATTATTTTCCTAACCCAAATCGTTGGCCCAATATCTTGCAACATTAGAACAAAGACCCTCATGGATTTTGGAGACTTCTATACCAGTCCTAGCTAGTACAGATGGGAGGGGGACGAGTAACTTGCTTCGAGCCTGGAATTTATGGCCAGGGCAATAAAATCCTCTTCTACCATACATTCAGAAACAAAGGGAGCCAGAGAGAGGGGGGGGGGGTTAGCCCGCAGCTACAAAATCATATTATATTTCATACAATATCGTGACATACACCATGTTTGGAGGCCAAAAGGCACTGCATATCGCTCCAAAAACACCATACCAGCAGTGAAGTTTGGAGGTGGGAAAGTCATGGTGTGGAGCTGTTTTTCAGCATATGGCACTGGCAAGCTTCATGTAATTGAAGGAAGGCTAAATGGACAAATGTACAGAAGCATTCCTGATACAAATCTGCTGCCATCTACGAGGATGATGAAGATGAAACATGTTGTGAATTCTGTGGCTGAATTCACTCCTGTGGTCACAAGTGGTATTGCAGCCTCTGGGCTTCCTCCCTCAGGTGTTTTGGTGAGCTCGTTGGCTGCCTTGCTATTTAACTCCACCTGAGTCTGTCTTCCTTGCTCCTTGTCAATGTTCCATTGTTGGATCTGAGCTACTGCATCTTTCCTGTGGCCTGCTGCTCTGCTAGATAAGTGTTACTTTGTTTTTGTTTCCGTTTTTTCTGTCCAGCTGTGTTATTCTCTTTTGCTGGAAGCTCTGAGACGCAAAGGGTGCACCGCCGTGCCGTTAGTTCGGCACGGTGGGTCTTTTTGCCCCCCTTTGCGTGGTTCTGCTTTAGGGTTTTTTGTAGACTGCATAGTTCTCTTTGCTATCCTCGCTCTGTCTAGAATATCGGGCCTCACTTTGCTGAATCTATTTCATTCCTACGTTTTGTCTTTTCATCTTGCTAACAGTCATTATATGTGGGGGCTGCCTATTCCTTTGGGGTATTTCTCTGAGGCAAGTCAGGCTTGTATTTCTATCTTCAGGCTAGTCAGCTCCTCAGGCAGTGCCGAGTTGCATAGGTAGTGTTAGGCGCAATCCACTGCTGCTTTTAGTTGTGTGAGGATAGGTTCAGGTATTGCAGTCTGCAGAGATTCCACGTCTCAGAGCTTGTTCTATTGTTTTTGGGTTATTGCCATATCACTGTATGTGCGCTTATTACTGCACACTGTGTTGCCTGATAGCACAGCATAACAGTACAAGGAGCCAAACCAATGATTCTCAATAGAGGGAAAAAAGAAGTCCTGACATCATTTTTTTTTTTCCTCAGCTCTGTCTTCAGTTTTTGTTTTTTTTTTCCCCTAGACATTAGAGTGCTTCAGGACACAGCTGTGGACATGGATATTCAGGCTCTCTGCTCCTCAATGGATAATCTCGTTATAAATGTACAAAAGATTCAAGATACAATTGATCAGAAATCTATGCTAGAACCAAGAATTCCCATTCCTGATTTGTTTTTTGGTGACAGAACGAAGTTCCTGAGCTTCAAAAATAATTGTAAGCTATTTCTGGCCTTGAAACCTCATTCTTCTGGTAATCCTATTCAACAGGTTTTGATTATTATTTCTTTTTTGCGCGGCGACCCACAGGACTGGGCGTTTTCTCTTGCGCCAGGAGACCCTGCATTGAGTAATGTTGATGCGTTTTTCCAGGCGCTTGGATTGCTTTACGATGAGCCTAATTCAGTGGATCAGGCTGAGAAAAATTTGCTGGCTTTATGCCAGGGTCAGGATGATGTAGAAGTATATTGTCAGAAATTTAGGAAGTGGTCAGTACTCACTCTGTGGAATGAATCTGCACTGGCGGCTTGGTTCAGAAAGGGTCTCTCTGAAGCTCTTAAGGATGTCATGGTGGGATTTCCTATGCCTGCTGGTTTGAATGAGTCTATGTCCTTGGCCATTCAGATCGGTCGTCGCTTGCGCGAGCGTAAATCTGTGCACCATCTGGCGGTATTGTCTGAGAGTAAACCTGAGCCTATGCAGTGCGACAGGACTATGACTAAAGTTGAACGGCAAGAACACAGACGTCTGAACAGGCTGTGTTTCTACTGTGGTGATTCCACTCATGCTATTTCTAATTGTCCTAAGCGCACTAGGCGGTTCGATAGCTCTGCCGTCATTGGTACTGTACAGTCCAAATTCCTTCTGTCCATTACCTTGATATGCTCTTTGTCATCGTATTCTGTCATGGCGTTTGTGGATTCAGGCGCTGCCCTGAATCTGATGGATTTGGATTATGCTAAACGTTGTGGATTTTTCTTGGAGCCTTTGCGGTGTCCTATTCCGTTGAGAGGAATTGATGCTACACCTTTGGCCAAGAATAAGCCTCAGTACTGGGCCCAGCTGACCATGTGCATGGCTCCTGCACATCAGGAAGTTATTCGCTTTCTGGTACTGCATAATCTGCATGATGTGGTCGTGTTGGGGTTGCCATGGCTACAAACCCATAATCCAGTATTAGATTGGAACTCTATGTCGGTAACCAGCTGGGGTTGTCAGGGAGTACATGGTGATGTTCCATTTTTGTCTATTTCGTCATCCACCCCTTCTGAGGTCCCAGAGTTCTTGTCTGATTATCAGGATGTATTTGAAGAGCCCAAGTCTGATGCCCTACCTCCGCATAGGAATTGTGATTGTGCTATCAATTTGATTCATGGTAGTAAATTCCCTAAGGGTCGTTTATTTAATTTGTCCGTGCCTGAACACACCGCTATGCGCAGTTATGTGAAAGAATCCCTGGAGAAGGGACATATTCGCCCATCGTCATCACCATTGGGAGCAGGGTTCTTTTTTGTAGCCAAAAAGGATGGTTCGCTAAGACCGTGTATTGATTACCGCCTTCTTAATAAGATCACTGTTAAGTTTCAGTATCCCTTGCCATTGATATCTGACTTGTTTGCTCGGATTAAGGGGGCTAGTTGGTTTACTAAGATTGATCTTCGTGGTGCGTATAATCCGGTGAGAATCAGGCAGGGAGATGAATGGAAAACGGCATTTAATACGCCCGAGGGTCATTTTGAGTATCTGGTGATGCCGTTCGGACTTGCCAATGCTCCATCTGTTTTTCAGTCTTTTATGCATGACATTTTCCGTGAGTATCTGGATAAATTCCTGATTGTTTACTTGGATGACATTTTGATCTTCTCAGATGATTGGGAGTCTCATGTGAAGCAAGTCAGAATGGTTTTCCAGGTACTGCGTGCTAATTCCTTGTTCGTGAAGGGATCAAAGTGTCTCTTCGGTGTGCAGAAAGTTTCATTTTTGGGGTTCATCTTTTCCCCTTCTACTATCGAGATGGATCCGGTTAAGGTCCAGGCCATCCAGGATTGGACTCAGCCTACATCTCTGAAAAGTCTGCAGAAATTCCTGGGCTTTGCTAATTTTTATCGTCGCTTCATCTGTAATTTTTCTAGCATTGCCAGACCATTGACCGATTTGACCAAGAAGGGTGCTGATTTGGTTAATTGGTCTTCTGCTGCCGTGGAAGCTTTTCAGGAGTTGAAGCGTCGTTTTTGCTGTGCCCCTGTGTTGTGTCAACCAGATGTTTCTCTTCCGTTCCAGGTCGAGGTTGATGCTTCTGAGATTGGAGCAGGGGCGGTTTTGTCACAGAGAGGTTCTGGTTGCTCAGTGTTGAAACCATGTGCTTTCTTTTCCAGGAAATTTTCTGCTGCTGAGCGTAATTATGATGTGGGCAACCGAGAGTTGCTGGCCATGAAGTGGGCATTCGAGGAGTGGCGTCATTGGCTTGAGGGAGCTAAGCATCGCGTGGTGGTATTGACTGATCATAAGAATCTTACTTATCTCGAGTCTGCCAAGCGCTTGAATCCTAGACAGGCCCGTTGGTCGTTATTTTTTGCTCGTTTTGATTTTGTGATTTCGTACCTTCCGGGCTCTAAAAATGTGAAGGCGGATGCTCTGTCTAGGAGTTTTGTGCCCGACTCTCCGGGGTTATCTGAGCCGGCGAGTATCCTCAAGGAAGGAGTCATTGTGTCTGCCATCTCTCCTGATTTGCGGAGAGTGTTGCAGAAATTTCAGGCTAATAAACCTGATCGTTGTCCGGCCGAGAAACTGTTCGTCCCTGATAGGTGGACTAGTAAAGTTATCTCTGAACTTCATTGTTCGGTGCTGGCTGGTCATCCAGGAATCTTTGGTACCAGAGAGTTAGTGGCTAGATCCTTCTGGTGGCCATCTCTGTCACGGGATGTGCGTGCTTTTGTGCAGTCCTGTGGGATTTGTGCTAGGGCTAAGCCCTGCTGTTCACGTGCCAGTGGGTTGCTTTTGCCCTTGCCGGTCCCGAAGAGGCCTTGGACACATATTTCGATGGATTTAATTTCTGACCTTCCCGTTTCTCAAAAGATGTCGGTCATTTGGGTGGTCTGTGATCGCTTTTCTAAAATGGTCCATCTGGTGCCCTTGGTTAAATTGCCTTCCTCCTCTGATTTGGTGCCTTTGTTCTTCCAGCATGTGGTTCGTTTGCATGGCATTCCTGAGAATATTGTTTCTGACAGAGGTTCCCAGTTTGTCTCGAGGTTCTGGCGAGCCTTTTGTGGTAGGATGGGCATTGACCTATCTTTTTCCTCGGCCTTCCATCCTCAGACTAATGGCCAGACCGAACGAACCAATCAGACCTTGGAAACATATCTGAGATGTTTTGTTTCTGCTGACCAGGATGATTGGGTGTCATTTTTGCCGTTGGCTGAGTTCGCCCTTAATAATCGGGCCAGCTCGGCTACCTTGGTCTCTCCATTTTTCTGCAATTCTGGGTTCCATCCTCGTTTCTCTTCAGCACAGGTTGAGTCTTCGGACTGTCCTGGTGTGGATTCTGTGGTGGACAGGTTGCAGCAGATCTGGACTCAGGTAGTGGACAATTTGACCTTGTCCCAGGAGAAGGCTCAGCTTTTCGCTAATCGTAGACGCCGTGTGGGTCCCCGACTTCGTGTTGGGGATCTGGTTTGGTTATCTTCTCGTCATATTCCTATGAAGGTTTCCTCTCCTAAATTTAAACCTCGTTTTATTGGTCCGTATAGGATTTCTGAGATTCTCAATCCGGTGTCTTTTCGTCTGACCCTCCCAGACTCCTTTTCCATACATAATGTATTCCATAGGTCGTTGTTGAGAAGATACGTGGCACCTATGGTTCCATCTGTGGAGCCTCCTGCCCCTGTTTTGGTGGAGGGGGAATTGGAGTATATTGTGGAGAAAATTTTGGATTCTCGTGTCTCTAGACGGAAACTCCAGTATCTGGTCAAATGGAAGGGTTATGCTCAGGAGGATAATTCCTGGGTTTTTGCCTCTGATGTCCATGCCCCAGATCTTGTTCGTGCCTTTCATGTGGCTCATCCTGGTCGGCCTGGGGGCTCTGGTGAGGGTTCAGTGACCCCTCCTCAAGGGGGGGGGGGGTACTGTTGTGAATTCTGTGGCTGAATTCACTCCTGTGGTCACAAGTGGTATTGCAGCCTCTGGGCTTCCTCCCTCAGGTGTTTTGGTGAGCTCGTTGGCTGCCTTGCTATTTAACTCCACCTGAGTCTGTCTTCCTTGCTCCTTGTCAATGTTCCAGTGTTTTGATTCTGAGCTACTGCATCTTTCCTGTGGCCTGCTGCTCTGCTAGATAAGTGTTACTTTGTTTTTGTTTCCGTTTTTTCTGTCCAGCTGTGTTATTCTCTTTTGCTGGAAGCTCTGAGACGCAAAGGGTGCACCGCCGTGCCGTTAGTTCGGCACGGTGGGTCTTTTTGCCCCCCTTTGCGTGGTTCTGCTTTAGGGTTTTTTGTAGACTGCATAGTTCTCTTTGCTATCCTCGCTCTGTCTAGAATATCGGGCCTCACTTTGCTGAATCTATTTCATTCCTACGTTTTGTCTTTTCATCTTGCTAACAGTCATTATATGTGGGGGCTGCCTATTCCTTTGGGGTATTTCTCTGAGGCAAGTCAGGCTTGTATTTCTATCTTCAGGCTAGTCAGCTCCTCAGGCAGTGCCGAGTTGCATAGGTAGTGATAGGCGCAATCCACTGCTGCTTTTAGTTGTGTGAGGATAGGTTCAGGTATTGCAGTCTGCAGAGATTCCACGTCTCAGAGCTTGTTCTATTGTTTTTGGGTTATTGCCATATCACTGTATGTGCGCTGATTACTGCACACTGTGTTGCCTGATAGCACAGCATAACAGAAACAAGGGTGGGCAAGACAATGATTCACAACACACAGCCAAGGAAACTCTCACTTGATTTTGGAGAAAGAAAATAAAGCTTCTAGAATGGCTCAGCCAAACGCCAGACCTGAATCAAAGAGAAAATGTATTGAAGGAACTAATGCTCAAAGTCCATGGAAGGAGCCCGCGGAACCTTAAGGATGCGAAGAGTGATTGTGTGGAAGAATGGGGCAAAATCACACCTGAGCAATGTGTGCGACTAATTTCATCATACAGGAGGCATCTAGAAGCGGTCATTACTAACAAAGGCGTTTCAGAGAATTATTAAATACATTTCAGTAACAGTGCTCAATACTTTTTCCTTGTGTTAATTCTCAATATTACACATAACAATTTATGGACATCTATGGTTTAGTTTCTTTGATGGGTTGTTACCGACAGACATCTGGCGAGAATTTCATGTCAATAGCCCCTTTAGAAATATATTTACTTAGAAAGTTGATGATGTGTTCAATACTTACTTCACCCGCTATATGTCAAAATGGTTGTACAGTCCTGATAATGAAATGACCATTTTTATGAGTCCAGCGAAAGAGTGAAAGAGCTTATGAATGAAAGTGTATTCAAAGTATATGCAGCGTGAGATCTCAGCAGGGCATAGAACACTGAGGAGCTGTCAATCAGGTGATGTCGGCGGATATTAGGTTTATACTATGAGTATGTTTACATATTGAGTATTTGCAGCAGATTAATCTGCAAAAAAAAATCAGTGTGAAAAAACACTAAGTAAAATTACGTACGATTATGTCGCATTTTTTATGTGATTTTTTTCCAACCTTCATTTGAATAGGTAAAAAAGACTGCAGCTCAAAATATGTAATAAGAAGTGCATTGTGTAAATGAGACTTTAGACTTCTCATTTATTGTGATGCAATTTTACATCGCTCTTTTTTTCCACATGAAAAGACGCACTGAGAAGAAACGCAGCAAAACCCTATGTACAGTATAAGCATATCCTAAAAACGCTGCATTTTACAGTAACAGCAAAATAAATTCGATTTCGAAAATTCTATTCACAAGGTGCATTTTTTTTGTCTGTAGTTTTGCATTGTATTTATAAAAAAATAATGTAGCATGTCCAATTCTTTCAGCAGGGTTTTTTTTTCACTTGTTAAAACGAATGGAAAAAATGCATATAAAAGAAACTACTTATTCTTACTTAATTAATTTATAGAATGAATGGTGGGCTGAATTTTTTTCCAGTTTATTAAACCTCGAGTACCTATTTTCGAAGCTCTCATAGAAGTGAATGTAGATTGGCATGGCGATGAGATACATGGTCTCATTCTCAAGATGGACGCAGGACTTAGAAGTGGATGTGCCATAAATGTCTGAAATGGCAATATCTCTAAAAGATTAAAAATCCTACACATAGTAATTACTTACAGATGTTTGGTAAGTGGGAGTATTTTTTCTACAGCTCGAATATTCTTGAAAATGTCATAACATGTAGCACAACGGAAAAAAAGAAAAAGTCTCCCCATACCTGAATTCTGCTTCACTCCTGGATTATGTGAGATGCTGTTTAAATAGATCCGGATGTTCTGGGAATTTATTCCCTACAGGAAACAATTAATTGATGTACAAAATTGTTTCTGGCTGCCGTGAATATGTGATAATGAGATATTTTTATCTTAAGTGGATGTTATAGCATAGGCTGTACATTATGAAGGAGAAAAGGATAATTCCTAATTTATCTCAGACGTATTTTTAGTTTACTATATGTTTTAGAAATGAGTGAATATACTTGCAGGAAACTGGTCTAGTGGCCGCATCAATATTCCGTGGCCACCGAGATCCCCGTCAACCTCCTTCTACCTGCGAACATCCGCGAGGGCCTCTTCTGGTTTGTAGGCTCGGCATAAAGACATTGTTGTGGCGTGATACACACATGATGTTGCATTTGGCGGGTGTACTAATCAAACAGGGTGCCAGGCATGAAGGCAAAGAGGAGGCACCTCGTAGAACTCAGGCTACTTAATACTGAGACCTGAGAATCAATTTGCTCACCTCTGGTAGCTTTGATTAATGATAAAAAATAATGGTTCGCATTCTGTCAGAAAGTGTTCTCGACTTCTCGTCAAAGCTATGAGCTCAATAATAGATCGTCAATGTACCCAATTACAAGTCAGTGGGGCCTGTCCCGGCCAGTTGTAATCTGCATGAAATATCTCAACAGAAGCCATGTTAGAAAAGTAAATAAAGCCTATTTATATTGCATGCAGGGCTGGCGTCAGCACCCGGCACACACGGGTTTGGAACATTATATGGGGCTCATCATAAACTGGAGCAATATATGGGGGCCATCATATACTGGAGCATTATATGGGGCCCATAACATACTGGAGCATAATATGGGACCAATTATATGTGGAGCATTATATGGGGTCCATTCTGTTTAGAGCAATATATGGGGCCCATCATATGGCTCCAATTCTGTATGGAGCATTATATGGGGTCCATTCTGTATAGAGCAATATATGGAACCCATCATATGGGACCCATTCTGTATGGGGCATTATATGGTGCCCATTCTGTATGGAACATTATATGGGTTCCATCATATCTTGTATGGATCACTATATGGGGCCCATTATGTATGGGGCACATTATGTATGGAGCAATAAATGGGGCTCATTATTCTTTATGGAGCATTGTATGGGGCTGATTATACTGTATGGAGCAATATATGGGGCTCATTATCCTTTAGGAAGCAATATATGGGGCTCATACTGCATGGAGCAATATATGGGGCTAATTATGCTCTATGGAGCAATATATGGAGCTTATTATACTGTATGGAGCAATATATAGGGCTCATTATACTGTATGGAGCATTATATGAGGCTCATTTTACTGTATGGAGCAATATATGGTGCTTTATAATATCTCTGGTTCAGAGAGACAGGCCATGAAGGGCTATATCGTGGAAAGTTTGGCAAAGGGTTATGTCAGACCATCCTCATTGCCCATTGCCTTGTAAAGAAGAATGAGGGGGGTTATGCCCCTGCCTAAATTTCCGCAAACTTAATCAGATTACGATCCGGGATCCATATCAGCACCCTCTCATCCCAGACATCTTTAATCAGATTGTAGGACCAAAATGGTTTTCAAAACTGGATCTCAGGGGGCATATAAGCTCATTTGTATTAAAGAGGGGGATGAGTGGAAAACAGCTTTCAATACACCTGAGGGACACTATGAAAACCGTGTGATGCCATTTGGGTTGACTAATGCTCATGACGTCTTTCAGTACTTTGTAAATTATATTTTTAGTCACTTGGTAGGTAGATATGTTGTAATCTATCTTGATGACATTCATTTATTCACCTGACCTTGAGTCACATCAGGTACATGTAAGGCAGGTCTTACTCAGTGACAATAAATGTCAAATCAGAGAAATGTATGTTCTCGGTTGAGGAGATCCCTTTTATAGGATATGTTTTATCGTCAACCAGTTTTCACATGGATGCAGTGAAAGTCTGGGCGGTACTAGATTGGGATCATCCTGAGGATTTGAAGGTGTTGCAAAGGTTTTTGGGCACCAACTACTATGGTAAGTTCATCAAAAACTTTTTGGTAGTGGCCAAACCTCTGACGGATATGACCAGGAAAGGAACAAACTTTCCTGATTGGTCCAGTCCAGCCAGGGAGACATTTGATACCTTGAAGGAGGGACACGCTTGATGGCCCCGTTGGGCCATACATCTGTACCCCCGCAAAATGGGATTGGGAGGCATGCGATGACGGCACCATAGACTCTAATGGTGACAGCAGAGTGAGCATGCGCTCTGACACACCAAATGCTAACATAGGTTAGTAATGGAGAGGCATCAATAAGATGCCCCCATTACTAACACAATCATGCAGCCTGCCATCTAGATGTAGAGCTGGACCTATCGTGGGTCAAATGGATTATTATCTTCTCTGTGGAAAGGTGAGGAATATTGTTGTTTTTTATTTCAACTCTTCTGCAGAAGACAAGGGCGTGGGTAGAATGGGTGATGTTGTAAGTATGGTTTAATTAATATTTATTAACGGAGTTTGTGTTATTCTTCCAATTAAAGGACTTTATTCTGGCTGTTTGGCTGTTCATACAATTTGACTATGGGGTTAGTAATGGGGGAGTCTTATTGATGCCTCTCCATTACTATCCTCGGGGCCTGACGTCATCTGACAATAAAAAGGTGACATCAACTCCCACCAAATATCACCCTACTTGCCACTGCTACAGGGCAAGTGGGAAGAGGGAGGCTAAGTGCCAGAATTGGCACATCTTAAAGATGTGCCTTTTTTGGGGTGGCTGAGAGCTGATGTTTTTATCCTGGGGTGCCAGTATCCATGGCCCCTTCTTAGGTTATTAACATCTGCTCCCAGCCATCGGCTTTCCCTCTGCTGGTTAAGAAACGTACGTGGGAGCCCACACCAGTATTTTCAGAAAAATGATCTTTTAATAATTAAATGTACAGTAAGCTGCACACACACTGTACTAATTGTATATGTCACTGGCATCTATATATTTATCTATGCTATGTGTATTTACTGTATGTATTCATCTCTTCTATTCTGTCGGCTCTTGCTGTGATTTTACTGCACGCTGCAGATGAATTGCCGGCTTTTATTCTATCTATCTATCTATCTATCTATCTATCTATCTATCTATCTATCTATCTATCTATCTATCTTTCTATCTAATATATATATGTGTGTTTTGAAGAATATTTCCTTTGAAAACAATGTGTAAATGACATAGAGAATTTCTATGTACAAGCTCATGTTAAAATTGCATTGCAGTGGGATAGCAAGCGCACTGCTTTCGGATGTAATTTGCATGCTAGGTGTGAAAAATCAGATTGTACTCGCATGACACTCACATGACACTCGTCTTTTTTTTCAGTCCTGATATCAGAACATTTTTTTTACACACATGGGTATGGGCCCAAATAGTTGCAGCATTGTGACCCCACTCAGTAGCATATCCATCAGGAATTTGTTTTGTGCAACCACTTTGTGGTACGTAAACTATCAAATATTATTGCCATGATTATAATTGACCTTTGATATCATAAAGCTAAAAAACCTGTTTTATTAGTAAAGTTGAGTTTATTCTGCAATTGATCCACAGTGTGCCTTTCTAAGGGTCCTAGTACACATCAGAGTTAGCCGATTCTGTTGTATTCAGCAGGACCAGATAACCATCTGACATGAATGTGGCCTTCTGACTCTCCCCGACAAACAATGTGGGGGAAAAGAATCATTGGGCCCCTTGAATTTCATCACCTCATCCTTTTATTCTCCAAGGTTATGCTATAAAAGGCTTAAATGTATGTGTAGGGGGCAATTGGGAGAGATATCTGGTGGACAAACGAGTGTTTGGTCAACGGTTATTGAAGGGATATGGGCACGTTAATTCTTGCTGCAACAGTTTTCTTTGGGCAGTACCAGATAGACGGCCTAAACATAACTGTGGCTGTCATATCAGAGAATACAAGAAGGAAGACTTTCTCCTCTCTTCCCAATGAACGCACATAAGCTCTTGGCCAAGCGAAAGATCGTCTGTACGGAGGAGTTCGACTGACATCTATCGAAGTGTATGGCCAGCAGAGATTTTTGATGTCTATGATTATCATTCACCATTAATCAGACAGGAAGGTTTTTGGCTCATTCTCCAACCACTATACACCGTTTATATGCCTTGTATAGAGTAGTCCAACTTTTTCTTGCCCTTCGCCTAATGTCTGGAACAGCCATACGTGAAAAGTCGGCATAGAAATGTTATTATCAGGCCAAAGCCTTATATTTCTGCTTTGTTGTAAAAACTTTTGATACTCATAGAACGCTTAAAAGCCAAACGGATCTCCTTGTTTCTCAGGCTGTAAATAAAAGGATTCAATATAGGGGTAAGGACCGAATAAATAACAGCTAGAACACGGTCGTAATACAAAGAGTAGCTCTTAGTAAGACGTACATACATAAAGACAATACAGGTAAAAAACAAGAGTACCACAGTCAGGTGGGCCACACAGGTGGAAAATGCCTTAATTCGCCCAACAGAGGTCCTTATTTTCAGAATAGCTAGAATTATTTTAACATAGGAAATTATGATAAAGGCGAATGTCACTAGGATAATAAAGCTATTGATGACAAAATCAGCTAGAACATTAACGGATGTGTCGGTGCAAGCCAAACTGAGCAAGGGCGGGAAGTCACAAAAGATATGCTGAATTTCATTACTCCCGCAGAAGGGCAGTCTGGATATGAGGATGACTTCCGTTATGGGACACAGAAAACCCAAAGTAAAGCAGGCAGCTACTAGCTTTATAGTCATTTTGGAGGTCATAATAGAAGGGTAACGCAGTGGGTGACAAATTGCCAAATAACGGTCATAGGCCATGGTGGTGAGAAGATAACACTCACTGGCTCCAAGAGAATGAAAGAAATACGTCTGCACAAGGCAGCCATTAAAATATATACTCTTTCTTTCAGCCAGAAGGTTTGTTAACATCTTTGGAATGGTGACCGCTGTATACCAAATTTCTAAGAAGGACAAAATACTTATAAAAAAGTACATGGGTGTATGGAGACGTTTGTCCAACCTTATAAGAATGAATATAATCACATTACCGGCAATGGTAAGAACGTAAACGAGAAGAAGACAGATAAAAAGGAAAGTCCCGTATCTGTAGAGCGTGGGGAATCCTACAAGAATGAATTCTGTCACAGTGGTGCTTGTGTTCCATCCTTCCATCATGGGACCTGGAATGGAAAAATTCTCATATAGTTTCAGATCCTGACATGATACTGCGCATTAATCATGAACTAACATTAGATTGCTTCCCACTAGCAGTTCTGTAAGTACCTCGAATATTATCAGTGTTTTTTTTTTTTTCATTTCTGTTACCGGATATCCTTCTCTGTCTAAATCTCGAACAGCAGGATTCTGTTCTGATTTCTCATTTATTCATTTATTTTACTCACTTATATAGCGCCATCATATTCCACAGTGCTTTATGGACATTACTGTCCCCATTGTGTCTCCCAATCTATATTCCTTCTCAGTATGTCTTTGGAGTGTAGAGGGAAAATGGGGAACCCGGAGGAAACCCACACAAACATGGGAAGAATATACAAACGTCTTGAAGATGTTGTCCTTGGTGGGGTTTTATTAGTGATTTACATTAATTTACCTATGATGTTTTCACTATAACTGTTACATTTAGACTGTAGTTTTAACATGTTTGATATGAGACTTACTTTTTAGCACAATATTAATTAATTTAGAATAATTTCTAGTTCTACATTTGTCTTTAGATCTTTTTATGTTTCTCTTACAGTGCATCAAACTCCATGGATAGAGTTAATGGGTGTATGAGGAGTCAGAAATGTGTAATTATTATTATTATTAATAATAATAATAATATATGAAAATTGCTCACCTAATAACATACCATCATTTTCAATTCAGCCCTGAATCACAGATCGAAAACCCAATTACTTGAAGCCAGAAAGGTTTCTTCTACTTATGACACATTGACTAACTTGATCATCTCCGTTAGTGATGTTGATGCATCATAAAGCATGTGATCACCAGGGCTGACACAGTTTGCACCATTTAAAAACCAACCTTTTTTTTGGCACGTTTCAGCTAGAGGTCATCACAACGCATGTGTTGGCTTGACTGAGATTTGCTGAGATTTTTTTTTTAAACTAAGCTTTGCAATAATTGTGCCATGTACTGTAGGGCACTGTCGGACATAGACAAAAGAGGGCCCCTGTGCAAGAAAAGTAAATGGACCCTTTGCAGTCCAATATCTCATCATAATAATCATAATTCATAATATCATCTGTTTTGGAGGTGGACCCTTAGCTCTTGGGCCCCTGTTGCAGCAATGATATATCTGCCCTTGCAGTCTACTGGAAGCTCAATGGCCTAATTCAAAATCTCTAAGGGTCTCCAACAACCAATGGTATTTAATAGTATTGGTCTTCTCATATGGGGCCAAAGTACTTTTTGGGACTCCTTAGGCTCCAGGATCCAGGTTTGACTACAACCACCATAGTTCAGCCCCTAAAGAGCACCCTAAAGCAGCACAGATAGCTAGAGATGGCAGGAGCAGCTACAGCGTGAAATGCAGGGGACACTAATCTGCATAGGAGACAGTGATTAACACTGACTTACGATTCCCTTAGACATTAGAGACAGTGTTCTGATTGAGCACAGTGTTTTGTGTAAGGATCTCCAGAGTCTGGCATAAAATTACTTGGCCAAAGCCACCCGAATTTCACTCAAGACAGAGTGAAAAAAATCAATTTCCAGATCAGTCTCTGAACGATTGTTTGTTAAAGGGAACCTGTCACCTGAATTTGGCGGGACCGATTTTCGGTCATATGGGCGGAGTTTTCAGGTGTTTGATTCACCCTTTCCTTACCCGCTGGCTGCATGCTGGCCGCAATATTGGATTGAAGTTCATTCTATGTCCTCCGTAGTACACGCCTGCGCAAGGCAAGAGGCTATGCAGACAGCTGCGGGCTGATTTTAATAGCCTAGGAAGGGACCATGGATATTGCCCCCCCAGCTAAAAACATCAGCACTCAGCTGTTCCAGAAATGCCTCGCTCTTTCCACTTTCCCTGTAATTGTGGCAAGTGGAGTAATAGTTGGGTAACGGATTACAGCGTGGGATACAACGATGGACAGGTATGGGTATATTGTTGGTTTATTATTTTTTATTTATTACAGGAGATCGAGGGCTTCGGGGAATTAGCAGATGTTGTAAGTACGGTTTAATTAAGAACAATAAAGGAGTCTGTGTGTTTATTTAAAATAATGGACTTTTTAATGGGTGTCTGTGTTTTATTTACTATTTCACTATATGGGGTTAGTAATGGGGGCGTCTAATTGACGCATCTTCATTACTAACCTCGGGGCTTGATGTCACAAAGATGACATTAACACCCCAACTATTACCCCACGTGCCACCACTACAGGGCAAGTGGGAAGAGTGAGGCATCTTACAGATGCGCCTTTTCAGGGGCGGCTGAGTGCTGATGTTTTAACCGGGAGTGTAATATCCATGGTCCAGTCCTAGGCTATTAATATCTGCTGGTTGTTAATTATGGGGGAACCCCACGTCATTTTTTGGGGGGCCCCCATTTTAATAGCCAGTAAAGGCTAGGTATACAGCTGTGAGCTGATATTAATAGCTTGGGAAGCTCTATGGGTATTACCCCCTTCCCGGGCTATAAACATCTGCCCCCAGTCACTGGCTTTCCCTCTGCTGGTTTTGAAAATTGCGCGGGAGCCTACGCCATTTTTTTCGTAAAATAATCTTTTATTAATTACATACATGTCCCCTAATTTGCACACACACTGTACTATTTGTATTTGTCACTGACATCTATATATCTACCTATTCTATATTTATTTACTGTATGTAATCCATGTCTTCTATCCTGTCGGCATAGATTTTACAGAAGGCCGCAGGTGAATTACCGCCTTTTATTCTATCTATCTCTCTATGAAATATAAAGATATATATATATATATATATATATATATACAGTGGGGCAAAAAAGTATTTAGTCAGTCAGCAATAGTGCAAGTTCCACCACTTAAAAAGATGAGAGGCGTCTGTAATTTACATCATAGGTAGACCTCAACTATGGGAGACAAACTGAGGAAAAAAAATCCAGAAAATCACATTGTCTGTTTTTTTATCATTTTATTTGCATATTATGGTGGAAAATAAGCATTTGGTCAGAAACAAACAATCAAGATTTCTGGCTCTCACAGACCTGTAACTTCTTCTTTAAGAGTCTCCTCTTTCCTCCACTCATTACCTGTAGTAATGGCACCTGTTTAAACTTGTTATCAGTGTAAAAAGACACCTGTGCACACCCTCAAACAGTCTGACTCCAAACTCCACTATGGTGAAGACCAAAGAGCTGTCAAAGGACACCAGAAACAAAATTGTAGCCCTGCACCAGGCTGGGAAGACTGAATCTGCAATAGCCAACCAGCTTGGAGTGAAGAAATCAACAGTGGGAGCAATAATTAGAAAATGGAAGACATACAAGACCACTGATAATCTCCCTCGATCTGGGGCTCCACGCAAAATCCCACCCCGTGGGGTCAGAATGATCACAAGAACGGTGAGCAAAAATCCCAGAACCACGCGGGGGGACCTAGTAAATGAACTGCAGAGAGCTGGGACCAATGTAACAAGGTCTACCATAAGTAACACACTACGCCACCATGGACTCAGATCCTGCAGTGCCAGACGTGTCCCACTGCTTAAGCCAGTACATGTCCGGGCCCGTCTGAAGTTTGCTAGAAAGCATTTGGATGATCCAGAGGAGTTTTGGGAGAATGTCCTATGGTCTGATGAAACCAAACTGGAACTGTTTGGTAGAAACACAACTTGTCGTGTTTGGAGGAAAAAGAATACTGAGTTGCATCCATCAAACACCAAACCTACTGTAAAGCATGGTGGTGGAAACATCATGCTTTGGGGCTGTTTCTCTGCAAAGGGGCCAGGACGACTGATCCGGGTACATGAAAGAATGAATGGGGCCATGTATCGTGAGATTTTGAGTGCAAACCTCCTTCCATCAGCAAGGGCATTGAAGATGAAACGTGGCTGGGTCATTCAACATGACAATGATCCAAAGCACACCGCCAGGGCAACGAAGGAGTGGCTTCGTAAGAAGCATTTCAAGGTCCTGGAGTGGCCTAGCCAGTCTCCAGATTTCAACCCTATAGAAAACCTATGGAGGGAGTTGAAAGTCCGTGTTGCCAAGCGAAAAGCCAAAAACATCACTGCTCTAGAGGAGATCTGCATGGAGGAATGGGCCAACATAACAACAACAGTGTGTGGCAACCTTGTGAAGACTTACAGAAAACGTTTGACCTCTGTCATTGCCAACAAAGGATATATTACAAAGTATTGAGATGAAATTTTGTTTCTGACCAAATACTTATTTTCCACCATAATATGCAAATAAAATGATAAAAAAACAGACAATGTGATTTTCTGGATTTTTTTTTCTCAGTTTGTCTCCCATAGTTGAGGTCTACCTATGATGTAAATTACAGACGCCTCTCATCTTTTTAAGTGGTGGAACTTGCACTATTGCTGACTGACTAAATACTTTTTTGCCCCACTGTATATATATATGTTACTGACATATATATATAGTGGATGCTTTCCTGAAACGGAAAGTACTTGCAAGCAGCATAATACAAAGAATAGCATAGTATTATGCTGCTTGCAAGTACTTTCCGTTTCAGGAAAGCATCCACTATGTATTTCCTTTAAGTAGAGGGCTTTTCGGTCTCTTTCGTCCCGCTACATTTAGCCCAACTTGGGTCTCTCCCTAAGGTGGCTAGCATATATGTATGACATATATATATATACACTGCTGAAAAAAAAATAAAGGGAACACTAAAATCCCACATCCTAGATATCACTGAATGAAATATTCCAGTTGTAAATCATTAGTCATTACATAGTGGAAGGTGTTGAGAACAATAAAACCTAAAATGATCAATGTAAATCATAACTAATATCCCACAGAGGTCTGAGGTTGGAATGATGCTCCAAATCAAAGTGGAAAATGAAGTTAAAGGCTGATCCAACTTCAGTGGAAATGCCTCAAGACAAGGAAATGATTCTCAGTAGTGTGTGTGGCCTCCATGTGCCTGTATGACCTTCCTACAACGCCTGGACATGCTCCTGATGAGGCGGCGGATGGTCTCCTAAGGGCTCTCTTCCCAGACCTGGACTAAAGCATCCGCCAACTCCTGGACAGTCTGTGGTGCAACGTGATGTTTGTGGATGGTGCGAGACATGATGTCCCAGATGTGTTCAATCAGATTCAGGTCTGGGGAATGGGCGGGCCAGTCCATAGCTTCAATGCCTTCATCTTGCAGGAACTGCTGACACACTCCAGCCACATGAGGTCTGGCATTGTCCTGCATTAGGAGGAACCCAGGGCCAACTGCACCAGCTTATGGTCTCACAAGGGGTCTGAGGATCTCATCTCGGTACCTAATGACAGTCAGGCTACCTCTGGTGAGCACATGGAAGGCTGCGCGGCCCTCCAAAGAAATGCCACCCCACACCATTACTGACACACTGCCAAACCAGTCATGCTGAAGGATGTTGCAGGCAGCAGATCGCTCTCCACGGCGTCTCCAGACTCTGTCACATCTGTCACATGTGCTCTGTGTGAACCTGCTTTCACCTGTGAAGAGCACAAGGCACCAGTGGCAAATTTGTCAATCCTGGTGTTCTGTGGCAAATGCCAAGCGTCCTGTACGGTGTTGGACTGTGAGCACAACCCCCATCTGTGGACGTCAGGCACTCAGACATTCCTCATTGAGTCGGTTTCTAACCGTTTGTGCAGACACATGCACATTTGTTGCCTGCTGGAGGTCATTTTGCAGGGCTCTGGCAGTGCTCCTTCTGTTCCTCCTTGCACAAAGGCTGAGGTAGTGGTCCTGCTGCTGGGTTGTTGCCCTCCTATGGCCCCTCCACATCCCCTGGTGTACTGGCCTGTCTCCTGATAACGCCTCCAGCCTCTGGACACTACGCTGACAGACACAGCAAACCTTCTTGCCACAGCTCGAATTGATGTGCCATTCTGGATGAGCTGCACTACCTGAGCCACTTGTGTGAGTTGTAGAGTCCATCTCATGCTACCACGAGTGTGAAAAACACAACCAACATTCAAAAGTGACCAAAACATCAGCCAGAAAGCACTCGTACTGACATGTGGTCTGTGGTCCCCACCTGCAGAACCTCTCTTTTATTGACTGTGTCTTGATAATTAACAATAATTTCTATCTGTTGTCTATTCCATTTGCACAAAAGCATGTGAAATTGATTGTCAAACAGTGTTGCTTCCTAAGTGGACAGTTTGATTTCACAGAAGTTTGATTTACTTGGAATTATATTCTGTTGTTTAAGCGTTCTCTTTATTTTTATATATATACCGTATTTTCCGGTGTATAAGATGACTTTTGAACCCCTGAAAATCATCTAAAAAGTCGGGGGTCATCTTATACGCTGTGTACGGCGTGTGCAGGGAGCGGTCCTGTATGGTTCCAACTTCCCAGGATCTGGAGGAGAGGAGACTCTCCTTCAGGCACTGGGATCCATATTCATGTAAAAAAAAAAAAGAATAAAAATAAAAAATATGGGATGTACTTACCCTCCGACGGCCCGCGGCTCTCAGTGGTGCAAGTGGCGGCCTCTGTTCCTAAGGATGCATTGAGCGAAGGACCTTCGATGACGTCACGGTCACGCGACCAGTCAAGCGACCGCGACATCATCGAAGGTCCTTCGCTTAATGCATCCTTAGGAACGGAGGCCGCCGCTTGCACTGCTACGAGCCGCGGGCCGTCGGAGGGTAAGTATATCCCATTTTTTTTTTTTTAATTCTTTTTTTTACATGAATATGGATCGCAGGGCCTGAAGGAGAGTCTCCTCTCCTCCAGACCCTGGGAACCATCCGCACCGCACACGCCGTATAAGATGACTGGGCGTATAAGATGACCCCGTCTTATACGGCGAGTATATCCCAAACTCCATATTTTATGTGGAAAAGATGGGGGTCGTCTTATATGCCCAGTCGTCTCATACACCAGAAAATACGATATATACAGTATATATATATATTTTTCTATTCTATCTATTCTATTCTAACCTGTAAGTGTGATTCTTTCTATCTATCTATTTTATATATATAAATATACATATATATATATATGTATATATATATATATATATATACTATATAAAGCTGAATGTGTGTGTGTGTGTGTGTGTATGTATGTATGTATGTATGTATGTATGTCCGGGATTGGCATCTGCACCGTCGCAGCTACAGCCACAAAATTTTGCACAGTCACACGTCTGGACCCCGAGAGCGTCATAGGCTATGTTGTGAGGCGAAACTTTAACCCCACGCGTTCCAATTCACCAAACAATTTTGCCCCTATCTACATAATGGGGAAAAAAATGAAAGGAAAAGTGTTGGCGGCGTCGTAGCTACAGCTACAAAATTTTGCACAGTCACACGTCTGGACCCCGAGAGCATCATAGGCTACGTTGTGAGGTGAAATTTTAACCCCACGCTTTCCAATTCACCAAATAATTTTGCCCCTATCTACATAATGGGGAAAAAGTGAAAGGAAAAGTGTTGGAGGCAAATTGACAGCTGCCAGATGTGAACAAGGGGGACTTAAAGAGTGAGAGCGATGGCGCCAAAGAGTATATACCGTACATTTGCTAAGGTGGGGCCCCGACATGGGATACTCACCACACACGGGGATATGGACACACACAAAATGCGCCACACACTACCACGTGCTTGAACACATATACCACCCTCAGCACACATTTCACCACACATACACCAACCTCGCCACATAAAAGTCGAAACACAAAAGTCGCCGCTCAAAACTCGCCACGCGCAAAACTTGCCACATGCAAAAACTAGGCTCACGCAAAACTCGCCACAAGTGCAAAACTCACCTCATAGAAAACTCGCCACACGCAAAACTTGCACACGCGGAAAAATTGCCACATGTACAAAAGTTGCAGCACATGCAAAAGTTGCCTCACACACAACACACAAAACTCGCACACACAAAACTCGCCATGCGCAAAACTTGCTGCACACAACTTGCTACACTAACCTGTCACATGCAACTCGACACACAAAAAGTTGCTACATGCATGTTGCCACACAAAACTCATCTCACAAAAGTCGCTACATGCATGTCGCCACACGCAACTCAACACACACAACTTGACAAACAAAACTTGCCCTAAAACACACACAAGTCTGGTATTATCCTTCAAAAATAAAAATTAGATTAATAAGCAGTCAAACTACAAGAGCAACAAATGTACCATATAGGAAATACGGCAGCTGTCAGTCACATGACCTGTCTATTATGTGTATGTGTGAACTAATATATACTGCCAGGGGGAGGGCTTCCTGTTGGCTGGGGATTTATCAGGCTGCCAATTTAGCTTACAAATACTGAGGTAAAAATACTGAGCAAATAATGTGTGAACGAGGTCTAATACAGGAGGAGATGACACACAGGTATATACTATATACAGGGGAGATGACACACAGACATATACTATATACAGGAGAGATGACACACAGGTATATACTATATAGAGGAGATGACATACAGGTACATACTATATACAGGAGGAGATGACACACAGGTATATACTATATACAGGAGCAGATGACCTACAGGTATATACTATATACAGGAGGAGATGACACACAGATATATACTATATACAGGGGAGATGACACACAGGTATATACTATATACAGGAGGAGATGACATACAGGTATATACTATATATAGAAGGAGATGACATACGGGTATATACTATATATAGGAGGAGATGACATACAGGTATATACTATATACAGGAGATGACATACAGGTGTATACTATATATAAGGGAGATGACAAACATGTATATACTGAGGTGAAAATGAAAAGGTGTGAGTGCAAAATGAGAGGAGTGAGGGAAAATAGTGGAGTGATCGGAAAATGACAGATGTGAGGTCAAAATGACAAGTGTTAGGGGGGAATGAGAGGAGTGAGGGAGAAAATGAGAGGTGTAAGGGAGAAAATGAGAGATATGAGGGGGAAAATGAAAGATGTGATTGGGAAAATGAGAGGCGTGATGGGAAAATAAGAGAAGTGAGGTGCTATAACTGACCACAGATATTTACTATGCCGAGGCAACGCCGGGCTCTTCAGCTAGTTTAATATATAAAGCTGAATGTGTGTGTGTGTGTGTGTGTGTGTGTGTGTATGTATGTATGTATGTATGTCCGGGATTGGCATCTGCACCGTCGCAGCTACAGCCACAAAATTTTGCACAGTCACACGTCTGGACCCCTGAGAGCGTCATAGGCTATGTTGTGAGGTGAAATTTTTACTCCGTGCTTTCCAATTCACCAAACAATTTTGCCCCTATCTACATAATGGGGAAAAAGTGTAAGGAAAAGTGTTGGAGGCGTCGCAGCTACAGCCACAAAATTTTGCACAGTCACACGTCTGGACCCCGAGAGCGTCATAGGCTATGTTGTGAGGTGAAATTTTAACCCCGCGCTTTCCAATTCACCAAACAATTTTGCCCCTATTTACATAATGGGAAAAAATGAAAGGAAAAGTGTTGGAGGCAAATTGACAGCTGCCAGATATGAACAAGGGGGACTTAAAGAATGAGAGCGATGGCGCCAAAGAGTATATACCGTACAGTTGCTAAGGTGGGGCCCCGACATGGGATACTCACCACACACGGGGATATGAACACACACAAAATGCGCCACACACTACCACGTGCTTGAACACATATTACCCTCAGCACACATTTCACCACAAATACACCAACCTCACCACATAAAAGTCGAAACACAAAAGTCGCCGCTCAAAACTCTCCACGCGCAGAACTTGCCACATGCAAAAACTAGGCTCTTGCAAAACTCGCCACAAGTGCAAAACTCACCTCATGGAAAACTCGCCACACGCAAAACTTGCACACGAGGAAAAATTGCCACATGCACAAAAGTTGCAACACATGCAAAAGTTGCCTCACACAAAACTTGCACATACTCAAAAGGCACCACACATAAAACTCGCCACGTGCAAAACTCGCCATGCGCAAAACTTGCTGCACACAACTTGCTACACTAACCTGTCACATGCAACTCGACACACAAAAAGTTGCTACACGCATGTTGCCACACAAAACTCATCTCACAAAAGTCGCTACATGCATGTCGCCACACGCAACTCAACACACACAACTTGACAAACGAAACTCGCCCTAAAACACACACAAGTCTGGTATTATCCTTCAAAAATAAAAATCTGATTAATAAGCAGACAAACTACAAGAGCAACAAATGTACCATATAGGAAATACGGCAGCTGTCAGTCACATGACCTGTCTATTATGTGTATGTGTGAGCTAATATATACTGCCAGGGGGAGGGCTTCCTGTTGGCTGGGGATTTATCAGGCTGCCAATTTAGCTTACAAATACTGAGGTAAAAATACTGAGCAAATAATGTGTGAACGAGGTCTAATACAGGAGGAGATGACACACAGGTATATACTATATACAGGAGAGATGACACACAGGTATATACTATATAGAGGAGGAGATGACATACAGGTACATATATATACAGGAGGAGATGACATACAGGTATATACTATATACAGGAGGAGATGACACACAGGTATATACTATATACAGGAGCAGATGACCTACAGGTATATACTATATACAGGAGGAGATGACATACAGGTATATGCTATATATAGAAGATGACATGCAGGTATATCCTATATACAGGAGGAGATGACATACAGATATATACTATATACAGGGGAGATGACACACAGGTATATACTATATACAGGAGGAGATGACATACAGGTATATACTATATATAGAAGGAGATGACATTCAGGTATATACTATATATAGGGGAGATGACACACAGCAGGTATATACTATATACAGGGGAGATGACATACAGGTATATACTATATACAGGAGATGACATACAGATGTATACTATATATAAGGGAGATGACAAACATGTATATACTGAGGTGATGAGGTGAAAATGAGAGGTGTGAGGTGAAAATGAAAAGGTGTGAGTGCAAAATGAGAGGAGTGAGGAAAAATAGTGGAGTGATCAGAAAATGACAGATGTGAGGTTGAAATGACAAGTGTTAGGGGGGAATGAGAGGAGTGAGGGAGAAAATGAGAGGAGTGAGGGAGAAAATGAGAGGTGTGATTGGGAAAATGAGAGGCGTGATGGGAAAATAAGAGAAGTGACGTGCTATAACTAACCACAGATATTTACTATGCCCAGGCAACGCCGGGCTCTTCAGCTAGTATATATATATATATATATATATATATATATATATATATATAATATGTGTGTGTTTTGAAGAATATTTCATTTTAAAACGATGTGTAAATGACAGAGAAGCGCTGTATGTAAAAGCTCATGTTTAAATCACATTGCACACGGATTGCATACGGATGTCATATGGATGTTGCATTTAAAAATCGCATTATACTCACATGACACTCGCATAGCACTCATCTGCCTTTTCGGTCCGGAAATAGGACCTTTTTTTCTCACATATGGGTATGAGCCCTATAAGAGTGATCCAAAATTCCAGTGGAGAGGAGCAAGAAGCTTGTTGATGGTTATAGACAGTGATTGATTGCAGTTATTTATTCCAAAGGGCGTGCAACCATATATTAAGTTCAGGGCGTCAATAATTTTGTCCTGCCTACTTTGGGGGTTGTGTGAAATTATGATCAACTTGCCTTTTTCTCTCTCTGTTTTTTGTGCTGTTCCAACAGACAAAAAGGAAATAAACACGTGTATAACAAAACATGTGTAATTGTAATAATTTTATGGGAGAAATACTTCATTTTCTGAAACAATTTCAATGGTGCCAACTCTTTTGGCAATGACTGTATAATTATCAATACAATCAACATATTACTATTTAATTTTAGAAATTATTAGAAAAAAAATAGGAAATGTATGCTGGATAATTTTAAAAATGTGTAAGTTAACATGGCAGGACTTTTTAGACTAATAATTATCCTTTTTTTATTTAATTTTTAGTTATGCAATTTAGATATGTTCCTATTAGTTTCATAATGAAAAAGTGTGTGTATGTGCATGCGTTGTATTTTTTTTTTTTAATTAAAATCTCAAAATTCATACTATAGGAAATCTGATTTGTTTTTGGAGGTATTGACTTACCATTAAGTTTTATGAAAGCAAACAAATATTATTATTTTTTTTATATATATAAATGCTGGCAACAGTATTAAAAAGCTGCTGTGTATGATAGACCTGAATGTCTAAACCACAATGTGCCAGAATTAGTTTTTATATAGCCTGTAAATATGCAAACATCTATTGGGAATTAGCCTAACCTTATACACATGAGGGGAAGGTAAATCTCATGCTTATTAGAATGATTATTGGTGCTCATAGCAATAAACAAACAATCTAATAGTGGTTATAATTTATAATATGATAGATTTCAATATTAAGTTGGGAATTCAGAGCGACATGGGAGATAGGTTTCCCATTTAAAATTTAAAAAATAAAAATGGACCATAGTTTCTAGGGCCGGTTTCACATGTCAGTGGCTCCGGTATGTGAGGTGACAGTTTCCTCACGTACCGAGCCACTGACACACGTAGACACAGTGAAATCAATGCATCTGTGCAGATGTCATTTATTTTTTGCGGACCGTGTCTCCGTGTGCCAAACACGGAGACATGTCAGTGTTCGTGGAAGCGCACGGATTACACGTACCCATTAAAGTCAATGGGTCCGTGTAAAACACGTACCGCACACGGACGTTGTCCGTGTGCAGTCCGTGTGCCGTGCAGGAGACAGTGCTACTGTAAGCGCTGTCCTCCCCACGTGGTGCTGAAGCCATGATTCATATCTTCCCTGCAGCAGCGTTTGCTGTAGAGAAGATATGAATAATCGTGTTTAAAATAAAGATCCATGACCCATAGGGGTGGAGCCGCATATTCATGACTGTAATCGGCGGCCCCACGTGACCGCTCATACAGTAGAAGGTGCTGTCAGGACAGGAAGCAGCGCCAGCCAGCGAGGGAGCCGGGTGAGTATTTTAATAACAGCGGGGGGGAGGGGGAAGGAGAGCACAGGGGGTGGGAGGGGGGTGGGGACATAGATCTTTATTTTAAACACGATTATTCATGTCTTCTCTACAGCAAACGCTGCTGCAGGGAAGATATGAATCGCGGCTTCAGCACCAGATGCAGGGGACAGCACTAAACTTTAGCGCTGTCTCCTGCACGGTGCGTGTGGTACCCAGTGGGCACACGGGCGGCACACGTGTGCCGCACGTGTGCCACACTGATGTGCCACTGAAATGCACCGGCACACGGACACGGATAATTCCGGTACCGGAATTATCTGGACGTGTGAGACTGCCCTAATGGAAACAGTTGTAAGAACATTTTCCAAACCTTCTTTAATGAAGTCTTTGAAGAATATTGCAGCTTTCATCTGTCTAAGGAGCACTTTGTTTTGGCTGGGGGGTGAGGAGAACATTTTTTTTTTAATTCAAAACTGATTTCTTTAAATGTCTTTGCATTACCACTTTACTGATGTGTCCAAAAAGCTTAAAATAATTCATGTTTTTCCTTTATGTGCTCACATTTTTATTTTAGGTGGGCAAACCCACCGAGTTGTCAAGAAGAAGGCGCTTTAGGAACCACTAGCATTTTGTTTTATAAAGCTTGTTTTTTATACTATTTTTTGTAATTTACTAAATGCTTTTTTATGTTTTTGACTTCCAGCAATTTTTCTTCACCTTCATGTCGACTTGTATTGTGAATTATAGAGTGTCTTCAGAGTGGAAGCGACCTGAAGAATGGTCAGGTCACTTTTTTTAACTGCTTGACATCTTTGGAAACTTGAAGCTGTTGAAAGACTGAACATATGAACAGTAAGTAATTTTTACATATAAACGCTTATGTTTATTCCTTTGAGCGTTTAGCTGGTACTGATGGGTTCCAAAGAGGACCCACCTAAAAAAGATGTCATGTGCACATACCACCAGTTCATGGACCAAGAGTGTGGGTGTTTTTAAACTTAAAGGGGTTGTCCACTGCTAGGACAACCCCTTCTCATTCTCCAGCACTTGGCCCCGATAAAATTAAAAAGCGTATACTCACCTCTCATTCTGGCGCCATTCCTGTGGTGTCGCATTCGCGGTCCTGCGGCTTTCATGTGGTTGTATGACGTGGTGCACAGCGCCCAATCAGCGCTGGTGTCGCTGTCCCCGCCTTGGGACAAATTGAACATGAAGAGTCTGGGCTGTAGCTGATCTCTGACTTCCTCTTCATGTTCAATGAGACAGAAGGCGGGGACAGTGATGCCAGCTCTGATTGGGCGCCGGGCACCACGTGTCATGCAACCGCACAAGAGCCCCAAGAGCGTGAGTGCCAACATCGCAGGAATGGCACCAGCACGGAACGTGACTATAGGCTTTTTATTTTATTGGGGCCAAGTTTTATGGCTTTGGTACCAACAAAGCGTGTTCCACACCCAGCTGACACCTCCCATCACTTTCAAGCTTGTGCTGGTTATACAAGCATCATCAGAATCTACTATATAATTGTCTGAGGGTCACTTCCGTCTGTCTGTCTGTAACGGAAATCCCAAGTCGCTGATTGGTCTCTCCAGCTGCCTGTCCTGGCTGCCGTGACCAATCAGTGACGGGCACAGTCAGGCTGAGAATTACTCTCTCCCTACTTCCGTCCAGTCAGTGCCCGGCGCCCGCTCCATACTCCCGTCCAGTCACCGCTCACAGAAGGTTAATGCCAGCGTTAACAGACCGCGTTATGCCGCGGGTAACGCACTCTGTTAATGCTGCTATTAACCCTGTGTGACCAACTTTTTACTATTGATGCTGCCTATGCAGCATCAATAGTAAAAATATCTAATGTTAAAAATAATAAAAAAACAAAAAACCTGCTATTCTCATCTTCCGTCGTCCGACGATGCGCGCGAGCCTGCCGCCAGCTTCCGTTCCCAGAGATGCATTGCCAAATTACCCAGAAGACTTAGCGGTCTCACAAGACCTCGTAACACCGAACCTGCCACACCAGCTTGGGAGAGGAGTCAGATCATCACACTGCAGCGCCAGACCACCGAAACATCCCCTCTTCCCAGCCCAGGGCCGGAAAAATCACCGACTCCTGCTGCCGCCACATTCCTTGGGAAAAAAGTGCGTCTTATAGTCCGAAAAATGCAGTACATAAGCACAATTTTGGAAACATTTTTTTTTTGTTAAGAAGTTAGAAGTGTTAAAAGTTGATCAGCGATTTATCATTTTTCCACCAAAATTTACAAAACTATTTTGAGGGACTACATCACATTTGAAGAAAATACCCAAAAGTGACACTATTGTAAAAACTGCACCCCTCAAGGTGCTCAAAACCACATTCAAGAAGTGTATTAACCCTTCAGTTGCTTCACGAGAACTGAAGCAATGTGGAAGGAAAAATGAACATTTAACTTTTTTCACAAAAAATTTATTTTAGACCCAAACTTTTTTTATTTTCACAAGGGTAACATAAGAAAATTAACCCCAAAATGTTTTGTGCAATTTCTTCTGAGTATGCTGATACCCCATATGTGGGGGAAATCCACTGTTTGGGCACATGGCACAGCTTGGAAAGGGAAGAGCACCGTTTGACTTTTTGAACACAAAATTGGCTGGAATTGAGAGCAGATGCCATGTTGTTTTTGGAGAGCCCCTGATGCGCCTAAACAGCAAAAAAAAAAAGAAGTGACCCCATTTTCGAAACTACCCCCCTCAAAGATTTTATCTAGGGGTATTGTTAGCATTTTGAACCTACAGGTACAACACATAATTTGATAACATTAGGTTGTCATATTAAATATGTCGTCATTAGTGTTGAGCGCGAGTGCTAACTACTCCTTGACCTTTTGACATTTATGCAATCTCTCTAGGGCAGGGGTGGGGAACCTCCAGTACGCGGGCCGCATGCGGCCTAGGGTTACTTTTCATGCATCCCGTGGGCAGGTTCTCAGACTGCGCAATGCTCGGGCGGCAGCTGTATACTGCCAGCTGCCGGCCCTTTAACCTCCAAGTGCATGGCACGCAGGGTTCATTACAGAACGCTGCCTGCCTGCACTTGAATGATGACATCATCTGGGTGGGCGGGGTTAGTGCCGTGGTGGATGGGGAGAGGGCCCAATGCGCTCCTGTCTTGGAAGAGGAGCTGCTGCGCTGCCAGAGACTCCAGAGCTATCTCTGTGCATTCAGCTCTGTGTCTTCCCAGGGATCTCTGTGCTGGCAGCTCTGTGTGGTCTGCTGATGATCTATGCCCGACATGATCTCTGTTCCCCCAGCTATATGCCCTCATGTGATCTCTATGCCTCCCAGGTATGTGCCCCATTGTGATCTCTGTGCCCCATCATCTCTGTGGTCCCAGCTATGTGCCCCCTGTGATCTCTGTGCGCCATAGCAATATGCCCCCTGTGATCTCTATGTCCCCAGTTATGTTTCCTCATGTGATCTCGGTCCCGTCAACTATATGCCCCCTGTGATCTCTGTGCCTCTCAGGTATGTGCCCCCTGTGATCTCTGTGCCCCTGTGATCTCTCTGGCCCCAGCTATGTGCCCCCCCTGTGATCTCTGTGCCCCAGAGCTATATGCCCCCCTGTGATCTCTGTGCCCCAGCTATGTGCCCCCTGTCATCTCTCTGCTCCCCAGCTACAGTGGGGCAAAAAAGTATTTAGTCAGTCAGCAATAGTGCAAGTTCCACCACTTAAAAAGATGAGAGGCGTCTGTAATTTACATCATAGGTAGACCTCAACTATGGGAGACAAACTGAGAAAAAAAAATCCAGAAAATCACATTGTCTGTTTTTTTATCATTTTTTTTGCATATTATGGTGGAAAATAAGTATTTGGTCAGAAACAAACAATCAAGATTTCTGGCTCTCACAGACCTGTAACTTCTTCTTTAAGAGTCTCCTCTTTCCTCCACTCATTACCTGTAGTAATGGCACCTGTTTAAACTTGTTATCAGTATAAAAAGACACCTGTGCACACCCTCAAACAGTCTGACTCCAAACTCCACTATGGTGAAGACCAAAGAGCTGTCAAAGGACACCAGAAAAAAAATTGTAGCCCTGCACCAGGCTGGGAAGACTGAATCTGCAATAGCCAACCAGCTTGGAGTGAAGAAATCAACAGTGGGAGCAATAATTAGAAAATGGAAGACATACAAGACCACTGATAATCTCCCTCGATCTGGGGCTCCACGCAAAATCCCACCCCGTGGGGTCAGAATGATCACAAGAACGGTGAGCAAAAATCCCAGAACCACGCGGGGGGACCTAGTGAATGAACTGCAGAGAGCTGGGACCAATGTAACAAGGCATACCATAAGTAACACACTACGCCACCATGGACTCAGATCCTGCAGTGCCAGACGTGTCCCACTGCTTAAGCCAGTACATGTCCGGGCCCGTCTGAAGTTTGCTAGAAAGCATTTGGATGATCCAGAGGAGTTTTGGGAGAATGTCCTATGGTCTGATGAAACCAAACTGGAACTGTTTGGTAGAAGCACAACTTGTCGTGTTTGGAGGAAAAAGAATACTGAGTTGCATCCATCAAACACCATACCTACTGTAAAGCATGGTGGTGGAAACATCATGCTTTGGGGCTGTTTCTCTGCAAAGGGGCCAGGACGACTGATCCGGGTACATGAAAGAATGAATGGGGCCATGTATCGTGAGATATTGAGTGCAAACCTCCTTCCATCAGCAAGGGCATTGAAGATGAAACGTGGCTGGGTCTTTCAACATGACAATGATCCAAAGCACACCGCCAGGGCAACGAAGGAGTGGCTTCGTAAGAAGCATTTCAAGGTCCTGGAGTGGCCTAGCCAGTCTCCAGATCTCAACCCTATAGAAAACCTTTGGAGGGAGTTGAAAGTCCGTGTTGCCAAGCGAAAAGCCCAAAACATCACTGCTCTAGAGGAGATCTGCATGGAGGAATGGGCCAACATACCAACAACAGTGTGTGGCAACCTTGTGAAGACTTACAGAAAACGTTTGACCTCTGTCATTGCCAACAAAGGATATATTACAAAGTATTGAGATGAAATTTTGTTTCTGACCAAATACTTATTTTCCACCATAATATGCAAATAAAATGTTAAAAAAAACAGACAATGTGATTTTCTGGATTTTTTTTTCTCAGTTTGTCTCCCATAGTTGAGGTCTACCTATGATGTAAATTACAGACGCCTCTCATCTTTTTAAGTGGTGGAACTTGCACTATTGCTGACTGACTAAATACTTTTTTGCCCCACTGTATATGCCCCCTGTGACTTCTGTGCCCTCCTGCTACATGCCCCCTGTGGTCTAGGTGGCCTCCAGCTTTGTACCCCCCTGTGATCTCTGTGCCCCCAGCTATGTTTCCTCAAGTTATCTTTTTGCCCCCTGTGATCTGTACCCCTAGCTATGTGCACCCTGTGATCTCTGTGTCTTCCTGTGATCTCTGTTCCCCCTAGCTATGTGCCCCCTGTGACCTCTGTGCCCCCCTGTGATCTCTGTGCCCCCCAGCTATTTGCACCCCTGTGATCTCTGTGGCTCCCAGCATTGTGCCCCCTTGTGATCTATGTGGCCCCGTGATACCTGTGCCCCCTGCTATGTACCCCTCTGTGAAATTTGTGCTCCCATGTGATCTCTCTTCCCCCGTGATCTCTGTCCCCCCAGCTATGTGCCCCCCCTGTGATCTCTGTGCCCCCCAGCTATTTGCACCCCTGTGATCTCTGTGGCTCCCAGCATTGTGCCCCCTTGTGATCTATGTGGCCCCCTGTGATACCTGTGCCCCCTGCTATGTACCCCTCTGTGAAATTTGTGCTCCCATGTGATCTCTCTTCCCCCGTAATCTCTGTCCCCCCAGCTATGTGCCACCCTGTGATCTCTGTGCCCCCCAGCTATGAACGCCCTGTGATCTTTGTGCCCCCTGTGATCTTCATGCCACTCCGTGATCTTCGAACCACTTCCCGGTAATCTCTGTGCCTGCCCCGGTGATGCCTGTCCCCCCAGTGCTATATATCGCCCCTCCCCCAGGGCTGTATACCCCCAGGGTTGTATGTGCCCCCAATTGATGTGTATATTCCCCAGTGCTGCATTTACCCCAAAAGTGCTCTATATCCCTCCGAGTACTGTGTACCCCTAGTGCTGTATATCCCCCCACCTGTGCTGTATATAGCCCCCAGTGCTGTATATAGCCCCCAGTGATGTATGTGACCCCACCGGTGATGTATATTCCCCCCAGGGACATGTATACCCCCCAGTGCTGTCTGTGCTTCCTAGTGATGTATATAGCCCCTCAGTGATGGCTATTCACCCCAGTCTCCCCAGTGATGAATATGTCCCAGCATTTCCTGTGATGTCTATGCCCCCCTAACCCCTCCTGTAATTTATATGACCCCATAGTCTCTTGTAATGCATATACAGCAGTCTCAATGTTTCCTATGTTATGTATGTACAGCAGTCCCAGTGTCTCCTATGTGGTAAATATACAACAGTCCCAGTATCTCCTTTGTGATGTATATACAACAGTCCCTGTGTATCCTATGTGATGTATATACAGCAGTCTCAATATTTCCTATGTTATGTATGTACAGCAGTCCCAGCGTCTCCTATGTGATGTAAATACGGCTGTCTCAGCGTTCTCTATGTGATATAGATACAGCAGTCTCTGTGCCTCCTATGTGATGTATATTCAGCAGTCCCAGTGTCTCCTATGTGATATATAGACAGCAGTCACAGTGTCTCCAATGTGGTGTATATACAGCAGTCCCATCGTCTTCTATGTGGTGTATATACAGCTGTCTCAGCATCTCCTATGTGATATATATACAGCAGTCCCAGCGTCTCCTATGGTGATGTATATGATTTACAAAACTTATTATGACAAAAAGTTGGCTGCTCTCCTGGCCAATATAAACCTGGAAAAGCAGCTGTGAGAAGCAACATGATCAGTATCACCTAACATCACAGCTGCACCAAAGAGAAGCAGCTCCAGCCGTCACATTAAGGGTGCGTTACCGTAATTAATTGTTTGACTAAATATACCAGGGTAATTTTCAAGGTGATCATTTTTGTGTGGCCCCCGAATGATGGTAGAAATTTCCAAATGGCCCCTGGCCAGAAAAAGGCTCCCCACTCCTGGTCTAGGGTTTTGATCTCTCCCAGCAGACAAGCAATCTCCTGAGCACATTCCCTTTTCCTACGAGCCCATTACTTAATGAAGATACCTCTAATCACGCACTTATGTGCCTCCCATACAATGCAGGGGTCTGTACCCTCAACAAAATTTGCTGCAAAATATGTGTCCAGAGAGTTTTGTAAATCTGACCTCATGATTGGATCATCAGAAGAATTGAGTTCAGACGTCAAGGACAGTCTGGCCCTAAAGGCAGGAAGAGCTACAGAGAAACTAACAAGTGCCTGAGAAGATATTATCTACAGTTGTGCTCAAAAGTTTACATACCCCGGCAGAATTTTTGCTTTCTTTGCCTTTTTACAGAGAATATGAATGATAACACCAAAACGTTTTCTCCACTCATGGTTAGTGGTTGGGTGAAGCCATTTATTGCCAAACTACTGTGTTTTCTCTTTTTGAACACAACAGGTTCTCCTGCTGTCCGGGTGCTGAATAGCGTCTGTCTTTGACCATTCTTTTCGGACATCAAGTGTTTTTCATTTGTTATCTAGCCTATCCTATCACACTGAAGCACTGAAGCTGATACTATTGAAAATGAAAATGAGCCAGGCAGCAGGAAGGAAAAATATCCTTTCTTTAAAATTGCCATTCCTTTTGAATCCACTTTTGGTTTTGGCTAAAAAAAAAATCTACATCAAAAACTTGCTCAAAAACTGTGGTGTTACTGTTACAATGTATGTGATTTAACATTACTGGTAAAATGTCTATCATAGAGCTTTTGTTGGTGATATTTTCTTGCAGTAGAAGGTGTTGATTACAAGAACAGAATATTTAGCTTAATTAATTGAGAATCCTTCAGGTGTTTGTTTCTTTCAATTTCAATTCATTTTAATGAGACAAAGTCTCCGGAGATAATGTGCTGTTTGTTACATACTTAGTGCTAATGATTAAGTCACATCTTCCTTGATGTATCTAGACTAATCTATAATTTTGCGAGTTGGGAGTTAATCAACTGAGAATGTTTTTCTAAAGCAGAAGCCGTTAACGAGCTTGGAGTTGGAACCAAACCCCCAATGATAAAGACCCTTGACATTTACTATGCCAACCATAACACGCACACATTATACAGTTGCTGAATTGTTAGAAGAGAAGGAATAGATTGTAATTGTCTCATCTCAGTAATAAAATATTTCTTATACGAGCCCCAAGAACTTGTACTCCAGTAATTATACTGAACAAACTTAGATCTCAAAGTAACAAAAGGGTGCTTAAAGAGAACTTGTCTGTAGAGATGAGAACCTTTCAAGGTTTGGTTCAGTTCGAATTGGCGAACGTCATGATGTTCACCGAACAGTTCGTTGAACATATCCAAATCCGATTGAATTCAATGGGAGGCAAAATCAGACACATAGACAACACCTTCAGGGAGTGCAAAAAGCAGCCAAAATAGCTCAGATTAGGGGAAGACACCAGGAAAAGTGGCGTCAATTGATCCAGAGCAGAAAAAGTATGATTGACAATTTCTGTTACTGGATGGGCTACTCAACTCCCTTTCTTTGACGGCTGTACAGAGGTATTATTATTATTTATTCTTATAGCGCTTTACATGTGAAAAGGGGTATACATAATAAAAACAAGCACAATAATCTTAAGCAATGCAAGTCACCGACTGGTACAGGAGGAGACAGTACCCTGCCCATGAGGGCTCACAGTCTACAAGGGATGGGTGAGGATACAGTAGGTGAGGATAGAGCTGGTCATGCAGCAGTATGGTGAAAAAAGGGTTACAGTAGGTTGTACGCTTGTCGGAAGAGGTGGTTCTTCAGGGTCCCTTTGAAGGTTTCCATGGGATAGTCTGATATCTTGGGGTAGAGAGTTCCAGAGTAGAGGGGATGCATGGAAGAAATCTTGTGTGCGATTGTGGGAAGAAGAAATAAGAGGGAAGTAGAGAAAGAGATCTTGTGAGGATCGGAGGTTGCGTGCAGGAAAGTACCGGGAGACGAAGTCACAGATGTATGGAGGAGACAGGTTGTGGATGGGTTGTATGCCATGGTTAGGATTTTGAACCAGAATCTCTGAGTAATGGGGAGCCAGTGAGGGGATTGACATACAGGAGAGGCTGGAGAATATCGGGGTAATAGGTGGGTTAGTCAGGTTGGATTGTTTATGATAGATTGGAGGGGTGCAACACAGTTAGAAGGGAGGTCACAAAGCAGGAGGTTGCAGTAGTTGAGGCGGGAGATGATTATGATTGCATAGACTAGGGTTTTTTCAGATGTTTGATTAATGTACAGATCTGGGAAATATTTTTAAGTTGTAACTGGCAGGAAGTGCAAAAGGCATGGATATGTGTTTTGAAGGAGAGATCATAATCCAGGGGTTACCCTGCATCAAGTGGCCTCTCCGCCTCTTCCTGAACCTTAACATCATACACAGTAAAGTCCTCAGAGGTGGTACCCCAATTACCCTTATTTCCCCCCACGTCACAACTCTTCAACTACCCAACTAACTGACTAACTCTGGGGAACCACAGATGGACGAGTCTGCAGAGCAGTTCACAAATTCAATTCCATGGGCATCAGAGGTCTGCTCCAAAGATTGACAGACTTAAGAGAATGAAAGCATCTGCACCAATGCCCAACATTTTTTCAGTTGGATCCAGGGCCAGATGAAGAAGGGTTCGAGCAGAATCCAGACCTTCATCAACAAGCATTAACCCCCGTGTGTGTAGGTGATCCTGATGAGACTCAGATACCTGCGGCGAACGCGGACTGTACTGTGCTGTCTGGTAATGAAGGGAGGGTGAATCTCAGGGCAAGGAGTGGGAGAACATAGAGGATGACGATGAGGTTGCAGATCTTATTTGGTGTGAACCCAGAGTCATGCAGCTGAGTAGTAAGCAGGGGAGGTGGAGGAGGGGGAAGATGAGGACAAGCACTAAATCTTCAGCCACAACTCTGGCTGTGGCCAGCAGTCATCGCAGGTCTGCAGTTCACATGGGTAGCAAGGGTTGCCTAGCCTGGGTCTTTTTTGTGCTGAAAAGGATGACCCACCTGACAATATCTGCCAACTTCGTAAAAAAAACTCAGTAGAGGCAAAAATTCCAATAATTTGACTACTACATGCACGTAACGGGACATGCACGATCAACATGTGTTAGTCTGGGAATCTCACTGTGCTAAAATACAGCCTGGCGGGTCTCACCAACCACTGGCTGCCCCATCAACCGCTTCTGCTGCTTCTTCCTTTTCCGTCACTGTGGCAAATGTAATCACACAGGTCTCTGGATGCAGAAACCCCATTTGTTTACCCGCTACAGTCAGGGTGAGGGAGAGCCCGTCAGCTGTTATTTAAATGAACATGCGTGGTGTTTTTTGACAGATCATAGACACCGAGCACATCACATTTTTCTCAATCTATCATAACATCTCCACCTACAACTCAATCACAGTCCAGCAGTTTGTCGTCATCCTACTTCACCCTCTCTCAGCACAGCAACCAGCCCTGAATCCCACAGTTGTGGTCACATAAAAAATGTTTCCTTCTACACATGCAAAATCTAAGAGCTTGAACTTCAACATCTCCAATCTGTTGGCTACGGAAATGCTACCTGGTGTATACAGAAGCTTTCCGAAAGCTGATGGCTATCGCAGTCCCCCCACTACTAGTTGTCTAGTCACCATCACTTCTCTAAGAAAGATGTGCATGCTTTACAGCAGCATGTCACAGACATCACCCTTTCCTTGAAAAAATCTATGTCTGCCAGGGTGCATTTCACCACTGAAACCTGGACGAGCAAGCATGGCCAGGGGTGCTACATCTCAGTGACTGGGCACTGGGTGACTCTGGTGGCTGTGTGGGCAGGTGGGAAGGGTCTGCTTCACAAGCCTTGGAATCCTCAAGGCTTGCATGGCACTTGGGGATGGAAAACTAAACCACTACATATCAGAGGATAGAGAACTAAATTACTGGACAACAGAGGTTGGAGAACTAAACTACTAAACACCTAGGATTGGATAACTAAACCCCTACACACCAAGAGTTGGAGACCTAAACCAGTAGATACCAGGGGATGGTGAACTAAACCACTAGCCACCAAGGTGTCACTAGACACCAAGTCTTGGAATCTTCAAGGCTTATGGGACAAACCTCTGTATCTAACACTTCCTCCACTGCTTCTGCTTCCTCCATCTCCTCTAGGGCCTCCACCTGCTCCCTCAAACTCTCCCTTAGGCTGGAGTCACACACAACGTATAAAAATACGGTCCGTTTTTTACAGACCAAATACGCAGAAATGTTCCCTGAACAGTGATCCATATGTCATCCGTAGGCAAGGTGTGGCTGCGTATTTTGCACATGTAAACCTCCGTATGTAATCCGTATGGCATCTGTATGGCAAGATTGTCTCGCCGGCTTGCAAAATGAACATAGAATGGATCCATGGGCTCAAATATTCGTTAAAACATATATACAGTCTATATATATATATATATATATTATTATTATTATTATTATTATTATACATTTTTATAGCGCCATTTATTCCATGGCGCTTTACATGTGAATACGGGGCAAATATAGACAAATACATTAAACATGAGCAGATAACAAGGCACACGAGTACATAAGGAGGGAGGACCCTGCCCGCGAGGGCTCACAGTCTGCAGGGGGTGGGTGAGGATACACTAGGAGAGGGAAGAGCTGGCTGTACGGCTGTTCAGTAGGTTGAGGATCACTGCAGGCTGTAGGCTTGTCGGAAGAGATGAGTCTTCAGGTTCTTTTTGAAGGTTTCTATGGTAGGCGCAAGTCTGATGTGTTGGGGTAGAGAGTTCCAGAGTATGGGGGAAGCACGGGAGAAGTCTTGGATGCGGTTATGGGAAGAAGAGATGAGAGGGGAGTAGAGAAGGAGGTCTTGGGAGGATCGGAGGTCGCGTGTAGGTAGGTACCGGGAGACCATGTCACAGATGTATGGAGGAGACAGGTTGTGGATGGCTTTGTATGTCAGTGTGAGGGTTTTGAACTGGAGTCTCTGGGCGATAGGAAGCCAGTGAAGGGCTTGACACAGGGGAGAGGCTGGGGAATAGCGGGGGGACAGGTGGATTAGTCGGGCAGCAGAGTGTAGGATGGATTGGAGTGGTGCCAGAGTGCTAGAGGGGAGTCCAGAGAGTAGGAGGTTGCAGTAGTCGAGGCGGGAGATGATAAGGGCATGCACTAGCGTTTTTGCAGTGTTGCGGTCAAGGAAAGCACGGATCCGGGAAATATTTTTGAGTTTGAGACGACAGGAGGAGGCAAGGGCTTGGATATGTGGCTTGAAAGAGAGGGCAGAGTCGAGGATCACCCCGAGGCACCGGGCGTGTGGGACTGGGGATAGTGAGCAGCCATTGACATTGATGGATAGGTCTGGTGGAGGGGTAGAGTGAGATGGGGGAAAGATGATGAATTCTGTTTTGTCCATGTTCAGTTGTAGAAAGCGAGCAGAAAAGAAGGCTGAAATGGCAGACAGACAGTGCGGGATTTTGGTAAGCAAGGAGGAGAGGTCAGGTCCGGAGAGGTAGATCTGCGTGTCGTCAGCGTAGAGATGGTACTGCATACCGTGGGATTCTATGAGCTGTCCCAGGCCGAAAGTGTAGATGGAGAAGAGTAGGGGTCCTAGAACAGAGCCTTGAGGAACACCGACTGACAAGGGGCGAAGTGAGGAGGTGGTGTGGGGGAGGGAGACACTGAATGTTCGGTCTGTCAGATATGACGAGATCCAGGAAAGGGCCAAGTCTGTGATGCCAAGGGATGAGAGGATTTGTAGCAAAAGGGAGTGGTCTACAGTGTCAAAGGCAGAAGACAAGTCCAGGAGAAGGAGGACAGAGTAGTGTCGCTTGCTCCTGGCAGTTAGTAGGTCATTGGTGACTTTAGTTAGGGCAGTTTCAGTTGAGTGATGGGAACGGAAGCCTGATTGTAACCGATCAAAGAGGGAGCAGGAGGAGAAGTGGGAGGACAGTTCAAGATGGACGTGTTGCTCCAGCAATTTGGAGGCATAAGGGAGAAGAGATATTGGGCGATAGCTAGACACAGAGGATGGGTCGAGGGAGGGCTTTTTGAGGATGGGTGTGATCTTGGCATGCTTGAAGGATGAGGGAAAGACACCTGTTGTGAGTGAGAGGTTGAAGAGGTGTGTTAGGGTTGGGATGAAGACCGTGGAAAGGTTAGGGATGAGGTGGGATGGGAGCGGGTCAAGCGTGCAGGTGGTGAGGTGTGATCTTGACAGGAGGGTGGAGAGCTGATCTTCACATATATATATATATATATATATATATATATGTCAGTGAGACACATATATATATTTATATTTAATACAGCACTAGATACTGTAGCTTAAAAGCCGGTAATTCAATTGCCGGCTTTTGCTATCTCCTTATCAAACGCGACAGGATATAAGACATGGTTTACATATAGTAAACCATTTCATATCCCTTATTTTTTTTACATATTCCTCACTAATAATGTTAGAATTGTCTGTGTGCAAAATTTGGGGGCTCGGTTGTGAATTCAGCTTTTGGGCTCCCTCCGGTGGTTGTAGAGGGTAATGCAGTTGTGCCTGGACTGCAGGAGTGGACAGGTGTATCTACTAATTGCAGAACTGACTGGGGTATATAGCTTTGGTGGATCCTTTAGTCAGTGCCAGTTGTCCATTGTTCTGGAAGGATTCACTTCCCTGCTGGTCTCTCCAGGTTGCTGTGCTTTTCTACAAAGATAAGTCCTTGCTTTGTTTTTGCTGTCCACCTGCTGTGGACCTATAGTTCTGTGCATATTCATGTTTTTGTCTTGTCCAGCTTAGTCTGTGAAGGATTTTTTGCAGCCTAGCTATTTCTCTGGAGATGCAGATATACCCCCAATGTCTTTAGTCAGATGTGGTGATCCATATTTTCTGCAGTGGATATTTTCTAGTGTTTTTTATACTGACCGCATAGTACTCTATTCTATTCTTTCTTTTTAGCTAGTATGGCCTCCTATGCTAAAATCTGATTTCATATCTGCGTATGTTATTTCCCTCTCCTCTCACAGTCAATATTTGTGGGGGGTTATCTATCCTTTGGGGATTTTCTCTGAGGCAAGATAGGTTTCCTGTTTCTGTCTTTAGGGGTAGTTAGATCTTAGGCTGTGCCGAGGGGTCTATGGAGTGTTAGGTACCCCCCACGGCTACTTCTAGTTGCGCTGCTAGGTTCAGGATTTGCGGTCAGTACAGGGACCACCTTCTCCAGAGTCCGTCTCATGCTGCTGCTAGGCCACCAGATCATAACAGTACAACTGGCCAACAATGAGTTAATTGCATCTCAGAAGAAGGGCGGGAAGCTTTTGAGCCATTTTTTTTTCCTTAGCCTGTTTGGTATTTTCCTCCCTCTTTACCTCTGGGTGGCTACGGAGTCTAGTATTAACATGAATGTTCAGGAGTTAGTTTCTCGGGTGGATCAGCTTGCTGCTAGGGTACAGGGTATTTCAGATTTCATTGTTCAGACTCCTGCCTTAGAACCTAAGATTCCCACTCCTGATTTATTCTTTGGTGGCAGATCCAAATATTTGAGTTTCAAAAATAACTGTAAACTGTTTTTTGCATTAAGAGCCCGGTCTTCTGGTGATCCTATTCAGCAGGTTAAAATCATCATATCTCTGCTGCGTGGTGACCCACAGGATTGGGCATTTTCCCTAGAATCTGGCAATCCTGCTTTGCTTAATGTTGATTCGTTCTTTCAGGCATTGGGGTTGTTGTATGATGAGCCTAATTCTGTGGATCAGGCTGAGAAAATCTTGTTAGCCCTGTGTCAAGGTCAAGAAGTGGCAGAATTGTATTGCCAGAAATTTAGAAAATCGTCTGTACTGACTAAATGGAATGAGGATGCCTTGGCGGAAATTTTCAGAAAGGGTCTTTCTGAATCCGTTAAAGATGTTATGGTGGGGTTCCCCACGCCTGCTGGTCTGAGTGATTCTATGTCTCTGGCCATTCAGATTGATCGGCGCTTGCATGAGCGCAGAGTTGTGCACACTGTGGCGTTGCCCTCTGAGCGAAGCCCTGAGCCTATGCAGTGTGATAGGATTTTGTCTAGAGCTGAACGTCAAACATTCAGGCGTCAGAATAGGTTGTGTTTTTACTGCGGCGATTCTGCTCATGTTATTTCTGATTGCCCTAAGCGTACTAAGAGAATCGCTAGTTCTGTTGCCATCAGTACTATACAACCTAAATTTCTGTTATCCGTGACCTTGACAGTACCCCGAAACACAGTGTCTGCAAATTGAGATTCTGGTTTGGCTATTATCCTAAGTCATGTGACAAGGCTCGTTAAAGGGTAGAAATTGACTGTTAGGATTGCTACTTCCAATAGGTGGCACTCAAGTTCTAGTCCTCTTCCTCTCTGAAGAGACAATTTGCATATTTTCCAGAGGAGCATTGCGGCTTTAAGTCTCCTCACCTCAACATGCTTAGGATTTCGCTTGCCGGTGGACAGTCATGTCAGCACAAGTATGTGATTTGTATACTTCTGGCCACATTCTGACTAGACGTGCCTGGCCTCACTCAGTTCATTTTCATTGAGTGATGCCACACATGTCTAGTTAGCATGTGACCGCATGTATGTAAATCGCCAGCATGAGAGAATCCTGACAGCATGCAGGGCACACTGTGAGAAATCAGAAGTCTGCAGTCACACAGAATGACTGCAGACTCATTACAAACCTGGACATCCACTTTAATGCTCCCAACATAACATAGCAAACAACATTTACATCCAGGTACTCATCCACATCTTATCTCTGCAGACTTCCATCTTCTCCGCTCCCTTTGTAGAAAATCTCTACATGATGCCCTTAAAGATAGAAGTGTCATTATAATGCTCGTGAATAAAAAATTGCCCCTCACTATATTGTCTGCACAAAATGTGACCCTCACACTGTCCCTCTTCTGGTACATGCTCTTTACACTGACCTCTCCTTTCTATACCGGCCCCCCCTCTTCACACTGTTCTCTCATACTGTGTCCCCCCTATAGAGCTCAGTATTTATACTGTACTCTCTCATCACACTCCCCCTTCCTGGTACACTGTCCCCTCCTGGCTGTGCCCTTACATTGTCCCCCCCATGCTGTGCCCCTACTGCTCAGTTTCTAGTCTGTGCCAACTCACTTTTCTCCCCCCATACTGTCTCTTCACACTATTCCCATCCCTCCTCATACTGTCTCCTCTCAAATCCCCCCTGTTCACCATACTGTCACCTCATATATTTACCCCCTAACTTTCTATACTGCCTGCTCACCTGACTCCTCATACTATGTCTGCACTCATCCCATCACCTTCACTCCCCGTACTCTGTCCGCATACATTTTTCACATCGCTATTCATACGGTGTCCGCATACATTCACCATTCGCTCCTCATACTGTCTTTGTGGCACCCCAGGAGTCCAGTTGCCACAGTGGCATTGCCTCCCTCACAGGGGGTGATGTCATGCCTGGAAGCAAGGAGGGGTCCCCTTACCAGGTAACACCAGCATCCAATACTTTCCTACTCCAGACCTGAAGGGGGAGCTCTACACCCGCTTTCAGGAGAGCTTCCCTATAAGTTCTGGCCTGGAGGTGGACTTAGTCAGTAGTGAGTAGCTGTGAGGAGAGCAGGCAAGTCAAGGAGAACCTGGGGAGTGGAGCTGTAGCCAGGCTCACCCCAGAAGAGAGCGCTGACAAAAGAGGATGCCAGAGTCCTTGGCTGTACGCCACGACAGCCGAATCTGCAGGGCAGGGAACTGCAAGCTCCCTGGCCATACTGACGCCTGGAGGCACCGCAGCAGACCAAGAGCCGAGGCTGCCAGTGAAAAGGCAGTGCCCGTGATAGGCTCACGCTGTCTGCCATACAGGTTAGAAGCAACACGCAGGAGAGGAACTTGAGCTTGGCTTAAAGCAGCAAGGACCTAGAGAATAGCACAGAAGGAAGACTTCCAAACCCACCTGGCTAGGTGGATCTCAAGTTGCTTCCAGGCTGCCCAGACCCCATCATCATCTGATTCCCGTGCCCCAGACTGCACCTGCACTAACAAGGTAAAAGAAACTGCAATCCTTGTGTCCTCCAGTCCCGCACCCTCAGTCCTGCACGCCATCGTCTACAATCCCATACCAACTATACCGGTAGCCCTGGGCCTCGCTCCACCTGTGGGGGCAGAACCATCCCAGCTGCATCACCATCGGCCCCAGCGGTCCCCATAGGCAGCGTCGGCCATCCATTGCCGAACACCACAGGTGGCTTCACAAACGAATCTCCCATAAACTTTATTCCCCTTGCATTTTTATTGCACGTCCAGGGCCATGGAACGGGTCGCTGCTGTGACAACCCCCTTAAGAACCGTCTGACCGGCCTGCGTATCCCACAACCCTGGTGGGCGTCACATCTGCACCCATCCCCACTCACCATACTGTGTCTGCACCCATCCCCTATACTGTTTCCTCATATATGCCCCCATTCCCTCATAGATTCCTTGTACATGCCCCCCATTCCCCAGTACTGTTTCGTCATGCCCTCATTTCCCTTACTGTTTCCTCATACATGCCCCCCATTCCCCCGTACTGTTTCCGCATACATGCTCCCCAGTCCCCTGTACTGATTCCTCATACATGCCCCATCTCCCCCTTTGCTCTTCATTTTGTGTCCTCAAATCTCCCCCACACATTAAATCCCCCATCCTTACTCCAAATCTCCCTACACACATTAAATCCACCATCCCCACTCCAAATCTACCCCCACACATTAAATCCTCCCATCCTCACTCAATATCTCTCCACACATTAAACACCCCCATCCCCACTCCAATTCCCTTCACACACAAATAACCCCATCTCTAATCCAAATCTCCCACCACACAATAAATCCCCTCATCCCCACTCCCATTCTCCCCACACACATTAAACACCCCATTCCCACTACACATAATAAATCCCCCCATCCCCATGTAAGGTTCTAGCAGGAATGCAGGATGCAGTGAAGAGCAGGAGGCAGAGCAAGAGTTAACGGATTTTATCTCATGTACAGCACCATGGAATTAATGGTGCTATATAAATAAATAATAATATAGGTATATGATTTTCTCAGCAGTAAATACTCCACGCATGGAGTGAGGGGTTGTAAATATATAGGCCCACAAAGTGTATATAACAATGAGGTAACTATAATGGGTGAAATATCAGGTTAACTTTTCAGTCTCTGGTTCCTGGAAAATCCTACGATGGCGCTGCAGGTGGCCCAAGAAGTCCCTAAGCCGGTTCAAAAGTAATTGTTCACTTTCCCGTCTTTTTCATCTGGCCCAGACCGACATGACAATTTCTTCTAGCCAGGACTTGGCAGCAGAGAATGCAACAAAGATTTATAGGGCAGCACGGTGGCTCGGTGGATAGCACTGCAGCCTTGCAGCGCTGGGGTCCTGGGTTCTAATCCCACCTTGGACAACATCTGCAAGGAGTATGTATGTTCTCCCAGTCTTTGCGTGGGTTTCCTCCCACATTCCAAAGACATACTGATAGGGAATTTAGATTGTGAGCCCCATCGGGAACAGTGATGATAATGTGTGCAAAACTGTAAAGTGCTGTGGAATATGTTAGAGCTATATAAAAAGATTATTATTATTATTATTTTGCGTCTCATATTTTCAGCACTGTCCCCAATGGGACTATTCCCAACCTGCACAAACTCCTCATCTTGCCGATGTCCCAATACTGAGCCGCTGCTGCCATATGTGACCCTGTTACTATCTACTGTGTGGTTGTCTGTGCCCTCTAAATTCTAAAGCAACCCTCTAGAATATAGTGATTCCAGGTGCAAGTGCCCTAGAAAAACAGTGCCCACATTTATCCCCTAGAAAGTAATAATGCCCGGTGTGCTCCTTCACAGTAACCTGGAGGTTCCCTTATAACAATAAGTGCCCACTTTACATTTAATAATGTCCCGAGTCTCTCCCTTTAAAGCTCCCCTCTACACAATATGATGCTCTTATACAGTCTAATGCCCCCTCACACTATATATATATATATTTTGACCCCTTACTATTCGCCAGTTTGATAGCTCTAACACTAATCTCCACACTGTATGACCCCCTAGATAGTCTCCATATAGTATAACGCACCTGACAATCCTCAATATAGTATAATGCACACCCCATAGGCAGCCTCTATAGTATAATGCAGCCTCTAATATAATGCACCCCATAGGCAGCCTCTATAGTATAATGCAGCCCCTAATATAATGCACCCCCATAGGCAGCCTCTATAGTGTAATGCATCTCCATAAGCAACCTGTATCATATATTGTCAAACAAAAAAGGCAGCAAACTTTTGCACCAAAACTTGCAAACATGTAAAATGAAAATTGAATTGCATTGCTGCACTAGAAATATGAAAATGTGAGAAAGTTTAGCTCAAAAATTGGCCAATTCATGTGTACCTGGTAGCCACGATAAGGTATTTCTCGTATACCAGGACCTAGCAATGCTTTTCCTCACTTAGAATAAAGTCTTCATCTGTATGGAAACATGAATCCTCTGTTAGACTAAAATCTATCTCTCTGTGGAGGGGGTAGTGGTCCTGCTGTGATTAAAAACACCTGTGGCTAAAAGGCGGAGTGCTCAGTCAGAAGACTAATGAATACAAATTTCAAAAAACTGACTGTCACATCCAAACATAGACTAAGTGTGAACAGGTGCTGAACCTAGAGTCACCAACTACTCATATACACTCAAACAAAAAAGGCAGCGCTAAAACTTGCAATCATGAAAAATGAAAATTGAATTGCATTACTGCAATAGAAATATGAAAAATTTGTATCATATATTGCACCCCCATAGTCAGCCTCTATAGTATAATGCATCCCCATAGGCAGCCTGTATAGTGTAATGCACCTCCATAGGCAGCCTGTATTATTGCACCCCCATAGGCAGCCTGTATAGTATAATGCCCCCTGTTGTGAATTCTGTTGTCAAGCTCCCTCCTGTGGTTATGAATGGTACTTCGGCTGGTTCTGTCCATGGGCTTCCTCTGGTGGTTGTGAGTGGGGCTGAGGCTTCTGAGGTTCCTTCCACAGGTGACGAGGTTAATTCGTTAGCTGGCTGCTCTATTTAACTCCACTTAGATCATTGCTCCATGCCTCCTGTCAATGTTCGAGTATTGGTCTAGTTCGCTCCTGGATCGTTCTTGTGACCTGTCTGAGTTCCTGCTTGTTTTTCTCTTGTTTGCTATTTTTCTGTCCAGCTTGCTATTTTGATTTTTGCCTTGCTTGCTGGAAGCTCTGGGATGCAGAGGGGCGCCTCCGCACCGTGAGTCGGTGCGGAGGGTCTTTTTGCGCCCTCTGCGTGGTCTTTTTGTAGTTTTTGTGCTGACCGCAAAGTTACCTTTCCTATCCTCTGTCTGTTCAGTAAGTCGGGCCTCTCTTTGCTAAATCTATTTCATCTCTGTTTGTAATTTTCATCTTAACTCACAGTCATTATATGTGGGGGGCTGCCTTTTCCTTTGGGGAATTTCTCTGAGGCAAGGTAGGCTTTATTTTTCTATCTTTAGGGCTAGCTAGTTCCTTAGGCTGTGATGAGTTGCATAGGGAGCGTTAGGAGCAATCCACGGCTATTTCTAGTGTGTGTGATAGGATTAGGGATTGCGGTCAGCAGAGTTCCCACATCCCAGAGCTTGTCCTGTTTTATTAGTAACTATCAGGTCATTCCGTGTGCTCTTAACCACCAGGTCCATTATTGTCCTAACCACCAGGTCATAACAGTACAGGTGGCCCAAAGTATTAATGCATCTCAATAGAGGGATAAGAGAAGTTCTGAGACCATTTTTTTTCTTTGCAGTGTGTTTTGTCTCTCTTTTCCCCTTTACCTCTGGGTGGTTCAGGATACAGGTGTAAACATGGACATTCAAGGTTTGTACTCTTGTATGGATAATCTCACTGCAAGGGTACAAAACATTCAAGATTTTGTGGTTCAGAATCCGATGTCAGAGCCTAGGATTCCAATTCCTGATTTGTTTTTTGGGGATAGATCTAAGTTTCTGAATTTCAAAAATAATTGTAAATTGTTTCTTGCTTTGAAACCTCGCTCCTCAGGTGACCCTGTTCAACAAGTGAAAATCATTATTTCTTTGTTACGTGGCGACCCTCAAGACTGGGCATTTTCCCTTGCGCCAGGAGATCCGACATTGCGAGATGTAGATGTGTTTTTTTCTGGCGCTTGGATTGCTTTATGATGAACCAAATTCAGTGGATCAGGCAGAGAAAATCTTTCTGGCTCTGTGTCAGGGTCAGGATGAGGTAGAGATATATTGTCAGAAGTTTAGGAAGTGGTCTGTACTCAGAATGAATGTGCCCTGGCAGCAATTTTCAGAAAGGGTCTCTCTGAAGCCCTTAAGGATGTCATGGTGGGATTTCCCATGCCTGCTGGTCTGAATGAGTCTATATCTTTGGCCATTCAGATCGATCAACGCTTGCGTGAGCGTAAAGCTGTGCACCATTTGGCGGTATTATCTGAGCATAGACCTGAGCCTATGCAATGTGATAGGACTTTGACCAGAGCTGAACGGCAAGAACACAGACGTCGGAATGGGCTGTGTTTTTACTGTGGTGATTCCACTCATGCTATCTCCGATTGTCCTAAGCGCACTAAGCGTTTCGCTAGGTCTGCCACCATTGGTACGGTACAGTCTAAATTTCTTTTGTCCGTTACTCTGATTTGCTCTTTGTCATCCTATTCTGTTATGGCATTTGTGGATTCAGGCGCTGCCCTGAATTTGATGGACTTGGAGTTTGCTAGGCGCTGTGGTTTTTTTTGGAGCCCTTGCAGTATCCTATTCCATGGAGAGGAATTGATGCTACGCCTTTGGCCAAGAATAAGCCTCAGTACTGGACCCAATTGACCATGTGCATGGCTCCTGCACATCAGGAGGATATTCGCTTTTTGGTGTTGCATAATCTGCATGATGTGGTCGTTTTGGGGTTGCCATGGCTACAGGTCCATAATCCAGTATTGGATTGGAAATCTATGTCTGTGTCCAGCTGGGGTTGTCAGGGGGTACATGGTGATGTTCCATTTTTGTCTATTTCGTCATCCACCCCTTCTGAAGTCCCGGAGTTTTTGTCGGATTACCGGGATGTATTTGATGAGCCCAAATCCAGTGCCCTACCTTCTCATAGGGATTGCGATTGTGCTATTAATTTGATTCCTGGTAGTAAGTTTCCTAAGGGCCGACTGTTCAATTTATCTGCGCCAGAACGCGGAGTTATATAAAGGAATCCTTGGAGAAAAGTCATATTCGCCCGTCGTCGTCACCATTGGGAGCAGGGTTCTTTTTTGTGGCCAAGAAGGATGGTTCTTTGAGACCTTGTATTGATTACCGCCTTCTTAATAAGATCACAGTCAAATTTCAGTACCCTTTGCCGCTGCTGTCTGATTTATTTGCTCGGATTAAGGGGGCTAGTTGGTTCACCAAGATAGATCTTCGTGGTGCGTATAATCTTGTGCGTATTAAACAGGGCGATGAATGGAAAACAGCATTTAATACGCCTGAGGGCCATTTTGAGTACCTGGTTATGCCATTCGGGCTTTCCAATGCTCCATCAGTATTTCAGTCCTTTATGCATGACATCTTCCGAGAGTACCTGGATAAATTCCTGATTGTATATTTGGATGATATTTTGGTCTTCTCGGATGATTGGGAGTCTCACGTGAAGCAGGTCAGAATGGTATTCCAGGTCCTTCGTGCAAATTTTTTGTTTGTGAAGGGGTCAAAGTGTCTCTTTGGAGTTCAGAAGGTTTCATTTTTGGGTTTCATTTTTTCCCCTTCTACTATCGAGATGGACCCTGTTAAAGTCCAGGCCATTTATGATTGGACTCAGCCGACATCTGTGAAGAGTCTGCAAAACTTCCTGGGCTTTGCTAATTTTTATCGTCGCTTCATCAGTAATTTTTCTAGTGTTGCTAAACCGTTGACTGATTTGACCAAGAAGGGTGCTGATGTGGTCAATTGGTCTTCTGCGGCTGTGGAAGCTTTTCAGGAGTTGAAGCGTCGCTTTTCTTCTGCCCCTGTGTTGTGCCAGCCAGATGTTTCACTCCCGTTTCAGGTGGAGGTTGATGCTTCTGAGATTGGAGCAGGGGCTGTTTTGTCGCAAAGAAGTTCTGATGGCTCGGTGATGAAACCATGTGCCTTCTTTTCTAGAAAGTTTTCGCCTGCTGAGCGCAATTATGATGTTGGCAATCGAGAGTTGTTGGCCATGAAGTGGGCATTCGAGGAGTGGCGTCATTGGCTTGAAGGAGCCAAGCATCGCGTGGTGGTCTTGACGGATCACAAGAATTTGACTTATCTCGAGTCTGCCAAACGGTTGAATCCTAGACAGGCTCGTTGGTCGCTATTTTTCTCCCGTTTTGATTTTGTGGTTTCGTACCTTCCGGGCTCTAAGAATGTGAAGGCTGATGCCCTGTCAAGGAGTTTTGTGCCCGACTCTCCGGGTGTTCCTGAGCCGGCGGGTATTCTCAGAGAGGGGGTAATTTTGTCTGCCATCTCCCCTGATTTGCGGCGGGTGCTGCAAAAATTTCAGGCTGATAGACCTGACCGTTGCCCAGCGGAGAAACTGTTTGTCCCTGATAAATGGACTATTAGAGTTATCTCTGAGGTTCATTGTTCGGTGTTGGCTGGTCATCCTGGAATCTTTGGTACCAGAGATTTGGTGGCTAGATCCTTTTGGTGGCCGTCTTTGTCACGGGATGTGCGTTCTTTTATGCAGTCCTGTGGGACTTGTGCTCGGGCTAAGCCCTGCTGTTCTCGTGCCAGTGGGTTGCTTTTGCCCTTGCCGGTCCCGAAGAGGCCCTGGACGCATATTTCTATGGATTTTATTTTGGATCTCCGTCTCTCAAAAGATGTCGGTCATTTGGGTGGTTTGTGATCGCTTCTCTAAGATGGTCCATTTGGTACCCTTGTCTAAATTGCCTTCTTCCTCTGATTTGGTGCCATTGTTTTTCCAGCATGTGGTTCGTTTACATGGCATTCCGGAGAACATCGTTTCGGACAGAGGTTCCCAGTTTGTTTCGAGGTTTTGGCGATCCTTTTGTGCTAGGATGGGCATTGATTTGTCTTTTTCCTCGGCTTTCCATCCTCAGACAAATGGCCAAACCGAACGAACTAATCAGACTTTGGAAACATATCTGAAATGCTTTGTTTCTGCTGATCAGGATGATTGGGTGTCCTTTTTGCCTTTGGCTGAGTTCGCCCTTAATAATCGGGCCAGCTCGGCTACTTTGGTTTCGCCGTTTTTCTGCAATTCTGGTTTCCATCCTCGTTTCTCTTCAGGTCAGGTTGAGTCTTCGGACTGTCCTGGTGTAGATACTGTGGTGGATAGGTTGCAGCAGATTTGGACTCATGTGGTGGACAATTTGACATTGTCCCAGGAGAAGGCTCAACGTTTCGCTAACCGCCGGCGCTGTGTGGGTCCCCGATTTCGTGTTGGGGATTTGGTTTGGTTGTCGTCTCGTTATGTTCCTATGAAGGTTTCCTCTCCTAAGTTTAAGCCTCGTTTCATTGGTCCGTATAAGATTTCTGAGGTTCTCAATCCTGTGTCATTTCGTTTGACCCTTCCAGCTTCTTTTGCCATCCATAATGTATTCCATAGGTCGTTGTTGCGGAGATACGTGGCGCCTGTGGTTCCATCCGTTGATCCTCCTGCCCCGGTGTTGGTTGAGGGGGAGTTGGAGTATGTGGTGGAGAAGATTTTGGATTCTCGTATTTCGAGACGGAAACTCCAGTACCTGGTCAAGTGGAAGGGTTATGGTCAGGAAGATAATTCCTGGGTCTTTGCCTCTGATGTTCATGCTGCCGATCTGGTTCGTGCCTTTCATTTGGCTCATCCTGGTCGGCCTGGGGGCTCTGGTGACGGTTCGGTGACCCCTCCTCAAGGGTGGGTACTGTTGTGAATTCTGTTGTCAAGCTCCCTCCTGTGGTCATGAATGGTACTTTGGCTGGTTCTGTCCATGGGCTTCCTCTGGTGGTTGTGAGTGGGGCTGCGGCTTCTGAGTTTCCTTCCACAGGTGACGAGGTTAATTCGTTAGCTGGCTGCTCTATTTAACTCCACTTAGATCATTGCTCCATGCCACCTGTCAATGTTCCAGTATTGGTCTAGTTCGCTCCTGGATCGTTCTTGTGACCTGTCTTCCCAGCAGAAGCTAAGTTCCTGCTTGTTTTTCTCTTGTTTGCTATTTTTCTGTCCAGCTTGTTATTTTGATTTTTGTCTTGCTTGCTGGAAGCTCTGGGATGCAGAGGGGCGCCTCCGCACCGTGAGTCGGTGCGGAGGGTCTTTTTGCGCCCTCTGCGTGGTCTTTTTGTAGTTTTTGTGCTGACCGCAAAGTTACCTTTCCTATCCTCTGTCTGTTCAGTAAGTCGGGCCTCTCTTTGCTAAATCTATTTCATCTCTGTGTTTGTAATTTTCATCTTAACTCACAGTCATTATATGTGGGGGGCTGCCGTTTCCTTTGGGGAATTTCTCTGAGGCAAGGTAGGCTTTATTTTTCTATCTTTAGGGCTAGCTAGTTCCTTAGGTTGTGACGAGTTGCATAGGGAGCGTTAGGAGCAATCCACGGCTATTTCTAGTGTGTGTGATAGGATTAGGGTTTGCGGTCAGCAGAGTTCCGATGTCCCAGAGCTTGTCCTATATTATTAGTAACTATCAGGTCATTCCGTGTACTCTTAACCACCAGGTCCATTATTGTCCTAACCACCAGGTCATAACAGCCCCCCCATCCATAGGCAGCATGTATAGTATATTGCACCCCCATAGGCAGCCTGTATAGTATAATGCACCCCCATAGGCAGCCTATATAGCATATTGCACCCCCCATAGGCAGTCTCTATATTATAATAATGTAACCCCATAGGCAGCCTCTATAGCATGATGCACCACCATAAAAAAAAATCCAATACTCAACTCTCTTCCTCCTGGTTCCTCTACTGCAGAGAGCGCCTGCACGTCTCCGGACCGTGGGCGCCTAGTGGTGATGTCATCACGCCCGCTGCCATGTCAGCGTCGGTGACATCAGACATTGAGAGGGGGATGATGGGAGAAGGAGTAACGTTCCCGCTCTCATCAATGCAGTCAGCTGTATTGGCTAGATACTGATACAGTTGAACCTGCGATGACGGGTGGGGGGCCCACTGCTGGCACTGGCCCCCGCCTGCTCAGGGGCCCCTTTGCGACCAAGTGGAAAGCAGGGTGATCGATTCTCCCTGTGCAGGGCTACAATTTTGTTTCTGGTGTCCTTCGACAGCTCTTTGGTCTTCAGCATAGTGGAGTTTGGAGTGTGACTGTTTGAGGTTGTGGACAGGTGACTTTCATACTGATAAGTTCAAACAGGAGCCATTACTACAGGTAATGAATGGAGGACAGAGGAGCCTCTTAAAGAAGAAGTTACAGGTCTGTGAGAGCCAGAAATCTTGCATGTTTTTAGGTGACCAAATACTTATTTTCCACCATAATTTGTAAAATAAATCTTGCCAAATCAGACAAGGTGATTTTCTGGATTTGTTTTCTCATTTTGACTTTCATAGTTGTGGTCTACCTAGGATGTCAATTACAGGCCTCTCTCATCTTTTTAAGTGGAAGAACTTGTACAATTGGTGGCTGACTATATACTTTTTTCCCCACTTTGTGTTTTATTTTTTCCTGTGTTGAGCACTCAGAGCATTATTACTTTTTAAGGTCTCTAACTTTTAGAGGATGTTAGGGCTCAAGAGCTGAGCTTATGCCACACATGGGACTTGCCAGCTGTGTCACACAACTGGCATCTTGTTATGAAGCATTGACCAGAGCTGGCTCCAATTGCTGCTGTATAATCACTTAAATGTTGTTGTTGTTGTCAATCACTAACAGTGACACCAGCGCAATAGTGAGTGCGCACGTCTCCCATCGCCTTCCACATGTGGCAATCGCAGTAAAATGCATCAAAACATCATTATTCACCCCAAAAATGGTATCAATAAAAACTTTCAGCTTGACATTCAAAAATACACGCTCTCACATTTGCTGGACCAATGGGAAAATATAGAAATTATGGGTTTCAGAAAATGGCAACACAAACCAATTTTTTTAGTTTTTTTTTTTTTAAAGAATTTCCCAAAAGTTTTTTTCACCACCTGACCTTTGTATAGAGATTTTTATTTTGTAACCGCATTGTCATCTGAAGAGGTGCCCACTGTACCCATTAGGATTAGGGCGCACGTCTGCAGTTGTAAGTATGAGTTACTCAAATTGGGGGTGACAATTTGACCCACCTCCTACGAACCCCTGACTCTGCCTTTGAGTGGTACACAAATGCGGCACAAAAAGACTAAAAGGAAGAAAAACTGTCATACAAATACGCGGAGCTCTAGAAATTTTTGGAGCAAATCTTTAATTACAAATATCAATAATTTATAAAGGTTACAGTAGATTTATATAGTAAGAAAGTGTAAAAATCATTTAGTTCTAAAAATATTAACATAGATTTAACAGCATTATGTAGGTCAGACTAGAGCACCACAAAATGAATGCAGATTTAGGGAGAAAAAAAATAAAAATTTAAGGAGTATGGTCCATAACCTGACGTACAGAGAACCGTAGGTAGATGGCCACTGATCTAAGCAATAAACAGTTCTTAATAATTTTCAAGGGTTTATCTGAAAATTTGAAGGACATTCCCAATGCTAAATGGCAGATAGCTAAAGGCCTCAGACTGTGAACCCCACCAAAAACTAGAACGGGAATACCAAGCCTTCCCAACTTCCTTCTCACTTCCCAAATGCTGGTTCACTAGATACTAAAGAGTGGACACAGACAGAAGAGGCCTTTGTGCAAAAACAATATATGGGCCCTTTGTAGTGCAATAGCTCGTCATTCCGCACAATTCCCACGGCTTTGAAGGTGAGAGTGGTCCCCTTACCAGTTACACGTTGCCCCAATGGTGTGTCCACCCCTGCTAATTACTCTGAGCCCTTTGGCCTGTCGGATGGACATGCATAGCAAAAAGCAAGTATATCAGCAAGAAGAATGAGGAATGAAGACCAGACTGTATGCACTAATGCAAAATCTGCAACCTAACGTGTCATTTAGAATACTGAGGTCTTTTTATGTGACAGAGGAGCCTTAAGCCTCATTAGGCTCAGGGGTCCGGGTGAAATTGCGACATCCAAATCCCCGATTTTCCTTAATTACATTACCAACTTGCATTTAAAGTAGAGCTCTGCCACCCATCAATGGGTTCTCTTGTTTCAATAAAAAAAATTGGTGACAGACTGGTAATGCTTAAATTAAAATAATAATAAGCATTAAAGGGAACCTGTCAGCAGGATTGTGCACAGTAAACTACAGACAGAGTCAGGTCGGTGCCGTTATACTGATTACAATGATACCTGCTCATGAAATCCATCTTATGGTTGTTCTTTAATACAGGTCCTTCTCAAAAAATTAGCATATAGTGTTAAATTTCATTATTTACCGTAATGTAATGATTACAATTAAACTTTCATATATTATAGATTCATTATCCACCAACTGAAATTTGTCAGGTCTTTTATTGTTTTAATACTGATGATTTTGGCATACAACTCCTGATAACCCAAAAAACCTGTCTCAATAAATTAGCATATCAAGAAAAGGTTCTCTAAACGACCTATTACCCTAATCTTCTGAATCAACTAATTAACTCTAAACACATGCAAAAGATACCTGAGGCTTTTATAAACTCCCTGCCTGGTTCATTACTCAAAACCCCCATCATGGGTAAGACTAGCGACCTGACAGATGTCAAGAAGGCCATCATTGACACCCTCAAGCAAGAGGGTAAGACCCAGAATGAAATTTCTCAACAAATAGGCTGTTCCCAGAGTGCTGTATCAAGGCACCTCAATGGTAAGTCTGTTGGAAGGAAACAATGTGGCAGAAAACGCTGTACAACGAGAAGAGGAGACCGGACCCTGAGGAAGATTGTGGAGAAGGACCGATTCCAGACCTTGGGGAACCTGAGGAAGCAGTGGACTGAGTCTGGTGTGGAAACATCCAGAGCCACCGTGCACAGGCGTGTGCAGGAAATGGGCTACAGGTGCCGCATTCCCCAGGTAAAGCCACTTTTGAGCTACAGAGAAGCAGCACTGGACTGTTGCTAAGTGGTCCCAAGTACTTTTTTCTGATGAAAGCAAATTTTGCATGTCATTCGGAAATCAAGGTGCCAGAGTCTGGAGGAAGACTGGGGAGAAGGAAATGCCAAAATGCCTGAAGTCCAGTGTCAAGTACCCACAGTCAGTGATGGTGTGGGGTGCCATGTCAGCTGCTGGTGTTGGTCCACTGTGTTTCATCAAGGGCAGGGTCAATGCAGCTAGCTATCAGGAGATTTTGGAGCACTTCATGCTTCCATCGGCTGAAATGCTTTATGGAGATGAAGATTTCATTTTTCAGCACGACCTGGCACCTGCTCACAGTGCCAAAACCACTGGTAAATGGTTTACTGACCATGGTATTACTGTGCTCAATTGGCCTGCCAACTCTCCTGACCTGAACCCCATAGAGAATCTGTGGGATATTGTGAAGAGAAAGTTGAGAGACGCAAGACCCAACACTCTGGATGAGCTTAAGGCCGCTATTGAAGCATCCTGGGCCTCCATAACATCTCAGCAGTGTCACAGGCTGATTGCCTCCATGCCACGCCGCATTGAAGCAGTCATTTCTGCCAAAGGATTCCCGACCAAGTATTGAGTGCATAACTGAACATTATTATTTGTTGGTTTTTTTGTTTGTTATTAAAAAACACTTTTATTTGATTGGATGGGTGAAATATGCTAATTTATTGAGACAGGTTTTTTGGGTTATCAGGAGTTGTATGCCAAAATCATCAGTTTTAAAACAATAAAAGACCTGACAAATTTCAGTTGGTGGATAATGAATCTATAATATATGAAAGTTTAATTGTAATCATTACATTATGGTAAATAATGAAATTTAACACTATATGCTAATTTTTTGAGAAGGACCTGTATAGTTATAATTTTATATACAGTGTGTCCGTAAAGTCATGGTGCACTTTTGACCAGTCACTGGAAAGCAACAAAAAAAAATGATAGAAATGTGAAATCTGCTCCAAATAAAAGAAAAACTCTCTCAGTTTCATACCTATTCAGTGCAGTTCGATGTGGGCTCCATTTGATGCCCTACACCCATCCAAAGAATAGTGAAGTTCTTGCCACACACAGGTAAGGACGTCTGGTGTAACAGAGTTAATAATGTCTGTGATTCTCCGTTTTAAGTGATTAATGTCGTTTATACGTTCAATGTACACATGTTGCTTCACGTAACCCCAAAAGTAAAAGTTTAAGGGCCTCAGATACGGGGATCGTGGTGGCCATGGCTTGACAGAACCCCTGCCTATCCACCGCCGGGGGAATGTTCTATCCAGAAACTCCCGAACAATGGTGGCATAGTGTGGAGGAGCGCCGTCCGGTTGAAAGACGACACCTTCTGGAAATTGTGGCACTGCATACAATTCCAACATGTCAAGATACGTGTTTGCCGTCACAGACCCCTCCGTGACAAAAAATGGGCCTATCACCTTATCATGCATCAGGCCACACCACACGTTCACTTTAGGGGTGTTACGTTCGTACTCAACGTAGGTATGAGGACGTTCAAGCAGCCCATATTCGGACGTTATGGTGATGAACATGTCCACCGATATGGAAGGTCACCTCATCGCTAAATACAATCTTCTGCAAAAATCTGGCATCATTGTCGATCTCCTGAAGCTTATCTGTAGCAAATGCGTCTTGTTTGGGTCTATCTGCCGGTTTGATAGCGTGCAACAGCCGTAATTTGTACCCCGTAAAACAGAGACGTTTCTTTAATACCTTATGAAGTGTAGTCTTGCTTAGGTGTTATTGTCGCGCACACACAGATTATTTAGGGCTCCTTAAGTAGCTATCCCGTATAGCCTCTACAGACTCGTCACTGACTGATGGTCTACCAGAGCGGGGTTTTTCCACCAAACTGCCGGTTTCCTTCAACTGCTTACTCCAGAGAGTAATGTTATTCCTATGTGGTGACGCTTCGTTATAAACACGTAGCACTTTTGTCACGGATTCGAATTTAGCGATCCACAAAACACACTCAGCTTTCCTCTGTACCGTCCACCTCTCGACTGGCATGGAAAACCACACGGTTGGCATAAGCTTGTGGTTGCATGATGTCACAGACCTGGCAGTGTATTGATCAGAGTCCAGTTTATCAGGGGCTAATCTGACTGGGGGCTCAGCAACGGCTTAAATGAGTTTGTGTTGTTTGATTGGTTCTGGTTATCTCTCCTCATGAACAGGTCTGATATGAAAGGGCCACAGAAAGGGCGCCAAAATGTAAGGGCGCCAAAATGTAAACTATAAATAGATCCTGTGACTGGTCAAAAGTGCACCATGACTTTACGAACACAAAATATATTATATAATAATTATATAATGGAAAATATAGTTGCAATTAGTGAACCTTCCCCTCTAGGCTTTTCCTTTTTTTTTTTTTTTTTTTAATAATACAGAAAATAGGAAAATTCCTTCAAATCAACTTAAGCAGCAGGAGCATGACTGGCGATGACACCTTTATTTTTATACATACCATATTTCTAAAATAAAAAAAATAAAAAATTAAAAAAAAGTAAAAAACAAATTTTTAATTAATAAATAAGTCTGCAATTAACATCTGGTTGAGTTACCGTTATCAGAATAATTAAATGTGAAAAAATATTTAAAAGAATGGTAATAACCGTAAAACATCGACATTCATGGGAAGTCTTGGTTCACACTTGTGTCCGCAGTTTTTACCTGAGAAAATCTTGCCCCACATTCTGTATTGGTTAGACATTAGCTAAAAAAATAAAAAAGTTATAACTCGGTCCCCTAAACCAAGCCATGCTCCCTATAACTGTAGACATGAGGCTATAGGGTTGAAGTAAAATATGCAATGTATTAGTTTATTAGCTCAACAGGGGGATACATCGGATTTGTTTTGAGGACCTGCGATAGCAGAGAGAAGTTACAACGGTGTCTATCCTGCTGGAGGAGTGGGAATATCTGGGAAATTGAAAGAAATCAGATGAGTTTCCCTTTATGCCAAGCTTTACCCAAAAAAAAAAAAGAGTGAGAAAAGAAAAAAAAAAAAGAGAGTGTGAGAAGAGGAAAAATTGAGAAAAAAAAAAAAAAAGTGTGAGAAGAGGAGATGATGAGCTCGTAACCTACCATACAGGATGACCATCCTGCAGGACACTGTGAATTAGGGGTTTATTATGTGATAACAGGTTCCCTTTAACATGTAATATTTAGGCAGCCTGCAGCCACCACTAGAGGGAGCTTACTGTATACACAGAGTGAATTCGCTCTTGTGCTCCCCCTGGTGGTGACTACAGGAAGCCTGAATTTTACATTTTAAATTATGAATATGTACAGAATTTGAAATCTATAAAGATATATTAGGAATAAAATGTTGGGCCCCTAAAACAATACGATGATAAAAAGATTCACTTTAAATCTCTATGAAGCAATCTGTAGAGCCTCACAATCACTAAAAGCTCATAAAAGTAAGGTAGAGGGTCTAAGAATAGGTTCAGCGAGCTCAACCATTCATGTACGTTTGGTATATGGATACTGCCCTTTCATCATTATTGAGTTTATACAGAGATGGAGCCTTCTCGGAAATTGGTTCTTCCAATAAGCACATTGATCAGTGCAGCTTTCCCCTTTCGGGACGCGTCTTGAGCCTCCTTGAGGATGTCAGCTATTCTGTCTTCATCTTGTCGAGTGACCAGGAAACCTTTACCTCCAAAACCGTCGGCCACAACATGGTAATCTGCACAGAAGTAAAGTATGGTTGAAAACAGCTCCTTCACTCATAGATAAGAGAGTGGGGGTCAGTAACGACCACCCGATCAGCCACGTGACTCATACTGTGTAGGTCCCAGTTGTGTTGTCAACATCGCTTTGACCCATTAAGACCTTGACCTGACAAGGTGTTCATCCCCAAGACGTTAGTAGAGAGCTTTGGCCTCCATGGATCAGATTTCTTTTTCTAGAACATCCCACACTTGCTTGATCAAGCTGACGCCTTGATCTTCTTGTCATATTCCTCTAACCATTCCCGAGCTTGAGTTTTGCAATGTAACAGGACCCATTATCCGACTAATAGAGACCTCTGCCATTATGGAATGAAACTGCCATGGAGACGTGTGCATGGTCTTTACAAGATAAGGGATGCCTGTCACAGTGTCAACCACATGATGCCAATACCACACATTGCGCCTACTATCTGGTCTTCTTCCTGATAATGTATACTGGTCCCATCTCTTCCCTACCCGCCATCCACATGACGTAAAAGAAAACATGGTCAACGTCTACCATTGCTCCATGCTCTTGAACCCATTGCAGGTTCTATTGTTGGGCACCATGACCGGCCTGCAGCTACGCAGCCCAACACTCAGCAAGGAGTGCAGTCTGACAACTTTTTATCACAGCCAGTAGTAACTTTTTAGTAGTTTCTCCTCCAGTTGCTCTTTTTGTTGGACCAGACAGGCTAGCCTTCACTTCCCATGCACAGTGAGCCTTGCGTGCTCATAACCCTGAAACTAGATGTCCACCCATGGATCATTTTTGGTAGATATGGACCACATCATACCGGTAATACCCCACAAGATATGTCATTTTGGAGATGCCCTGACAGTCATCTAGCCATCAATATTTGGGCCTGGTCAAAATCATAATGGAGGCCAGCCACAGTTTGCATTTTCCTTGCTTCCAACCCATGCACTTCTAGAAGTGACTGTTCACCCTGCTGCCTTAAATCCCAAGCATGTTGGTAAGTTCACCTGCCTTTGGTTTAGCCGATCAGCGTACACCTAATATGGCACACCCAACGTTTTTGCACACCCTGTGATGGCTGTGCAAGCCTTTGACTGCTGCAGTCAGTCACTGGCCACAGTGGTCATACATTGGTCAGCACTGCACTTAGCCATTTGCTGCAGTGGTCACATGTCTATACAGCAAGAAGATGATGTATGGAACCAATTTCAACCTGTGAAATGTTAGAAGTGCAGGGGATCTGTACGACGGGTAGGTTTTACTTTATTTAGTCCATTGTATAACATACTCTTATAGTTAGTACTGAAAAAGAAGCTGGTCCATGGAGGTCAACCTAAATGGTCAGAGGATATACAATATGGCTTAGTGGCACCACGAACAGTCAACACAACATACACGGTCATGTGCTAGAGCAGCAAGAAAAGACAAGACTCCGGCATATCTTACCATTAAAAGCCAGACCACATGCAACATTGCTCCCCAGCATAGGAACTTGCTCCCGAGAGATCTGGCTCCAGCAGGCATCATTTCCAACAATGGAAATAATGGGAGTCTGGAAGGCAAGAGGTCATCCATTACTATACTTGTAGTGAAATATGCACAGGTATGAATGTATGACTAGCAGTAATTTAACATCTGTCCTGAGGCTGCAGGTCTCACAGGGGTCACAGCACATGTTATCCTGAAAAGGCAGTCTCCTGTCTCCAATCTCGCCAGGGGGCCTTGCAAAGAACCAGGAAGGGGAAACGTTTCACACCTTCTGGCTCTTTTGATGAGAGATATCAATTACAGCCTGACACTATCCATCTATGAGAAACGTGACAAAAAGAGTTTCAGAGAAAATATTATATTCATTGGTGCAGTGGCCATGGTACAGTCACAAACCAGCAATTATAATATTAACATGAGACGCTGGTTTAGAAATTTGACCTCTAGGCTGACTATAAATTAGGCCTACACACAAAGAAAGATGTTCACATGTGGGGGCAGCCTGGAAAGCTGATGTGAGCCATTCCATATTTCTCCCTCCCTCAGGGACAGAGAACCAGAATGCAAAGTTCGATATTTCTGTAACTTTTATCCCTTTATTTTATCACTGTTTTTGCATATTTGTATGTCACTTTTTATTCCCATATTTTTATACCCTTTTTAATTGTAAGCACTGTACCTTTTCTATTAAAGCTTAAAACTTTAATAAGTCTGAACTTTGTATGCTCTAAAGAATCCATAGCCTTAAAGTGTGTGATCCTTATGATTGGTAGACAGTATTAGTAATATTTCCGGGACTCATCGCCCGTGTGTTTGGTGAGTGGTGGCAGCGTGCATGAGAAGGGTGTGTGGCCTGTGACAGTGTATGACTTATGCTCCCATTACAGCATAGGACAGAGGTTGAATGCTGGACTGAGTGAGAGGAGATAGATTAACCCTTGCAGGCGCAACCCCAAGTCACGTACCGAGAAGCGGGTACGTGACCATAGTATTATCTTTTTCCATTTTTTTTTTTTTAAAGCCATGTCCACTTGTGCAGCCATTTCTGTAATACAAATTAAACCCATTATAGGTTTATTGCTAGCAAAGGAAATGATTTACTGTTCATTGGGTTCTGATTGATCCCAATATGGAGGCTCTGGAACCTGGTTCTGCAGAGCCCCACCCTGAATGAAGAAGAGGTGCGCATGCTTGACCACCGCCCCATTCATTGCCTATGGGAGAGAAAGCAAAGTATAAAGCTTGGTTATTTCACAAAGTCCTATAGACAATGAATGAAGCAGAGGTGGAACATGTGCACCTATGCTTTATTCAAGATAAGGGTCTGCAGAGGCGGGTTCTTGGCTTCCATCACCTAATTCTCAGGATAATTGGGGGGGGGGGGAAGGGGTAGGCATTCACAATGATTAGACCCCCATTGATAACATTTTCATAAATGAATAATGGACATGAAAATAAGAAACTTTTCCATATATCCGATGAAAGAAATCTGCTTCTATCTTCTCCTGGACTGATTCTTCACTCTCAAAATTCTCATTTCACAGGTATAATATGTTTTCAGTGACTACAGATTTTTCCATCAATGAGATGGGAGATGACAGTTGGTGATCATAAAGTTCTACGGAGAACTGTAACTATGGTTTTAGTCTTCTTTTAGCTCCTCCTCCATAGAATTTTAAATGCAGTAGAAAGAATCAGATCTCTCGGATAAGATATTACAAATTTGCTTATTTTCATGTGCATTATTGATTGATGAAATAAAAACAATAAAGACGATTACTTTGACTGTAAACTATGAAGATTAGAACATTTTCTAACAAAATTACAGAACATAGCTCACCTTATGGCGAGTGTATGTGTCATACTCTACAATACTGTATCCCAACGAGCCATCTCCAAATACAACCCAAACCTTAAAAGAAAAAAAAAAAAAAAATTGTAAAAATAAAATCATAAGAGTTATTTAAAGGTAAAAATAAGGGCCCAAATTTATCATTTTCATTTTTATCTTATCTTTGATATTTTGTATTTTGTTACCCCAAATTCTTCAAAATGGCGCATTCGATTCATGAATTTTGAACAAAGTTAAAAATGCTTTTTATTTATTTATTTATTTTTTTTATTGTTTTGTTTTTTTCTGGACTGTTCAGTACAAAAAAAAAAAAAAATATGAATCATGTTTCGCAAAATGGAGCAAAGACTAAACCAAAATATCTAACTTACATCAAATCATGTGGGAACTAGAGTATATTGGTGACTTTTCAAAAGTATATGCAAATAATGAATCCGGAGAAAATATCTATAAAACCTATTAACAGTGGCAAACTTAAAAAAAAAAATGAACAAAAGACAAAAGAACTCCAAAAAAAAGCACAAATGGAAAGATGAAAAGGTGCAAAAAAAATAAAATAAAAGTTGCAAAACACTAAAAACCCAACAAAAAAAATGCACAAATTAAAAATTGAAATTGGGTCCTAAGACTCCGTTTAGACCATTGAGAGTTCTAGTACCTCTGATTCTGGCCGACAAAGTTTGGCTCCCAAAGCAAATCCTCCTCCAACTCCCAAAGTACCAAAAGCACCTGAAGTGAAAAGAGAAGTCATTGAGTTGCATCCGTGTCTCCACAAATCTGTTACTCAGAGCGGGATAGAATAAAAAGATTGTTATATCTGAGGATTTGAATCTCGGCAGCACCAGGGAGGAGGGACACTGAGGAGCTGTCAATCAGGCTAAAGGGGTGGGGATTTTGTAAAACTTTCTGAAAGGATTATACAGCCACTCTAACATGGATTTTTAATGTAAATACAGCAGCCTTATCAGGCCTAAAATCTCAGTAATAATGTACGCAGTTTGCATTGTGAAATCTGGTGACAGGTAAACAGCTAACTGTTGTACAGAAATAAATAGACTAGAGAGAGGTGGCTGGGATCTTAGGAGTTAACTCCTCTCCTGGATTTATACTGATGCGTACTCTCATGCAAGCTTTGGTGGCCAAGCTTGATGGAAACATGCTGTACACTATGTAAAATAAAAGCTCTAATTGCAGGATAATAACAGCAGCTAGAAAAAGAAGTCAACTGCAAACTTGCATATTTTTATGTTGTCTAACTAATGTAATTTAATAATATTAGAATACCCCTTTAATGACTGTAGGCAAAGCACAAAGGCATGGTTCTTTTTGACTAGATACCACCTTCATTCTTGGACTTATCCAGACATATTTGTCAATTTTATCATGTCTGTCCAGCAGAAACGTAAATATTTGTCTTTATAGCCATGCCTCTTTTTCAGAACATACCCCCAAGACATCTCTTCCCAGACCCTACTTACCTCTTCCATGCCATGCCCCTAGATGTGCATTTTGACAAACATCTAATCCTCCCGAAACCTATTTTCCGTGAGGTTTCAGCAGCTTCTGGGAAATCTGACAACTCTTCAGGGAGGTTTCCTGTTTTTTTTTTTTTTCTCCCTAGGAACCTCGCAGACACTTTTTGAGATTGGTAAATTATGGACTAGTTACTAATACCAGCATTAGACGTTGGGGTGCATGCAGAGGACATAAAAGTGACCATAGAAGTGTCCAAGGGACCTCAGTACCCAGAATTGTGAAAATTGATAAACCTAGTAGAAATGCTCTGAATTCTCAGGACCTGGTCCATCGGTAATGTCAATTTTATGTTGCTACTGGACAGGAGACCTGATCACCTCCTACCTGGAATCATCCGTGGTTCTTCCTTTGATTAGCCGGCTTGGCACAGTGGTCAAGTACCTCATGCTGCAATAATGATGCCGTGTCAGGCTGAATAATCAAAAAAAGAGGGGTTGTGGATGCTGGTGGATAGGAGACGGCTACAGATTAGCGAAGATGCCGCTGGATCTGGTCATACAAATCTCCAATACCTGGCTCTTACCACATGGAAAGACACTAAGGCACAGGGACTGTTTAAAAGGAAAAAAAGGCAACCTTGACAAGACATGAATGGAAATATATGAAGTGATGGCAGCTTCGTTCATTAATATTACCTGGATCCAGCCAGCGCAGAGGTCCTCTTGGACGCAGAATGTAAGCAGCGCTACCTACAAAGTCCCCACCATCTGCTACTATGATACTGTCTTCCGGCAGAGCTTCTTCCACCAGATGCAAAACTTTCAGAGGATTTAGATGCCGTTCAGTTTTCTCTTCAGCCTTTTTTCTGCAGGATAATAAATTAAAAGAAAGGAGCCATTGTTAAATATTTATTCTAGTCTACACAGCTTATCACCTATTTACCGGATTGCCAACTGTCACATCTACGAGCCATTACTGATCGAGAGCAGGTAAAAAAAATGCAATTTGGAAGTGCTGATATCTCAGCTCAACATTGAATCCATAACAACATATAAAAAAAGAGAAAAATCCAGGGCATTTCCATCTGTAATGGTGATACATTACTCGTTTGCCTTCTCTTTACTGATGTCTCCAGCCTTAAGGCCTTCTGTCCAGTCTGAGGGACATGTGTATCCGCGGAGTCCTTCTGCAAGACTAACTATGAATGATCCAGCATCTCCTAGAAGGGAAAAACAGTCTGAGAAACGTCTACTGAGAAGACAGTTATTTCGATACAAGAAAGAGGGATTTTTGGTTCTTACCATAAAATCTCTTTCTTGGAGCCTTCATTGGGGGACACTGGTAACCATCGGTGTATGCTGCTGTCGCTAGGAGGCTGACACTATGCAAAAAATAACTCCTCCCCGGCAGTATACACCCTCCGACAGGCACCCGGCAACTCAGTTGGTGCAAAAGCAGGAGTAGGAACGAGTATACAAAAAACTCAACCTATGTACCAACCCACAACAACGGCACGTTGGCCAATATGGTACAACATAAAAAGGGAGGGTGCTGGGTCCCCAATGAAGGCTTCAAGAAAGATTTTACGGTAAGAACCAAAAATCCCTCTCTCTCGCTTCATTGGGAGACACAGGTAACCATGGGACGTCCAGAAGCAGTCCCCAGGGCGGGATAATAAGAATAGAAAACTAGGTCGGCTGGTGCAAAACCGCTGCCTGCAGTATCTTCGTACCCAGGCCTGCATCCGCAGAAGCCTGAAAGTGCACCTTGTAGAATTTCACAAAGGTGTGGATGGACAACCAAGTTGCGGCCTTGCAAACCTGCGAGGCCGTAGCTTGGTGACGAACAGCCCAAGAAGCTCCCACAGCCAGGGTAGAGTGAGCCCTCACCCCTGGGGGAGGCTGTTTGTCTTGAACACGGTGTGCCTCCAGCACCGCCGAACGGATCCACCTAGCAATTGTGAACTTAAAGGCATGGAGCCACTTCTGACAACCTTCCGAGATGACAAGCAGGGTCGGACTGACGAAAAGGAGCAGTTCTGGCAAGGTAGACTCGGATAGCCCAGACCACATCCAAATTGTGGAGAGATTTCTCCAAAGGATATACTGGGGAAGGGCACAAAAAAAAGGAAGGACGATGTCTTCATTGATGTGAAAAGTCGAAACCACCTTTGGTAAAAAAAGAAGGGACAGGCTGAAGGACAACTTTGTCCTGATGAAGGACCAGAAAGGGAGAACGACAGGACAATGCCGCCAACTCGGAAACTCTCCTGATTGAGGTGATGGCAACCAAAAGAACTACTTTCTAGGAAAGAAGCGAAAAAGAGATGTCCCGAATCAGTTCAAAAGGCGTACACTGGAGGGTGCCGAGCACAAGGTTGAGGTCCCAAGGAGCGACCGGAGGATGGTAAGGAGGTGCAACATGAGCAACCCCCTGAAGGAAGGTCTCTTTGAAAGAATTAACAAGGCAGAAACCGGACCCTTTAACGTGCTCAGGGAGAAGTTCGAATCTAGACCAGACTGAAGAAATCCGAGAAGCGAAGGAAGGGAAAAAACCATAGGGGATAGACCGTTGACGTCACACCATCGGAAAAAGGCCTTCCAACATCTATGGTATATACGGGAAGATGCCGGTTTCCTAGCTCTTATCATGGTTTGTATGACTCGTTGAGAAAAACCTGCGTCCTTCAGGATCGCGGCCTCAACGGCCATACCATTAAATTCAGAGACCGAGAACTCGGGTGGAAGAGGGGACCCTGCGATAGAAGATCTGGACGGTCTGGAAGCCTCCAAGGTACGTCCGATAACATGTTCACTAGCTCTGCGTACCAGAACCTGCGGCGCCAATCTGTAGCTGCTAAGAGAACGGGAACTCCCTCTGACTAGCTTTTTTACAACCCTTGGAAGCAAGTAAAGAGGCGGGAACAGGTAAGGCATCTGAAACTGGGCCCACGAGATTACGAGAGCATCGCAGCAGACGGCCCTCAGATCCCGGGATCTGGATACGTACTGGGGAACCTTGTGGTTTGCTCGGGAGGCCATTAGGTCAACGTCCGGCACACCCCACCTTAGGCAAATCTGGTCGAAAACAGCGGGGAGAAGAGCCCACTCGCCTAACATGAGCCCCTGACGGCTGAGAAAGTCGGCTTCCTAATAGTCCACCCCTGGGATGTGGACAGCTGATATGGAGGGAACGTGGTTCTCCGCCCACTGCAGAACTTTTGCCACCTCCGTCATGACTTGCTTGCTGCGAGTCCCTCCCTGATGGTTTATGTAAGCCACAGCTGTGGCGTTGTCCGACTGAATGTGGACCGGTTTTCCTGAGAGGAAGGGGCTGCCAGCAGAGGAGGGCTAGAAAAAAAGCCCTGATTTCCAAGAGATTGATCCGGAGGCGTGCCTCTTGAGCAGTCCAGCGCCAGTGGGCCGTGAGGTGGAGAAAGACAGCACCCCAGCCCTGGAGACTGGCATCGGTGGTGATGACCTGCCAGCGGAGGGGGAGAAACGATCTCCCGTGCAGAATGGAAGTGGATAGCATCCACCAAGTGAGAGACTGTCTCACATCGAGAGGGAGGCAAACTGGGCGGTCTAAGGAGAGTGGATTCCTGTCCCAAACTGACAGAAGGGCCAGCTGGAGAGGGCGAGAGTGGAACTGAGCATAAGGGACCGCTTCCATGGAAGAGACCATCTTGCCCAGAACCCTCATGCCGAGCCGTAGAGGTAGAGAGGTAGGATGCTTTAAGACTTTGATGCCCCTCCGAAGAGAGAGGAATTTCTCCCTTGGGAGGAAGACCTAAGCCTGAATGGTGTCAAATTCCATGCCCAGGAATTCTAGACGCTGGGTCGGAATCAAGGTGGACTTTTGTTCGTTGATTATCCAACTGAGTCGGGTTAACGTGTCCAGAGTGATCTGACCGCAGTCGCGATGAGACGGACCCTTTACGAGGAGATTCTTGAGATGGGGATTCTTGTAATCCCCTTCGACCGAAGGATGGCCATGACCCCCGCCATTACCTTCGTCAAGACTCTGGGGGCGGACGCCAAGCCGAAAGGAAGAGCCGTGAATTGGAAATGTTGGTCCTGGATCGCGAAACGAAGGAACCTCTGATACTGAACACAAATCGGAATGTGCAGATACGCATCCCCAATGTCCACAGAGCACAGAAATTCTCCCGGTTCCATGGAGGCAATCACAGAGCGCAAGGACTGCATCTTTAAGTGCCGAACCCGGAGGTGGCGGTTCAACCATTTTAAGTCCAAGATTGGGCGAAGAGAGCCGTCTTTTTTTCAGAACTACAAATAGATTTGAGTAAAAACCGGAAAACCGCTGGCTGGAAGGTACTGGGACGATTACCCCTGAGGCAAGAAGGAAATCGACCGCCTGAAAAAGCCCTGGGACATGGGAGGGCTGTTTGGGTGGGCGGGAGAGGAAAAAACATCTTCCTGGGGGCGACAAAAATTCTATTTTGTAACCTGATGTGACAATCTCCCTGACCCAGGCGTCGTCGATCACCGATAGCCAAAGCTCTGTGAACAGAAGAAGCCTGCCTCCCACCCTGGAAAGATTTCCAGGTGGGGGTGACCCATCATTTGGAAGAAAAGCTGTGGTCGCGAGAACTGGAAGATTTGGAGGAGCGGCCTTTAGTTCTCCAGTGAAGGGTAGGCCTGAAAGAAGGCTTCCTTCGGTCCCTCAGAGCAGCCTATCATGTGAATATCAAGGAATATGTGGAAAAAGCGCGCTGCGAGGAAAGAGGCGTGAGATTTAAATAAAAGAGCGCCCGATGGTCCCCGAATCCCATAGCCCGGTAACGGAGCACCCGTGCAGCGGCGAGTGCTGCTGGATAATAAAGTTAAGTGCACTTGCATGGAGATTGCGACGAAGCAGGGACTGGGGGGGGGGGGTTGCTTGAAGATCTTCCTACCTGAAGATGAGGAACGCATCAGGATCCCTTGATGGCAGAAAGGGTCCTGGGAGATGTGGTTCTCCTTCCTGCGCTATATCAACCGGCGCAGAAGATGGCGTCAACCCCTTAAACCGCAGGTGACCACCATCTTCCTCTCAGCCCACTCTGAGGTGAGAGATGAGAGGGGGGAAGGCAAGGACTGGCCACCGAAAGTAAACATGAACACCCCAGGGTGACATGAAACAAAGTCCTGCCCAACGGATCTGAGAGGGTGCGATGTGGGCGATACCACACTGCTCTCTCGGTCACTTAATGCGGGGAATCGGGGTGAGAAGAACTGCACCCTGTAACACCCAGAAGTGTATCTGAAACAAAAGGGAAAAAGATTAATAAACACACACAATCCCTGAAAGAAAAAGAAATGCCAATCTGGTGTTAGATCCAGGTTCGCCTCCTACAGACACTAAGCAAAAAACTGAGTTGAGTTGCCGGGTGCCTGTCGGAGGGTGTATACTGCCGGGGATGAGTTATTATTCTTTATTTGCATAGTGTCAGCCACCTAGCGACAGCAGCATACACCCATGGTTACCTGTGTCCCCAATGAAGCGAGAAAGAAATAGCTTTTAGCATAGCCAAATGCTGTTTTAGAATCTCACACTTATTCCTCGGTAATTGAAGAGAAACTGCTATTTTGCTATGCGCCTACTCTCAAAGATAAGCTATTATTTGCTTTACAAAGCTGAATTGAATATCTTGTAAAATTCTCTGAGCCTCACAGATTCTGCCGCTCTTTTCCATTTTGCACTGCATCGCTCCATTGTGGAGATATTCACATATTTTGCTTTTGGAACGCAGTATGTGAAATCTCTGTTTGTAGTCCAACTGGGCATTTCTTCAAAGTCTTCTCAGGGAACGTTCACTTTTGCCTCACCCTCAAAGATTCTGCGGATAACAACTCGGTACCATCTGAAACAGCTGCAGAGCTGTAATTGGCAGTGTTTGGGAGGCAGACATGATGACCCCAGAGAAGACTCTAAAGAAACATCCCGTTGGAACATCAAGCAGAGATTTCACATAGTGCTCCAAAAGCAACAAGTGTGAATATCTCTGCAATGGAACGATGCGGTGTTAAACGGAAAAGTGCAGCAGAATCAGAAGTGCTCATGGATTTTTACAAAGTATTAATTCGATTTTTTAAAGCAAGTGACAGTTCATCTTTAAAAATATAGGGTCAATATAACATAGAGCCTAATGCATACAGACCTAAATCTGGATCCATAATACAAACTTGTTTTATAGACTGTGCGTCTTAGTGTAGTTCTGTCAGGTTAATAATAAATCTAATGGAACAGTCTGTGAAACATCCACAATTTAATTTTTTCATGGTCTTCCATCTTTATAATAAAAATGTTGCACCAAGTTTATAATTTATCACATATCCAATGGATAGGAAATAACGCACTAATCATTTGGACCCACACCAGTCCCAAGCACGGGGATCTGCAGAACCCTACATGATCCATTCATTCTTTATAGGACTGTCAGACAGATCTGGAATTATGGGGAATACCACCAATAGTAGGTCCAACAGCGATCAATAAGTCATGTTATATATTGGGGATAACTTGGAAGAAGTCCTTTACATTTATATTCTCAAGCCAGAAAAAAAAAAAAAAAAAAAAAGAATAAAAGAAGAAGAAAATACTCCCATATTGGACTTAGAAATATTACCTTGAATAGCAACGGTTGGCTTCCAAAACATATCAGAGTTCTTCAAGAGCTGAGAGCGGTCTCTGTTCACAGCGATGATCTTACTACGTCTGTTCAACACACGGCCATAGGAAAGTCGAAAATCACACACTGTACCTAAATTATTAATAAAACGAGAACGATGAGATGAGGTTACAAATGAGAGAGCTTGTTGTAAAAGTCAAAGATGTCCATTTATATGGTCAGCCATATGGTCCTATGGTTTGAGCTGAAATCTGACTGCAAGTTTACAACTTCAGAGACCTTCAATTATCTCCTTAGACCTCTCCCAACATTGATGTGTCCCAGTTTGGAACTTTATCATTATGCGCAAAGATATCTGTCTGGAAGTGAAATTTTCACCTGAACATAAATAGTTTCACCAAAGACGATAAAGGATAACCCTTAAAAGTGTAACTAAAGTTTTATTTATTGTTTAATAATTTTGTCCAGCATGGAAAGTTATAAAAGTTTGAAAATCACTTTATTAGTGGATTTATCTTTTCGATGTTAAAAAATAAAAAATTACAAAATTTGTAGGTGGTTTCCAAACCCCTGCCTTTCCCCAATTTGGAGTACAGATGATGGCAGTGATGGGTCAGCTCTGGCACTACGTCTCATTAACTCTGGAAAGAAGCTGGTGCAGAGGACTGGTCTGATAAAGCAGGAGGAGGAGACAGGGGCTGACCCATCACTGCCATCATCTGTACTCCAAATGAGTAAGTTCTGATATAAATGCAGCTGAAGACAGAACGTACTTATGTGAAGTACAGATGATGGCAATAAAAGGGTCAACACCTTCCTCCACACCCAAGTGTTCTGCTAACCCTAACAATCTCCGTCAGTAGCTTAACCCTAGAGACAGATGCTGAGCTGAGCCTCTCACTGCCAGTATCAGTACTCCAAATGAGTATGAGCTGCTTGGAAGCAACTTCCATGCATTTTTTTTTTTACATGGAAAGGAAGACATAGCCTAATAAAGTGGTTTGGAAAGTTTCATAAATTTTCATGCTGGACAATATTATTTTTTAAAAATAGGGATTTTTGTGTACTCACCGTAAAATCCTTTTCTCCGAGCCACTCATTGGGGAAAGTGAAAGTTTAGTTACTCTTTTAAAATAATTAACCGGGTGCAGCTCCTTACCAGCCAGGATTACTAAATCCGCCTCCTTAAGAGCATCCCTTCGATTCTGACGTATATGTATGGGGCTGTCTCTTCCCAGCATGCCTCTAGCCATTCCACCCAAGAAAGACGGGATACCCAAAGTTTCCAAGGCCTTCCTGAAGGACGAGAAAAACTGGATTTTTTTCTTCTTTTTTCGACACCAGCCTTATAGTAGGGCACTAAGGTGTAGTACCTGAGATTGTCCACAGGTGTTGGGGGCAGAGTGCACTGACTGCCCAGGATGAAGACAGGTTTCTTAGCGCGGCTCAACAGTTCCACACACTTCTGGATCTGCAGAACCAAAAAGCACAAGATTGATTTGAAGCGATATCGGACATCACAAGCTATATGGAGTTTTTCGGAGGGGGAGATATATCGGTGATTTATGAGAAAACCCAAATAGGAAGCAAATGGCTGAATCTCCAATAAGTGACTTACATTCATTAATTACAAAACAACAAAAGTATTCAACCCCCATTGGGGCTCCAACTCCCTGACCTGCTCAGTCGTGGCCTTGGGGATGGAGACGGGAAGAGGGGAAGTGTCTCTTGGCTCCCAGGCTCCAGCAAACAGGTTATTCAGATGATTCTGCAAGTACCTACGGGGTGGGAAAATAAAATATTGATAGTTATAATACTGACCCATCTCAAGCCGTACTAATATAGAATCAAAGAACAGTTCCTACCGTCACTTATAAAAAAAAAAAAAAAAGGGGGGTAAAATTGCATTTACGAATATGGAATTTCTGTGCAATTTTCAGTAGTGGTCTACCATTGCAATGTGCTATATACTCTCAGGGCCATGGGTAGCAGTACAAATGAACATAAGAAGCTTTGTGATATATCTAATCTGAGAAATGTGATTTTTTTTTTGTCCACTTATAAGCCATTTCTTTTCTTCACTCTGCCTCCTGAACTCATCATTCATCTTGAAAAAAAGACCCCAGCTCAAATCCATCTTGGTGAAAACAAGATGATCTACCAGCTTAGAGAGAGATCAGATCACAGATGTGTATTGAGGTCTATGGAATGGGGAGGAGAAAAGGAGAAGCAGAGAGACGGGTGCACTGCTGCTTTCTAGTAAGTGTTTATCTCATCCCAGTGCTAGATTTACAGAGATACTGTTCAGTGCAGATGCTGCTTCTGAAAAATGTGCTGCATAAAGACGGGAGAGTAGGACTCCCTCATACAGGGCATCTCTACGAGACATCATTGTCTCCACCAACTAACTCAGAGACAACTGAAAATTAGAGTTAGGCCGGCGTCACACTAGGGAGTTTTACGGACGTATGAGCGCATAAAATACGTCCGTAAAAATACGTCCTCATATGAACTCGAGCCTGGGAGCTTTCTAGGAAAGTTCCCACGCTCCAGGAACAGCCAGCAGATGGCGCCTCACCGCAAATGAAGGTAAATATAGGTCATTGACCTACTTTACCTTCATTCTCCGGGGTTTTGCAGCCAGGAGCAGCGCTGCATTAGCAGAGCTCATGGCTGCAAAATATTTTAACACCTTCCGATGGATTTACATCGTGGGACGTTACAGATCTTCAGAAGGTATGTATATTGTTGGTTTATTTGTTACAGAGCGAGGGTCTTCAGAAGGATTGAGCGAAGAATAAATTACTACAACAACCTTTGTTTTTATTTCATTAAAATAATTTTTAATAATGTGTTTGTGTTTTTTTTAACCCTTTACTAGTATTGGATTAATGATGGATAGGTGTCATAATTGACGCCTCTCCATTATTAATTTGGCTTAATGTCACCTTACAATAGCAAGGTGACATTAACCCTTCAGTACCCCATATCCCACCGCTACACAGGAATGGGAAGAGAGTGGCCAAGTGCCAGAATAGGCGCATTTTCTAGATGTGCCTTTTCTGGGGTGGCTGGGGGCAGGTGTTTTTAGCCAGGGGGGGGGGGGGCGCAATAACCGTGGACCCTCTCCAGGCTATTAATATCTGCCCTCAGTCACTGGCTTTACTACTCTGGCGGAGAAAAATGCGCAGGAGCCCACACCAATTTTTTCCGCCATTTAACCCTTTAATTTAATAGCTAGAACGGCCAAATTTTGCATATACACACTACTAACATTAGTAGTGTGGAATATGCAAAAAAAAAAAATGGGGATATGAGATGGTTTACTGTATGTAAACCATGTCTCATATCATGTCGGGTTTAGGAAGGAGATAGCAAAAGCCGGCAATTGAATTACCGGCTTTAAAGCCATCTAGCGCTGTATGAAGTTATATATATATATATATATATATATATATATATATATATATATATATATATATATATATATATATATATATATATATATATATAATTTTTTTTTTTAACACATGGATCCCTTGTATAGCCGTATGTCGGTTTTGCAAGCCTGCGAGAAAAACACGCAGTACGGATGCCATGCGGATTACATACGGAGGATGCCATGCGCAAAAAACGCTGAAACACCCTGCCTACGGAGGAGCTACGGACCACTATTTTGGGGACTTTTCAGCGTATTACGGCCGTAATATACGGACCGTATTGTCTTACGCTGAGTGTGACTCCAGCCTTAAAGGGGTTGTCCACTACTCGTACCAACCCTTATCAATCCCAAGGCTTTTTCCAAGTAAAATAACTCTTTACACTCACCTCCAATACCGGCGTCATTCACTGCCTCCACCGGAGATTGCGCCACATTATGTCATGCGATCCCTGCAACCGATGAGCGCTGCCTTCACTGTTCCCTCCAACAGATGTGATCAGATATCCGGAGGAAATGGAAGCTGCAGCTGTTCTCTCACTTTCTCCAATGACGTGATATGTCCAAAGGAGGGAACAGTGAAGCCAACAATGACTTGGCTGCAGGGATTGCATGACATAATGTCACGTGATCCCTGGGAGAGGTAGCGCCGACACTGCTGGAACGGCGCCAGCAACAGAGGCGAGTATAAGTGTTAAAAAATTTTTGGGAGACACATGGAAATTGAGAAAGGTTGTCTGAGCAGTGGACAACTCCTTTAAAGTCTGCAGAGGGAAAAACTGTAGGATGCAAGTCATATAATACACATTTGTACATCACTCTTATACCAGATAGAAGGGCGCAGCTGTATCTGAATACCAAGCCAGCTAATATTTCACTTACCAGCTGATTATTTTTCCCATGATCCCTTTCGGGGCTCCTTTTGGGGCTAGCTCTTTTTGGATGACATGATACGGATATAGAATATCGATAGGAAATTCTACAAAAACAGGGCCTGTAAATGCAAGAAGGAATTAGGCAAACATTCTGATTTCAACAAATCTATTAAAATTCATGATACAATTTTTGCAGCACTTTATGTAATTTTGCAGCATTTTTTTTGCTGCCAAGTTGTACAAAGCATCTTCCTATGTCTGATTAAATCCCTATCTGCTCCAAGACAATCAACAAATCAGAGATCTGGTCAGTTGACTTTCTTGTGCTCTCAGCCTATCAGAGGGTGTCCTGCTGGAATCTGGCAGCAGGTGCTTGCTTCTCAGTGCAGCGCCTCCACAGGTGAAATAAGGTATTACACAATTCCTACTGGAATCTATGGGCTGCATGTGTAGTGCAGCAACATGAAAAGGTCCTCCAGCAGGGCTGTAGCTATAGTGGATGAAGTCGGGCCCTCTGGTCTAGATGGTCTGTTTGGTCCATATAAAAAGAGCAATATTATTAATTAAGGACCTGGCATAGTTGGGAGATTGGTGTCCACAAACTTCAAGCTACTCACCAGGAGTTCCTGACTGGGCCTCAGCTAGAGCTTTCTTTAACACCGGGACAATGTCACGTATCGTCCTGACAGATGCACAAAATTTACAAATGGGCTTGAAAAGGGACAATTGGTCTATATCCTGGAGAGCTCCTCGCCCCTAGATTAAAAAAAAAAAAAAAAAAAAGGAGAAAAAAGGAAACATAAAATATACCAGCAATACTAAATATATCCATAAATTGCTTTCTTCTTGGTGGAGGGCAAAGCACGTTCATCCTGGGCCTCCTGTTTCAGATGGCTGTGTGCATGTTACTGCAGGTGAGAGCGCGGTGCACGATACAGGTTCTCTTTTCCTGATTCTTAGGACCCTGGTGTCATGCACCGTCTTACCTGTAGCAATGTTGCCGCTGCTCCACCGATCAGCAGCAGGGGGGACTCCGCCATCTGAGCATTTTTAACAGCAGTCACAGTATTGGTTAATCCTGGACCGGCTGTCACTGCTGCCACACCGACCGTACCTGCACCGAAATAACGTGCGTTACTATAATTCGTGAGGGGGGCCCACAACCATTACGCAGTACAAGGATCACCTTGCAATATTTTACCCCTGCCATGGTCATCAATGATCCCAATAAGGCTAGGATCATTCCAGCCTTAGACATTCCCAGTGCAGGGCACAAATGTCTGATAGGTTCCACTTTTAGGCCATTCATGCGTACCGTAATCGGTTACACGGCACAATCCATGCCGTTAAACGGCAGTGGATCAGCTGAAGACAAGCCAATGGACGGTCTTTTGCTGGGTCTGTATAGGCAGGCTGACGACCATTCTATACCCACAGAACGATTGTTAATACGATCGATCGTTCTGTGCACATAGGATGTCATAATACTCTGCAGAACTTCCTGTTTACACATGACATAGGGTATACGTGAGTTCCGTGACCTGGAAAAAATTACCCCAACCCCCTTAAACAGATCTCTTAACAATCTAAAGAATAAACTTCTAACGTACTCAAAACAGCAGACGGAGACATATGTTGGATTTAATTGGCCACAGCAGCCATTTTATTAAATAAAAGATAACAGAACTTTTATGACAACCCAGAATAGGAGGGGCGGTCCTCGAAGCCCCAAAGTTATAAAAAACTCAGTATCCCAAAAACTCCACAATGTTCAGCCCAGGATGAGTCTTACCCCCAGCCGTAAAGCACCAGCTCAGGGATAGATAACAACCAATCCTGGTCCACCGAACCCACCCCCATGCCAGGGGTCCATAAATCCACCTCACGCGGAATAACCGTACCGCGCCTTGTTAAATTCTCTCATGGGGTGTCCAGGACCTCTCAAGATCCCCACCCCATTGAACCACGATTTACCATTTCCACCAACTTCGAGGACCTCCACCCCCGCCACGAACACGAATGGCCTGACACCTTAGCCATTCATGTCCCTCCACACCTTCAAGCTTAATTCAATGCCACTACGGATAGCCAAACACCACATATCATTACCCACCGCGTTCAGGTGCACGCCATCAGCTCTCCAGTAAGCTCCTTGACCCGATTCCAAGTCCACATGTCTCACGGCCAACGCGCCATTCCTCACCATAAACCGAGATATGGCCCTGTTTATTTTAATCCGGGCCCTGTTCACCCCCTCGTGTGATCTAGCACCTCTCCATCTTTTACGGGGAATGATGTCGGACCACACCAACAACACTTTTGGAAACATGACCCAGAACCTCAGGATATCGAATTTGATATCCTCAATCAGCTCCCTACAAGACCGTTTAGCCAAATCATTCCCCCCTGAATGTATCACCACGATCTCCGGCACTCTATCCAGTCTAACAAAACGATGAAATTCAGGTAACCATTCCTTCCACACCATCCCCCTTTTACCGATCCATCGTAAAGTCACTGTCTCTCGAGAAAGACCCAACTGACGACCGTCCGGACGAACCGCAGCACGCAACGCAGCCCATACAACATACGAATGCCCCATGATCCAGACGAGCATCGGATCAGGCCCTGCAACACAGAAAGAAAGGCAACAAACAATTAACTTAACACAGCTTCTAACTCACAATAGGTTTGGGCGAACATACGACTGGAATCTTGAAGATTCCCACCTCCCAATTCTCCGAACCACATCCTCGCCAAGGCCCCACCTAGCGGCCTCAGTCGCTGCCCCGATCCTGAAGGAGTGACCACTATATTGTGTTGCAGGTAAGCCCGCTGCCGCCAAACATTTCCTAAAAACAGAAATGAACTGAAAACGGGACAAGAAAGACCCATTTTCGTGCACCAAGAATGGCTCGTCTAACACCCCGCCTTTTGCCATGTACTTCTTCACGGATGCCACCGGGCACACCGGGGATCCTTCAACATTGAACAACACCACTTTGCACCCTTTCCCATACACGTCCGTTTTGGAAGCCTTAATAAACACTACCACCTTATTCCCTTCGACATCCACGTTTTCTCTTAACAAAATACCGTATATACTCGAGTATAAGCCGACCCGAGTATAAGCCGACCCCCCTAATTTTGCCACAAAAAACTGGGAAAACTTATTGACTCGAGTATAAGCCTAGGGTGGAAATGCAGCATTTACCGGTGAATTTCAAAAATAAAAATAGATCATTATTTCCCCATAGCTGTGCCATATAGTGCTCTGCACCGTTCATATTTCCCCATAGGTGTGAACCATATAGTGCTCTGCACCGTTCATTGTGCCCCCTAGCTGTGCCATATACGGTGCTCTGCACCGTTCATTGTGCCCCATAGATGTGCCATATACGGTGCTCTGCACCGTTCACTGTGCCCCATAGCTGTGCCATATACGGTGCTCTGCACCGTTCACTGTGCCCCATAGCTGTGCTGTGCCATATACGGTGCTCTGCACCGTTCACTGTGCCCCATAGCTGTGCCATATACGGTGCTCTGCACCGTTCACTGTGCCCCATAGCTGTGCTGTGCCATATACGGTGCTCTGCACCGTTCACTGTGCCCCATACATAGCTGTGCTGTGCCATATACGGTGCTCTGCACCGTTCACTGTGCCCTATAGCTGTGCTGTGCCATATACGGTGCTCTGCACCGTTCACTGTGCCCCATAGCTGTGCTGTGCCATATACGGTGCTCTGCACCGTTCACTGTGCCCCATAGCTGTGCTGTGCCATATACGGTGCTCTGCACCGTTCACTGCGCCCCATAGCTGCGCTGTGCCATATACGGTGCTCTGCACCGTTCACTGTGCCCCATAGCTGTGCTGTGCCATATACGGTGCTCTGCACCGTTCACTGTGCCCCATACATAGCTGTGCTGTGCCATATACGGTGCTCTGCACCGTTCACTGTGCCCTATAGCTGTGCTGTGCCATATACGGTGCTCTGCACCGTTCACTGTGCCCCATAGCTGTGCTGTGCCATATACGGTGCTCTGCACCGTTCACTGTGCCCCATAGCTGTGCTGTGCCATATACGGTGCTCTGCACCGTTCACTGCGCCCCATAGCTGCGCTGTGCCATATACGGTGCTCTGCACCGTTCACTGCGCCCCATAGCTGCGCTGTGCCATATACGGTGCTCTGCACCGTTCACTGTGCCCCATAGCTGTGCTGTGCCATATACGGTGCTCTGCACCGTTCACTGTGCCCCATAGCTGTGCTGTGCCATATACGGTGCTCTGCACCGTTCACTGTGCCCCATAGCTGTGCTGTGCCATATACGGTGCTCTGCACCGTTCACTGTGCCCCATAGCTGTGCTGTGCCATATACGGTGCTCTGCACCGTTCACTGTGCCCCATACATAGCTGTGCTGTGCCATATACGGTGCTCTGCACCGTTCACTGTGCCCTATAGCTGTGCTGTGCCATATACGGTGCTCTGCACCGTTCACTGTGCCCCATAGCTGTGCTGTGCCATATACGGTGCTCTGCACCGTTCACTGTGCCCCATAGCTGTGCTGTGCCATATACGGTGCTCTGCACCGTTCACTGTGCCCCATAGCTGTGCTGTGCCATATACGGTGCTCTGCACCGTTCACTGTGCCCCATAGCTGTGCTGTGCCATATACGGTGCTCTGCACCGTTCACTGTGCCCCATAGATGTTCCACATAAATTTGTGCCGCCGCTGCCGCAATAAAGAAAAAAAAACACATACTCGCCTCCCTTGATTGCAGCTCCCGGCGTCTCGTTCCGGCGCCTCCATCTTCCCGGCGTCTCTGCTCTGACTGATCAGGCAGAGGGCGCCGCGCACACTGTATGCGTCATCGCGCCCTCTGCCTGAACAGTCAGAGAGCAGAGACGCCGGGAAGATGGAGGCGCCGGCCGGGAAGATGGATCGGCGCCCGGCGGCTGGAACGAGGACAGGTGAATATGCGATACTTACCTAGTCCTGGCGATCCTCGCGCTGTCCCTCTGCCTGGTCTTCGGTGCCGCAGCTTCTTTCTCTATCAGCGGTCACCGGCACCGCTGATTAGAGAAATGAATAAGCGGCTCCGCCCCTATGGGAGGTGGAGCCGCTTATTCATTTCTGTAATGAGCGGTCCCACGTGACCGCTGAAGAGAGGAAGAAACTGCAGCGCCGAAGCCCGTGGGACGGCAGGGACAGCGCGAGGATCGCTGGGACTAGGTAAGTATACCTCAGCGCCCTCACCCCCTCACCCGCCGACCCCACCGCTACCGTGACTCGAGTATAAGCCGAGGGGGGCACTTTCAGCCCAAAAATTTGGGCTGAAAATCTCGGCTTATACTCGAGTATATACGGTACCTTTTTTACTAACGGACGGGCTAACCAACTCACCTAACCGAAATGCCCCAAAGAAGGCCAAAGAAAAGGCTGCACAGAACAGAACCACTTCCCATTCGGAAAAACACACCTCTTGCAACTTCCGCTCAATGGCTGAGAGCACCTCATAAGATACGGGTCGGCGACCGTCCGAAGCCTTCCAGCCTTTCTTCCAACCCCGAACAACTTGCTGAACCAAGAAGGATTTCGTTATATCCTTACCCCCCCTCCATTTAAAGGTTGAAGGCTAGCCCCGCCAGAAACTTATTCAAACGTGTCACTGACCAACCTGCCTCCCAATGATGACCTAAGAATAACAACAAACCATACTCCTCCTCCATATCCTGGTCCATACTTGACATCCAGGATTCCCACAAGCTCCAAGCCTGATTATAATGAGACCAAGATGAATCCGCGAGCGATTTGGTAAATAACTCTGTTACGGCCCTCGCGGCAGGTTCCACAACTCCACTGGACAATCCCGGCCCGCGCTCTCCGCCTGTGGTGCCAAATCCCGGAAAAGCTGCCACTGAAATTGAGAAAGAGCAACAACTATTAGATCAGGCGCTGACAAGCTAACTTCAGATACAATCCATAAGTTAAACTTAAGACCCAGGAAAACCAAGTGCTGCAAGACCTTCACTACTGCAGGCGTAGCCGCTGACAACGAGTTTACCGCCGTCACCGTTCCAACATGCTCACAATGAAAAGAAATCTTCAAATTCCTCAATTTGTCACCCCACAGGGCCAACGCAACTACCCTGGGGAACAAATGCAACAGTAGCCGGTTGTTTGTTAACCCCTCCTCCTTCCATTCTTCCGGCCAAGCCGCTGCTGACCAGCTACCATGAAAGAAAAGACCAAAGCCACTCATTTCAACGACATGCACCAAAATGCCCAAGGAGGTAGCATCTGCCACCGGCTGAATCCACAGAGATCTGCCATTGTACTCGTCCAGAAAATCCGCCCACATCTTCAAATCGTCCCGAAACTCTTTCTTTATCCTGATGAAATGCAAAGGGGACTTTACCCCTACTGTTGCCAAGGATAGGCGGCGGCAGAACGCTCGACCCATCGGCATGATCCTACATGCAAAGTTCAGTTTCCCTAACAACGATTGCAAACTGCGCAAATTTATCTTCTTCAAACCAATCGTATTAACCACATCTTGGCGCAACGCGGTAACCTTGTCTGCAGGTAGCCTACATTCCATTGCTACCGTGTCGATTTCAATGCCTAGGAAGCTCAACACTGTCACCGGACCAACTGTTTTATCCTCCGCCAAAGGCACCCCGAAGTTTTTTGTCACACTCTCCATTGTATGCAACAAAATCGAACAATCTGCTGATTCCGCTGGCCCTATAAACAGAAAGTCATCCAGATAGTGCGAACATGAGCGTATCCCAGACACATCTTTCACCACCCATTCTAGGAACGTGCTGAAGGCCTCAAAGTAAGCACATGAAATCGAGCAACCCATGGGAAGACAACGATCAACAAAGAAGCCGCCATCCCAAAAACAACCCAATAAATGCAAACTGTCAGGATGAACTGGCAACAAACGAAAGGCCGCTTCGATGTCGGTCTTAGCCAGCTTAGCCCCCTTTCCACATGCTCTAACCCACTCCATCGCTGAATCGAATGATAAGTACGACACCGAACTCAACTCGGGATCAATACCATCATTAACCGAAGATCCCTTCGGAAATGACAGGTGATGGATTAACCTAAATTTATTAGGTTCTTTCTTAGGGACCACGCCAAGAGGTGACACCCTCAGATTTGCAATCGGAGGGGCGACAAACGGGCCTGCCATTCTTCCCAGAGCAACTTCCTTATTCAACTTCTCCGACACGACCTCCGGGAATTGTAACGCCGATTTCAAATTTTTTCTTTTTAAACTAACATCCTGCTCAACATAAGGGATTTTGAAACCCTCCTTAAAACCGTCGCGCAATAAAACTGCAGCTGACCTATCAGGGTATCTACTTAGAAAGGCCTCCATCACGACCCACTGCACCGGAGTCACCCCTTTTGTCAGCTGAATCTCCAACTTTTTGCCTGTTACCCCTGAAACATTTTGAAGCGCTATGCACCCCCCCGCAGGTTGAACACTCGTGCCTATATTTACACTTGCTCCCGAATCTGCATATGCCATCATTGAAGGCGAAACACAGTCCCTTCTGCAAAGCCGCCGAGTGTCCTGACTGCCCTGAACTCCCGGCGCCCCCGTGAAAAGGCTGGCTAGTCTGACCTAAACGGGACGGGACCATAACTCTCATCCACAACGCTATGTCCTTGTGATCCCACCTGATACTTGGCCTAAAAGCCTTACGCTGACGAAACTGTTCGTCATAGCGTAACCAACCCTGTCCCCCATAGGTCCTGTAAGCCTCCCCTATGGCATCTAAGTAACAAAATAATGCCGAGCAATTTTCCGGGGCCTTCTCCCCGATTACGCTAGCCATAATAGCGAAAGCTTGCAGCCAATTTGAAAATGATCTGGGAATCAGCCTATATCTCCGTTTCTCCTCATCTTCTTTTTTAGAGTCCTCCCTTCTAGGTCTATCCAAATTAAATCTCTCTAGGGGTAAAAGAGAAAATATTTCTATGTACTCCCCTTTCCAGATTTTTTCCCTAACCTCTTGTTTTAAATGTGCCCCTAACGGGCCCTCGAAGCAGACATAGACCTCCCCCCTAGCCGCATCGTCTAGTTGCGGTACATCCTCCTTTTCCTTATCCTGCAAAGCTCCCTCACCTGGTGCATCAATTCCTGACCCAGGCCCTGGTGCTGTTCCGTCCTTCTCCCTTGATGAGCTCCCCGTGTCTGCCGCAGGACCCGCACTGCTGGATGTACCCGTAACTTCAGACAACTGTCTAGACCCCTCAAACGACCCCGTATTTCCCAACCAAGCAGCTGACGGCAAAGACCCCCTGCTAAGACCGGACCCCCACAAGCCCGCTAGCTCCCCTAAACCTCTAAGGATTAAACCCATACCCCCGCTAGCAACTCCCGAAGTAATGTCACTATTCCTAGCTTCAGGGGAAACTATGCCTGGCAAATTAAAGATAGGGAAAATGTTCTCACCTAGCTGCCTGGGTGCTGTGAGCCCAGCAGCCGAAGATCCAGCTCCCAGCCGAAGGTGTCCTGCATCCCAACCGGCTTGATCCGCGATGTTGCCCGCCGAACTCCTGGCGGCCGTATCCGTGTCCTGGCGACTCGGTGATGCCGTCGACTGCCCTGGTGCTGCGGAAAGGGAAAAGGCCGAGCCAGCATCCTGCCGCCCGATGGAAGATGTGCGGCTCCTTGCCACGGATACGTCCCCGGCACTGCGTACCGAAGCGACGGAATGTCGCCTGCCGGAATCCGGAAAATTTCCGCCACCACCAGCAGAGGACGCAGATCCAGGAAAGTTCCGGCCATCACCAGCAGAGGGCGCAGATCCAGGAAAATCCCGGCCATCACCAGCAGAGGGCGCAGCTGCAGGAAAATCCCGGCCAACACCAGCAGAGGGCGCAGAACTTGCAATATCCAGGCCACCACCAGCAGAGGGCGCTGCTGCGTTGAAGACTCCAGAGCTGTGCACTGCAGAAGGCCGCACGCTGATGCCAGGGCCAGCCGACTGCCGCCCGCATAATCCTCGGCGCTGAGGGGCCACCGCACCTGACCCCCGTCTCCTCGGCTGTCGCTGCCTCCCACGCTGAGCGGCGCCAGCGGGCATGCTGGCGGCCGCCGTACCGGCTCCTGCTCCTGCCGCCCCACGTCGCCCGGACACTGAAGGAGGGGAGGAAGGATCCACCCCCCGTTGTAGGCCCCGCCGCACTGGAGGATTCCTCCCGGCGCCGCGCTGTGAGGTGGAGGGAACAGCGCTGCTTACCGGAGGGTCCGCAGAGGGGCTCCTATTTCGGCGCCGGGCCCTGGGGATGATGTCCGGGCTTAGGCGCGCCGGAGGCCTAGTCCTCCGCGGCCGGCGCCCGTCCTGCGGTGCCTGCGATGGTGCTCCCGATGTCCCCTGGAGAAGGCTGTTAACGGATGCATTCAGCCAATCTGTCCCCTGGGAGCTGGCTGCCGTCCGGAGACGCTGGAGGATCGCTTCAACGTCCATTCTGGTAAGTGTGACAGAGATTCCTCACTTGTCACGCAGGCACCTAAAATGGATGCCTGCGTGAGGAGCGTGCCCCTTTTTATGTGCCCCCTCCCCACAGTCCCCTAGTTCCACCCCTTATTTTCAAAAAATGCCCCTAAAGCCACCCCTCAAGTTCCCAGTTAACCCCTTACCACCGTATCCCTTCTAACTGCTCCAGCTCCCCAGGTCCCACGTAACCCCGTCATGGCGGCCTCCCTTTACGTGCCGTGGGCCCCCAGTACGGCCTTTCTGGATAATGTGCTGCCGAGAATGCTGATTTTCTTTTTCTTAAAAATAATTCCAGCCAACGTCCATACATTCCAATCATTCATCTGGTGATCAGCAGCCTGTTTAATGTGTCCGATAGTCAGGAACAACTTAAGCTCGTTTTAAGATTATTGTTTCATCTAAATAGGCCATAAGTCTGAAGACAGAAGCATCTTTCCAAACCATCGACACACGTGACCCCATGATGCTACACAGAACAGGGATTGCAACTCATCCCTCCCAAAGTAATACCACACATAGCCTGAAGACAGGTGAGGCACTGTTTCAGGAAGAAAGCAAAGATTTGTCTAAACACAGATGGAAGATGGAAGGAGAGGTATGTTATACAGAGTCATCACTCTTATTATTTTATATCCACATTAATAATGGAGATTTTCCTACCGGAGAGTCTGGCTACTGCATCTGCAGCAAATACCGCCGTGGCCTCGTGTCTCGTGTCAACCACCCGTATTCCCAACTTTTCACTTGCAACCAAGATGGGCGAGATATGGCCACCAACTAGGGTGAATAAAAATTTAACACCATGGGATTGAAGCACTTCAGCCACCAACTCTCCTCCATGACAGGGACTTTGAGTTTCCACCTATGAATACAATAAATTTAGATGTATTTAGGGTCAGACGGATCAGCTTTGATACAGCGCATTACATAAAGCTAACAGAGTTCCTGGAAGAAATACACAGGAACACTGATCTGTAACTGCAATATGTTCAGAAAAAGATGGTGGTATAAGATAGGGGAGCATATTGAACTCCTGTGGCCCCATAGCAAACATCCGAATTGTGAACAGACTTCAGGCACTAGATGGCAACAAGCCCCTTCACCCAACTCAAGGAGCCCATAGCGTTCGTGTAGGTCACCATATGTGGTATAGGAAATTCATATGATATGAGACTTGGGTGACCAGAGTCTAAAACCTCCTTTAAATGCAAGGTGTAACCTTGCTGCCTGTCCAAAGCAACAGCCGATACATGACAAAAAAAAGTTGTGATTTTCCTCAGGTTATTTGATTGGCATTTTTCTAGAACATTGAAGCGTAAGAAGGAGATTGAGGCTGAACATACATGTCCATTGTTTAATTCTCTCCCCTTACTCCCCAGTAAAGTCAGGCCTTGTCATCTTCCATGTTCCTAGGAACGTGGGATAAGACAGTTCCCAAAGGGATTCTATCACATTTTTTTGGTCCTTTGACTGCACTTTTTAGTAACTAAGCGTTCCAGCTTGGGGTGGACTCTGATCGCTCTCTAGGCTGGAACGGCTCAGAGGATTTTCACCTGTACCACATCCTGAAAGATTCTCCACTCTTTTCTTTCTATTCCTAAGGAGGGCCAACCCTGAGACTCCTCTCTCATGGCCAACTCGTTTACTAAATGTGACCACCACAGACTCTCACTTTACTGCTCCACTTTCTCCACAGGAGGCATATTTCCACCAAAAGACAACTCTAACCCATACCTTGTGGGGACCTTAAGATCCCCTGTTAGAAGACTTACTACTATCGGAAATAAATGTCACCCTGGGAAAGAGAACTTTGCGCCCAGTGGATCAATAATCTTTTGTGGTGGATTGGATCAGAGATTGTGATTATGCATGTGCCCTTTGTTTTTTCCCCATCCCTTGGCTGAGCTTGATGGACATTTGTGTTTTTCAACCTTATTAACTATTACAGGATGAAGGGCTTAATTCCTTCAATTCATCACATAAATTAATTTGGGTTAAAGAGAAGAACCATAAACTCCTCACCAGGGAGTAGAGGAGTCTGTTTTAACTCCTTCCCTTCTATCTCGGAGAAATGTAGGAGATGTGGGATGAGCAGAAGGACCATGCGTCATCTATGGTGGGACTGTCCAACATCGAAACCTTTCTGGAACATGGTATTCATTACTCACTGTAAAGTCAGTGATTGTCTTCCTCTAGCTACTCCTCAAATATCCCTACTCTCCATTATGCATGGCTCATTTAAATACCATTACGCCATTTTTTCAAGGAGTCATCCCCAGACAATGGAAGTCCACTGTTGTACCCAGAAAGTGAGAATAGTTCCAGGAACTCAGCTATGATACGGATGGAGGAGCTATTAGCAGAAGACACTTTGACTAATGACAAATTTTGGGTTCCTTGGCAGCCGCGGTTGTCATTCTAGGACTCCATAAAGTCCCACAAACGTCTTTCTTATTCACTTCATATCCCCCTCATTTTTTTTTTTACTTCTTTTCCATTTTCTTATTACAGGGTGTCTGGAGTAAAGGGCAAGCTTTTGATTATTCCTCTTAATTAGTAAATTGATGGTCAATGATTTATGACAAGTTAATTTGATGTCTTGTAAGATTCTTTCCCCCTGGAGATTCTCGTTTATACTTTTTTTTTTTTATTAAAAAAAAAAAAAATATATATATATAAACATCAATAAAAACTTATAAAACATAAAGAAGAACCCAAGACCATGCATTAGGTGGAGCTATCTTCAATCTTTTTATTGTTATTTTTTGGGGGGGCATGAATTTATGGTTTCGCCAGTCTAAAATGGCAGCAGGAGCATCGACAGTTTATCTAACCCACCTCTCTATGAAATAATCACATACGTCCAGCTGCAGGAATGGTAGAGCAGGAATCATGCAAGTCTTTAGCGAGAGTGGATTTATTAGACATTAAATACCTGATGGTGGAGCTCGTTTGCCCGGTTAGGCTATAAATATGGTTAGATATTTTGTAATGTGTATTAAAGCGAGAAAATATTCCAGTTGTGGATTCATATTGTGTAATGCAAAGTTTTCATACGATTTACCTTATGAAAGAGCTGATAGAGGACACCCAGACGGCGCCCCAACCACAGCAGTACAATGGACACTAATGCTCCAAGGGCTGCACCCACAAGGTATATGCACTCACAACCGTGATCCATTGAAGTGCCTGAGAAAAAAAAAAAAACGTCTTCATTAAATACGTACTTCCATTTTACTACTGCCTTTGTCTAGGCAAGTACAGATCCATCAGAACTTCTGCTTGGTTTTAATTTCTCGCTTTTTTTTTTCTTCCCCATCCAGCTTAGTATTAGGGTGTGTTTCCGCGGTCAAGAAACGCTGCGTGTTTGACGCTGCGTAGAGCGTCAAACACGCAGCGCCAGATGTTACAGCATAGTGGAGGGGATTTCATGAAATCCCGTCTCCACTATGTGTTAAAAGACGCATGCTGCAGACCCGCGGAAACGGACACGCGGCGCGTCTTTTCTGAACGCAGCATGTCTGTTTACAATGCGGTGACACCGGAAACGTCACAATAGGAGATTCTAGTTCTCGGCGAAGCTTCGCTCAGACTGCATAATGCAAAGTTTTACATTTTGCCCTAAAGAACTTTTTCAGGACAGCATTGCACAATCCGAGACTTACCGTAGAAGTGGATTTCAGCTCCTAAAGCCCCTGCAGACCGTCGACAATAGATATATCGTATTTACATGACATAAGGGTGTACGCATTCATCACACCATTGTCTGGTGCTCTTGAGGGACCTTCGGGCACCCACCAAGGACCCTGCCCCTTACCTGAGTCAAGCAGCAGCCTTGCAATGAAGGGGACTGGAATCACAGGCTTGTACTTCCTCCCTCTCCCCTGATCTTTACCCAGACATCCTCTCTGGCTGCTGCTCACGTGATCTCACAGATGTCACACACAACTCACTGCTGAGACAGCAAAAACAGCCGGTATTAATGGGGTTAAACATTGGGACTGGGACAGGGGTTACCCAAGGAGGAGCCGCATTATGATGCTCTTTTAACTCTTAGCATTCCAAGACGTACTGATTACAGGGGTCATTAGAGGTTACCGTTCTAATTCGTTTCCATAATGAGATTTTCTGGCATTTTTTTTTTTTTCATTACTTTTTTCCATGAGTTTTTTACAAGTTTTTTTTTTCAACTGCAATTTTTGTTTCTTTTTGGTATGTCATATTTTAAATAAAACTGCTTTGGGTAAATATCTCCGGCGTTTTGAGAGAATCGCATGCGTTTTCTTATCTGTGTTTTTTCCTCATCTCATTCAACCCTACGAGGAAAATATGCAAATAAAAAGTATATTTACTACAAGAGATTGACTTGCAAATTTCACAATTGCACCTCAGGTCACTTTCTGCAGGGGGTAAAAAAAAAACATAGTGGGCGTGAAAATTATATTTATTCCATACACTTTACTGAGATGCTATGTTCACACATTGCGTTTTTGCTGCGGTTTTTTTCTGCAGCATTGCTGCGTATTTGCTGCATTTTGATTGTATTTTGTGCATGCTGATAAAGTGCCCCCCCAAAACCCCATGATACAACTTCCTTAGTTTTTTGCATAAAAAATGCTGGAAAATCTGCTGTGTTTTTGCACTCACTCATTGTTTTCTATGGGACAAAAAATGCTTAGATAAGTGACATGCTGCAGTTTTCAACAGTTTTCCAATTCAGTCAGGAAAAAAAAACTGTGTGCGTGAGATTTCTGAAATCTCATAGCTTTTGCTGGTAATGTAAAACGCAGCTTAAAATTTGCATAAAAAATCAGCAAAAAAAAGCACCAAAAATGCAACGTGGGAGCATAGTCTAAGGCTATGTTCACACTTTTTTTTTTTCCGAGTTTTTTTATGCAATTTATTTCGTAACATTTTTTGAGACCCATTACATTTTAGTTTTTTAGTTTTTCATCGATGGAGCTGTGTGACGTCTTGGTTTTTTTGTGACTTGAGCTGACGTTTTTATTGATATCATTTTAGGGCACATAGGAATTTTTGATATCTTTTAATTGCATTTTTGGTGCAGCAATTAAAAAATGGCAATTCTAGCATCCTGATTTTTTTTTGGGGGGGGGGGGCATTTAATGTATGGTTTAATCATTTTATATTTTGATAGATTGCACTTTTTGGGTCACGTTGATGCCAAATATTTGCATTTTTTTTTTATTTCAAAGTGACAGAAGGGGGCGAGTTAAGTTTCTATATATTTCATATACCGTATGTATTTTTAATTTTGACTTTTTAGTCTCTGTAGGGAGCTTTGAACCTGTGATCATCCTATCGCTTATGCGCAGCTGTGAAAATCGCAGTCTCCTATTAAGCCCAGCCTGTAGCTGAACTTCACAAGAGAACTAAGGCTACTTTCACACTAGCGTCGTTCGACTCACGTCACAATGCGTCGTTTTGAAGAAAAACGCATCCTGCAAAGTTGCCTGCAGGATGTGTTTTTTCTCCATAGACTTTCATTAGCGACGCATTGCGACGGATTGCCACACGTTGCATCCATCGTGCGAAGGATGCGACGTGTTTTTGCAGTCCGTCGGGACAAAAAAACGTTGCTTGCAACGTTTCTTTATCTGTCGGGTCGGCTTTTTCCGACTGCGCATGCGTGGCCGGAACTCCGCCCCCTCCTCCCCGGACCTTACAATGGGGCAGCGGATGCATTGTAAAACTGCATCCGCTGCCCCCATTGTGATTTTACTTCACAGCTTGCGTCGGTACGTCGGCCCGACGCACTGCGACGGGCCCGTACCGACGCTAGTGTGAAAGTAGCCTAAGATGGCAGTGACTTGGGCCTTCTACAGGCTCCCAGCTGCCATGGTAACGTTTCGTTTCCCTGTGATTGTGTACACCAGCAATGGTGTCTTTTAACTGCCCCTTTCAGACACTGACAAACATTTAAAGGGAACCTGTCACCTGAATTTGGCGGGACTGGTTTTGGGTCATATGGGCGGAGTTTTCGGGTGTTTGATTCACCCTTTCCTTACCCGCTGGCTGCATGCTGGCTGCAATATTGGATTGAAGTTCATTCTCTGTCCTCCGTAGTACACACCTGTGCAAGGTAAGATTGCCTTGTGCATGCATGTACTATGGAGGACAGAGAATGAACTTCAATCCAATATTGCAGCCAGCATGCAGCCAGCGGGTAAGGAAAGGGTGAATCAAACACCCGAAAACTCCGCCCATATGACCCAAAACCAGTCCCGCCAAATTCAGGTGACAGAGTCCCTTTAAGTGGTCAAACCACAGAGAACCGAAAAAGTTGTGGTCGCTGTAGTTACAGGCAGATGCCGGCTGTATGAAACAGCCGGCATCTGCATGGTATGGGCACATTCACACATTCATTATTTGGTCAGTATTTTACCTCAGTATTCGTAAGCTAAAACCAGGAGTGGAACAATCGGAGGAAAAGTATAATAGAAAAACATCTCCCCACTTCTGTATTTATCACCCACTCCTGGTTTTGACTTATAAATACTGAGGTAAATACTGACCAAATACTGCTAGTGTGAATGTGGCCTATGAAGCAGGATCAGCTCCTGACCTGGTGTCATAGTTACCTTAGTAACCTATAACAAAATGGACATCATAGGTCTTTATGGAGTTATTGGAGAGGTCTTTCAATGTTCTGAGAGGATGGTCTTGAGTGGATATCTACATGTATCTGCTCATGTGGACAAGTGTCGGAGCGGCCTTTACATTGCATGTATTATACTGGGCCATAAAATGGACCAAAGTAGTGCATGCTGCCATTTTTTTTTTACACGCAAACCATTAGTTCATGTGGATAATCGTCCACGTTTACTGGTTCATTGGCTATAATGGGTGCATGGCCTCTCCATGTGTGGTCCTTGATACGCTGGTTTGAATGAGCACTAGAACAGACCTGTGTGAAACTAACCAAGGCACCATTCAGACCTGTTTGTACAATAGACCATTTTTCATCAGTGTGCTGAATTCAATTTTCACGCATTTTGTTTTTCCCATGCATCCATTTTTCTTGTATACAGAAAATAAAAATCAAACTTTTCGTGCCCATGTAATAGTAAAAAAAAGATGATACATGGATGGCATCCACGTGCTCTGTGTTTCTCATAAACCCATTGATTTGAATGGGCGACCCGTGACACAGAAATGTCTAAATTTTTTTTTTATTGACACCCAGTCCACAAAAAAAAACCCCGGACATGGACTATAATCAGATAACGATTTGTGGAAAAACTCAGAACGTATGCTTGAAAGGCGGACATCTTAATGAGGCCTTATTATTCAATCACATGGCCACAGTAATAAAGACTATGACTGGAGCAGTGGAGGTTAGTTAAGGGGAGGGTGATTAAAGATCTTCTTAATTTTTTTTTGCTAATTTGTTTTTTAAACCGCAGCCAGGAGTCAAGAGGTTTTCTAAAATCGTAAATCCAAATTAAGCCTTTTTCTGAGCAAAAAAATAGAGCTACAATTCAGGGATGTGAATTATTGATCATGCTTTAGTCAGTCATTGTGAAACCTTGGCACAGTCAGACAGCTGTATAAATCAGAGCGAGACTGGCTGACGGCTCTCCCTCCTTGAGTGTGACAGCTTCATGCATTTCTATGCAGCTGTCACACTTGGGTTGGGAGAGCCGCCAGCCAGTCCGTGCACTGCGTTCCGAATTCGGTCCAATTTATACAGCCGTCTCACTGCGTTGTAAAGAGGACATGCTCATAGGATAATCCTTGGCTGAGAAGTCATTAGTTGGATAGGCATCTACCATGCACATACCATGATGCTGGGATCATTGTTTCTCGAGAGCAGCGTGGACTTGGATCCTATTGAAATCGGTAGGATCTATTGGGAGTTTACACTTACGAGGCCTCCGTATGATAAGCCCCAGATTCCTAAGTTTCCAGAACCATACAGTATCTTTGGTGGTCAATATTACTCATTAACGCAGGGACAATATAATTTATGTCTACAGGATGGACTCTATCCTTTGACTGTCGTACATGTGCTAAAGAACAGATAAGGAATCAATGGACGCTTATTAAAACTACCAGGACTTTGAGCCAAGTATCCCAGCAATGTTTGAAAAATCAATGGCCCGGAAGGCTACATTACTATGACGAGCTTTTGGTGAGATTTTGATGTTGCAGATTTTCTGCACCCAATAAGTAAAATAGGTTACATGCATTCTTTGAAAATACAAAGCGTCAAAAACTCACCAAAAGCTCATTGTGGGAACGTAACCTAACATTCAGCATCTGTTTACGTCCCTCCACCCAAGTACTGAAAATGGGGAGGACAAGTGCTGGTCTCTCTGGATGACAGTAAGGGTACTTTCACACTAGCGTTTTTTGTAAATCCGTCACAATGCGTCGTTTTGCAGAAAAAACGCATCCTGCAAAAGTGCTTGCAGGATGCGTTTTTTCCCCATAGACTTCTATTGGCGACGCATTTGCAACGGATTTGCACACTTCGCATCCGTCTTGCGACGGATGCGTCGTGCTTTGGCGGACCGTCGGGAAAAAAAAACCCTACATGTAACGTTTTTTTCTCCCGACGGACCGCTTTTTCCGACCGCGCATGCGCGGCCGGAACTCCGCCCCCACCTCCCCGCACCTTACAATGGGGCAGCGGATGCGCCGGAAAAATGCATCCGCTGCACCCATTGTGCAAAGCGTTAAACGCTAGCGTCGGAATCTCTCCCCGACGCATTGCGACGGGGAGATTCCGACGCTAGTGTGAAAGAAGCCTAAGACTTTTCACTCCATTTACCATAGTCTTTCCTTTGAACAAAGATGTGTAGAATGGTTTTTTGGACCTGTAGTTATGGACTACCTGTTTGAGCTAGGTGTTTCATTTACAGTGGGAAAAACAAGTATTTGATACACTGCCAATTTTGCACGTTTTCCCACCTGCAAAGAATGGAGAGGTCTGCAATTTTTATCATAGGTACACTTCACCTGTGAGAGACAGAAACTAAATAAAAAAGAAAATCACATTGTATGATTTTTACATAATTAATTTGCATTTATTGCATGAAATAAGTATTTGATACAATAGGAAAGCACAACTTAATATTTGGTAGAGTAACCTTTGTTTGCAATTACAGAGGTCAGAAGTTTCCTGAGGTTCTTGACCAAGTTTGCACACACTGCAGCAGAGATTTTGGCCCACTCCTCCGTACAGATCTTCTCAAAATCTTTCAGGTTTCAGGGCTGTCAGTGGGCACCATTGAGTTTCAGCTCCCTCCAAAGATTTTCTACTGGGTTCAGGTCTGGAGACTAGTTAGGCCACTCCAGAACCTTGAAATGCTTCTTACAATGGGTGGGGTTTGTGATGCGCTTCCGGCATGAGCATGTTAAAGCCCACACTCACCTCCCGTGCTAGAGCGGTTCCGGCGGTGTTGGCACTCACGGTCTCGGGGCCAAAATGCAGTGAAATGACACGTAAAACCCGGCGCCCAATCAGCGCTGGTGTCACTGACTCAGTCTTCGGACAAACTAAACATGAAGAGGAAGTCCAGGCTGCAGCTGATCCCTGGCTTCCTCTTCATGTTCAGCTCATTGCTCAAGGCAAAGGCCGAAAGTGAGTGACGCCAGCACTCACTGGGCGCTGGTGTCACGTGTCGCAAGACCGCATCACAGCCCCGGAGAGAGCGAGTGCTGATACTGCATGAACGAAGCCATCATGAGAGGCAAGTTTAGGCTTTATTACTTTATCGGGGCCAGACATTTAGTTTAAGAAGGGGTTGTCCTAGTAGTGGACAACCCATTAAAGGGAACCTGTCACCCTGTTTTTTCAAGACGAGCTAAAAATAGCGTTAAATAGGGGCAGAGCTGTGCTTTACATTAGTGTATTTTGGAGCCTTTATTCCCCACCTATGCTGCCGAAATACCTTTGTAAAGTTGCCGTTTTGGGCTGTCACTCACGCTGGTCAGGTCATATGGGCGTGGTGACAGCGCTGTTTCTCCCCCAGATCTCCGTTGTGGCGTAGTGGTGTGCGCATGTCCAAGTGGCGAATCCACTGCGCAGCTTCAAGGAAAATAGCGCGATCTGCGCTATTCAGCCGTTTATCGGTGGGCGCGGCCATCTTTGTGAGGCCGCGCGTGCGCAGATGGTTCTTGTCGGCTTCCCGAGGCTTCAGGAAAATGGCCACGGGATGCCGCGCGTGCGCAGATGGAGATCGCGGCGGCCATTTTCCTGCAGTCGAGATGCGAACGCGCGGCATCCCGCGGCCATTTTCCTGAAGCCCCGGGAAGCCGAGAAGAACCATCTGCGAATGCGCGGCCTCACGAAGATGGCCGTGCCCACCGATAAACGGCTGAATAGCGCAGATCGCGCTATTTTCCTTGAAGCTGCGGAGTGGATTTACCACTTGGACATGCGCACACCACTACGCCACCAACGGAGATCTGGGGGAGAAACAGTGCTGTCACCACGCCCATATGACCTGACCAGCGTGAGTGACAGCCCAAAACGGCGACTTTACAAAGGTATTTCGGCAGCATAGGTGGGGAATAAAGGCTCCAAAATACACTAATGTAAAGCCCAGCTCTGCCCCTATTTAACGCTATTTTTAGCTCTTCTTGAAAAAACGGGGTGACAGGTTCCCTTTAAGTGGCGCTGTCAGAGACTGATAGTGGCATTTAACATGTTAACAGCCGCGGGTGGATCACGATTCCACCTGTGGCTGTTAGGGACATATGGCAGCTGATCAAATCAGCTGTCATGTGCGTGAAAAGATGCGGGTTTAGCGATGGAGCATGCATCAAATTCCGGGACACGACTTATGACATAGCAATACGTGATAGGTCAAGAAGGGACCCTCCTGATTGGGTACACCTTGTCGCGGTGGGATGGCGTTAATGCTTTGTTTGATCAAAATAGTTTTAATTAAGTACAATATGTTATTTACATGTACTACTATTATTTACTTACTACAGAGTATATGCTCATTTTGTTATTTTTCGGGTTTTATTTCCAAGCATTTCTGAAGCTATTTTTCTAAAGCATGTTTTTTTAGCCGGACCCCTTCCAAAAAACCTTGTGTGTACAGGGGCCCCCTGACTCCACCAACAGCTGATATTGGGAGAAAAAAAACGATCAGACATATTGAATTTCATTACGAGCTCATTTTAGCCTTTGAACCTTTTCACATATCTCTCTTTGTTTACAGAACGATGGTCCAGGAACGATGGTCCCCCAAAAAAAAAAAAAAAAAAAATGTCTGAGCTCGGTCCAATTTGTTGGTCTGCTAAAAATGACAGACAGCACATCTATGCTGCCTAATGCAAGAGGACGGCGTGGGATCACATATGGATGGTACAATCGGACCAAAAACAAATTAAGACTAGTTCCAGCTCAGTAAGTCTGTCCACCTTTTGCATGAGAAAAAAAAAAAAACAACAAAAAACCGATGTATGAATTTGGCCATAATCAAGTTCGTGAGAATTAACTCCTCTTTCCAGAATAATCTTCTGAATTGATTTGCTTGTAAAGCGCTGCGGAATACGTTGGCGCTATATAAATAAAATTATTATTATTATTATCATCCGCTATCTTACAATACAGTTATCGACTGAATGAAAATTGTTGTAAACGCATTTAATTCATATAAAAATGTGCAAAGGTATCCAAAAAATAAAACACAACTGTATCAGATATGATCCAATGCCATTATCGCAGCGGCGTAGTCGTACATCTTTCTGTAGCCAACATTTAACTCTTCAGGGTACGGTAAGAATTCTTGTACATGTTTGACCACGCACGCGGGGATCAGCTTGTACTTGCGAAAGTTCAGAAAGCCGTGGGCCCAGACTACAAAGGTTCTATAGGACGTCCGCCTTAGCTTGCTGCAAGAAAGCAAAAAAAATAATAAAAAGACAGATTAGAAACTAAACTTTCAACACTAAAGGAATAAGTAATGGTTTTTTAACCTCTTTTATGGACCAACATTGGTTAACCGTTTGGCCTTTTATTCAATTGTATAGGTAAAATCCGGATGCTATACAGATATATATATATATTTATGTTATATATATATGATATATGTTTATATGATATATATTATATATATATATATATATATATATATATATATATATATATATATATATATATATATATATATATATAAACAACAGACATATGGATTGCAGACTATAGGCATTACAGATGAAAAATCGTCTTTATTTTTTTCTGGTCAAAAACCAAGCTATTTTGCATTCTCTGGATCTGGCCTAAAGCTCACGACATGCTATGCAATATTCCACCGTAGATAGGCTAATAACTTTCTTAAATAATTGTTGCATACTCTTAAGCTGTTAGAAGTATTTAGTTTGTATTGGTTTTGTGCTTTTTATTTTAAAGCAAAAGAAGTATGAGTTAATTTACTAATGGCAAGTAAAGACCTCGAAAATTAAGGAATTTACACATAAGTGTGTCACAAAACTAGAATTAAATATTGCAGCAAAAACCTATATGGCGATAACGTAACTAATACTTACTGAAGATAATACAGAACATCATTTTTTCTCTTAATTTTGCCTAAGAAACGATAAAGGAAATCAAGACGGTCCTTGTCTAAACACATCTCCTGAAAGGATGGATGCTTCGTGATACACAGGCGCTCTTTGTTAAGCTGCGGGAGAAGTACGGAAATCTCGTGGCAACATATGGACTCTTCCAAGGTAGACATGACGCAGCAGTGGCCACATTTACACCAACTGGTGTTTCTTATATCACGTCTGATATCCGGGATTGCGGGAAGTTCTTCCTTTACTCCTTGATGGTTTGTAGGATCGAACATAAAATTGGCCTGTGCTTGAGATGGTTTTTCCATGCCTTCCAGGACCCGGATACGCTGTGAAAAAATAAAAATTTGAATATATAACTCTATATACGGAGTGGTTTTTTTTTCTGCACCAAAACCAAGAATAGTGGCAAGAAGAACTTGGCTCAGGTTCATTTTAATGAGTGAAAAGCACTGCAAAAAAAAACAAAAAAAAAAAACATTGAAAGGATTAATATACTGCATCTTGGCAAAAACGTAGCAGGAATCAAAATACGGGGGAGGATAAAAAAAAAAAAAACTGTGTGCATGAGATTTCAGAAATCATCTAATTAATTTTTAATTAGTGGGGGTCTGTCACCCACCACCCCCATTACATTGCAGTGTGTCCTACTAATCATCAGAGGCACTGGGGATGCTGGCGGGTAGTAGGAGGTTCACCGGGCTCTGGTCTGGGGGCCACATACTACCACCGTGGCTTCTGGACCAGGGTCCTGCAAATCTTATACAGCTATTTCCAAACTTTCACCTACCCTGGCTTCTCTTTCTCGTAAACTCAGAATATCACCATGAACTTGTGGACCAAATTTCCTCTTCTTTGCTTCCGTTTCCAGCTAAAAAGGGTAAAAGAAAAAGTTTAACAAACTTAAGTTAAAAAGAAAAACAGGATTTTTGGTTGCTTACCGTAAAATCTGTTTCTCGGAGCCTTCATTGGGGGACACAGGAACCATGGGTGTATGCTGCTGCCACTAGGAGGCTGACACTATGCAAATAAAAAAGTTAGCTCCTCCTCTGCAGTGTACACCCCACCGACAGGAAGTAGGATCTTCAGTTAGTGAGAAAGCAGTAGGAGAAGCAACGTGTAAAAGAGAAGGATAATATAATAATAATAAACCTTATATAGCGCCAACAAAATCCATGGCGCTTCACAGATTAACAGCTTCAAACACTCAGAGTGTTCAAAGAACTCAAACGTAGACAGTAAACAGAGCTGTTCAACTTGGGAGGGTGCTGTGTCCCCCAATGAAGGCTCCGAGAAACAGATTTTACGGTAAGCAACCAAAAATCCTGTTTTCTCTATCGCCTTTCATTGGGGGACACAGGAACCATGGGACGTCCCAAAGCAGTCCCTGGGGTGGGAAAAAACAGACTTCCATCAGGCCAGAGGACTCACCACTGCCGCCTGCAGGATCCTTCTGCCCAGGCTGGAGTCCGCCGTAGTTCGGCAAAACCTGTGGATGGAAGACCAGGTTGCCGCTTTGCAAAGCCGTCGGCGAAAGCCCTGTGACGTACCGCACTGGAAGCGCCGACTGCCCGGGTAGAGTGAGCCTTCATCTCAGGAGGGGGCCCTCTGTGCTTGACCCGGTAAGCTTCCAAAATTGCCATTCTGATCGAGTGAGCAATCGTCGCCTTGGAAGCCGGCAGGCCTCTACGCACGCCATCAGGGATGGCGAAAAGAGAATCCATCTTTTGGAAAGCGGCCGTGCTAGCCAGGGAGATCCTCACTGCCCTGACGAGGTCCAGCCTGTTCAACGATCGCTCCAGAGGATGAGTCGGAGCTGGACAAAAGGAAGGTAGAACGAAGTCCTCGTTGAGGTGGAAAGATGAAAACCACCTCGAGAAAGGAGGAAGGCGGAGGCCTGGGACCACCTTATCCTGGTGGAAAAATCAAGAAAGGAGGACGGCAGGAAATGGCCGTCAACTCAAAAACGCGGCGGATCGAAGAGATGGACCTGAGAAAAGCCACCTTCCGAGATAGAACTGACAGGGAAAACTCCCTGAGAGGCTCAAAGGGGGGAACCCCTAAGAACAACCAACACAACCTTTAAATCCCATGAATCCACAGAGGCCCTGAACGGAGGGACAGCGTGGACTACTCCTTGAAGGAAAGTCTTAACCTGTGGCTGAGGAGATAAAGTCTTCTTAAAGGGAAGAAGAGCGGAGGAACCTGGCCCTTTTGAGAACTGAGAGCGAAGCCCGAATCCAGTCCTGCCTGAAGGAAAACCAAATGGAAGGCAGGGAAAAGGGACATAGGTGAAAAGCGGTTGGACTCGCATCAGCGAAAGTAAGCCTTCCAGGTACAATAGTAGATCCTGGAAGAAGACGAAGGCTTCCTAGCCTGGATTATAGTGTGACTCATCCGGGCCGAAAGGCCGGACACTCTTAAAAACAGTGGAGTCCACATCCACGCCGTTAAACTGAGCGACCGATAATTCGGGTGGCAGATCGGACCCTGAGACAGCAGATCGGGTCTGTTTGGAAGGCACCAGGGGTGTCCGCGAGAAGATAGACGATGTCTGCAAACCAAGACCTCCAGGGTCAATCCGGGACGATCAGAATGACCGGCACCCATCCCGCCTTGATCTTTTTCGACAGCTTGGAAAGCAATGGAAGGGGTGGGAACCGATAGGGGAGCAGGAACTGCGACCAAGGAATGGCCAAAATGTCAACACCACTGTGAGGGGATCACGGGACCCTGGGCCGACCCGAGGGACCTCCTGTTCAATCGGGACGCCATGAGGTCCACCTCTGGAGTCCCCCATCGAAGAGCAATCCGACGGGAAACCTCCTGAAGTACCATTCCCCTGCCGCGAGGCCCTCGAAGCCGAGGAAGTCGGCGGCCTAAATGTCCATGCCGGGGACATGCACTGCGGAGCTCACCAGGACCGTTGCCTCTGTCCAAAGGAGGATCCTGGAATCTCGGCCGAGGCCAGAGAACGCCGAGTCCACCCCTGGTGGTAGACGTATGCCACTGCTGTGTCATTGTCTGTCTGGGTTCGAATTGGCAGGCTGCTGAGAATCCTTACCCAGTGAAGGCAAGACGGAAAGATGATCCGGAACTCGAGAACATTGATCGGCAAAGAGGACTCCTGCGCCGACCAACAACCCTGAAATAACAGGAGACAAAGCCCCGCGCCTCCGCCGAGCGGGCTGGCGCCCGTCGTCACCACCTGCCAGGGAACTGGAAGGAAGGATATGCTGAGAAGGATCTACTCTGGGATAAGAGAAGTGACCTCGGCCACCAGTCGAGGAACCATTTGACCCGGGAGAAAACCGGATCGGACGATGCAGGGAGAAGACAGACCTGTCCCCTGTGATAGAATAGCCTGCTGAAGAAGTCTTGAATGAAACGGGCGAAGGGAAAATTGCTTCCGATGTTGCAACCAACCTCCTTAGGGCCTTTAAGGCCCATCGGAAAGGAGGGGAGCCGAGAACCCTGGAGCAAGTGAACTTCCTGACAAAGGAGGGATATCTTGTCTTCGGGAAGGAAGACTCTGGTCCGACAAGTGTTGAAGAACATGCCCGGAGATACGAGGCGCTGAACAAGACGGAACTTCTTCCTGTTGACGAGCCACCCGCAACAGTTAGAATGTCGGGAAAGATGGATAGACTTTCGGGAGCCTGAAACCGAAATTCCTGAGCCTCCATGGAAGCGATTACTGAACGAGGGGATATCGTCCTGAAGTGTCTCCGACGAAACTTCTTGTTCAGCAAATTGAGATCTTGACTGGGACGACCCTTGTCGTTCTCTGTCAGTACAAAAAGATTCGAAGAGAAGCCTGTGAACCGTTCCTGTTCTGGGACGGGAACGATTACTCCGGATTTAAGGAGGGAAACAATGGCAGTAAAGAAAAACCGGGACTAGAGCGGGGTCTCTCGTAGGTTGGGATTTGAAGAAAACGATCCCAGGACCGTGAAAAGAAGATTTTGTGTCTAGAGGGAACAGGTGCCCTGGCCCATGCGACCTCTGCTGAGGAGACCCAGACGTCCCTGAGGAACAGGAGACGGTTGCCCAGTCTGAGAAACGGGCTGGGGTCTAGTCGTGGGTCATGCCTAAGTGGAACTTCCAGTCCTGGACCTGGAGAATCCACCTTAGGAGTAGCGGGCACGCCAGGGAAGAGTGAGCCGAAGAAAACCTTCTTCTCTTGTGGCCTCTGCAGTTGCGAAGAAGAATCTGATGCCGCAAACTACGAGAAAGGTCGAAAAGACCAAAGTAGCCGCCTAAGGGGAAGTAGGTGAGGTCTGGAGAAGGGGACTGGTGCCACCAGTGGCGTCCTTAATAATTTGGTCCAGCTTGGAACCGAAAGGACGTGAACCTTGAAAAGGCAGGCTAGTGAGGGACTTCTTCGATGACTCTTGAGTCAAACAGTGCGACAGCTGGCAACGACATTACTGGGCGCCCGTGCGGCAGAAGACGCGACGTCCCGGGAACAAATTATTCCCCGGCATGAGTAATCTGGGTGGCAAGTTCCGCCAGCCGGCCTGACGGAGCTCCAGCTTGAATGCCCCAACGGAGTTGTTTAGCCCCTCAGATACAGACTTCGAAACCCATGAGGAAGCCAAAGCCGAGCATTGGGATGATGCGGCAGTTTCGAAGGCCGACTTCACGAAGGATTCCATGATCCTATCGATGGAATCTTTCAGAGCCGCCCACCGGACAGCGTAAGGACTGTGTTGGCGGCAAGTCTAGCGGTCGACGGATCCACAGGGGGAGAGGTCGTTCTCTAACGCCTCTCATTCCGGTTGGCAATGAGATCCGGAGGAAAGAGATATGAGACTCCAAGACGCTTGTCTCTTTGAGAACGTCTGGTCGAATTCGCTCTCTCTGGCCAGAAGCTCCTCGAATTCAGGATGAGGAGCAAATACCTTGGGAGGTAGTTTAGACCGTCTAAACGAAACCGCCTGATCTGCGGGTTTCGTAGAGGAATCTTCGATGCCACAGGTCTGATTGGTCGCTCCAATGAGGCTTTGAACCATATCCCTCATGTTAGCGATTTGGTTCGAATCCGGCCCCAAATTATCCTTCGAAGGCGCATCAGAGAAGCCTCGCCTGACTCAGCGGATGAGGATCGGGAGGACGCCGACCGCAGAGGAGGACCGAGTGGCGAGATGGAGCGAGAAGAGGACTCAGACCGGCGTTCCTGTCTGGACCTTTTGCAGCTAGCCTTGGAAGGCTTGGACGGAGCTTCCTGCGACCCGGTGGCTACTGCGGGGGTCTGCAGGGGTAACCGATCCAGCACGGAAACCAGGGTTTGAGACACCCCTGTTAAATTGGCCACCGATTGAGACAGAGAGGAGGCCCAGCCTGGGATGGGTATCACTCTGGGGCGGATCGGCTGGGGGATCCTGGGTGGTGGGAACAATCGGGTTGCTGCAGGACAGACATAGCGGAGTGTCAGTCTGCGGTGCAGAGCTACTTACGGCAGACGAAATCCGGAGGAAGCTGTCCGGCTAGATGGTATGGACCTCCGGCGAGAAATAGACCCTTAGGCAGGAGGGTGGTAAGGCCTGCTGCCGTAATCTTGATCGATCTGCGTTGCTTAAAATTAACTTTCATTGCTGGGGTTCGAACTCACAGCTCTCTGTTTGCAAGCCTGCACACCTTACCACTGTACTATCTCACTCTCTTGTTCCGGAGGAGGGGACTCGTGGTTCAGGAGTCCCAAGATGGCGCCGGTGGGAGGAGAAAAGGCGGTTCTCAGTGAAATTGTCGGGCAGGAGAAAAGCCCGCCCGACGAACAAGGAAGGGGGGCGGAGTCCGGCACCGGAAGTAGGCCCAGGCAGAAGCCGGGGCCTAAATTAGCGATCGGTGACCGGCATGGAAGGGCCGCAGCGGAGAACCGTGCGCCGCAGAAGGCGATGGTGAGCGGCCGCCTACAGCGGCGGGAGTAGCGCAGCCGCAGGTCCCAAGCGGTGTGGCGGTCTGGCAAGCCGCCGCGCTGAGGGAGGATGAGCAGCACTGTAAGCGGCCAGAGGGACGCAGCTGCAGTGGGCCCGAAGCGATGCGGCGGCCGGCAAAAGCCGCCGCGCTGAATAGAAATGAACGGCCGCATACAGCGGCCGGAGCAGGGAAGCCAGAGAGGGCCGAAGCGATGTGGCGGCTGGGAAGCCGCCGCGCTGAAAAGAACGGCCGCATACAGCGGCCAGAGCGATGCGACGCAAAGCCACCACGCAGAAAAGAAATGAACGGCCGCAAACAGCGGCCGGAGCAGGGGAGCCACTGAGGGCCGAAGCCACCGCGCTGAAGCTGGGGCTAGGAAGCCTGCAGGACCCGAGGCGGAAATGTCCCCCCCCTGAACAAGGCCACGCAGATAGCGTGCCTGGACAAGAAGCGGCGCGGTGGTCCGTAAAGGCAGCCGTGCCGGAACAGGGAGGCCGCATCCACGGAAGTGGCGCGGCTGAAAAGAGATGCGATTCGCATCAGAAAACCCCCCTAAATAGGATTTTTTTATTTTTTTATTTCTGGGATCCAGGGAAGCCACAGGGTGGGGCGGGAAAATACTCACCTAAAGATCCCCCGCCGGTACTAACCTGGAAGGAATGAGACGTCCACGGAGCTGATGGACGTCCTCGTCTCCTCCGACCGACAGGCTCTGGTGGGCGAGTGGGTGAGGGACGGAGCCAGGACCGGACTTCTGAGCACGCTTGTGTGCTAGGATCTTGGTCCTGGAGAGGAATCTATGAGGATACGGGGTGGCAGTACACGCCGTACTCATAGTCCGCATAGTGGGACTACAGGTGTGACTGTTCACCCTGTATCCCTCCGGAAAAACCTGAAAGGAAACGACGCACATTGAGGTAGATAAGGGTCTAATGAAAGACCCGTGTCCACCTCCTACTGACACTAAGCTAAACTGAAGATCCTACTTCCTGTCGGTGGGGTGTACACTGCAGAGGAGGAGCTAACTTTTTATTTGCATAGTGTCAGCCTCCTAGTGGCAGCAGCATACACCCATGGTTCCTGTGTCCCCCAATGAAAGGCGATAGAGAAATATATCTTCATCACCAAAAGTTTAAAGAAACACTAAACCTAAAAAAAAAGTATAGGTTAATAAACTGGAAGGGGGTTGAAAACTTGACCATCTAAAAAGAGCTTAAACAGCGCCAACTTAACCTGTAGCGCTGTACAGTCACAATCTATGAGCACATGTGTACCACTGTGGATGAAGAAAAGAGGAGGAGGAGATAAACTAAATGCCTCCAGAAAAAATAGTAATACTTAGCATACCAATACCAGTTATCTGCTTCATTAAATTCTTCTGGCATTTTCTGCTCCTAAGACTCTCTGTACTTTAAAATGCAAGTTAATGGGAGAGCTCAAAAGACGCACGGATGTCTTTTGGAGTCTTTTGCTAGCAATTTCTTCATTGTTTAATTGAGTGAAAAAAAATGATTAGAAAATAAAAGTAATGTCACAAAAACCATGGGAAAAGCTTCCAAAAAAAGGCAACCAAAATAGTTCGAAAAACACTCAGGAAACGACCAAAAAATACTGACCCAAAAGACGATTCAGAAAAAAAGTTTCTTGAAGCGTCTTCTGCATGAAAAACGTAGCAGGTAAGCCTGAGTTTAAAAGACGTCGCGTGAAGATAGACTGATATGTGCACAGATCTGGCAGAGTGTTACTTACAGATGTACAATCCTCTCCGCTCAGTTTCTCGCCACCATTGTGCTCTGAAATATATAAGATAAACTTAAATGGTTATTCTATTGACAAGGGGACAATAGGATGACAGATGTCGCTATATCATCTGTCAGAGACTTTGATATAGGCAGGGGTCACAATTTCGAATGTAATGCGAGAAACTTGCGCGAGTTTCTCACATCAATACCCGGCACTGGAGTGTTCAGCTGCATAGAAATACATGCAGCCGCACACTCCGGTCCTGAGTGCCGGGTATTGATGTGCGAGTTTGTCACATTGCACCCGCAAGTGTGACCCCGGCCTAAAAAGGATTCTCTAAGAAGCCTGCTCTGCGGCTGACTGAGCAAATCAGATAGGTTTGCTCATGATGCTGCTCCTTTGACTGTTGAGACACATGTTTCAACCTGTTCGGTCAGGCAACAACCGGTCCGGGCACATGATTAAGACATGTTGCAGCTTGAAATATGTGACGGCGGCCAATTTTATCACCTTCCCTGAGAATCCCTTGAACAAAATTTTTTGCAAAAAACCTATCAACCAAATACCCTGTTTTTTACATCTTTTTACTAGCACTTGCGGATTACGGTGATTTTTTTGAAACTGAGTGTTTTTTGTTCTACTATGCTCTTTTGTGTCTTCAAGATTCTTGGTGGTGTGTGAACATGTTCCTACAGACTTTTTCACTGTGCAAGTAGCCCATGTGTTCCTGTTTCCATAATTGTTCTAGGGAGTTACCCAACCACTCCTCTTGGGCTATCTGCACAAAAGCTGTTCCACTCAGCATGTCCACATGGCCTTTTCCTCTCTGAACCCTGTTCACACAGGTAATATACAGATGATCAGGTTTTTAAATACATCAGATAGGGATGGCATACATCAGTTAGGACTGCTCTGATATGGGTATACCCTGACGTTTGGTGGAGCAGCTTAGTATACATTTTTTGCAAAAAAGTATCAACCAAATACCGTTTTTACATCTTTTTACCAGCACTTGCGGATTATGTGATTTTTTTTTAAACTGAGTGTTTTTGGTTCTACTGTGCTCTTTTGTGTCTTCATGATTAAGACATGTTGCAGCTTGAAATATGTGACAGCGGCCAATTTTATCACTTTCCCTGAGAATCCCTTGAACAAGCTATAGGAATTCAAGCTCTCAGTTAAGCATTATGTAGAGTTCACACAGATAATGCCGTTTGGTCCAAACATGTGCAGTTTTATTGCTTTCATAAAACCCAAGGGATTCAAAACCAAAACCGCCTCATTTGGGCACAAAGCTATAACAGAAAATGAAACAGTTAATCTAGTAGACACATATGTCAGTGTGGGCTCACCTAAACAAATTACAGCCCTCTCCCCCACAGCTTCTGGCTGAAACTGCCAACACCAGAGGAGCTACAGCTCACATTTTGGCTGGTCACTCACCAGCTTTAACACACTCCACTCTGCTCAATCCCCCAGCACGCTGACACAGAGTGAACCCATTTCCTGGATTTTAGTCAAAGCTAGCCAGGTGCATCTAATAAAGACCTGCAGTGCTAGGATTTAAGCCAGTCTGACCTGGCTTTGCTACGTAACCCCCTCCTCTGCCCAAAGCCAAGGACTAGGCACCATCTGCCAACACACAGTGCCTACATGACTTCAAATTGACCAGGGAGGTAGGCTCATGCCTGGCCAATTTCAGAAAACAATTTTTGGTGCGGCACGGAACCACAGTCTGTGCATATAACGACCTGAGCCATGGAATAGTTTTTGGCATCTCCATAGATACACCTTACCTCCACCCCATTCCTACGGTCTAGCACATGTGGAAGTGTGGCCCTTACCAGAGTCACCAAACTCCCTGAGTCCAGAGGTCCAGTCACTTGGACACCATTCACAGTCACCTGTGTTGTGAATTCTGCTCTTGGGCTCCCTCCGGTGGTTATGAGTGGTAGTGCTGCGGTAGTTGGATCGCAGCATTTATCAGGTGTTTCTATTTTTTGCAATTTGGGCTGGGCTATTTAGTCCTGCTTTATCCTTTAGTCAGTGCCAGTTGTCCATTGTTTTTGGAGGATTCACATCCATACCTGGTCTCTTCTGTTCTGCTGTTCATTTCAACAAAGATAAGTTCTGGCTTTGTTTTTGCTGTCCCCCTGCTGTGGACCTTATTGTTCTGTGCATTTTCATGTTTGGTCTAGTCCTGCTTTGTCTGTGAAGGATTTTTTGCAGCCTAGCTGTGTCTCTGGAGATGCAGATATACCCTCCATGTCTTTAGTCAGATGTGGTTATTTGTATTTTCTGTGGTGGATATTTTCTAGTGTTTTAATACTGTCCTATTCTTTCTTTTTAGCTAGTATGGCCTCCTATGCTAAATCCTGATTTCATGTCTGCGTATGTTATTTCCCTCTCCTCTCACAGTCAATATTTGTGGGGGGCTGTCTATCCTTTGGGGATTTTCTCTGAGGCAAGATATGTTTCCTGTTTCTGTCTTCAGGGGAAGTTAGTTCTTAGGCTGTGTCGAGGGGTCTAGGGAGTGTTAGGTACCCCCCACGGCTACTTCTAGTTGCGCTGCTAAGTTCAGGGTTTGCGGTCAGTACAGGTACCACCTTCTCCAGAGTACGTCTCATGCTGCTCCTAGGCCACCAGATCATAACACACCTGGCATGGCTACGGCCCCTCACCAGGGTGAGGAACAGCATCGCATGCAGGGTAGGGGAGGTAGGAGTTGAACCAGTTAATGCCACAGTCCACTGGGTTCTGGGAATTGATCAGTTTCACCAGCCCCTGTACCGAGGTACTGTTTGAAACTCGCCTCCAGCACTGCAGACATCAGTTCTCCTTTGCACAAATCCACTAAAGAGAAGGCTCCCAACTCTCAGCACTCCCCTGAGCCGCACCAGCAATGCTATGGCACCGCAGCAATGTCACATTCCGGCAGGACAGCTCCTCCATGCTTTTAGAATGTGTTTGCAATGCTGTAGCTGCCTTTACGCAGGACATTCAAACTTTACACTTCAATCGCCTGTGCTCTCTGGGATTTCTGCCCGCATTCTCCACCAATTATAAGATTCACGTTCACAAGTAAGAATTACATAGCATTCATACAGGCATGTAGTTTTATCCAAGCCCCCGGAGGAAAAGATATTAACGTGAAACGAGCGTTGGGGAACATGTCCGCAGTGTGTAGAATGCAAAAACTTATTGACATTTAATAACAGACACTGTACTACTATTCCTCTGTTGGAAAGTTTTCCTATTACTATCTTACACAGAGTAATAATTGAATTTAAGAATACCAGTTGATGCTTGTGTGTCTTATGAATTTTTAACATTGGATAAAACTATCTAGTTGTTCGCATTTTGCCACTATGTCCTGAACGATTCTCCAACCTCCTTTTTCACCCACGGATCAAATCACATTATACCCATACAAATTTAACATTGTTAATGTACTTTTTGTAATCTTTTGTAACAATAATAAAAGCTTTATAATTTTAGTATATTTTGACTCTGTTTTTCCTTGTTTTGTATGTGCAGTTTTATTGCTTTCAGAAAACTCCAGCTTCTGGCTGAGACTGTTAACACCAGAGGTCTTTCTTCCTTCCAGATACAATAAGGTGCTATATATGGTCTATTTTTCCAGAGCAAATTTTACACAAAAAAAGAGGTATGGTCCTATCAGTCTCTGTATCACCTTAAGGCCGGCTTCACACTCAGCGTATGAAAATACGGTCCGTATATTACGGCCGTAATACGCTGAAATGTCCCGAAAATAGTGGTCCGTAGCTCCTCCGTAGGCAGGGTGTGTCAGCGTTTTTTGCGCATGGCATCCTCCGTATGTAATCCGTATGGCATCCGTACTGCGTGGTTTTCTCGCAGGCTTGCAAAACCAACATACCGCTATAGAAGTGATCCATGTGTCCCAAAAGGAAAAAAAAATATATATATACTGTCTATATATATATATATATATATATATATATATGTCAGTAGACACATATATGTATATATATTAATATTTTTTCCAGCGCTATACAGCTTGAAAGCCGGTAATTCAATTACCGGCTTTTTCCTTCTCCTTCCTAAAACCCGACATGATTTGAGACATGGTTTACATACAGTAAACCATGTCTTCTCTCCATTTTTTTTTGCAGATTCCACACTACTAATGTCAGTAGAGTGTATCTGCAAAATTTGGCCGTTCTAGCTCTTAAAATAAAGGGTTAAATGGCGGAAAAAATTGGCGTGGGCTCCCGCGCAATTTTCTCCGCCAGAGTAGTAAAGCCAGTGACTGAGGGCAGATATTAATAGCCTGGAGAGGGTCCATGGTTATTGGCCCCCCCCTGGCTAAAAATATCTGCCCCCAGCCACCCCAGAAAAGGCACATCTGTAAGATGCGCCTATTCTGGCACTTGGCCACTCTCTTCCCATTCCCGTGTAGCGGTGGGATATGGGGTAATGAAGGGTTAATGCCACCTTGCTATTGTAAGGTGACATTAAGCCTAATTAATAATGGAGAGGCGTCAATTATGACACCTATCCATTATTAATCCAATTGTAGTTAAGGGTTAAATAAAACACAAACACATTATTTAAAATTATTTTAATGAAATAAAAACAATGGTTGTTTGAGTATTTTATTCTACGCCCAATCCAGTCACTGAAGACCCTCGTTCTGTGAAAGAAAAAACATAATAAACCAACAATATACTTACCCTCCGCAGATCTGTAACGTCCAACGATGTAAATCCTTCTGAAGGGGTTAAAACATTTTGCAGCAAGGAGCTTTGCTAATGCAATGCTACTCCTCGCTGCAAAACCCCGGGGAATGAGTCTAAATATAGATCAATGAGCTATATTTAGCTTCATTTGCGGTGAGGCGCCCTCTGCTGGATGTTCATAGATCGTGGGAACTTTACTAGAAAGCCTGGGAGCTTTCTAGGTAATTTCCCACGATCTATGAACATCCAGCAGAGGGCGCCTCACCGCAAATGAAGCTAAATATAGCTCATTGATCTATATTTAGACTCATTCCCCGGGGTTTTGCAGCGAGGAGTAGCATTGCATTAGCAAAGCTCCTTGCTGCAAAATGTTTTAACCCCTTCAGAAGGATTTACATCGTTGGACGTTACAGATCTGCGGAGGGTAAGTATATTGTTGGTTTATTATGTTTTTTCTTTCACAGAACGAGGGTCTTCAGTGACTGGATTGGGCGTAGAATAAAATACTCAAACAACCATTGTTTTTATTTCATTAAAATAATTTTAAATAATGTGTTTGTGTTTTATTTAACCCTTAACTACAATTGGATTAATAATGGATAGGTGTCATAATTGACGCCTCTCCATTATTAATTAGGCTTAATGTCACCTTACAATAGCAAGGTGGCATTAACCCTTCATTACCCCATATCCCACCGCTACACGGGAATGGGAAGAGAGTGGCCAAGTGCCAGAATAGGCGCATCTTCCAGATGTGCCTTTTCTGGGGTGGCTGGGGGCAGATATTTTTAGCCAGGGGGGGGCCAATAACCATGGACCCTCTCCAGGCTATTAATATCTGCCCTCAGTCACTGGCTTTACTACTCTGGCGGAGAAAATTGCGCGGGAGCCCACGCCAATTTTTTCCGCCATTTAACCCTTTATTTTAAGAGCTAGAACGGCCAAATTTTGCAGATACACTCTACTGACATTAGTAGTGTGGAATCTGCAAAAAAAATGGAGAGAAGACATGGTTTACTGTATGTGAACCATGTCTCAAATCATGTCGGGTTTTAGGAAGGAGAAGGAAAAAGCCGGTAATTGAATTACCGGCTTTCAAGCTGTATAGCACTGGAAAAAATATTAATATATATACATATATGTGTCTCACTGACATATATATATATATATATATACCTATTCTATGTGTACACATTTATTCTACCTATTCTACTGTAAGCTGTCAGTGTGATTTTACTGTACACCGCACTGAATTGCCGGCTTTTCTCTCTAACAGCGCTGCGTATTTCTCGCAAGTCACACTGCTTGTCCGTGTGTAATCCGTATTTTTCACGCTTCCATAGACTTTCATTGGCGTATTTCTTGCGCAGTACGGTGACAAACGCAGCATGCTACGATTTTGTACGGCCGTAGAAAGCCGTATAATACTGATCAGTAAAATACGGCAGATAGGAGCAGGGGCATAGAGAATAATTGTGCCGTATTTTTTGCGAGTTTTACGGACGTAGTTTCTGCGCTCTTACGTCCGTAAAACTCGCAAGTGTGAAGCCGGCCTTAGCCTGAACTCCAGCAGCTTCCAGCGCCAAACAAAAGTGTTCACCATGCACAACTCACACTGAACAGGCTGCAGATTCCATTTGTTTCTCTGCAGCTCCAACATACAGACTGCTCAGCTTTCCTAGCTGATCCGCGCAGTCAACATTCAGAGAGAAACTCCAGCATGTCTCTCTCCCAACTACAGTTCACATTTTGGCTGGCCACTTCACCAGCAGCACACTCGACTTTGCTCAACCTCCAGCAAACTGACAAAGGGTGAACCCATTTCCTAGTTCTTAATCAAAATTAGCCAATTCCATCTAATTGAGACCTGCAGTGCTAGGCTTTAACCCAGGCTTTGCTGCAAAGTACATGGGAGCTTTTCTCAGCATTTATGTCAGAAGGAAGACATATGAATGAGGCCTAATTGGTACGCACCTACATATATTGATGTAAACTACACATCCTATTCAAAAAGAAGGCATGCAGCAGCCGAGAAACAGACTACGATGTTCTTCACTGGTTGAGTACAGGATAATATGCACTGCAGCTGCTGAAGAGCCTCTTGAGAGAGGGGCAGCACGATATGTCAGTCACTCAGTAGTTGACCTGAGAAAGCGCTTCATGAATAACAGATCTGTGAAACATGGCCTCTACAGAAGGAGATAGGCAAAGTCTTTGCAGTGCCGCTTATCTCTGAATCATTAGGAATATGACGTGTATATAAATACTAGCTGTTTCCAGACAGCTAACGCTCGGCACGCTCATTGATATCTAATTAACGCTGCTGGTGATTATGCAATTAAATGTACGTTTACCTTGGCTGAAGTGGTTGAATTGCTGTGTGTGGTAATGTGGGGAGGCGGAGCCTTGTGTGGTAATGTGGGGGACGGAGCCTCGTGTGGTAATGTGTGGGGGACGGAGCCTCGTGTGGTAATGTGTGGGGACGGAGCCTCGTGTGGTAATGTGTGGGGACGAAGCCTCATGTGGTAATGTGTGGGGACGGAGCCTCATGTGGTAATGTGTGGGGACGGAGCCTCATGTGGTAATGTGTGGGGACAGAGCCTCGTGTGGTAATGTGTGGGGACGGAGCATCGTGTGGTAATGTGTGAGGACGGAGCCTCTTGTGGTAATGTGTGGGGACGGAGCCTCATGTGGTAATGTGTGGGGACGGAGCCTCATGTGGTAATGTGTGGGGACGGAGCCTCATGTGGTAATATGTGGGGACGGAGCCTCATGTGGTAATGTGTGGGGACGGAGCCTCATGTGGTAATGTGTGGGGACGGAGCCTCGTGTGGTAATGTGTGGGGACGGAGCATCGTGTGGTAATGTGTGGGGACGGAGCATCGTGTGGTAATGTGTGGGGATGGAGCCTCATGTGGTAATGTGTGGGGACGGAGCCTCATGTGGTAATGTGTGGGGACGGAGCCTCATGTGGTAAAGTGTGAGGACTGAGCATCGTGTGGTAATGTGTGAGGATGGAGCCTCATGTGGTAAAGTGTGAGGACTGAGCATCGTGTGGTAATGTGTGAGGATGGAGCATCGTGTGGTAATGTGTGGGGATGGAGCATCGTGTGGTAATGTGTGGGGACGGAGCATCGTGTGGTAATGTGTGGGGACGGAGCCTCATGTGGTAATGTGTGGGGACGGAGCCTCATGTGGTAAAGTGTGAGGACTGAGCATCGTGTGGTAATGTGTGAGGATGGAGCATCGTGTGGTAATGTGTGGGGACGGAGCATCGTGTGGTAATGTGTGAGGACGGAGCCTCATGTGGTAATGTGTGGGGACGGAGCCTCATGTGGTAATGTGTGAGGACGGAGCCTCATGTGGTAATGTGTGGGGACGGAGCCTCATGTGGTAATGTGTGGGGACGGAGCCTCATGTGGTAATGTGTGGGGACGGAGCCTCATATGGTAATGTGTGGGGACGGAGCCTCATGTGGTAATGTGTGGGGACGGAGCCTCATGTGGTAATGTGTGAGGACGGAGCCTCATGTGGTAATGTGTGGGGATGGAGCCTCGTGTGGTAATGTGTGGGGACGGAGCCTCATATGGTAATGTGTGGGGACGGAGCATCGTGTGGTAATGTGTGAGGACGGAGCATCGTGTGGTAATGTGTGTGGACGGAGCCTCGTGTGGTAATGTGTGAGGACGGGATTATGTGTGGTAATGGGGTGGAGGGCGGGATTATGTGTGGTGATGGCGCAGCTACTGTGCAGGGGGCGGGATTAGCGAGTAATCACGATGTCTCTTATATATATAGATTATCTACAGACATGCCAATAGAAAGACCACCGCAGGGATTACCACCTCCTTTCCTAGAGCACATTTTCAGTTCTAACATACTAGCTACTGAACCTGTTCTACGCCCGGGTGGCGAACATTTTTAATGGTACATTTACACAGTGTCTTCAATAAAATGGCGCCGGATCACGATATGTGCACATTCTTACTCCGGCGCCATTTTATTTAAAGTACTACAACGTCAACATACAAGTGCGCATTAGCCGGCCGGCCATAAGGATAATGGTTATGGCTGGCACGTATGCACTGCTATGCTGACGTTGTAGTAGAATTCTTCACTAAAATGGTACCGGAGTCAGCGCGTGTGCATCCCGCGACATCCGGCGCCATTTTGTTGAAGACATCGTGTCTGTGAATTTGCACAAACGGCGTCCTCAATAAAATGGTGCCGAAGTGCGGTATGCACATGCGCTGACTCCGATGCCACACTGTGCAGGCGACGCCAATCCTGGCTTCGGACAGAAGGACGCATCCACTGTTATATATAAGATACTAGACTTCCCCATTTTTGAAATTCTTTCTTACATGTACCTAGAAAATCCTCTTCGGTGTCCGTTTCCTCCTCAGATTCATTCTTAACGAGGCCATCCCCTATGTAATATATAAAGAGGCATTGAATAAAAACAGTGGAACAGGGTTCTTTTTTTTTTTTTTTTAAGTTCTATACATACAATTAACTTTGACTCGACACAATGAGCCCGATTCATCATTTCTGTTTTTGCTTTAATCAACTAATTTTTCTTTTTCTTTTTTTTTTTGTTTTGTGGAATAATTCATTCCCTTTTTTTTGTGGCAAATTCTTCAAAAAAGGACCACAAGGTTCATGAATTTTGTGCAAAATCAAACAATGAACCTTTAACCCCTTAGTGACCGAGCCAAATTTTTTAAATCTGACCAGTGTCACTTTATGTGGTAATAAATCTGCAACGCTTCAACAAATCCCAGTGATTTTGAGAATGTTTTTTCGTGACACATTATACTTTATGATAATGGTAAATTTAGTTCAACATTTTTTGTGTTTATTTATAAAAAATATAAAAAATTTGAGAAAAATGTTAAAAAATTAGCAATTTTCTAAATTTGAATGATTATCCGTTTAATCCAGATAGTCATACAACAGCAAACCATTAATAAATAACATTTCCCACATGTCTGCTTCACATCAGCACCATTTGTAAAATGTTATTTTATTTTGTTAGCATTTTAGGAGGTTTAAAAATGTAGCAGCAATTTTTCATTTTTTCAAAGAAATTTACCACATTAATTTTTTTAGGGACTTAGTCTAAGTTCACATTTGCGTTGTGCGCCGCAGCGTCGTCGCCGCAACGCACAACGCAAACAAAAACGCAGCAAAACGCATGCACATGCGGCCCCATGCGGTGCCAATGTTAAAGATAGGGCCGCACGACGCATGCGTTTTTTAAAAGGTCGGCGCCGCACAAAAAATCCAACATGTTGCGTTTGCCGCGCCCAGACAGGTGCGCCCTAACGCCGCATGCGGCGTAAAACGCAACACAACGCATGCACATGCGGCCCCATGCGGCGCCAATGTTAAAGATAGGGCCGCACGACGCATGCGTTTTGTTGCGGCGGCGACGCTGCGGCGCAAACCGCAAATGTGAACGTACCCTTATCCATGTTTGAAGTGACTTTAGGGGTCCCATATATTGGGAAACCCCGAAACGTGATACCATTTTAAAAACAGCACCCCTAAACATATTGAAAACTGCTGTCAGGTAGTTTATTAACCCTTCAGGTGCTTTACAGGAATTAATGCAAAGTGGCATGACAGAAATGAAAATGTGTAATTTTACCACCTAAATGTTGCTAACTTCTAAACAGATTACTACAGCCGTCAGACTCTAAGGCCGCTATTTGGTCATGAATTGCCACCGCAAACATCAGGACAACAAAATCATGATCTGAGGGCACCAATTGGGATAAAGAAGAAGCCCCCACACTCTGTTAACCATTTATAATGATGTAGTCACTATTGACAGCAGCATCTAAGGGGTTAAACAGATTTAGAAGGTGCAAATACTGATCGTGGCTGATACAGCAAGTTGTCAGCTATAGTGTACAACAGACAGCTACTGGATTGTCATCTGTATGGGGAGGCTATTCTCTTATATCTCAGGTCAGTTAAAAGACGTATTGGCGGTCATTAAGGGGTTAATTTTGTTTTCAACCATTTCAACATGTTTTTAACCCCTTAGTGACCGAGCCAAATTTTTGAAATCTGACCAGTGTCACTTTATGTGGTAATAACTCTGCAACGCTTCAACAAATCCCAGTGATTTTGAGATTGTTTTTTCGTGACACATTATACTTTATGATAATGGTAAATTTAGTTCAACATTTTTTGTGTTTATTTATAAAAAATATAAAAAATTTGAGAAAAATGTTAAAAAATTAGCAATTTTCTAAATTTGAATGATTATCCCTTTAATCCAGATAGTCATACAACAGCAAACCATTAATAAATAACATTTCCCACATGTTGGCTTTACATCAGCACCATTTGTAAAATGTTATTTTATTTTGTTAGCATTTTAGGAGGTTTAAAAATGTAGCAGCAATTTTTCATTTTTTCAAAGAAATTTACCACATTTATTTTTTTAGGGACTTATCCATGTTTGAAGTGACTTTAGGGGTCCCATATATTGGGAAACCCCCAAACGTGATACCATTTTAAAAACAGCACCCCTAATCATATTGAAAACTGCTGTCAGGTAGTTTATTAACCCATCAGGTGCTTTACAGGAATTAATGCAAAGTGACATGACAGAAATGAAAATGTGTATTTTTACCACCTAAATGTTGCTAACTTCTAAACAGATTACTATAGCCGTCAGACTCTAAGGCCGCTATTTGGTCATGAATTGCCATCGCAAACATCAGGACAACAAAATCATGATGTGAGGGCACCAATTGGGATAAAGAAGAAGCCCCCACACTCTGTTAACCATTTATAATGATGTAGTCACTATTGACAGCAGCATCTAAGGGGTTAAACAGATTTAGAAGGTGCAAATACTGATCATGGCTGATACAGCAAGTTGTCAGCTATAGTGCACAACCAACAGATGCTGGATTGTCATCTGTATGGGGAGGCTATTCTCTTATATGTCAGGTCAGTTAAAACGCGTATTGGCGGTCATTAAGGGGTTAAGTACATCCACGGTCTGTGTCCCCCAATGAGGCGAAGGAGAAAGTCACATGTTCTACTCAGGTGTCACAAAATTTGCACACAAAAAAAATTCAGGACATACAGAAAATCACTACAAGGGGAGGTGGTGGTGGTGGTAGGAGAGGTGGTGGTAGGGGAGGTGATGATAGGGGTGGGGGCAAACAGACTTGAATACATTTAGAAAACTAACGACCTGCAATTGACGAATCAGACGAAAACAACAACAATAAGCAAACACATATGAAACAGATGTTTTTTAAAAAGGAGATTTTTGTGTACTCACCGTAAAATCTCTTTATCTTAGCCTCTAATTGGGGGACACAGCCAATGAGGTGACAGAGTAATAGGGATTTTTGTGTACTCACCATAAAATCCTTTTCTCCGAGCCAATCATTGGGGGACACAGGACCATGGGTGTTATGCATAACACCCATGGTCCTGTGTCCCCAATGAGGCGTAGGAGAAATAGGGATTTTTGTGTACTCACCGTAAAATCCTTTTCTTCGAGCCAACCATTGGGGGACACATGACCATGGGTGTTACGTATAACACCCATGGTCCTGTGTGCCCCAATGAGGCGTAGGAGAAAAAAGGCACAACTTAAAAGAATAATAAGAGTGCAAATGAAAACGGCTGAAAAAAAAAAAACACCAAAAATTAAGCAAAAAAAGGCGCCAATGTAAATAGTTATCAGGCCTAATGTATTTCCTTTAAACCCTCATTCCACAGAGTTATGAGAAAGCACAGAAGACTGAACCAGGAGTTCCTAATGATGGTGGAAAAAATGACAATAGCTTTGTCTGCTGCAATATCTTATGTAACAGACAGGAGCTGAACTCTCCTTTTGTGTTCTCGGCCCCAGAGACACGATTCCTTTCCAATCCAGGAATCCGCTGAAGACTGAATGACCCAGGCAGAAGTAACCCTCTTACCGTCAGGAGGACGCAGCTGTTTCTTGCCTCCTCCAATATTATATTCATCTATTGCATATCCTTCTTCCTCCACTTTTATAGGAAAGGCATTGGACTTTTTTGGTGGAGAACCTATAAAACATAAGTACGTGACATTATAATGCGCGTATTATGGTATCCTGCTGCAAATGCGCCAGAAGGGTCATCCGAAAACTTGTGTTCTCAATGCTGGGTGCAATGCAATAAAATGTACTTTATGGGAGGGGGAAACATCTCAGGATGTGTTTAAATCCCCCGCTGCTCCGCTTTTCTGGGAAAAGAAACATTACACTGCACCAATTGGAATTAGTAGGCCGTTCTGGCCCCAGAACAGATGGGTCCACTTCTCCAAAAGCGATTGACTGTCTTTGCAGCCAAAAAAGTGGCCCCGGCCTTGAGGTCAGGAGGACACGTTCCGGAGGTCCGGACACTTACTAGTGAGCGTCTGTCCTAGCGCAGCGTCCACCTCTATTACATTTAATGAAGACGCTGAAGGACCTGTGGAAACGGAAAAAAAAAAAAAATCACATCTTACTATTCTGTGCACTGACAAGCAATAAAGGCATCTGGTAGTAATAGTATTAGTAATACTCACATGGTGAAGGCAGAGCGTCCAGCTGTTGTTTTTCCGGTGCGGTTTCTACGGGAGGTTCAGCCTTCACCTTCAAGAACAGATCAGGAAGGACTGAAAAAAATAAATATGCAATATACAGGATGAATGCAATCTACTGCTCCCTGTTATCAACCAGAAAAAGGCTGTATTATTGTTAAAAAAAACAAAAAAATAAAAAAATTGGCAAATGTCTACTGTCCCTATACGTCATTTTGTATTCTTCAGAATACCCTCCTTTCAGATGAGCAGCTCCGATAGTTTTCTAGCAAGACACTAGTGCCCACCAAAGTACCCCCAGTACACCGCTCACCTCCATTGCCTGCATTCTTCTCTACTGACTGATCGTCCACACGAACACAAGATTCATCCCGTTTCCTAACGCTGAACACAACGTCCGGATCAATGATGGTGTATCCTGCAAAGACAACTGTATTAACTCCTTTCAGACATTGGTCGTACTGGTGAGTCCAAATATTGGCTGCCTGAGTATGGAGGGGGTTCAGGAGCTGAGTCCGCATTACACCGGACAGATAGCGGCTGTGTTACACATTCGGCATCTGCAGAGATCGGAGCTGAGCCTGCATTACACCGGACAAATAGCGGCTGTGTTACACATTCGGCATCTGTAGAGATCGGAGCTGAGCCCGCATTACACCGGACAGATGGCGGCTGTGTTATACATTTGGCATCTGCAGAGATCAGAGCTGAGCCCGCATTGCACCGGACAGATGGCGGCTGTGTTATACATTTGGCATCTGCAGAGATCGGAGCTGAGCCCGCATTACACCGGACAAATGGCGGCTGTGCTATACATTTGGCATCTGCAGAGATCGGAGCTGAGCCCGCATTACACCGAACAGATGGTGGCTGTGTTATACATTCAGCATCTGCAGAGATCGGAGCTGAGCCCGCATTACACCGGACAGATGGCGGCTGTGTTATACATTTGGCATCTGCAGAGATCAGAGCTGAGCCTGCATTGCACCGGACAGATGGCGTCTGTGTTATACATTTGGCATCTGCAGAGATCGGAGCTGAGCCCGCATTACACCGGACAAATGGCGGCTGTGCTATACATTTGGCATCTGCAGAGATCGGAGCTAAGCCCACATTACACCGGACAGATGGTGGCTGTGTTATACATTGAGCATCTGCAGAGATCGGAGCTGAGCCAGCATTACACCGGACAGATGGTGGCTGTGTTATACATTGAGCATCTGCAGAGATCGGAGCTGAGCCCGCATTACACCGGACAGATGGTGGCTGTGTTATACATTCAGCATCTGCAGAGATCGGAGCTGAGCCCGCATTACACCGGACAGATGGCGGCTGTGTTATACAATGGGCATCTGCAGAGATCGGAGCTGAGCTCCAATAGCTGCTGTTAACTCCTTAAAAGACTTGGTCAAATGCTGACAGCGACATTTCATGGGAGCAGTCCAGGGGGCTTCCTGATCCCTGTGCCCATCGTCCACCCACATCATGGTCGTGAGGGTACCGATAAGTTACCATGGCCTCTGTGCCTGCCATGTCAGTGCTCCTTAAAGAGTAGCATCAGGAGAGCAAGATTTTAATTTTATGCTGCAATACTACGAGACTACTAAAAAAAATAAAGTAAAAATAAAAAAGTTTTAGGAAATATATAAAAACTAAAATCCCTCCTTTTTTTCTCCCTTCAAAACTACAGAAATTAAAAAAATATACACACACGACTGCAGGTTAAGCAATGTAAAGGGACTGAAATAAATGGTAAGAAAAATAAACACATTTTGCTTCGTAGCATCTGTAAAAGTCCAATCACAATATAAAAGTTTATTAACCCATAAGGTAAAAGCAATAAAAAGAAAAAAATAAGTGTCAGAATTGAGTTTTTTTAGTGTTGCCGCAAATCAAGCAAAACATTGCATGTAGTGCGGTAAAATCAGCTCGCCACACACAAACTGAAAAAATAAAATAAATAAGCCCCCACACAGCTTCAGCAACACAAAATGGCAACATTATAGGTCTCACAAAATATTGACATGTGACATTTTATATTGTGTTTTACTTTTATTTTTACAAAGTTCAACATTTTTTTTTTTTTAACCACCAAAATAGAAAAAAACAAAAAACAAAAACCACTATACATCATTGGTATTGACGTAATCGTACTGCGCTGGAGAATCAAATTACCAGATCATTCTTACCGCACAATAAATGCCGTAAAACCTAAACCAAAAAACATGTTACAGGTTATAAGATATCTCAGTAAGTGATCAAAAGATATAAAAATAAAAAACTGAATGTATATGTATAAATATATCTATATTTTCCACAATATAATCCTATATTACAGTATTACAATGTACTGCATAAGCAATTACGGTTTTAAGTCCCCTAAGGGAACTCATTATATATATATATATATATATATATATAAAACTTATATTTTTTTTCCATACACACAAACATATATATAAGCAAAATACTGGATCCTGCACCCTACAGAACATATGCCCGCCACCTGCAGTGATGCCTCCTGCAGACTCACCGAGAGAGATTATAGCTTCATGTATCTCTTTTATTACAGTCCTGTAAATCTCCTTCTGCCAGTCCTCCAGCAGCACCCACTGCTCTTCTGTAAAGGAAGCTGCAACGTCTTGGAAAGTAATCGGACCCTATAAAAACAAAAAGGCAAAAAGTAAGAATATTATTTTCAGAAGGCCCCAGCAATAACCACTTAAAGGGGTCGTCCAGTACTAGGATATTCATGACCCATCCTTATATGGAACCAGTCACCAGGTTTTCCCAATATAAACTAAAGCCACCACCTATAAACTCATCTATAACCGCAATCCATCACCCTGTATGTAAGCCCCCAACTTCTGCTGCATATCCCAAAATATATCTTTTATAAGTCTCCTACTACTCTGCACAGTCCGGAATGATGGGTATCGGTGGTCTGGAGTCTGCGCCTACGTTTTCAGCATTCTAAATCTTTTTTTATTAATAAAATTGGTGTTTTTTTCAAAATTTATTTTTAACACTTAAAAACCGATCAGTGTTCTACTACACGGATCCACCTCCTGAAAGATCTATTAGGCCTTTGAACATGGCTGTAGCAACCCATAGCAGAGATGTCGATGGGCATCTGATATAAGGAGCGTTTTCCCATTGTCAACCACCTTAGATGCCGTGGTTAATTTTTACTGTGGCATATGAGGAGTTAAAAGTATATGTGCAATCTGAAGCAGTAAGTTACTCCATATCAGGGTGTCTATGTACGTCCATCGGTAAGAAGGGGGTTAGACAACCCCAAATCAATCTATAGGCTGGGAGTTGTGCATATATAAGCCGCAGCCTAATCGTTGCATGCTGATAGGGTCAACTGCAGAGGTAACCGATCAGCACCTAACAAGTGTCATGCACAGGTCCAATTAATCAGAACAGGACCAGTGCGGATAATCTCTGGTGACTGGAGAAGTTTTTTTTCTTTCCAATATCAGATCGTGCCCTTTATTCCGTTACACATCGGTCACAGTAAGAGGAGCACAGTCTTACAAATCACAACTAATAATTTCTCACCTGGACGGTCATTTTGTAATCATCAAATATCGGAAATCCTTAATCAAGGCAAAGATGGACGTCTAGTTAAAAGGAACAATCTGGGATTTCAGAAAAGACATTAGACCCCAGAGCCTGAAATATAAAGCAGAAATATAAAAAAAATGAATTTAAACCCCCTGTACATAATTAAGAGTACCGGAAATAAATTGTTTGGATACATTATCATTCCCTATCTCTAGGACAAGAGATCAGTATCAGATCCTGCAGGATCACACACCCGACATCAGCATGATCAGCCGTCTGCAGCTTCAGTAGTGGCCGGATGTAGAAAGTGTAGGCAGCCAGTGCAGCACAGCGCCATACACTATGTAGTGGTCATTCCCGGGTACTGCAGCTCAATTCTGATTCACTTCAATGGGAGCTGAGCTGCACTCAGTGCACGGAGCGGCTCTGCACGCTGTGTATTTTTGTATACACCGGAGCAATACAGTTGATTAGTGAATGTGCCGGACCGACAAGCCATTAATATCTAAGTAGTAGACAACCCCTTTAAGGCTCCTATAAAGCAGTGTGTTGGTTCGGCCACTGCCAGAGGGCCAAGAAGACTGTAGATACCAAAAGGAAGAATGTGAAGTCTAAATACACTGCTAAAAAAAAAATGGGAACACTTAAACAACAGACTATAACTCCAAGTAAATCAGACTTCTGTGAAATCAAACTGTCCACTTAGGAAGCAACACTGATTGACAATCAATTTCACATGCTGTTGTGCAAATGGAATAGACAACAGATGGAAATTATTGGCAATTATCAAGACACACTCAATAAAGGAGTGGTTCTGCAGGTGGGGACCACAGACCACGTCTCAGTACCAATGCTTTCTGGCTGATGTTTTGGTCACTTTTGAATGTTGGTTGTGCTTTCACACTCGTGGTAGCATGAGACGGATTCTACAACCCACACAAGTGGCTCAGGTAGTGCAGCTCATCCAGGATGGCACATCAATGCAAGCTGTGGCAAGAAGGTTTTCTGTGTCTGTCAGCGTAGTGTCCAGAGGCTGGAGATGCTACCAGGAGACAGGCCAGTACACCAGGAGATGTGGAGGGGCCGTAGGAGGACAACAACCCAGCAGCAGGACCGCTACCTCAGCCTTTGTGCAAGGAGGAACAGGAGGAGCACTGCCAGAGCCCTGCAAAATGACCTCCAGCAGCAGGCCACAAATGTGCATGTGTCTGCACAAATGGTTAGAAACCGACTCCATGAGGACGGTCTGAGTGCCCGACGTCCACAGATGGGATTGTGCTCACAGTCCAACACCGTGCAGGACGCTTGGCATTTGCCACAGAACACCAGGATTGGCAAATTTGCCACTGGCGCCCTGTGCTCTTCACAGGTGAAAGCAGGTTCACATTGAGCACATGTGACAGACGTGACAGAGTCTGGAGACGCCGTGGAGAGCAATCTGCTGCCTGCAACATCCTTCAGCATGACCGGTTTGGCAGTGGCTCAGTAATGGTGTGGGGTGGCATTACTTTGGAGGGGCGCACAGCCCTCCATGTGCTCTCCAGAGGTAGCCTGACTGCCATTAGGTACCAAGATAAGATCCTCAGACCCCTTGTGAGACCATATGCTGGTGCGGTTGGCCCTGGGTTCCTCCTAATGCAGAATAATGTGGCTGGAGTGTGTCAGCAGTTCCTGCTAGACGAAGGCACTGAAGCTATGAACTGGCCAGCCCGTTCCCCAGACCTGAATCCGACTGAACACATTTGGGACATCATGTCTCGCACCATCCACCAACGTCACGTTGCACCACAGGAGTTGGTGGATGCTTTAGTCCAGATCTGGGAGGAGATCCCTCAGGAGACCATCCGCAGCCTCATCAGGAGCATGCCCAGGCGTTGTAGGGAGGTCATACAGGCGCGTGGAGGCCACACACACTACTGAGCATCATTTCCTTGTCTTGAGGCATTTCCACTGAAGTTGGATCAGCCTGTAATTTGATTTTCCACTTTGATTTTGAGCATCATTCCAACTCCAGACCTCTGTGGGATATTAGTTGTGATGTTTTACGTTGATCATTTTTATGTTTTACTGTTCTCAACACATTCCACTATGTAATGAATAAAGATTTACAACTGGAATATTTCATTCAGTGATATTTAGGATGTGGGATTTTAGTGCTCCCTTTATTTTTTTGAGCAGTGTATAAAGGGGTTGTCCAGCACCGTTAACTTTTGCATTGGAGGAGAGTATTGCCAGTATTGTAACCACCCCACGGAGCTGCCGAGACGCATGCACAATACCTGGTGATCATACCAGCACCCGTTACCTCCGATGTGGAAGAGAACAGAGCCAAAAACCCGCTTTAATGCAATCAATACGTAGGTATATCAACAGGGGTAACACAGAATAAAGGGGTTTATACCCTCTGGTGCTCGTCTATATCCCGCAGGCTAGAAAACAACTGTCTGAAATGTTCCCTCTCCGTTATTATAGAAGAACCAGCAATGGCTGCAACATCCCCAGTGTCTGCAACACTGAGCAGCTCCATGGGGGCGACAGCAGGAAGATTTCCCCCCAAATCCTGCAGATTCGCACTCACAGCAACCAATAAGGCTACGTTCACATTAGCGTTATGCATGTTTGCGTTGGGTTTGCGTAGGGCGACGCAGCGGCGACGCCTGCGTCATGCGCCCCTATATTTAACATGGGGGAACGCATGCGTCTTTTTGTGATGCGTTGTGCGACGCATGCGTTTTTTTTGCCGCAAGCGTGGGGCCAAGAAAACGCAACAAGTTGCATTTTTCTTGCGTCCAAATTTCGGCAAAAAACGACGTATATGTGTCGCAAAACGCAGCGTTTTTGCGTGCGTTTTGTTGCGTTTTTGTTTGCGTTGTGCGTTGCGTCGCCGACGCAGTGGCGCACAACGCAAATGTGAACGTAGCCTAACAGCAGCAACCGTAATAATAATGATAACAATAGTAATAATCCATAATAAAAGATCACAGAAATAAGTAATAGCAATAACTGAATAATAGTAGTAATAATGATAATAAAAACAACAGTAACAATAACAATGATAGCAATAGTAATAATAATAGCAATAAAATATTATTATAATAAAACCAAGAATTGCAGTAATAAACTAAAATAATATTAATAATAAAATGTGATAAATAATAGTGAATAATTATAATAAATGTGATAATAAGCTAAGATAAAAAAATAATAATCTGCCAAATAATGTGATAAAAATTAATATAAAGTGATAAATAACAATGATGATAATAATGCCTACAGACTATTAATCTGTAAACTATTAAAAACACCCCAAAGCATTAACAGTTAAATCAAGCTCATTAGCATATTTAAAGGGGCACTCCCATCACATCCCGCAGCTATGCTATAAACGTCCATAAAGAAACTAGCGCTTTAAAGCTACCTGCAAACTCTGCAGCTAAGTGACGTCAACCCAAGTGTCTGGGATCAGTCACACACATCCGGACCCACAGGTGACACGGACCTGCGTGGATCTTCGCATTACAGTGGCGCAGCCTGGACGCAAAAACATTCGACTTCCTCTACACGCGAGTCAATGGACGGAGGAGCGCGCATGCGCGATGACGGAGAGGAGCAACCTTCACGCGTGCTCACTGAGCAGTTTGCCGGCTCTAGTGTTGCGCATGCGCGCTGTGTTGTGTGTTTACCGTGGTAGTCTCTCCACACTGCTCTAGTGTTGCGCATGCGCGCTGTGTTGTGTTTACCGTGGTAGTCTCTCCACAGTATATATATATATATATATTACTGTAGTGTACTTGATGCCATTGGCAGCACCTCAGGGCCCTACTGTGTCTATGCAGATATATATGCGGCCTACAGTGATCTATGAAGGTGTATACAATAATCACTGACACACACAATACACTCAGCACAGTGGTACTTTCCTTATAAAACCTGTCAGTTGTGCACAGCCCAGTTTGGCGGTGTAGTGTCACATTTTCTCGTTGCTTTTAATCAGTTGGCTCATGAAAAAATCCAGGGGAGACATAATATGACATGGCGGCCATACAGAAGCAGCGTGGGGGGGAATATATCCACCGGACTCGGCTCGTTATCTTTCAGCGGTTCCACCGTCACCTTCGTTGTGTCCTCACCCCCGACCTCTTTTTCTAAACCGCTAACAACCACCTAAAGAAGCGCAGACACTCCATACCGCGGTGGACGCAGGCTGGGCCGCCATGACATGCTTGCCTGTGGTGGGCGCAGACACTCCATACCGCGGTGGATGCAGGATGGGCCGCCATGACATGCTTGCCTGTGGTGGGCGCAGACACTCCATACAGCGGTGGACGCAGGCTGGGCCGCCATGACATGCTTGCCTGTGGTGGGCGCAGACACTCCATACCGCGGTGGACGCAGGCTGGGCCGCCATGACATGCTCGCCTGTGGTGGGCGCAGACACTCCATACCGCGGTGGACGCAGGCTGGGCCGCCATGACATGCTCGCCTGTGGTGGGCGCAGACACTCCATACCGCGGTGGACGCAGGCTGGGCCGCCATGACATGCTTGCCTGTGGTGGGCGCAGACACTCCATACCGCGGTGGACGCAGGCTGGGCCGCCATGACATGCTTGCCTGTGGTGGGCGCAGACACTCCATACCGCGGTGGACGCAGGCTGGGCCGCCATGACATGCTTGCCTGTGGTGGGCGCAGACACTCCATACCGCGGTGGACGCAGGCTGGGCCGCCATGACATGCTCGCCTGTGGTGGGCGCAGACACTCCATACCGCGGTGGACGCAGGCTGGGCCGCCATGACATGCTTGCCTGTGGTGGGCGCAGACACTCCATACCGCGGTGGACGCAGGCTGGGCCGCCATGACATGCTTGCCTGTGGTGGGCGCAGACACTCCATACCGCGGTGGACGCAGGCTGGGCCGCCATGACATGCTTGCCTGTGGTGGGCGCAGACACTCCATACCGCGGTGGATGCAGGATGGGCCGCCATGACATGCTCGCCTGTGGTGGGCGCAGACACTCCATACCGCGGTGGACGCAGGCTGGGCCGCCATGACATGCTCGCCTGTGGTGGGCGCAGACACTCCATACCGCGGTGGACGCAGGCTGGGCCGCCATGACATGCTTGCCTGTGGTGGGCGCAGACACTCCATACCGCGGTGGACGCAGGCTGGGCCGCCATGACATGCTTGCCTGTGGTGGGCGCAGACACTCCATACCGCGGTGGACGCAGGCTGGGCCGCCATGACATGCTCGCCTGTGGTGGGCGCAGACACTCCATACCGCGGTGGACGCAGGCTGGGCCGCCATGACATGCTTGCCTGTGGTGGGCGCAGACACTCCATACCGCGGTGGACGCAGGCTGGGCCGCCATGACATGCTCGCCTGTGGTGGGCGCAGACACTCCATACCGCGGTGGACGCAGGCTGGGCCGCCATGACATGCTTGCCTGTGGTGGGCGCAGACACTCCATACCGCGGTGGACGCAGGCTGGGCCGCCATGACATGCTTGCCTGTGGTGGGCGCAGACACTCCATACCGCGGTGGACGCAGGCTGGGCCGCCATGACATGCTTGCCTGTGGTGGGCGCAGACACTCCATACCGCGGTGGATGCAGGATGGGCCGCCATGACATGCTCGCCTGTGGTGGGCGCAGACACTCCATACCGCGGTGGACGCAGGCTGGGCCGCCATGACATGCTCGCCTGTGGTGGGCGCAGACACTCCATACCGCGGTGGACGCAGGCTGGGCCGCCATGACATGCTCGCCTGTGGTGGCCAGTAGCCACATGAGGTTCTTCTAACGCTGTACACACATAGGGAGAGACCTGTCAGTCTAGGGGAGAGGGACGTGGAGATGCTACCGGCGATCGTCCTCAGACTAGCCATGTGAGATGCATCGCCCCCAGACGCATTTTGTTTCCTCTGAAATGCTGCAGCCCCTGAATCACCTGTCGGGTTCACTTTAATTGTCCCCGACCAAAAAAAAAATCAAGTATACAATTTGCATAGGTCTGGCGATATTCCAACTAGATGTGCACATCCTCGCTAACTTCCCTTGCGCTGAGGAATGCTGGACACGTCTAGTTGGAATGTGACCGGGAGAATGCATAGGGCCCATGACCGCGTGCTTCTTGAGAATCCGACACCGGAAGAATGAGCATTTCTTCTCTTTTTTAACCAATTCAAGGCTTCCGAACATTGAATCAGTTAAAAGGAGTGACATAAGACGGGACATATGCTTTTTTCTTTACATTGCTGTGCAATATATTCATTTTGGGGGATACTTTTACATCGCCTTTCAAGTGGATTCCAGGGGAAATTCGCCTGAAAAAGATGTTGCGTGCACATTCCCTTAGGCTACGTTCCCACAATATGTACTTGGTGTGTTTTTCATCCTGCAGATTTGCTGCAGCATTTGCGCACCACTTAGGTTTCTTGCATTTTTGAGAATTTTTTTACATGCATTTTTAGTGTTTTTCTATAAATCCCATCCTGTTTGCTTAAAAGGAACCCGTCACCCCAAAATTCAAGAATGAGCTGCGGCCACCGGCATCAGGGGCTTATCTACAGCATTCTGGATGTACATTGCATTTTTCTTTCGGCCGCTGGGGGTGATGCTAACCTCCATCTTTGCCCCCTGATGAACCCTCCATTTATCCAGAGGGGGAACCGCGTCGGGTTGCCTATTATCTACGGCTGATAAGTATTATGACTATTTTCTGCTATTGAGCATGGCAGCTTTGTCTGAAATGAGTCTGTTCTAACTCCATATGACCGGCTTTAACATGTGGGCGCTGTGTATTTTTTGTGTGGTACTGTCTATATTCTACTATAATTTAAGTCATTACACCTTCCTTCAAGAGACTTATGTCCATATGTTGACAGTGGACGTGTATTTATAGGTGTTGTTTGTGGTATGCCCACTATATAAATAAGTTGTGTCTATGTGATCAGATTGGTTTGCAGCTATAATGTGATGTCCTAATTAGGGCACACTTTTCGCTATACTAGCTTATTTTGTTGAATTTTGCACCGCAAATTTCTATAAAAATTGTGGTATGTGCTAGATAGCCTATTATACATCTGTACTCACACGCATAGAGACTTTTCTGTGCATAAGAGCCTACCATTTTTTTTTTATTATTTTTTTTTGTTTGCTCTTTGCACAAACATTAGGTGGAGATAATTTAGTGAACATCTGAGTCTGGGCACTGACCCTGCCACTTACTTGATAGTACATCCAGCATCTTATATATTATGATATAAGCCTTTTTCATGTTTTTTACATATTTTCTGGGTCATTTTTTTTGTGTTTTTCTGTGTGTCACATCCTTTGGTATGTTAGGGTGACTTAGGGACCTTAGGGACACCGACGTTGAGCAGGGGGCGCCATGTCGTCAACAACTAGGGTGCCAACCTCAGCAGACATGTAGGGCCTCATTAGGGCCGACTAGAGTGAAATTAGTCCCCCTTTTTCTCTATTAAATATGTTAATTATATTGAGTCATTTGATTTTTTTTGCTACTATATGTGAGTGTTATTTATGTCACCCGGTATTGGATTTTTTAACTACCGTATATGAATAAAAGGTATATTTTAGATTTAGAGGGTTTTTTCTTTTGTTGTTGTGTTCAAACTGAGTCGGAAACCCCTATATTTTCTTTTGAAGGTGTTTTTTGACCAGGGCTGTAGACTCAGTAAGCCAAACCTCCGACTCCTCAATTTCCATGACACCGACTCCACCAAAATGGGCTCCGACTCGAACTCCACAACCCTGACAGGGCTGTAGAGTCAATAAGCCAAACCTCCGACTCCTCAATTTCCATGACACCAACTCGGATTCCACCAAAATGGGCTCCGAATCCGACTCCACATCCCTGCTGGTGACCACTCTTCGCTTCATGGGTTGGCCACTACTGCATCAGAAATACTGACGCCAATCCCCAGGTTTAGACAGTTTTCTACCCCAATATTTTCCGTACAGGTACAAATATACAGAGTTGACAACATTTATGACACACATGGCACAAGATCATGGAACTGTATTAATAATTCAGTGCTTTAATATATGCACATTACAATTTTATTTTTCCTAATTGTATATATTTTTTAAATACAGCATTACAGATAGACTTTGCAAAAACCAAAAGTACCAAAGCCAGAATAAATATGCAAAAAGTTGTTAAATGTTTGCAAATGTCACAAAACAGGTATCCAGTCTTGCATGAATTTCCCCATATGGTTCTAGGGGGAAAAAAAAGTAGACCCTTATTACAGATTCTGGAAACCCTTATAAATGTTGGTTATTAGGCCATGTGATTCATCATAACTCCATTGATCAGGGCGAAGTTTTACATGGCGTCAGGTCATTTGTGATGTGTACTGTCATGTAGTTGAATTTACAGTCATGGCCAAAAGTGTTGGCGCTTGAAATTGTTCCAGAGAATGAAATATTTCTCCCAGAAAATTATTGCAATGATACATGTTTTGTTACACACGTTTATTTCCATTGTGTGTATTGGAAGAACACACACAAAAAAAAAAGGCACATTGGTCATAATTACACACAAAACCCCCAAAATGGGCCAGGCAAAATTGTTGGCACCCTAAACGTAATATTAAGCTTCTTACACCTCTCAACTGGAATTTTGTAAACTGCTCCACTAGAATGATGTGCTTTACCAAAAAGCTTTATCTTGATCTCATCTGTCCACAAGATGCTTTCTCAGAAGGATTCTGGCTCACTCACATTTAGGTAAACTGCAGTCTAGCTTCTTTATATCTCTGTGTCAGCAGTGGGATAATCCAAATTTCGACAGTTTGCACCTACATTGATGCACCCTGTGCCTGCAGGACAGCTTGAATTTCTTTGGAACTTGATTGTGGCTGGTTATCCTCCATCCAAACTATCCTGCATTCCAACCTTTCTTCAATTTTTCTCTGCCGTCCTTGTCCAGGGAGATTAGCTACAGTGCCATGGGTTGTAATCTTCTTGACTATGTTGCACACCGTGGACAAAGGAACATCAAGATCTTTGGAGATGGACTTGTAATCTTGAGATTGTTGATACTGTTCAACAATTTTGGTTCTCAGGTCCTCAAGACAGTTCTCTTCTGCTCTTTCTGTTCTCCATGCTTAGTGTGGCCCACACAGACACACAATGCAAAGATTGAGTCAACTTCTCTCCTTTTTATCTGGTGTCAGCTGTAATTTTCATATAGTCCACACCTGTTACTTGCCACAGGTGAGTTTTAAGGAGCATCACATGCTTGAAACAAAATTGTTTACCCATAATTTTGGAGAGGCGCCAATTTTCTCAGGCCCATTTTGGGGGGTTTGTGTGAAATTATGTCCAATTAGCTTTTTTTCCCCTCTGTTTTTTTTGTGTTTTCCCAATACACACAAAGGAAATAAACATGTGTAATTGTAATAATTTTCTGTGAGAAATACTTCATTTGCTGGAACAAATTTCAAGAATGTAAACACCTTTGGCCAGGACTGTATGTGGACGTATCATCAAATTCAACGATATTTTACTTTTGCTTTATTATATATGGCATCATACAGAATATAGGGAAAAAGTTTTAGCAGAAGCCTTCAGTATTTGCCTACTATGATCACACCATCTTGGAAACATGCACAGGATGTGTTGTGCTCATCACCGAAAAAATCTCCTTCTGGGTAGGGAGGGTGGTACCTGGTCACCGTCCTTCGCTCTATAGCACAAGGATGTAGCTGGGATGGGGCTGATTTGGCATGTGCCTGATGGGGCTCATATTGCATTGAAGATAGCCCAGTGGTACGGGGAGCGTAGTGGTAGCTCTGAACTACTCTAATCTAAAAGCACTGGGGAGACGAGGAGCAGACTAAAAAGGTGGTCTCATATTCGATATTCAGGAGCACAGCGCTCGCCTGCCTCCCGGCTTCCTGCCTGCTGGGGAGTGGTGAGCTTCTGAAGTTTGACCATTCAGGCCAGTGTCATGACTATGGTGCTGGTCCGAACTGTGCGCTCTCCCATGCTGTCAGCAGAGGCGGGTTTGCCTCTAGCAAAAGCCGAGCATAGGGGCAACAAAGGCTGGTCTGATCCAGCTTTCAAGCCAGTGCTTGCTATCTGTATAAACTCCAGCACTCCTCGCGTAAGAAACCGGCTACTGCAAAGGTGTCCATTAACTTACACAACGAGCCGTAAACTATGAAATTAAGAATCTGTGCAATCTTGAGAATGGAAAAATGTTTTAATAAGTAAATTGAAAAGTTGCTTGTTTTTATAAGAAGATTAAAAGTTTTTCTATTCAACCTCTGATCCCCATACATTAGTTAACGGTCAGATGAACAAACATTCAGTTGAAAGTTATCTTTTTCTCCTCCTCCATACACATGGACACTCGGTTTGGCGGAGCACTCCAATGTTCTCTATGAGAGGAGCCGCTGTCAGACTCCTCTGGCAGCTGCTTATCATAGAATGGTAGAGTTGGAAGGGACCTCCGGGGTCATCGTGTTCAACCCCCTGATCAATGCAAGATCACTAAACCATCTCAGACAGATGTCTGTCCGGCCTCTGTTTGAGGACTTCCATTGAAGGAGAACTCACCACCTCTTGTGGCTGCCTGTTCCACTCGCTGATCACGCTGTCAAAAAAGTTTTTTCTTATATATAATCAGCATCCTCTCCCTTTCAGTTTCATTAATTATATCCCTGCCATCGGAAATCCCATGGACGGATTCTTCACTCCCCTGTTAACACCTGTCGGGGTAGTGTCGGGACCCTCCATACACATTACACTGTCCACCGATATTGACAGTTTTGTCCAATGAGTGTGGGCGCCTTAAAGCGCTCCAGTTTTTGCACAACTACAACTCCCAGCATGATGTTCTAGGAGTTTTTCAACAGCCGGAGAACTAAAGGCCAGAGATCACTCATGTCATGTAATCTTTTCCAACAGTGACCAAAATCCTCAGTAAAATCCCCTCTGTTGTAAGTAAATGGGAAGATGGAATAATAATCTAAATAGCGAAAATGTATATTATACATGTTATATAATCCTAAACCTAATAACTGGCCCCATCATAATAGCAATATGCAAAAAAAAATAGTCAAGTAAATATAAAAACTGGAGACGTCAGAAGGAGAACATATAAATTAAACCTAGAGGGTATTGTACCATTATGTGAGACCAAGCACAATATACTCATACAAAGAAAACTAGGTATATGTATTCTACATACAAACATTAAAATACTGTGCATTTTTCCACTTTCCAGTACTTATACATAAAAATATTAAATATCCGACTGAAGTGCATAGCAGTTAATGAGCCTATGGATAAGTTCTCAGAGTCTATTAGCTGAGTTTTCGGAGCAGAAACTCTCCAACCAAAACTTGTCGTTTTTTTTTAGTTTTGACTCCAAAAAATCTCAGGCCCAAATTCATCATTTGTATATTTTTAAGTCGCTTTTTTGTCTCGTGGTATTAGTTGACATTTTTGGAGCCAAATTCTTCAAACTGGCTTACACAGTTCATGAATGGTCTTTTTTCTGTATCAAACTGTTTTTACGACTTTTTGGCGCCAAGAGTTGTACCTGTTGCAAAATGGCGCAAAAATTTGTGGCAAAATACCGGCACACTCAATAATACACCAGAGGGGATCTGAAGTGGAGTTGTGACTTTTTAAAAAGTAGAAAATTAATAAATGCAAGTGAAAACATTTGGAATCCCTAAATTCCAGCCAAAGCAGAAAACAACAAAAAAAAGACTTAAAACAGTTGCAGATACTATAGGGTACAAAGAAAAAAGGCGCAAAACACACAAAGCTAGACAAAAATCATGTGCAAAGACAATGATGAATCAGGGCCCATCTGTGATCACACCCTGAGGCTAGGTGAAGAGTTTAGAGTTTTTGGAGAAATTTTTTTTATTCTTTTCTGGAGTTTGTTTTGAAGAGCTTTTTAAGACTTTTGGAAAAAAGTTTTCTTCCTGAAGTATTTTTGTTTTGCAGCCCTTTGATTGGAGAGTGTCTAGTTTGGAGCAGATTCCATCAGAAGCCGCTTCAGAGAAGTGACATGCACTTTTTTTTTTGCAACGAGAGGGAAGAAAATCAAATGCATAAAACACTGAACTTATGAACAGCAAAGCAGTTTTACATTACAAATAAGAGTCTTTCAAGCTTTTCTTGGAGTGGATCTTCACCAAAAGCTCTGAATTCACATAGGCTAAAAGAATCAGGACTGTTTTACAGTTCTCGAAAGTCAATATGAAGAGCTGTCATATGTTTAATAAGAAAAAAAATATATCCACTGTAATAATGCTTTAATCCAGCCAACCGGCCTTTATCATAAAGCTCCTTTGTTTGGCGTGGACTACTTGATGTTTTTCCAAAGTGTCCTTCCGATAAAATCTTTTCCTACACAGACTGCACTCAAAGGGTCTCTCTCCCGTGTGGGCTCGCTTGTGACGCAGAAGACCATAGTTATGGCTGAAGGATTTGGGACAATGGTCGCATCTGAACGGTCTTACGCCTAAGTGAGTTTTCTTATGTTTATAGAGACTGGACCGATTTCGGAAACTTTTTGGACAAATGTCGCATGAAAATGGCCTTTCTCCTGTGTCCGGCATATTGTCTTCATTGTCTTCATAAAGGTAGGCTTGGTCCGTGAAATCACTTTGGATCTCGTCACAAGTATATTGCTTTTCGCTTTGGTGAACCTTCTGGTGCAGTGCGAGGTAGGGAAGTCTCGGGAAGCCATGTTCGCCATCCAGAGAGTTGTAGCGGTCTTGCCGGTGGATTTTCCGATGTCGGCTAAGACTTGATTTGCAGAGAAAACTTTTGCCACACTCAGTGCATGGATACACTCTTTGTTTGGAAAACTTACCCAGAATACATTTATTTATAGGAGATTCCACAAAATCATCATTTTGCTGTTCGCTTGTGTCCTGACTGTGAAAGTCTGCTAAGATGGGGAAAAAAAAGACTCGTAATAAGCAGCTGCATATCATAAAACTGTGTAATAAGACAATAATTCAAGGGCATATCTAGGTCACTAGAAAATTTTCTAAAACAATTTGGTCCCGGATCTCAGGAACTGCTACGATAGTCAGTCATATTCTAAAGTCTATGTCATGAAAGACCAATCAGATGTTATAAAAGGAGCGTTTCATTTTTTCATCCCAAGATCTTTGTCTGGTTGACCATTTTTTCACTGCCGATTTGCCAAAAGGCTGAATGAAGCTTGGTCATTAGCCCCATGAAGTTGAATGGAGAGACGTCCACCTCTTCATACAGTCTGCGACTGGATAAGGCCACCATTAGCCATCTCACAGAGGGGGGTGTAGAAGAAATTCCTAGTGGACATTTATGATTGTTATGGTGGAAACCACTCCAATTTAGAAGTTTCTGGGATACACATTACGACGGGTAGGAATAGAAGAAATACAGGAATGTGATTTCCGACAATCTCCAAGGGTTTCTTGGAGTGTTTGTATATTTTATACCCGTCATGAATATAGGTGTTCTGTACATTAATTTAGGTTTTTTCATACATGATACTAAATAGAATAATTCCTAGCTGCATAATAAGTTAAAAACACTCCTTGTGCCTACCCTCAACAATTCTTTGTTTCAGCGTTCTGCTGAGAACTACCACACCGTAGAGCTAAATTCACACAAGCGTACAAAAAAAAAATGGTCCCATTTTCATCCAGAAAAAAAGGACGATTTTTCATCTGTATTGTTTTTTGTTTTGTTTTTGCACCCCTATTGACTTAAATAGGTTGGTCTTATCTAAAACACGGAGAAGACTAGTGCATGCGGCGACTTCTTTTCACGAGCAGATTCGGTCCGTGTAAATAATAAAATGATCATTTGGACAGCCCCATTGGATAATATTCGTCATCTGCTTTCATGGAGAGCATTCGGACTGAAAATATAGTAAATGTAGCTTAACTGTGCAATTTGGCAGGCCTAAAGACATTAACCCCTTACTCTATGATATATTTTGTTGATATGCCCAAAATGTCTAAGATTGGAGGCCAACTCAGTTTCTCTAATCCCAGCCAATAAGTCCTTGCTGGAGAAAGTCGTTTCTGGTCACATACTTGCCCTACAATGGCCGATCAGACCTGAAGGTCCACGGTGTGGCAGCTGATCACCATTCTAGGTCAAGGTCATAAGGCCTCCTTCACGCGTCCGTATAAAGCACGTATGTAAAAAAAAAAAAGGTACCGGAGTCCTCAGTCTTTTCCATCAGTGTGTCATTCGTGTGTCCGTTTTTACCATTAGTGTGGTCATCAGTGTTTTGACAGTACGGATAAAGAAAGAAATACATTACAAAATTTCTCCTAAACTTTGCAATGTTAACTATGGACGCACTCAGATGGCACATTGATGCCATCCATGTGCTGTAGGTGTTTTTCATGGACCCTTGTCATATCTGCTGCAGGAAAAAATAGGACATTTCTCCATGTGTTTTGCACGTACACACGATCCATAAAAACACGGATGTGTGCATAGCACCATAGGCTATAGTGGATACGTGTGGGATCTGTGGAATAATCGGACACCGCACGTACTGGAAACACGGATGTGTGAAGGAGGCCTGAAGCAAAGTTCTATATGGCATATAGACAGCGGTCGTCTTCATGAATCAATTCCTCTAAATGCAAGTTACTTACCTGTACTGTAATTATTTATCAACTCGTCTTCTTCATAGGGAACATCATCATCTTCTTCCTCTTTAATCCTGATAGAGACTGAAACCAAAAGTGCATTCATAACCCTCTGAGAAGATCAAATAAGTATATAGAGAATGAATCTACCACCTAGTAATATCTGGGCCAATGCTACAAAGGTTGGACAGTTTTTCACCACACGCCTGCAAAATCCTATTCAACGTAACTTAAGTTATCAGTCTCTTGCTACTGATGGGAGCACCCCTCACCAAATGCAAAATTAAGACATGTGGCTGAGATAAGGCAGATCCCTGCACCGTATGTAAAAGCACCGACCTGCTGGAAGGGGATAGGCACCGCCATATATTACTCAGTCGCCCCTTCGTTTTTTTATGGGTTTATGTGTGTAATACTACAAATATGTGGCAGCTGAAAACATTCCCTGGTTGTCATGATCCCCAGGGTTGTCATGATGGGACGATCAGCTAAAAGTCTACACCCCATTGGTGCCTCTCTAGGAAGCTAATGATAGATATGGACGGGAATATGTCACATCCACCTCAATAGGGCTACCTGATTGGGACCAGAACAGGCTTTTTCCTGGGTTATGTGTTCCTGGTGTTGAAATAAGGTGACCCATATTTGAGAAAAGTAGTTTAAGGCCCCTTTTACACATCAGTTTTTTGCCATCAGTCGCAATCCATCGAATTTTGAAAAAAACGGATCCGGCAACTGATGCCGCCGTCACAGACTTGACGGATTTCGACGGATGGCCTCACGTTTCATCCGTCGTTCAGCGGATCCAATGAAAATTGGTGATCCGGTGGCCGGAGACGACGGACAAAGTAACTTTTTTTGTCTCTGTGGAAAAACGGACAACGGCGCATCTGTCGCCGTCCGTCGTTTGTTAGAATGGAAGCCTATGGGCACCGAATCCGTCAAATGAGACGGATTCCGTTTTTTTTTTTTTAACTCAGCATGCTCCGATTTTTTTAGGATCCTTTATCCAGCCCCCTAGTCAGATACGTCAAAAAAACGGATCTGTCACATCAGTTTTTCACAATCTGTGACGGATCCGTTGAGCCAACGGATTGTGACTGACGGCAAAAAATTGATGTGTGAAAGGGGCCCAAGAGCAAGTAATGTTCTAAGAAGAAATATCTACTACGGGGTAGATCCCCCTCTACTCCAGCACTGTCCCTCCGGTGGTCCTAGGCAACTTTTTAAAATCCCGGACATCCACATTAAGGAGATGCAGTCGTCCAGCGCTCTTATAACTCTCCGTAATTAAGCATATTTACTGGTCAGGACGCCGCCTGAAAGAACTGAAAACTTACTTGGGCTGCAACAGTCATCAGAGTCTCTTTCCTTGTAGTATTCCTCATACATGGGGCCCCTCTGTACAAGTTCAGGTCCATGATCTGTAACATCAGGAGATGTCTAATGAGCACAAAATATGCAATCACGATTCACTTTGAGAGAGAGAAGTATGGACGGTCCAGGGCGAACTTTTTTTTTTTATCAAAAAATATAAAGATGAGAAGGTTTTTTCTCCGAGAGTCCCATAGATATTGAATTGAATGGAGCAATGGTGTACATATGGGACCATCGACTCAGTCAAACAATCCGCTGGTCTCTGTTGTTTGTCTGCAGTACCGATGTAACGTTGACAGCGCTGCAGCCAATCAGTGAGCTAAGCTCCTTATACCACCTACACAGACAGTGACCTGCAGAGCTCAATGATTGACTGCAGCGCTGCCAACGCGACGTCAGCGCTACAGACACACAACAGAGAACTTTACCCCCTTTAACCAAAAGAGAACATGAACTCTGCACATCTGAAGAACCTATAATAAAGCCTGTATCATTATTGGGGTTGAAATCGTCCTCAAGAGACATAAAAAAAGGGTCCTGTAATTTTAGAAGCATTATAAACATTAACTGATTGACATCCATCTACACAGAAATTGCAGGGCACTGGTAAGATTACTACTATTCCTGCGGTCACCTACTCAGTGTATTCTGCTGAGATTCACAATAGACATCACCATGAAGATCCCGATGTGTCGGCGCATTTAGTACAACCGTTGTGATACCAGATCTTGCTGTAAAGAAAAAAAAAAACTATGTAACAGGGTATTCGAAAAGCCAGCCATGGTTGGTTGAGACGAGAAGGGAAACCATGGGGGCCGTGATGACGGAAATTGCCGGGCATGACTATTTTTTGTTGTTTCTGCAATTTCCGTAGAAGTGAACAAAAGTTACAGATATTGACCGGGATTTATTTTATAATCACGACAGGTATTCCCATCTCAGTCATAAATGGCTGACGTGAAAATAACACTTGTGGCTGATCAGATCTATTGGAGAGTATAATTTACTGACATGTACTACTGATTTGTGCCAAAACAGAATACAAAAAATATATACCGTATATATTTATGCAGTCATGGCCAAAAGTGTTGGCACCCTTGAAATTGCTTCAAGCATTTGATGCTCGTTTAAACTCACCTGTGGCAAGTAACAGGTGTGGGCAATATGAAAATCACACCTGAAACCAGATAAAAATGGGAGAAGTTGATTCAATCTTAGCATTGTGTGTATGTGTGTGTGCCACGCTTAGCATGGAGAACAAAAAGAGGAGAAAATAACTCTTTGAGGACTTGAAAACCAACATTGTTGAACAATATCAACAATCTTAAGGTTACAAGTCCGTCTCCACAGATCTTAATGTTCCTTTGTCCACGGTGCGCAACATAACAAGAAGTTTACAACCCATGGCACAGCTATTCTCCCTGAATATGGATGGCAGAGAAAAATTGATGAAAGGTTGCAATGCAGGATAGTCCGGATGGTGGATAAGCAGCCCCAATCAAGTTCCAAAGAAATTCCAGCTGTCCTGCAGGCACAGGGTGCATCAGTGTCAGCGCAAACTATCTGTCGACATCTGAATGAAAATCTATGGCAGGAGACCCAGGAGGACACCACTGCTGACAGAGACATAAAACAGCTAGACTGAAGTATGCCAAAATGTACATAAGTAAGCAAAAATCCTTCTGGGAAAGCATCTTTTGGACAGATGAGCCAAAGAAAGCTTTTTGGTAAAGCACATCATTCTACTGTTTACCGAAAATGGAATGAGGCCTACAAAAGAACACAGTACCTATGGTCTAAAATGGTGGAGGTTCAAAGATGTTTTGGGGTTGTTTTGCTGCCTCTGGTACTGGGTGCCTTGACTGTGTGCAAGGTATCATGAAATCTGAAGATTACTAAATGATTTTGGGTGGCAATGTAGTGCCCAGTGTCAGGAAGCTGGGTTTGCGTCTTAGGTCACGGGTCTTCCAGCAGGACAATGACCCCAAACATACTTCAAGGAGCACCCAGAAATAGATGGAAACAAAGCACTGGAAAGTTCTGAAGTGGCAGCACTGAGTCCGGATCTGAATGCCATTGAAGACCTATGGAGAGATCTTACAATTGCTGTTGGGAGAAGGCGCCTTCACATATGAAAGACCTGGAGCAGTTTGTAAAAGAAGAAAAGAGTGCTCCAAAATTCCAGTTGAGAGGTGTAAGAAGCTCATTGATGGTTATAGGAAGCGATTAATTGCAGCTATTTATTCCAAAGAGTGTGCAACCAAATTGAGTTGAGGGTGCTAACAATTTTGTTTTGCCCATTTTTGGGGTTTATTGTGTTGTTCCAACATGCACAAAGGAAATAAACATGTGTATAACAAAACATGTGTAAGTGCAATAATTCTCTGGGAGAAATACATTTTCAAGGGTGCCAACATTTTTGGCCATGACTCTGAGTGTGCACATATAAAACACAGCCAGTTACATTAGCAACTAGAGCAAACTGTTACTTGCATGGAGCCATGAAAAAGCGTAAAAACTGCAATCAGAACTCACTATTCAGCGGCTCTACGTAAACCTCATCCTGATCCCCGTTCTCTTCAGCCTCGATCCTTATTAGAATATCGGGATGATCTAAAGAATTAAAAATTGAAACCCTCTAAATATCAGTGTTACAACAGCTCCGACCTTACGTTGGATGCAGAGCCCCCACATGTGAATAGTCTCAGGCTGATTTATTGTTGGCAGACACAGGACTCATGGTGGCGCGCACGTTTTTTTCTCTGGACAGGATTCCATTTGTTCCAGCCTTTTGGGAGTCCATCAGAGAATGTAACTTTGTGGGTAGTACAATGAATGGACTGCAGAGGACTGGGGCAAAGTTATTCTTTCTGATGACACCCCCATCAGACAATAGGTGAGCGGCCGCCATGTAGTGCGCTCACTCACAATTTTGCCCAAACACAAAATAAATTTTGTCCCGTTGCACTGGACAGTGACAGCTGGACATAAATATACGTATTGGAAACATGAACAGATTAATCAAGACAATTTACAAATGGACCCCTGACATGTTATGTGTATGTTATCCAAAATATAGAATTATCCCCTATGCCATGGATAGGCTATAACAAATGAGGTGCTGGGGGTCCTAATGGAGGGACCCCTAGTGATTCTGAAAACATGGCTCTGGAGCATGAGGACTGGACTCTGTAGAGCCCTGTTCTGGGCATTGCTGGGGGTCTCAGTGGATGGGCCCCTAGTGATTAGTAAGCTATACCCTGACATTGCTGGGGGTCTCAGTGGATGGCCCCCTAGTGATCAATAAGCTATACCCTTACATTGCTGGGGGTCTCAGTGGATGGGCCCCTAGTTATCAATAAGCTATACCCTGACATTGCAGGGGGTCTCAGTGGATGGACCCCTAGTTATCAGTAAGCTATAGCCTGACATTGCAGGGGGTCTCAGTGGATGGACCCCTAGTTATCAGTAAGCTATAGCCTGACATTGCTGGGGGTTCCAGAGGATGGGCCCCCAGTTAAGCTATACCCTTACATTGCTGGGGGTCTCAATGGATGGCCCCCTAGTGATCAATAAGCTATACCTTGACATTGCTGGGGGTCCCAGTGGATGGGCCCCTAGTTATCAATAAGCTATACCTAGACATTGCTGGGGGTCCCAATGGATGGGCCCTTAGTGATCAGTAAGCTGTACCTTGACATTTCTGGGGGTCTCAGTGGATTGGCCCCTAGTGATCAGTAAGCTATACCTTGACTTTGCTGGGGGTCTCAGTAGATGGGCCCCTAGTTATCAGTAGGTTATACCTTGACATTGCTGGGGGTCCCAATGGATGGGCCCTTAGTGATCAGTAAGCTGTATCTTGAATTTGCTGGGGGTCTCAGTGTATGGGCCCCTAGTGATCAGTAAGTTATCCCCTACTCTAAGGATATGGAATAAATTCATAGTTCGGGAAGACCTCTTTAATATAGTGCTATCGTACCTCCAATTGGGATCTCTTTCCTTTCTCCAGAACTGCAGTCAATGCGTATACACGACTCATCCTGCTTCTTAATGTTAAATAAAACATCTGGATTGGTGATGGCATATCCTGTGGAGAAAACACGCGCATATATCACAGCCTGCAGCCATCAGGTCATGCTGGGGGTTGTAGTTTCCCTGCATGTGGGGTGTCAAAAGTTAAGACTATTAGATTAGACTGTGCTGACATCTAATACCCCACATCTGCACAGTATATGGAGGTGATTTTACACTACTGTGAACACGGGGGAATTGTTAATTTTTAAGTAATTTCCTCTTAATTACAGATGGAGATGCATTAGGGGCTATAAGTGCAATCTGAATAGACCAGATAGACTATTACACTACATACCCTAAAGAGGACCTGTCCGGTTGAGAAATTTGCGCAGATATACAGTATGTTACTGAATAACTAAATTCTAGATGTAAAAGCTAAAAAAAAAATTACAATTCTACAAGATTACAAAAAGTAATAAAAAATACTTCCTATAGAGCACAAGTAATACCACCATATAGTGCACAAACACTGTGCATACTGGTGCAACTGGGGCTCGTAGTTAGTGCCTGCTGTGAAGGATCTTAATTGGGGGGTAACGGCCCCTAATCGCAGGAGGTCCAGGGGCTTTACCTCGTCTGGTCCCTGCGTCAGAGCCTCACCTAACGTAACTAAGGCTTCGTGTATCTCCCGCATGACGTTTTTGTAGACGTCTCGCTGCCAGTGCTCCAGACGTAACCACTGCTCCTCCGTAAACGAGGCCGCAACATCACAGAATATAATAGGGACCTGGGGAACAAAAACAGGATTTTTGGTTGCTTACCGTAAAATCTGTTTCTCGGAGCCTTCATTGGGGGACACAGGAACCATGGGTGTATGCTGCTGCCACTAGGAGGCTGACACTATGCAAATAAAAAAAGTTAGCTCCTCCTCTGCAGTGTACACCCTACCGACAGGAAGTAGGATATTCAGTTAGTGAGAAAGCAGTAGGAGAAGCAACGTGTAAAAGCGAAAGAATAATAATATAATAATAATAAACTTTATCTACATAGCGCCAACAAATTCCACGGCGCTCCATAGATTAACAGTTTCAAACTCTCAAAGAGTGTTCAAAGAACTCAAAAGTATACAGTAAACAGAGCTGTTCAACTTGGGAGGGTGCTGTGTCCCCCAATGAAGGCTCCGAGAAACAGATTTTACGGTAAGCAACCAAAAATCCTGTTTTCTCTATCGCCTTTCATTGGGGGACACAGGAACCATGGGACGTCCCAAAGCAGTCCCTGGGGTGGGAAAAACATACTTCCATCAGGTCCAAGGACTCACCACTGCCGCCTGCAGGATCCTTCTGCCCAGGCTGGAGTCTGCCGTAGTTCGGCGAAAACATGTGGATGGAAGACCAGGTTGCCGCTTTGCAAAACTGTCGGCGAAAGCCCTGTGACGTACCGCACTGGAAGCGCCGACTGCCCGGGTAGAGTGAGCCTATATCTCAGGAGGGGGCACTCTGTTCTTGACCCGGTAAGCTCCCAAAATTGCCGTTCTAATCGAGCGAGCAATAGTCGCCTTGGAAGCCGGCAGGCCTCTACGCACGCCATCAAGGATGGCGAACAGAGAATCCATCTTTCGGAAAGCGGCCGTGCTAGCCAGGGAGAAACTCACTGCCCTGACGAGGTCCAGCCTGTTCCACTATCGCTCCAGAGGATGATTCGGAGCTGGACAAAGGAAGGTAGAACGATGTCCTCGTTGAGGTGGAACGATGAAAACCACCTCGTGAAATGAAGGAAGGCGGAGGCCTGGGACCACCTTGTCCTTGTGGAAAATCAAGAAAGGAGGTCGGCAAGAAATGGCCGCCAACTCAAAAACGCGGCGGATCGAAGCGATGGACCTGAGAAAAGCCACCTTCCGAGATAGAACTGACAGGGAAAAACTCCCTGAGAGGCTCAAAGGGGAAACCCCTAAGAACAACCAACACAACCTTTAAATACCATGAATCCACAGAGGCCCTGTAAGGAGGGACAGCGTGGGCTACTCCTTGAAGGAAGGTCTTAACCTGTGGCTGAGAAGATAATGTCTTCTTAAAGGGAAGAAGAGCGCAGGAACCTGGCCCTTTAGGGAGAGAGAGTGAAGCCCGAATCCAGTCCTGCCTGAAGGAAAACCAAATGGAAGGCAGGGAAAAGGACATAGGTGAAAAGCGGTTGGGCTCGCATGAACGAAAGTCTTCCGGGTACGATAGTAGAACCTGGAAGACAACGAAGGCTTCCTAGCCTGGATTGTAGTGTGACTCGACCGGGACGAAAGGCCAGACGCTCTTATAACTGTGGAGTCCACAGCCATGCCGTAAACTGAGCGACCGATAATTCGGGTGGCAGATCAGACCCTGGAGGCCAAAGCGTAGACGCCCACGCGGGAGGGTCGCGAGATCTGGAGACGAACCAAAGGAACCTTCCTGTTCCTTCGGGACGCAGAGAGGGCCACGTCCGGAGTCCCCCATCGAAGACAAATCTGATGGAAGACCTCCTGATGCAAGGACCATAACCCTGCCGCGAGACCCTCGCAGCTGCAGAAGTCGGCGGCCCAATTGTCCGTGCCGGGGATATGCACCGTGGATATCACCAGAACCATTGCCTCTGCCCAGAGGAGGATCTTGGATACCTCGGCCAAGGAGCTCCGAGTCCCCCCTTTATGACTGACATATGCCACCTCCATGGCATTGTAGACCCCTGAGAATCCTTCCCTAGTGACGAGGGAAGAGAAAGATGGCCCGAAGCTCGAGGATGTTGATCTGCGGAAGAGACTCCTGCGCCGACCAACGACCCCAAGCAGTCAGATGGCGAAACACAGCGCCCCAGCCAAGCAGGCTGGCGTCCGTCGTCACCACTTGCCAAAGAACTGGAAGGAAGGACATGCCCTGGGAGATGAGAGGTGACGTCAGCCACCAGCTGAGGGACCCTTGACTCGGGAAGAGAGTCGGATAGGACGATCCAGGGACAAGACAGCACTGTCCCACTGTGACAGAATGGCCTGCTAAAGAGGTTGAGAGTGAAATTGGGCAAAGGGGATTGCTTCGAACGTCACTACCATCCTGCCCAGAAACTTCATGGGCGATCAGAAGAAGGGAAGCCGAGGACCCTAAAGCAAGGGTACATCCCGACGAAGGATGGATCTCTTGTCCTCGGGAAGGAAGACTTTGGTCTGACGAGTGTCGAAGAGCATGCCCCGAAAAACGAGGCGCTGGGAAGCAACAAGACAGGATTTCTTCATGTTGACAAGCCACCCGAAGCGGACTAGGGTGTAGAGGACGATGGACAGGCTCTGGTGAGCCTGAGAAAAAGGGGGACGGAGCCTAGAAGAGGATGTCGCCGAGGTACAGAAAAAAATAATAAGCCTCTGACCATCAAGATGGCTATCAGCGCCGCCATGGTCTTCGTGCAAACCCTGGAAGCGGTTGCGAGAACGAACGGCAGGGTGAAGAACTGAAAATGGTCCTGGAGCACCACAAAGCACAGGAATCTGTGATGTCCCGGGAAAATCGAGACATGAAGGTAGGCGTCCTGAATTTCTATGGAACACAAAAGTTCTCGAACCTCCATGGAAGCAATTACTGAACGATGGGAATCCATCCTTAAGAGTCTCAGACAAACTCTCCAGTTCAGCAATTTGAGATCCAGAATGGGACGAAACTTGCCCTTTTTTTTTTTTTTTTTTTTTTTTTTCTTATTCTTTTCTTCTTTCAGTACCACAAAAGATTGGAATAGCAACCAGTGAACCGTTCTTTTTCTGGGACGGGAACTATTACTCCGGCTTTGAGGAGAGAAGCGGTGGCTGCGAAGAAGACCCGGAACTAGAACGGGGACTCTTGGGGTCGGGATCCGAAGAAACGATCCCTGAGTTGTGAAACGAACTCTATTTTGTATCCCGAGGATACAACTTCCCTGACCCATGCGTCCTCTGCTGAGGGGATCCAGACATCCCTGAAGAAGGGAAAACCGCCCATCCTGGGAAGTGGGCTGGCGTCTTGCTGTGAGTCATGCCGAGGTGGATCCTCCAGTCCTGCCCTGGAGGATCTACCCTGGGAGGAGCGGGAGCGCCAGGAAGGCGTGTGGTCTAAAGAAAACAGTCTTCTACTCTTGACGTGCCTGTGGCATCTGTTGCTGCGGGGAAAAGGAGTTTGACGCCACGAAGCGACGTAAAGGCAGAAAGGACCGAAATTGCCATCTAGGAGGGGGGCGACGAGGTGTAGACTTGTGCCTCCTGGTAGCGTCCTAATGATTTGGCCCAACTTAGAACCAAAGCGACGTGAACACTGAAAAAGGCAGGCTGGTAAGGGACTTTTTGAAGACAAATCCGCCTGTCAGGCCTTGAGCCAAACGGACTGACGGATGGCAACGGCATTGCTGGACACCTGAGCCGCAAAAGACGCGGCATCCAGGGAAGCGGAGACCAAGTATTCACCCGCATGAGAAAACTGGTTGGCAAGCTCCGCCAGCTGTCCAGGAGGGCCCCGTCCAGAATGCTCCGACGGAGTTGTGTGACCTTTGGATATGGATAATGAAACCCAAGTATAAGCAATGGCCGGGCAAAAATAGACGCAGCCGATTCGAAAGCTGAGCTCGCAAAGGATTCTATGACTCTATAGTTAGAATCTTTCAGAGATGCTCCGCCAGATAGCGGGAGGACCGTGTTGGAGGACAGAGTCCAATAAGCGGTGAGCTCCAGAGAAAAGGGATATAAAAAACGCCAAGGCGCTTTCCTCTCTGAAAGCGGCTGGTCGGATTCTCTTTTTCTCTCGTCAGGGCCTTCTTGAATTCAGGGTGAGAAGCGAAGACCTTGGAAGGTGGCTTCGACCGTCTAAACGAAACCGCCTGATCCGCGCGTTCCGTAGAGGGATCTTTGATGCCACGGGTCTGGTTGATTGCTCCAATGAGGCTCTGAACCATATCCCTGTTAGCGATTTGGTCAGAATGCAGCTCCAAAACGTCCCTCTGAAGGTGCGTCCGAAAACGCCTCGCCTGACTCGGGAGAGGATCGGGAAGAAGCTGACCGCTGAAATGGGCCGTGAGGCGAGATGGAACGGGAAGAGGAGTCGCAATGGCGCTCCGGTCTGGACCTCTTTAAGGCCTATCCTGGTAGGCTCAGACGGGGCTACTTGTGACCCGCTGGCTACTGCGGAGGTCTGCCAGGACAATCTATCCAGAACGGACACCGGGGTCTGGGATACCCTGGTGAGATCCGCCACAGATTGAGACAGAGCGGAAGCCCACACTGGGATAGGGTCCTCACTCTCTCGGGGCAGAGGGGGGGGGGAGCCCAGAACGATGTGGGATCGCTGCAGTCCTGACAGGTGGGAGAGGACTGACCTAAGGGGAAACTGCCCTTACAGGAGAGCACAAAAGGTGCCTGACTAAAGCAGAGGAAGGATATTGGTCTGCAGTGCAGAGCTACTCACGGAAGATGTCCTGTGGATAGCTTCGGCTGTAGGAGGAGGTCGGCAGGGAAGGCAGGTCCTGTAAGAAATCACCGCTGGGTCCACACGCCGGGAGTGGTGTAAGGCCCCGCACTCTGAAGTCCGCAGCATGAGCCAAGAAGCGCCGAAAGCAGCCGGCGCTGAAGCTGCATGATTGAGAGTACAAAGATGGCGCCGGCCGCAGTCTGTGCTGAGGCCAAGAGGAGTGGGCGGGGCTAAGCGCCGGAGAGGAGAGAGGGGAAGACGCGGGAGAAAAGCCCGCCGGAAAGAGGACGGGGGCGGAGCCATAACGCCGCGCTAGGCCCCGACCGAAGCCGGGGCCTAAATTAGCTCCCGGTGGCCGTCGGGAATGGAAGCCGCGGCGTGGAGGCCCCGCAAGGCTAGCCCACCCGACGGAGAGAGCGGGGGCTAGAGTCACTGCGGCGCGGTCTGTGCCTAGGCCAGGGAGTGGCTGGGGCAAAGCGCCGGAGAGAAGGGGGAAAACGCGGGAGAAAGACCCGCCGGAAAGAGGATGGGGGCGGGGCCGAAACGCCGCACTAGGCCCCGACAGAAGCCGGGGCCTAAATTAGCCCCCGGTGGCCGGCAGAAAAGGTCCAGGCCCCGACCGAAGCCGGGCCTGGATTAGAGCCTGGTGACCGCTGTGGGGGAGAGACGCCGTGGAAACCTTACAAGGCCCCGGCGCTACCGCCGCAATGAACCCCTTCTCTGGTGGACCCATGTGCCGCACAAGGGAAGCTGAAGAGAGATCCAGGGTGAGGTAAGAGCCCTGGACCCCAAACTGTGGGACACAGTGACTTCCCCATAAAACAACCCCTGAGCCCCACTCTTAGATTGCTAGACAGGGGAGAAAATACTCACCTTTCTTCATCTGTATACTTACCCTTGAATGATCTGGGATGGTATGGGGAAAATACTCACCTCAAACCTCCCACGCCAGTACTAACCTGAAGAGGAATGAGACGTCCAGGAGCTGATGGACGTCCTCGTCTCCGCAACCGACAGGCTCTGGTGGGCGAGTGGGTGGGGGACGGAGCCAGGACCGGACTTCTGAGCACGCTTGTGTGCTAGGATCTTGGTCCTGGAGAGGGATCTATGAGGATACGGGGTGGCAGTACACGCCGTACTCATAGTCCGTATTGTGGGACTACAGGTGTGACTGTTCACCCTGTATCCCTCGGGAAAACCTGAAAAGAAAATGACGTACATTGAGGTAGATAAGGGTCTAATGAAAGACCCGTGTCCACCTCCTACTGACACTAAGCTAAACTGAATATCCTACTTCCTGTCGGTAGGGTGTACACTGCAGAGGAGGAGCTAACTTTTTTTATTTGCATAGTGTCAGCCTCCTAGTGGCAGCAGCATACACCCATGGTTCCTGTGTCCCCCAATGAAAGGCGATAGAGAAAGAAAGTTATACCACTGATTGGCTGCAGTGGTGACATTCGTTCTGAGCCACACAGGCACAGAATGTCAAGGCTGCAGCCAATCATTGCCTGCAGCCATGAAGTGACACCCCCGACAGAAGATGAAGTGTGGCGACTGGTAGCGAACAGAAATGGTAATGAATGGCGAATGTCTATTCCTAATATAATAATATATAATGGACAAGCCCGTCAGGTTATATGTACATAATTTATTGTCTAGGAATGGTAACACACTGTTGATTTATTCATACATTTCCAGAAAGAACAACAGAGGAATTGCACAATGTCGAGATAGAATAAAAGAATCGTTATTTAATAGGGAACACGAGGATTTACTAATACAGACAAATCAGGGAAGCGGATATATCATTGATAAATATTCTTATGTGAATAGATTGGTTTCCTCACCTGATGGAACATTGTGTGGCCTCGGGTCAGTCCGTGTGATGTTCTAGTGTATGGCTGCTATCAGCACCAACCACATTCACTAGATTCAATGAAAAACACAAATATCAAGAGCAAAAATCCAGTTTATTACAGACACACTTTCTACAGCTCAACGGCACCTGTCATATACAGTATAAACATACACTACATGGAGAAAAGCACAGAATTACAGTTTCTCATTCAGTCCCCTCACCCCAGGTATATAACATCCGGCCCCTGGTATAGAACATCTGGCCCCTCGCCTCAGGTATATAACATTCGCCCCCCCCCCTGGCGTATAACATCTAGCACCTCACTCCCAGCATATAACAGCTGGCCCATCGCCCCCGGTGTATAACATCTGACCCCTCGCCCCCAGCGTATAACATCCAGCCCTTCGCCCCCGGTGTATAACATCTGGCCCCTGGTATATTACATCTAGCCCCTCGCCCCCGGTGTATAACATCCAGCCCTTTGCCCCCCATATATAACATCTGGCACCTCACCCCCAGTATATAACATCTGGCACCTCACCCCCAGCATATAACATCCAACCCCTCGCCTCCGGTATATAACATCTGGCCCCTCACCCCCAGCATATAACATCTGGCACCTCATCCCCAGTGTTTAACATTTGGCCCCTCGCCTCAGGTTTATAACTTATGGCCCCTCGCCTCAGGTTTATAACTTCTGGCCCCTCGCCTCCGGTATATAACATCTGGCCCCTCACCCCCAGCATATAACATCTGGCACGTCACCCCCAGTATATAACATCTGGCCCCTCGCCTCAGGTTTATAACTTCTGGCCCCTCGCTCCCGGTATATAACACGTGGCCCCTTGCCCCCCGGCGTATAACATCTAGCACCTCACTCCCAGCATATAACAGCTGGCCCCTCGCCCCAATATGTTATATTCAGACCCCTCGCCCCCAGTGTATAACATCTAACCCCTCGCCCCCAGCGTATAACATCCAGCCTTTCGCCCCCGGTGTATAACATCTGGCCCCTCACCCCTGGTATATTACATCTAGCCCCTCGCCCCCGGTGTATAACATCCTGCCCTTTGACCCCCGTATATAACATCTGGCACCTCACCCCCAGTATAACATCTGGCACCTCATCCCGAGCATATAACATCCAACCCCTCGCCTCCGGTATATAACATTCGCCCTCCCCCCCCCCCTCAGTGTATAACATTTGGCCTCTCTGCCCCTGTCTATAACATCTGGCACCTCACCCCCAGTATATAAAATCTGACCCCTCGCCTCCGGTATATAACATGCAGCCCCCCCGGTGTATAACATACGGTCCCTCTCCCCAGTGTATAACATTTGGCCTCTCTGACCCGGTGTATAACATCTGGCACCTCACCCCCAGTATATAAAATCCGACCCCTCGTCTCCGGTATATAACATTTGCCCCCCCGGTGTATAACATATGGTCCCTCTCCCCAGTGTATAACATTTGGCCTCTCTGACCCGGTGTATAACATCTGGCACCTCACCCCCAGTATATAAAATCCGACCCCTCGCCTCCGGTATATAACATGCAGACCCCCCCCGGTGTATAACATACGGTACCTCTCCCCAGTGTATAACATCTGGCCTCTCTGCCCCGGTGTATAACATCTGGCTCCTCGCCCCTGGTGTATAACATCTGGCACCTCACCCCCAGTATATAAAATCCGACCCCTCGCCTCCGGTATATAACATGCCGCCCCACGCCCTGGTGTATAACATACGGTCCTTCTCCCCAGTGTATAACATCTGACCTCTCTGCCCCAGTGTATAACATCTGGCCACTTCTATTTAAACAATAATATATAACATAACACATTTATTTCTATCCTCCTTCCTTTTTCCCAAATGTTAGTGGCATTGCAGTGTGTACTATTGCCCGCACTAACACAATAAGAACTATTTATCTTATCTGACAAATACATGAGGCATCATTAATCCCTCTGTGCCCCCTGCCGTACATGGATGGCGCAGGCTCGGGAGCTGTGCCCGCACCATTCCTGGCTGTAACACACAGTCGGCATCTGCCAGTTACCTCCGTGATCGGCACGAGCTGCGAGAAGAAGAGAGAGGAAAAATAATGAAAGCGTTCAAAAGGAAATAGTGAGGGGGTTGGGGGTGTCGGTATAGGTGGGCGCTATAGGTGGTTGGTTACAGATATAGGGCAGTCTGACAGGGATTTTCCACATATTTTTTTTTAATCAATAGGGTAATTGCCGTGGGACGTAAAGGGGCTCACCCTGAATCTACAGGGCTGTGTTCAGACCACACATTGGCAATACTGCTGGCTGATTCAGGGGAATGCACAGATATGCTATCATCTGTCACTGCCCCAAGGGGACACACAGCAGGACGTGACCTGTCCACCCCACAGACACAATGCACTGCTGGGCACATAATTAGGGCTGATGTAACGTTAGATATGACGGGGCTTCCTTACTGTGATATCTGCAGTCCGAAGAGGTCCTGGTCTCCGACAAAATGGCGCCGAGAGTCTTGCGTAGGAGACAGGAAGGTAAAGGAGGTTTTCGCTCTAGTGATGGGAACACAGCCTGAGACGCAATTATGAGGGACGGGCTGTGTGCGGATCCAGAGCGCACGGAAGCGAACGAAGCCGGCGCCATCTTTCTGTAGCCTGTTTACATAGTAATGGGAAGAAATACAGGAAAATGGCGACAGCGCCCTCTGGAGTTCATTGTGTGTCTGGCTGAAAAATGGAGCATCAGAGAGAGCTTTGTATGGGATGTAATATTAGAAAAAAGCAAGCTCCATCTTCACAGCCCCTTTATTTACTATATGGGGAAACTGCATACATAGCAATTCCATAATATAATGCAATCAGACTTATTAGAGCTAATACCAATTTTATTTTATGGTCATGGCTGCCATTTTTATTTTTCTAGTAAAGTCTCCTAGGATAATTCATTTAATATTCCAGGTGCAGCATGACACAGACATAAGCGGAGCCACAGTGTCCCTTTAGGTGGTGTTCAGACCTCCATGGGCCGGTCAGTCACTGAAAAGATTGCGGATGTGATTAGCGCCGTGTCTAGCACCGTGTGTTCCTGCGAGTTACATTGCATACACTTTCTCTGTAAAACGGAGCACAATGGTGCACGCTGCGATGTGTTACCACACCGACGTGGAAACGCGGTGACTGCCGTGTCTCCATAGTGCCACGGTGCCACCTACGACACAGAATCACAAATGTTTCCTAATGCGTTGGGTCTGTTGTCGCACAACTCACTTGCCATAGACTTTAATGCAAGCTGCCACCTGCGACCGATCTATGATTTAGGGGGTGGTTTACGCACTAAAAAAGTCGCTGACAAGTTGCAGACATGTTTTTTGTTGACCGACACATGTCGTCATATAGCCCCAGCCTAAGGCCGGGATCACACATGCGAGAAACACGCCCGTGTCTCGCATGTGAAATCCAAGCTCTGGCGCCGGCACTCCAGAGCGGAGCGTGCGGCTCCATGTGTTGCTATGCGGCCGCACGCTCCGCTCCACAGTGCCGGCGCCAGAGCTTGGATTTTCCATGCGAGACACGGGCGTGTTTCTCGCATGTGTGATCCCGGCCTAAGGCCGGGGTCACACAAGTAATGATTATCTCTTCATAAATATTTATTTCTTTGAAGTAAAACATTAAGAAAAAGCCAGGGAAATGTTTTACCTCACAGAAACAATCAGCTCTGGTCCAACGCTGTCCTGTCTGTATACTCTTTTGCTTCCTCCTCTGCCCAGGAGCTGTGGTATGATCAGACCATGTTCCTGCACGGTCAGACACGGCCATTACACAGTACACAGCAGGGGCACATTTATAAGATTATCTCAGCACAGGAACATTTTATTTAAACACATCCAATTGTGGAAATTATTAGTATTCCAAGATCTATTGATTAAAATGTACTTTCGCTTGTGGGAAAACCGCTTTAATTTCTACACATCCTCCATTGTCTGTGTCCTTGTAAATCAGACTGCACTCGGATGACATAGTACTGTATTACATTGGTCCGAGTGCTATCCGATAACATTTTGGATAGCACCCGTCCGTGTTATATGCCCTAAAGCTCGCAGAGCGTTGCCTACGCTGGTTACTCTCCAGTTATCAATTCGCTATTTACTTGTTTACCGCCTCTGAATGTGTATAATGGTGTTGTTATTCACTGAAAGCAAACACTTATTTACAAGTTAAGAATCGAAATAACAAGTGTATGAGAAACTGGTAGAACTCATCTTTATTTAGATAAAATAGTATACTCAATCAGGTCTACGGTATGCGAGCAGGTCCACCCCCGACCCTAGATCGGGGTATTTGCTTCATATTTATCCACACTTAGACCACAACGTGTGAAAGCATTCTTGGATTTTATCACTGTTTCTGCCACAGTTTTTTCTTGAACAATGACCTGATGGCGGCTTTTACCTCCTGGTTCCTTAGGGTATATATAATCGGATTTAATAAAGGGGTCAGCACTGTGTAAAATATGGACACCATTTTATCTGCCGCGTAAGACACTGAAGGCCTCAAGTAGATGAAGACGCAAGGTCCGAAGAAGAGGGTGACCACGATGAGATGGGAGGCGCAAGTAGAAAAGGCTTTGCCCATCCCTTCTTCAGATTTGGTGTTTACTATGGTTCTGATAATCCCCATGTAGGAGATGAGTAAGACGATAAAGCACAGTGCGGATATCAGGCCACTGTTGGCCACAAATACGATCTCGATGATGAAGATATCTGAGCAGGACAGTACAGACAAGGGGTGGATGTCACAGAAGAAATGGTCAATGGTGTTCGGTCCGCAGAACTTCAGTTGACAGGTTAATATTATCTGGATGACGGAGTGTAAAAAGCTGGCGGCCCAGCACACAGCTTCCAGCCAGTAACACATGGTCCTGTTCATAATACTAGAATACCGTAGGGGGTTACATATGGCGACGTAACGGTCATAGGCCATGACGGTAAGAAGGATGCACTCAGTTCCTGCAAAGAAGTGTAAGAAGAAGAGCTGCGTGATGCAGGAGCTGAGGGAAATGGTGTTTCTCTTTGATAGAAAGTCCACCAGCATCTTAGGGACGGTCACAGAGGCGTAGCACAGGTCCACCAAAGATAACTTACTGAGAAAATAATACATGGCCGAATGGAGACGGGCTTCAAAATACACAGTAACTATGATGAGAAGATTGCCGAGCAGTATAAGGAGGTAGATGATGAGCAGGAGGATGAACAAGGCGATACTAAAATTAGGAAAAGAGTCCAATCCAAGGAGAACGAACTCCTCCACATTGTGCCGGTGGCTAGTATTCATCTTCTCCTTGTTTTATTCCTAAATGTCAAAGCTGGAAAGTGGAGTCATTTTTGTTTAATAGGTTTCTCATAAATATCAGTCACACATGTCAAAAAAATCTTATCAGTGATGTTATGGTCGATGGGATGTCCTAATGGCCTCATTCATACGTACTTGTTCCTTCATGGATAGAATACAGTGGCATGTAAAAGTTTGAGCACCACTGGTCAAAATTACTATTATTGTGAATAGTTAAGCAAGTTGAAGACGAAATGATCTCTAAAAGGGCCAAAGTTAAAGAACACACATTTCCTTTGTATTTTAGGGAAAAAAAAATATATTGCCATTTCTTACATTCTAAAAAATACTAAAAGGAAAATGGGCGATGTTTGGGAATGGGAATAGTTTGGGCACCCTTGTAGAATTGTGTGCTCAGATAACTTTGACCAAGGTCTCATACCTTAATTATCCTGTTAGGGTTATGGCTTGTTCGCTATCAATGTTAGGAAAAGCCAGGTGATTAAAATTTCCCAGCTTTATAAAAACCCAGCCTCCTCTAATCTTGTGCCAAAAACAGCAGCAATGAGTTCTTCTAAGCAGCTGCCTAGCACTCTGAAAATTAAAATGGTGGTGGCCAACAAGGCAGGTGAAGTCTATAAGAAGATGACAAAGTGTTTTCAAGTTCTCCTTTCCCCAGTTCGAAATGTAGTTAAGAAATGGCAGTTAACAGGAATAGTGGAGATCAAGATATGGTCTGGCAGACCAAGCAAAATTTCAGTGAGAGCTGCTCATAGGATTGCTACAGAGGCAAAGCAGAACCCCTCGCTTGACTACAAAAGACCTTCAGAAAGATTTAGCAGACCCTGGAGTTGTGGTGCATTGTTCTGCTATTCAAAGACACCGACACAAAATTTGCCTTCATGGAAGAGTCATCAGAAGAAAATCTCTCCTGCATCCTCATCATAAAATTCAGCATCAGTAGTATGCAAACGAACATCTAAACAAGCCTGATGCATTTTGGAAACAAGTCCTGTGGACCAATGAGGTTAAGATAGAACTCTATGGCCACAATGATCAAAGGTATGTGTGGAGAAAAAAGGGCACAGAATTTCAGGAAAAGAACATCTTGACAACTATTAAGCATGGGATAGATCAATCATGCTTTGGTGTTGTGTTGCAGCCAATGGCATGGGGAGCATTTCACGGGTAGAAGGAAGAATGGATTTGATGAAAGTTCAACAAATTCTTGATGCAAACATAACACCATCTGTAAAAAAAAACTGAAGGTGAAAAGAGGATGGCTTCTACAAATGGATAATGATCCTAAATACACATCAAATCCACAATAGGCAACCTCAAAAGTGCAAGCTGAAGGTTTTACAATGGCCCTCACAGTCCCCTGATCTGAACATCATTGAAAATCTGTTGCTAGACCTCAAAATAGCAGAAGATGAAAGAGGACGAAGGAATCTCACAGAACTGGAAGAATTGTCCAAGCAGGAATGGATGAAAATCACTCAAACATGAATTGAAAGACTCTTGTTTGGCTACAAAAAGCATTTACAAACTGTGATTATTTCCAAAGGGGGGTACTACTAGGTACTAACCATGCAGAGTGCCCAAACGTTTGGATCAGACCATTTTCCTTTTTTTATTTTTTAAAATGTAATATATATATATATATATATATATATTTTTATTATTATTATTATTATTTTTTTGCCTAAAATACAAAGGAAATGTGTCATCTTTAACTTTAGGCCTTTTAGAGATCATTTCATCTTCAACTTGATTAACTGTTCAAAATAACAGTAATTTTGACCAGGGGTGTACAAACTTTTACATGCCACTGTATCTACCCGTTAGACCTGGGCTACACTGCGATTTTTTTGTCGTGCTACTAATTGATTTTAATGATTAAGTGGCAGCTGCAGACCGCCTAGTCACATACAACTCAATATATTGCTTTTCCGCTAAGTTGTTAACCCCTTTACCCCCAAGGGTGGTTTGCACGTTAATGACCAGGCCATTTTTTACAATTCTGACCACTGTCCCTTTATGAGGTTATAACTCTGGAACGCTTCACCGGATCTTGGCGATTCTGACATTGTTTTTTCGTGACATATTGTACTTTATGATAGTGGTAAAATTTCTTTGATATTACCTGCGTTTATTTGTGAAAAAAATGGAAATTTGGCGAAAATTTTGAAATTTTGCAATTTTCCAACTTTGAATTTTTATGCAATTAAATCACAGAGATATGTCACACAAAATACTTAATAAGTAACATTTCCCACATGTCTACTTTACATCAGTACAATTTTTTGGAACCAAAATTTTTTTTTGTTAAGGAGTTATAAGGGTTAAAAGTTGACCAGCAATTTCTAATTTTTACTACACCATTTTTTTTAGGGACCACATCTCATTTGAAGTCATTTTGAGGGGTCTATATGATAGAAAATAACCAAGTGTGACACCAGTCTAAAAACTGCACCCCTCAAGGTGCTCAAAACCACATTCAAGAAGTTTATTAACCCTTCAGGTGTTTCACAGGAATTTTTTGAATGTTTAAATAAAAATGAACATTTAACTTTTTTTCAAAATTTTTTTACTTCAGCTCCAATTTGTTTTATTTTACCAAGGTTAACAGGAGAAAATGGACTGCAAAATTGTTGTACAATTTGTCCTGAGTACACCAATACCCCATATGTGGGGGTAAACCACTGTTTGGAAGCATGGCAGAGCTCGGAAGCGAAGGAGCATCGTCTGACTTTTCAATGCAAATTTGACAGGAATTGAGATGGGACGCCATGTTGCGTTTGGAGAGCCACTGATGTGCCTAAACATTGAAACCCCCAACAAGTGACACCATTTTGGAAAGTAGACCCCCTAAGGAACTTATCTAGATGTGTGGTGAGCACTTTGACCCCACACATCCTAGCTTCTTCCGTGCTGGGAAGACGCCCCCGGAAGAAGCTAGGGCGAAACGCGCGTTGGGGCGCTGGGAACAAGCCAGGGCGGATGCACACTATCTACAATCGGCTTTAGGTAATATTAGCATCTTAACTATTAACCTACCTCTTATTGTGATCGGTCAGTTGCTATCTGAACGGTGGGGATTCTCTGGTTATATGTTAAACTTTAATGATACATAGGATGGCCATATAATCACGGGACATAATTGATATAGAGTGGAGGCAGATAGCACTATTAGATTTAACTTTATATGTTCTATGAGATGGCTAGCTTTTGACTTTAGTATATATGTGCTTTATTAGTCTGATGAGAATACAGTGTGTGTCTTATGGCTTTCCCATGGGGTATTATCCGGAAGAAATGAAGTAGTCTTTTAAAATGTATATGTATTGTTCTTCATTGTTTTTCATTTTGTTTGTTTCTGTAATAAAATTTATTTAGTTTTTTAATCTATGGTTTGCTTCTTTGGGATGACAGTTACTTTACTGCCATCTTGTGGTTGTTCATAGCTAAAATAAATGTCTACACATAGTATAGGGGTATATATGTATATATATATATGTATATATATATGTATATATATATGTCAGTGAGACACATATATGTATATATATTAATATTTCACACAGCGCTAGATAGCTTAAAAGCCTGTAATTCAATTGCTGGCTTTTGCTATCTCCTTCTCAAACCCGACATGATATGAGACATGGTTTACATACAGTAAACCATCTCATATCCCTTTTTTTTGCATATTCCTCACTACTAATGTTAGTAGTGTGTATGTGCAAAATTTGGGCGCTCTAGCTATTAATTTAAAGGGTTAAATCGCTTAAAAAATTGGCGTGGGCTCCCGCGCAATTTTCTCCGCCAGAATGGTAAAGCCAGTGACTGAGGGCAGATATTAATAGCCAAGAGAGGGTCCATGGTTATTGCCCCCCCCCCGGCTAAAAACATCTGCCCCCAGCCACCCCAGAAAAGGCACATCTGGAAGATGCGCCTATTCTGGCACTTGGCCACTCTCTTCCCATTCCCGTGTAGCGGTGGGATATGGGGTAATGAGGGGTTAATGTCACCTTGCTATTGTAAGGTGACATTAAGCCAGATTAATAATGGAGAGGCGTCAATTATGACACCTATCCATTATTAATTCAATAGTAGGAAATGGTTAAAAAACACACACACATTATTACAAAGTCTTTTAATGAAATAAATACACAGGTTGTGTTTTTATACGCTGAGTGTGACACCGGCCTTAGATGGAATGGTCTGCAGGCGTCACGTTGCGTTTGCAGAGCCCCTAATGTACCTAACCAGTAGAAACCCCCCACAAGTGACACCATTTTGGAAAGTAGACCCCTTAAGGAACTTATCTAGATGTGTTGTGAGAGCTTTGAACCCCCAAGTGTTTCACTACAGTTTATAACGCAGAGCCGTGCAAATAAAAAAAATAATTTCCACAAAAATTATTTTTTAGCCCCCAGTTTTGTATTTTTCCAAGGGTAACAGTTGAAATTGGACCCTAAAAGTTGTTGTCCAATTTGTCCTCAGTACACTGATACCCGATATGTGGGGGGAAACCACCGTTTGAGCGCATGGCAGAGCTCGGAAGGGATGGAGCATCATTTGGAATGCAGACTTAAATGGATTGGTCTGCAGGTGTCACATTGCGTTTGCAGAGCCCCTAATGTACCTAAACAGTAGAAACCCCCCACAAGTGGGACCCCATATTGGAAACTAGACCCCCCAACGAACTTATCTAGATGTGTTGTGAGAACTTTGAACCCCCAAATGTTTCACTACAGTTTTTAACGCAGAGCTCGGAAGGGAAGGAGCACTGTTTTACTTTTTCAACGCAGAATTGGCTGGAATTGAGATCGGACGCCATGTCGCGTTTGGAGAGCCCCTGATGTGCCTAAACAGTGGAAACCCCCCAATTATAACTGAAACCCTAATCCAAACACACCCCTAACCCTAATCCCAACGGTAACCCTAACCACACCTCTAAGCCTGACACGCCCCTAACCCTAATCCCAACCCTATTCCCAACCGTAAATGTAGCCCCAACCCTAACCCTAACTTTAGCCCCAACCCTAACCCTAACTTTAGCCCCAACCCTAACTGTAGCCTTAACCCTAGCCCTAACCCTAGCGCTAACCCTAGCCCTAACCCTAGTCCTAACCCTAACTCTAACTCTAGCCCTAACCCTAATGGAAAAATGGAAATAAATACATTTTTTTAATTTTTCCCTAACTAAGGGGGTGATGAAGGGGGGTTTGATTTACTATTTACAGCGGGTTTTTTAGCGGATTTTTATGATTGGCAGCCTGTTATGAACAGGTGATTCAGAATCACAATGGACCTGGTGGTTACGAGCACAGAAAATGACCTGATAGTTGCTAATCACATAGGACGAGCTCTGAGACGTGGGAACTCTGCTGACCGCAATCCCTAATCCTATCATACCACACTAGAGGTAGCCGTGGAGCGCTCCTGACCAGACCTAGGCGCCTCAGGCACAGCCTGAGAAACTAGCTAGCCCTGAAGATAGAAAAATAAGCCTACCTTGCCTCAGAGAAATTTCCCAAAGGAAAAGGCAGCCCCCCACATATAATGACTGTGAGTTAAGATGAAAATACAAACACAGAGATGAAATAGATTTTAGCAAAGTGAGGCCCGACTTACTGAATAGACCGAGGATAGGAAAGATAGCTTTGCGGTCAGCACAAAAACCTACAAACAACCACGCAGAGGGGGCAAAAAGACCCTCCGCACCGACTAACGGTACGGAGGTGCTCCCTCTGCGTCTCAGAGCTTCCAGCAAGCAAGAAAAACCAATATAGCAAGCTGGACAGAAAAAATAGCAAACAAAAGTAACACAAGCAGAACTTAGCTTATGCAGGGCAGACAGGCCACAAGAACGATCCAGGAGAGAGCAAGACCAATACTGGAACATAGACTGGAGGCCAGGAGCAAAGAACTAGGTGGAGTTAAATAGAGCAGCACCTAACGACTTAACCTCGTCACCTGAGGAAGGAAACTCAGAAGCCGCAGCCCCACTCACATCCACCAGAGGAAGCTCATAGACAGAACCAGCCAAAGTACCACTCACGACCACAGGAGGGAGCTTGACCACAGAATTCACAACAGTACCCCCCCTTGAGGAGGGGTCACCGAACCCTCACCAGAGCCCCCAGGCCGACCAGGATGAGCCAAATGAAAGGCACGAACCAGATCGGCAGCATGAACATCAGAGGGAAAGACCCAGGAATTATCTTCCTGACCATAACCCTTCCACTTAACCAGGTACTGGAGTTTCCGTCTCGAAATACGAGAATCCAAAATCTTCTCCACTATATACTCCAACTCCCCCTCAACCAAAACCGGGGCAGGAGGATCAACGGATGGAACCACAGGTGCCACGTATCTCTGCAACAATGACCTATGGAATACGTTATGGATGGAAAAAGAAGCTGGAAGGGTCAAACGAAAAGACACAGGATTAAGAACCTCAGAAATCCTATACGGACCAATGAAACGAGGCTTAAACTTAGGAGAGGAAACTTTCATAGGAATGTAACGAGATGAGAACCTGTAATGATTAGGCAATTCAGTACCACAATGGACATAGCGATCAGAGCACATACAGTGATCTGACAATAACCCAAAAACATAGAACGAGCTCTGAGACGTGGGAACTCTGTTGACCGCAATCCCTGATCCTCTCCAACAACACTAGAGGCAGCCGTGGATTGCGCCTAACGCTCCCTATGCAACTCGGCACAGCCTGAGAAACTAGCTAGCCTGAAGATAGAAAATAAGCCTACCTTGCCTCAGAGAAATACCCCAAAGGAAAAGGCAGACCCCCCACATATAATGACTGTGAGTTAAGATGAAAAGACAAACGTAGAGATGAAATAGATTTAGCAAAGTGAGGCCCGACTTTCTGAACAGAGCGAGGATAGGAAAGGTAACTTTGCGGTCAACACAAAACCCTAAAAAACCACACAAAGGGGGCAAAAAGACCCTCCGTACCAAACTAACGGCACGGAGGTACACCCTCTGCGTCCCAGAGCTTCCAGCAAAACAAATAGATAAGCTGGACAGAAAAAACAGCAAACAAAATAGCAAAGGAAAACTTAGCTATGCAGAGCAGCAGGCCACAGGAACGATCCAGGAGAAAACAAGTCCAATACTGGAACATTGACAGGAGGCCAGGATCAAAGCACTAGGTGGAGTTAAGTAGAGCAGCACCTAACGACCTCACCACATCACCTGAATGAGGAAACTCAGAAGCCGCAGTACCACTTTCCTCCACCAACGGAAGCTCACAGAGAGAATCAGCCGAAGTACCACTTGTGACCACAGGAGGGAGCTCTGACACAGAATTCACAACAGTACCCCCCCTTGAGGAGGGGTCACCGAACCCTCACCAGAGCCCCCAGGCCGACCAGGATGAGCCACATGAAAGGCACGAACAAGATCGGGAGCATGGACATCAGAGGCAAAGACCCAGGAATTATCTTCCTGAGCATAACCCTTCCACTTAACCAGATACTGGAGTTTCCGTCTTGAAACACGAGAATCCAAAATCTTTTCCACAATATACTCCAACTCCCCCTCCACCAAAACCGGGGCAGGAGGGTCAACAGATGGAACCATAGGTGCCACGTATCTCCGCAACAATGACTTATGGAATACATTATGTATGGAAAAAGAATCTGGAAGGGTCAGACGAAAAGACACAGGATTAAGAACCTCAGAAATCCTATACGGAGAAACGAAACGAGGTTTAAATTTAGGAGAGGAAACCTTCATAGGAATATGACGAGAAGATAACCAAACCAGATCCCCAACACGAAGTCGGGGACCCACACAGCGTCTGCGATTAGCGAAACGTTGAGCCTTCTCCTGGGACAAGGTCAAATTGTCCACCACATGAGTCCAAATCTGCTGCAACCTGTCCACCACAGTATCCACATCAGGACAGTCCGAAGACTCAACCTGTCCTGAAGAGAAATGAGGATGGAACCCAGAGTTGCAGAAAAATGGCGAAACCAAGGTAGCCGAGCTGGGCCGATTATTAAGGGCGAACTCAGCCAAAGGCAAAAAGGACACCCAGTCATCCTGATCAGCAGAAACAAAGCATCTCAGATATGTTTCCAAGGTCTGATTGGTTCGTTCGGTCTGGCCATTAGTCTGAGGATGGAAAGCCGAGGAAAAAGACAAGTCAATGCCCATCCTACCACAAAAGGCTCGCCAAAACCTCGAAACAAACTGGGAACCTCTGTCAGAAACTATATTCTCTGGAATGCCATGTAAACGAACCACATGCTGGAAGAACAATGGCACCAAATCAGAGGAGGAAGGCAATTTAGACAAGGGTACCAGATGGACCATCTTAGAAAAGCGATCACAGACCACCCAGATGACTGACATCTTTTGAGAAACGGGAAGATCTGAAATAAAATCCATAGAGATATGTGTCCAAGGCCTCTTCGGGACCGGCAAAGGCAAAAGCAACCCACTGGCATGAGAACAGCAGGGCTTAGCCCGAGCACAAATCCCACAGGACTGCACAAAAGTACGCACATCCCGCGACAGAGATGGCCACCAAAAGGATCTAGCCACTAACTCTCTGGTACCAAAGATTCCAGGATGACCAGCCAACACCGAACAATGAACCTCAGAGATAACTTTATTCGTCCACTTATCAGGGACAAACAGTTTCTCCGCTGGACAACGATCAGGTTTATTAGCCTGAAATTTTTGCAGCACCCGCCGCAAATCAGGGGAGATGGCAGACACAATTACTCCATCCTTGAGGATACCCGCCGGCTCAGACAAACCCGGAGAGTCGGGCACAAAACTCCTAGACAGAGCATCCGCCTTCACATTTTTAGAGCCCGGAAGGTACGAAATCACAAAGTCAAAACGGCCAAAAAACAGCGACCAACGAGCCTGTCTAGGATTCAAGCGCTTGGCAGACTCGAGATAAGTCAAGTTCTTATGATCAGTCAATACCACCACGCGATGCTTAGCTCCTTCAAGCCAATGACGCCACTCCTCGAATGCCCACTTCATGGCCAGCAACTCTCGGTTGCCCACATCATAATTTCGCTCAGCAGGCGAAAACTTCCTGGAAAAAAAAGCGCATGGTTTCATCACTGAGCAATCAGAACCTCTCTGCGACAAAACAGCCCCTGCTCCAATCTCAGAAGCATCAACCTCGACCTGGAACGGAAGAGAAACATCTGGTTGACACAACACAGGGGCAGAAGAAAAACGACGCTTCAACTCTTGAAAAGCTTCCACAGCAGCAGAAGACCAATTGACCACATCAGCACCCTTCTTGGTCAAATCGGTCAATGGTTTAGCAATACTAGAAAAATTGCAGATGAAGCGACGATAAAAATTAGCAAAGCCCAGGAACTTTTGCAGACTTTTCAGAGATGTCGGCTGAGTCCAATCATGGATGGCTTGGACCTTAACAGGATCCATCTCGATAGTAGAAGGGGAAAAGATGAACCCCAAAAATGAAACCTTCTGCACACCAAAGAGACACTTTGATCCCTTCACAAACAAAGAATTAGCACGCAGGACCTGAAAAACCGTTCTGACCTGCTTCACATGAGACTCCCAATCATCCGAGAAGATCAAAATGTCATCCAAATACACAATCAGGAATTTATCCAGGTACTCTCGGAAGATGTCATGCATAAAGGACTGAAACACTGATGGAGCATTGGCAAGTCCGAATGGCATCACTAGATACTCAAAATGACCCTCGGGCGTATTAAATGCAGTTTTCCATTCATCGCCTCGCTTAATTCGCACCAGATTATACGCACCACGAAGATCTATCTTGGTGAACCAACTAGCCCCCTTAATCCGAGCAAACAAATCAGATAACAATGGCAAGGGGTACTGAAATTTAACCGTGATCTTATTTAGAAGGCGGTAATCTATACAAGGTCTCAGCGAACCATCCTTCTTGGCTACAAAAAAGAACCCTGCTCCTAATGGCGACGATGACGGGCGAATATGCCCCTTCTCCAGGGATTCCTTCACATAACTGCGCATAGCGGCGTGCTCAGGCACGGATAAATTAAACAGTCGACCTTTTGGAAATTTACTACCAGGAATCAAATTGATAGCACAATCACAATCCCTATGCGGAGGTAGGGTATCGGACTTGGGCTCATCAAATACATCCCGGTAATCAGACAAGAACTCTGGAACCTCAGAAGGGGTGGATGACGAAATTGACAGAAATGGAACATCACCATGTACCCCCTGACAACCCCAGCTGGACACCGACATGGATTTCCAATCTAATACTGGATTATGGGCTTGTAGCCATGGCAACCCCAACACGACCACATCATGCAGATTATGCAACACCAGAAAGCGAATAACCTCTTGATGTGCAGGAGCCATGCACATGGTCAGCTGGGTCCAGTACTGAGGCTTATTCTTGGCCAAAGGCGTAGCATCAATTCCTCTCAATGGAATAGGACACTGCAAGGGCTCCAAGAAAAACCCACAACGCTTAGCATACTCCAAGTCCATCAAATTCAGGGCAGCGCCTGAATCCACAAATGCCATGACAGAATACGATGACAAAGAGCAGATCAAGGTAACGGACAGAAGAAATTTTGACTGTACCGTACCAGTGGTGGCAGACCTAGCGAACCGCTTAGTGCGCTTAGGACAATCAGAGATAGCATGAGTGGAATCACCACAGTAGAAACACAGCCCATTCAGACGTCTGTGTTCTTGCCGTTCAACTCTGGTCAAAGTCCTATCGCACTGCATAGGCTCAGGTGATACCACCAAATGGTGCACAGATTTACGCTCACGCAAGCGTCGACCGATCTGAATGGCCAAAGACATAGACTCATTCAGACCAGCAGGCATAGGAAATCCCACCATGACATCCTTAAGGGCTTCAGAGAGACTCTTTCTGAAAATCGCTGCGAGCGCACCTTCATTCCATTGCGTGAGTACGGACCACTTTCTAAATTTCTGACAATATACCTCTATCTCATCCTGACCCTGACAAAGAGCCAGCAAATTTTTTTCTGCCTGATCCACTGAATTAGGTTCATTGTACAGCAATCCAAGCGCCAGGGAAAACGCATCGATATTACTTAATGCAGGATCTCCTGACGCAAGAGAAAATGCCCAGTCCTGAGGGTCGCCACGCAAAAAAGAAATGATGATCCTAACTTGTTGAACTGGGTCACCAGAGGAGCGAGGTTTCAAAGCCAGAAATAGTTTACAATTATTTTTGAAACTCAGAAATTTAGTTCTATCTCCAAAAAACAAATCTGGAATAGGAATTCTCGGTTCTAACAAAGAATTCTGAACCACAAAATCCTGAATATTTTGTACTCTTGCCGTGAGCTGATCCACACATGAAGACAGACCTTTAATGTCCATTGCTACACCTGTGTCCTGAACCACCCAAATGTCTAGGGGAAAAAAAAGGCAAAACACAGGGCAGAGAAAAAAAAATGGTCTCAGAACTTCTTTTTTCCCTCTATTGAGAATCATTAGTACTTAGGCCTCCTGTACTGTAATGATTAGGCAATTCAGTACCACAATGGACATAGCGATCAGAGCACATACAGTGATCTGACAATAACCCAAAAACATAGAACGAGCTCTGAGACGTGGGAACTCTGTTGACCGCAATCCCTGATCCTCTCCAACAACACTAGAGGCAGCCGTGGATTGCGCCTAACGCTCCCTATGCAACTCGGCACAGCCTGAGAAACTAGCTAGCCTGAAGATAGAAAATAAGCCTACCTTGCCTCAGAGAAATACCCCAAAGGAAAAGGCAGACCCCCCACATATAATGACTGTGAGTTAAGATGAAAAGACAAACGTAGAGATGAAATAGATTTAGCAAAGTGAGGCCCGACTTTCTGAACAGAGCGAGGATAGGAAAGGTAACTTTGCGGTCAACACAAAACCCTAAAAAAACCACACAAAGGGGGCAAAAAGACCCTCCGTACCGAACTAACGGCACGGAGGTACACCCTCTGCGTCCCAGAGCTTCCAGCAAAACAAATAGATAAGCTGGACAGAAAAAAGAGCAAACAAAATAGCAAAGGAAAACTTAGCTATGCAGAGCAGCAAGCCACAGGAACGATCCAGGAGAAAACAAGTCCAATACTGGAACATTGACAGGAGGCCAGGATCAAAGCACTAGGTGGAGTTAAGTAGAGCAGCACCTAACGACCTCACCACATCACCTGAGGGAGGAAACTCAGAAGCCGCAGTACCACTTTCCTCCACCAACGGAAGCTCACAGAGAGAATCAGCCGAAGTACCACTTGTGACCACAGGATGGAGCTCTGCCACAGAATTCACAACAACAACCAAACCAAATCCCCAACACGAAGTCGGGGACCCACACAGCGCCTGCGGTTAGCGAAACGTTGAGCCTTCTCCTGAGACAATGTCAAATTGTCCACTACATGAGTCCAAATCTGCTGCAACCTATCCACCACAGTATCCACACCAGGACAGTCAGAAGACTCAACCTGCCCTGAAGAGAACCGAGGATGGAAACCAGAATTGCAGAAAAACGGCGAAACCAAAGTAGCCGAGCTGGCCCGATTATTAAGGGCGAACTCAGCCAAAGGCAAAAAGGACACCCAATCATCCTGATCAGCAGAAACAAAACATCTCAGATATGTTTCCAAGGTCTGATTGGTTCGTTCAGTCTGGCCATTTGTCTGAGAATGGAAAGCCGAGGAAAAAGACAAATCAATGCCCATCCTAGCACAAAAGGCTCGCCAAAACCTCGAAACAAACTGGGAACCTCTGTCAGAAACGATGTTCTCTGGAATGCCATGTAAACGAACCACATGCTGGAAGAACAATGGCACCAAATCAGAGGAGGAAGGCAATTTAGACAAGGGTACCAAATGGACCATCTTAGAGAAGCGATCACAAACCACCCAAATGACTGACATTTTTTGAGAGACGGGGAGATCCGAAATAAAATCCATAGAGATATGTGTCCAGGGCCTCTTCGGGACTGGCAAGGGCAAAAGCAACCCACTGGCACGAGAACAGCAGGGCTTAGCCCGAGCACAAATCCCACAGGACTGCACAAACGAACGCACATCCCGTGACAGAGACGGCCACCAAAAGGATCTAGCCACCAAATCTCTGGTACCAAAGATTCCAGGATGACCAGCCAACACCGAACAATGAACCTCAGAGATAACTCTACTCGTCCATTTATCAGGAACAAACAGTTTCTCCGCTGGGCAACGGTCAGGTCTATTAGCCTGAAATTTTTGCAGCACCCGCCGCAAATCAGGGGAGATCGCAGACAAAATTACCCCCTCCTTGAGAATACCCGCCGGCTCAGGCAAACCCGGAGAGTCGGGCACAAAACTCCTAGACAGGGCATCCGCCTTCACATTTTTAGAGCCCGGAAGGTACGAAACCACAAAGTCAAAACGGGAGAAAAACAGCGTCCAACGAGCCTGTCTAGGATTCAACCGTTTGGCAGACTCGAGATAAGTCAAGTTCTTGTGATCAGTCAAGACCACCACGCGATGCTTAGCTCCTTCAAGCCAATGACGCCACTCTTCGAATGCCCACTTCATGGCCAGCAACTCTCGATTGCCAACATCATAATTACGCTCAGCAGGCGAAAACTTCCTGGAAAAGAAGGCGCATGGTTTCATCATCGAGCCATCAGAACTTCTTTGCGACAAAACAGCCCCTGCTCCAATTTCAGAAGCATCAACCTCGACCTGGAACGGGAGCGAAACGTCTGGTTGGCACACTGTTGTGAATTCTGTGGTCAAGCTCCCTCCTGTGGTCGTGAGTGGTACTTCGGCTGGTTCTGTCTATGAGTTTCCGCTGGTGGATGTGAGTGGGGCTGCGGCTTCTGAGTTTCCTTCCTCAGGTGACGAGGTTAAGTTCTTTGTTCCTGGCCTCCAGTACTGTTATGAACAGGTGATTCAGAATCACAATGGACCTGGTGGTTACGAGCACAGAAAATGACCTGATAGTTGCTAATCACATAGGACGAGCTCTGAGACGTGGGAACTCTGCTGACCGCAATCCCTAATCCTATCATACCACACTAGAGGTAGCCGTGGAGCGCTCCTGACCAGACCTAGGCGCCTAAGGCACACAGCCTGAGAAACTAGCTAGCCCTGAAGATAGAAAAATAAGCCTACCTTGCCTCAGAGAAATTTCCCAAAGGAAAAGGCAGCCCCCCACATATAATGACTGTGAGTTAAGATGAAAATACAAACACAGAGATGAAATAGATTTTAGCAAAGTGAGGCCCGACTTACTGAATAGACCGAGGATAGGAAAGATAGCTTTGCGGTCAGCACAAAAACCTACAAACAACCACGCAGAGGGGGCAAAAAGACCCTCCGCACCGACTAATGGTACGGAGGTGCTCCCTCTGCGTCTCAGAGCTTCCAGCAAGCAAGAAAAACCAATATAGCAAGCTGGACAGAAAAAATAGCAAACAAAAGTAACACAAGCAGAACTTAGCTTATGCAGGGCAGACAGGCCACAAGAACGATCCAGGAGAGAGCAAGACCAATACTGGCACATACACTGGAGGCCAGGAACAAAGAACTAGGTGGAGTTAAATAGAGCAGCACCTAACGACTTAACCTCGTCACCTGAGGAAGGAAACTCAGAAGCCGCAGCCCCACTCACATCCACCAGAGGAAGCTCATAGACAGAACCAGCCAAAGTACCACTCACGACCACAGGAGGGAGCTTGACCACAGAATTCACAACAGCAGCCGTCACACACTGAAAGACTGTTTTTATTGCAAAAAATATTTTTTGTGTTACCACATTTTGAGAGCTATAATTTTTCCATAGTTTGGTCCACAGAGTCATGTGAGGTGTTGTTTTTTGCGGGACGAGTTGACATTGTTATTGGTAACATTTTAGGGCACGTGACATTTTTTGATCGCTTTTCATTCCGATTTTTGTGAGGCAGAATGACCAAAAAACAGCTATTCATGAATTTCTTTTGGGGGAGGTGTTTATACCGTTCCGCGTTTGGTAAAATTGATAAAGCAGTTTTATTCTTCGGGTCAGTACGATTACAGCGATACCTCATTTATATAATTTTTTTATGTTTTGGCGCTTTTATACGATAAAAACTATTTTATAGAAAAAATAATTATTTTTGCATCGCTTTATTCTGATGACTATAACTTTTTTATTTTTTCACTGTTGATGCTGTATGGCTGCTTGTTTTTTTGCGGGACAAGATGACGTTTTCAGCGGTACCATGGTTATTTATATCCGTCTTTTTGATTGCGTGTTATTCCACTTTTTGTTTGGCGGTATGATAATAAAGCGTTGTTTTGGTTTTTTTTACCGCGTTCACTGAAGGGGTTAACTAGCGGGACAGTTTTATAGGTGGGGTCGTTACGGACGTGGCGATACTAAATATGTGTACTTTTATTGTTTTTTTCTTATTTAGATAAAGAAATGTATTTATAGGAACAATATTTTTTTTTTGGGGGGGGGGGGGAATTTTGGGGGGAATTTTTTTAAATTTTTTTTACACATGTGAATATTTTTTTTTTACACTATAACATTGCCCCAGGGGGGCATAATGTTATAGTGTAAGATCGCTGATCTGACACTTTGTGCTCTGAGCAGGCGCTGTGAAGCCACCTCCCTCCCTGCAGGACCCGGATGCCGCTGCCATCTTGGATCTGGGCCTGCAAGGAGAAGGAAGAGGTAAGAGACCCTCGCAGCAACGCGGTCACATCGCGTTGTTGTGGGGGTCTCAGGGAAGCCCGCAGGGAGCCTCCTCCCTGCGCGATGCTTCCCTATACCGCCGGCACACCGCGATCATGTTTGATTGCGGTGTGTCGGGGGTTAATGTCCGTGACCGCTCCTGGCACGTTGTGCCGGATGTCAGCTGCGATAGTCAGCTGACACCCGGACGCGATCGGCCGCGCTCCCCCCGTGAGTGAGGCCGATCGCTATGACGTACTATCCTGTCGGTGGTCATACGGGCCCACCCCACCTCGACAGGATAGTACGTCATATGTCAGAAAGGGGTTAAAGTCAATCACTAGTGCTACAAAAAGTTGCAGTGTATTCCAGTCATTACAGTCTTTGGGGCTCTTCACATCTGTGATTTTTATTTTATGTGAAATGTGTCTGCAAAAAAAGTTGACATGTCTGTTTTTGATCGAAGTCACAATTCAAACACAACCACTCAAATAAATGGGTTCATGAAAAAAAAAAAAACGGACAGCGCACGGATACCATCCATGTGTAATCTAAGTGATGTTATTTTTTTTTTTAAGGCCACATTCACATGTCAGTATTTGGTCAGTATTTTACCTCAGTATTTATAAGCCAAAACCAGGAGTTGATCAATTAGAGGAAAAGTATAATAGAAAGACGTCACCACTTCTGTATTTATCACCCACTCCTGGACTTGGCTTACACATTCTGAGGTAAAAAAAATGACCAAATACTGAACCTGTGAACGTATGGCCTCAAGGATATGATTTTTGAAACTTTAAGGATTAGGCCATGTGCGCATGTTGAGTATTTGGTGAGTATTTTACCTCAGTATTTGTAAGCCAAAACCAGGAGTGGAACAATTAGAGGAAAAGTATAATAGAAACATATTCACCACTTCTGCATTTATCACCCACTCCTGGTTTGGCTTACAAATACTGATGTAGAATACTGATTGAATACTGAATATGTGAATGTGGCCTAAGTGGAAGAAACTTGAAAAAAAAACTGATGCCACACACATGGTGAAAACAAACACACAGAACAAAAATAACTGAAAAACAGATTCAGAAAAAAAACCAAAAACATTTATTGGATGCTAAACAAAAAGACATCCGGATGAGGCCTAAATCTCACGAAAAAGCAGGTCCCAGAACCCTGTTTCATTAAATATGTGGTTGCTAATACTCCGCTCTGATACATATCTGTTAGGCTATGTGCACACGCTGCGGATTTGACGTTGCGGATTTGCATCAGTTTTCCATGCGGTGTACAGTACCATGTAAACCTATGGAAAACAAAATCTGCTGTGCTCATGCTGCGGAAAATACTGCACTAAAACGCTGCTGTTTATTTTCCGCAGCATGTCAATTCTTTGTGCAGATTCCTCAGTGTTTTACACCTATTCCTTAATAGGAATCCGCAGGTGTGAAAGCGCAGGCAAATCCACACAAAATCTGCAGTAAATCCGTGGAAAATCCGCAGGGAATCCGCAGGTAAAATGCAGGTCATTTTACCTGTGGATTATGCTAAATCCGCAAACTAATCCACAATGCGTGCACATACCCTTAGAGTTGTACAAAAAGTATCATATGACCTTGGTTCTGTCTGTGGCCGTGAGACCACAGTCCTGTGAACCTCATCGAACCTGCCAGGATCCAGAAACCTCTTCTGATTAGTACTGTAGGTCTAGTGTTAATATAATCTATCTATAAAAAAAAAACTAACCAGCACTGACCTCCAAACAGTGTGAACAAGTGCAAGCAGCAATGACTGTACAATGTACAAAAAAAAGCACAGCAGCACTCTGCAAGGGCCAAAATATATGCAAACTCTGAATACATGAGATCTAACCTGGCTAATTCATGTGTGCCCATCAACCATGGCACGGTGACACTTCTCTGATGGGTACCTAACCTAATATTTATCAAACACGCCTCTCCCGGGCTTCAAGTCTACATTTTAAATGGGCAGGTAGGTCTTTTGTAGTTGTTGATGGGCATACATGAATTGTCCAATTTTCGCACTAAGAACCTTCATTTTTGTAAATGCATTTTGTTTATTTGCGAAAATGCAGTTCAGATCTCATGTATTCAGTGTTTGCATATATTTTGGCCCTTACAGAATGCTGCTGTGCTTTTTTTGTCTATCTATCTAGGGCAGCACTGTGGCTCAGTGGTAGCACTGCAGCCTTGCAGCGCTGGGGTCCTGGGTTTCCTCCGGGTTCTCCGGTTTCCTCCCACATTTCAAAGATATACTGATAGGGATTCTAGATTGTCAGCCCCATTGGGGACAGTGATGATAATGTGTGCAAACTGAAAAGCACTGTGGAATATGTTAGCGCTATATAAAAAATAAAGATTATCATTATTTATTATCTATCTATGTTATCTATTTATTATCTATGTTATCTGTTATCTATCTATCTATTATTTATGTTATCTATCTATTATCTATGATCTATCTATGATCTATCTATCTATCTATCTATCTATCTATCTATCTATCTATCTATCTATCTATCTATCTATCTATCTATCTATCTATTATCTATCTATATATCTATTATCTATGTTAGAAAAAGAAAACAAAAAGCAGCACCAAAAGAAAACAAGGGGTGCAAAAAATCCTTCCAGGTATATACCAAACCTCATTCTATAGTCCAAAAAATGAAGGCAGCACTCCAATAGGAAAAAAAGAAAGTGATTTATTGGCCCATGTGCGACGTTTCAGTCCAGGATGTGGACCTTTCTCAAGCTTGAAATGTCGCACATGGGCAAATAAATCACTTTCTTTTTTTCCTATTGGAGTACTGCCTTCATTTTTTGGACTATATTATCTATGTTATCTATTATCTATGTTATCTATTATCTATCTATCTATCTATCTATCTATCTATCTATCTATCTATCATTTATGTTATCTATCTATTATCTATCTATTATCTATGATTTATCTATGTTATCTATCTATTATCAAATCTATCTATCTATTATCTATGTTATCTATTATCTATGTTATCTATCTATTATCTATCTATCTATCTATCTATCTATCTATCTATCTATCTATCTATCTATCTATGTTATCTATCTATCTATCTATCTATCTATCTATCTATCTATCTATCTATCTATCTATGTTATCTATCTATCTATCTATCTATCTATCTATCTATCTATCTATCTATCTATCTATCTATCTATCTATCTATCTATCTATCTATCTATCTATCTATCTATGTTATCTATCTATCTATCTATCTATCTATCTATCTATCTATCTATCTATCTATCTATCTATGTTATCTATCTATCTATCTATCTATCTATCTATCTATCTATGTTATCTATTATCTATCATCTATTATCTCTATCTATTATCTATCATCTATCTATTATCTATCTATCTATCTATCTATGTTATCTATCTATCTATCATCTATTATCTCTATCTATTATCTATCATCTATCTATTATCTATCTATCTATTATCTACCTATCTGTCTACCAAACAAAGAGCACTTTAGTGAATACTTGCAAAGCAAAAAAATACAGACTTTTATTCACCCCTGTGCAGTGACATGATTTCGGATAATTTTCCTCATTTAAAAAAAAGACAAACTATAATATTTTAGACTAATTTGTTAGATTTGCTTCTCTTTATCTACTTTTAGGACTCATGTGAAAATCTGATGTGGTTTTAGGTCGAATCTATGCAAAAAAAACCCAGAGAATTCTGAGGGGTTCACAAACCTTTGCGTACCACCCTATCTAATATTTACATTGCTGTGATAAAAAAACTTTTGCCCATCACCCTATTTTTTTAAACCGAAATAATGGAAATTTAAGATACAGACAACATGGGATGCATTTGTAAAATGAATATATATTTTTATTATCACTTAGTTTTTAGTGGAAGAAAAATATAGCCAAATCTGAAATATCCAACATCTGTGACATAAGGGAAAAGCACAAGGACCCTTACCTGTTCTCCCAGTATTGTGTGAACTTCTACTGCTTTCGACCATACAACCTACTATACATTGTATTTTTAAGAGGCAGTTTGTGCCATTTTTACAAATTTATAGTCTCTTCATAACAAGTCTTTCATCTGGGGAAATTCTCCCTTGGAGCTCATCTAGAAATTGTGGCCTCAGGAAAACATCCCACATGATAAGATACATTTCCCAAATTGACTCTTATCCCATATGTCATTAGCTTCTATTCAAACCAAAGAAATACATTAAAAAATCACAAAATTAAACTTCAGTTTTGGAGGGTTTATTTATTTACTCTGGGGTCTTGGGTATATAATCAACAAACCCATCGGTGTTAGCATGTTGTTCCATACTTGCTATTTTTTTTATATTACACTTCACCTTTCCTCCTCCTTCTGTTGTAATCTCTTACGTATCTCATAGTTATATAAGTTGAAAAAGACCTAGGTCCATCAAGTTCAACCTTTCTCCACCTTTCTCCATCATGAGACAAGCTTTGCCTAAATTATTTTGTTAGGTTCACCTGGTGAGGTGGATTCACAAAACCGCAGATCAGGGTGGACGCACAGACCCAGGGCATAGCAGGCGGGAGGCAGGTGAAACAGTAAGGACCCGGACAATAAGCTATGCTGGTCGGCAGACAAGCAAGCAGGGCAGGACACACCGGAAGCCACAAAACCAGGAGGGTAGATGAAGAGGAGAATGGCAGGTCTAAGGCAGCACACAGATGTAGGTAGTAAGATCCACAGCAAAATAAAGCTTAATGTGAACAAGTTGTGATGCTTACAGCAAACGATGGATCAACCAACAGGAAGCAAGTGGATGGTTAACCAGCAGGTCTGAGGGTTTTTGGGACATGTGGGTGAGTGCTGACAAAAATTAAAAAAAAACACAGAATAAGAAAATGGCCTTTCCCCTAGTAGGAGTCCCCTAGTAGAGGCATCACTTGTCAATTAAACTTTTCTCACAGTGGTTACAGGTTTAGGGTAAAGATATTTTGGAAAGTGATAATTTATTGTTTTATTCTACTACTTTAATATTTTCAATTTCAACTTTGTTTCAGTTTTTGATAAGGAAGACATTGGGGAATGCCAGGTACAAAGAAACATTTTAAAATTATTATCTTAGGACATTCGCACAATATAGACATTTCTTTGACTTTCGGAAAGGTCTATGCCCTTCTTGACTTTCTAAATGGGGCCATAAAAGTTAAGGTTAGGCGAAGAAGAGTTGAGTCCAAATTATAGTAAAAGATGTGGCAGAAAGTCTACTCTTGTATCTGGGCCCCTTCAAGGGGAAGAAGCTTCCCCAGATATGGAGGCAGAGTATAATGCAGACGTGGCCAAAAGTGTTGTCACCCTTGACATTGTTCCAGAAAATGATGTATTTCTCCCAGAAAATTATTGCAATTATACAATGTCATGCACAGTGTAGGAAAGACTAAGTGCAACACGAAGGGATGAGGGGAGGAGAGCCCAATACTAGGGAAGGGGAGAGTGGAGACCCCCAAGGCAGATCTAACATCACCGTTTGCCCTAAACGTCCCTATATAGGTTCTGCACCTATTTCCGAGCAGAACCTAATCCCTGCCTGACCCTGACAATAAGCCCTACTTAGGGAATGATGAGGTGTGCACTAGTCAATCCCCACTACCACTAAAGACAGCTGGGATAGACGAACAAGGGGAACACTTATCTTGAGTAGACTCAGAAATTCAACATATATCCTCCCACAACACCAAAGAGGAAGATAGCTGACTGCTATAGCTCCAAGACTCAACAGGGGGAAATGGAAATATCACCGGCAACTTCCAGCAGCAGGCTGGGAGTCTATAAACACCCCGGTCAAGGTATGTCAATTAGAGCCGGAGAATGGTTTCCACTGGGTCAAAAAGTCAGAAGCGTTAAGAAGGTGTCTGCAAAGACAAACGCAGAGACCTTCTGCAGCTAGGTGCAGTGCGACTGTCTGCAGCTTCTGACATACCTGTGACACACAAGTTTTGTTAGGTAATGTTCACATTTGCATTGCGTCGGGCGCAGGTTCGGCGACGCATAGCGACGCATGCGTCATGCGCCCCTATATTTAACATGGGGGTGCATGGACATGCGTTGTCTTGCGTTTTGTGATGCATGCGTCATTATTGGCGCAAGCGTCAGGGCGCAGAGGGCGCTGCATGTTGCATTTTTTTGCATCCAAAATCAAGCCAAAAATGGATGCATGCGTCACAAAACAATGCGTTTTTGCATGCGTTGTGCGTTGCGTCGCCGCCGCAACGCCCAACAACGCAAATGTGAACGTAGCCTTATACACATGTTTATTTCCTTTGTGTCTATTGGAACAACACAAAAAACATTAAAAAAAAGGCAAATTGGACATAATTTCACAGAAAATCCCCAAAATGATTTTACAGATTGTCCAGGGTCAATATTATTATTATTATTATTATTTATTATTATAGCGCCATTTATTCCATGGCGCTTTACATGTGAGGAGGGGTATACATAATAAAAACAAGTACAATAATCTTGAACAATACAAGTCACAACTGGTACAGGAGGAGAGAGAACTCTGCCCGCGAAGGCTCACAATCTACAAGTATTGACTCAGATCTCATAATTTGCACTGATGAGGGGAAACACCCCGAAACACTGAGTTTGCAAATTGAAATTCTGGTTTGGCTTTTATCCTAAGTCGTTAAGGGCTAGTAAAGTCAGAGCTGGAATATAATATCTAATGTCTAGCAGAGGGATACAATGAGACATCTAAGGGTGTGCTTGATTATAGGGGAATTCTGGATGAATTGTATTACTTGCACAAAGGGGGAAAAAAACGAAACAAAAGGAGTTTTATATAAAAGTATTTTATTTTACAATGTGATGTATACATTGTTTTGGGGGTGAGAGAAGGGAGGGGAAGAATGGACCAGAAGGACTACCTCATTACAGGAAACAATGGACATGTGGATACTTCCTAGAAGAAACCTGAAAGAAATAATTCAATGTATTTTTTCTTAAATGTGAGTTAGATAGGGAGGGCTGGGATAGGTTGGGATTGGGGATGAAAGTTTGCTTTAAAAATGTTCAATAAAAAATTATATCATTAATAAAAAAAAAATCGTTAAAGGGGCAATAGTGACTTTTAGGCCGGAGTCACATTACCGTAGAATACAGCTGAGTACTATGCGAGAAAACATCGCCTAGCACTCAACCCAGTGTTAATTTATGGGGCAGCGCACATCACCGTTTATTTTCTCAGACGTATTTGGCGTGCGTGTAAAATCTCCTCAGGCTGCGATTGGCACCAAGAATCGCCAATGCAAACCTATGGGTGCGAGAAAACAAATCGCACAGCACTCGGACCATGCGACTGCTGTCCGATGTTTACGCACTGATGTCCTTTGAAAAGCCGGCAACCCATGTAAAATACAGTAAAATCACATTGACAGGTTAGAATATAATAGATAAATATATAGATATATATACACATAGAATAGATACAGGTGCTTCTCTTTAACCCCTTTACCCCCAAGGGTGGTTTCCACGTTATGGACCGGGCCAATTTTTACAATTCTGACCACTGTCCCTTTATGAGGTTATAACTCTGGAACGCTTCAACGGATCCTAATGATTCTGACATTGTTTTCTCGTGACATATTGTACTTCATGATAGTTGTAAAATTTCTTTGATAGTACCTGCGTTTACTTGTGAAAAAAAATGGAAATTTGCCGAAAATTTGGAAAAATTCGCTATTTTCCAACTTTGAATTTTTATGCCCTTAAATCACAGAGATATGTCACACAAAATACTTAATAAGTTACATTTCCCACATGTCTACATTACATCAGCACAATTTTGGAACCAACATTTTTTTTGTTAGGGAGTTATAAGGGATAAAAGTTGACCAGCAATTTCTCATTTTTACAACACCATTTTTTAAGGGACCACATCTCATTTGAAGTCATTTTGAGGGGTCTATATGGTAGAAAATACCCAAGTGTGACATCATTCTAAAAACTGCACATCTCAAGGTGCTCAAAACCACATTCAAGAAGTTTATTAACCCTTCAGGTGTTTCACAGGAATTTTTGGAGTGTTTAAAAAATATGAACATTTCACTTTTTTTCACAAAAAAATTACTTCAGCTCCAATTTGTTTTATTTTACCAAGGGTAATAGGAGAAATTGGACCCCAACAGTTGTTGTCCAATTTGTCCTGAGTACACTGATACCCTATATGTGGGGTAAACCACTATTTGGGAGCATGGCAGAGCTCAGAAGGGAAGGAGCGCCATTTGACTTTTCAATGCAAAATTGACTGGAATTGAGATGGGACGCCATGCCGCGTTTGGAGAGCCCCTGATGTGCCTAAACATTGAAACCCCCCACAAGTGACACCATTTTGGAAAGAAGGCCCCCTAAGGAACTTATCTAGATGTGTTGTGAAAACTTTGAACCTCCAAGTGCTTCACTACAGTTTATAATGCAGAGCAGTGAAAATAAAAATTATTTTTTTTCCACAAAAATTATTTTTTTAGCCCCCAGTTTTGTATTTTCCCAAGGGTAACAGGAGAAATTGGACCCCAAACATTGTTGTCCAATTTGTCCTGAGTACACTGATACCCCATATGTAGGGGGGAACCACCGTTTGGGCAGAAGCTCGGAAGGGAAGGAGCGCCATTTGGAATGCAGACTTAGATGGAATGGTCTGCAGCCATCACGTTGCATTTGCAGAGCCCCTGATGTACCTAAACAGTAGAAACCCCCCACAAGTGACCCCATATTGGATACTAGACCCCCCAAGGAACTTATCTAGATGTGTTGTGAGAACTTTGCACCCCCAAGTGTTTCACTACAGTTTATAACGCAGAGCCGTGAAAATAGAAAAAAAATTTCCACAAAAATTAGTTTTTAGCCCCCAGTTTTGTATTTTCCTAAGGGTAACAGGAGATATTGGACCCAAATGTTGTTGTCCAATTTGTCCTGAGTACGCTGATACCCCATATGTGGGGGGAACCACCGTTTGGGTGCATGGCATAGCTTGGAAGGGAAGGCGCGCCGTTTGGAATGCAGACTTAGATGGATTGGTCTGCAGGCGTCACATTGCGTTTGCAACTTATCTAGATGTGTTGTGAGAACTTTGAACCCCCAAGTGTTTCACTACAGTTTATAACACAGAGCCGTGAAAATAAAACATATTTTTTTTTCCACAAAAATTATTTTTAGCCCCGGGTTTTGTATTTTCCCAAGGGTAACAGGAGAAAGTGGACCCCAAATGTTGTTGCCCAATTTGTCCTGAGTACACTGATACCCCATATGTTGGGGTAAACTCCTGTTTGGGCGCACTGGAGAGCTCGGAAGGGAAGGAGCACTGTTTGACCTTTTCAACGCAGAATTGGCTGGAATTGAGATCGGACGCCATGTCGCGTTTTGAGAGCCCCTGATGTGCCTAAACAGTAGGAAACCCCAATTCTAACTGAAACCCTAACCCAAACACACCCCTAACCCTAATCCCAACCATAACCCTAACCACACCCCTAACCCTAATCCCAAACCTATTCCCAACCGTAAAAGTAATCCAAACCCTAACTTTAGCTCCAACCCTAACCCTAACTTTAGCCCCACCCTAACCCTAACTTTAGCCCCACCCTAACCCTAACTTTAGCCACAACCCTTACCCTAACTTTAGCCCCAAGTCTAATTTAAGCCCCAACCCTAACCCCAATCCTAACTTTAGCCCCAACCCTAACCCTAACCCTAACTTTAGCCCCAGCCCTAACCCTAACTTTAGTCCCAACCCTAACCCTAATGGAAAAATGGAAATAAATACGTTTTTTTAAATTGTATTATTTTTCCCTAACTAAGGGGTGATGAAGAGGGGTTTGATTTACTTTTATAGCTTTTTTTGGTGGATTTTTATGATTGGCAGCCGTCACACACTAAAAGACGCTTTTTATTGCAAAAAAAATAGTTATATTATAGTATTAGCCCTAGCCCTAACCCTTGCCCTAACCCTAGCCCTAACCCTAGCCCTAACCCTAGCCCTAACCCTAACCCTAGCCCTAACCCTATCCCTAGCCCTAATGGGAAAATGGAAATAAATACATTTTTTTAATTTTTCCCTAACTAAGGGGGTGATGAAGGGGGGTTTGATTTACTTTTATAGCGGGTTTTTTAGCGGATTTTTATGATTGGCAGCCGTCACACACTAAAAGACGCTTTTTATTGCAAACAAAATAGTTTTTGCGTCTCCACATTTTGAGAGCTATAAATTTTCCATATTTTGGTTCACAGAGTCATGGGGTCTTGTTTTTTGCGGGACGAGTTGATGTTTTTATTGGTACCATTTACAGGCATGTGACATTTTTTGATTGCTTTTTATTCTGATTTTTGTGATGTAGAATGAACAAAAAACAGCTATTCATGAATTTCTTTTGGGGGGCGCTTATACTGTTCCGCGTTTGGTAAAATGGATAAAGCAGTTTTATTCTTTGGGTCAGACCAATTACAGCAATTCCTCATTTATATAATTTTTTTATGTTTTGGCCCTTTTATACGATAAAAACTATTTTATATATAAAACAATTATTTTGCATTGCTTTATTCTGAGGACTATAACTTTTTTATTTTTTCGTTGATGACGCTGTATGGCTGCTCGTTTTTTGCGGGACAATATGTCGTTTTCAGCGGTACCATGGTTATTTATATCAGTCTTTTTGATCGCGTGTTATTCCACTTTTTGTTTGGAGGTATGATTATAAAGTGTCGTTTTTTGCCTCGTTTTTTTTTTTTTTTTTACGGTGATCACTGAAGAGGTTAACTAGAGTGACAGTTTTATAGGTCGTGTCGTTACGGACATGGTGATACTAAATATGTGTACTTTTATTGTTTTTTTTTTATTTAGATAAAGAAATGTATTTATTGGAACCATATATATATTTTTTTTCTTTAGAATTTTTTTTTTTTTACACGTGTAAATATTTTTTTTTTAAACTTTTTTTTTTACTTTGTCCCTGGGGGAAGGGGGTGGGGGGGAGACATCACAGTATAGTGACAGATCGCTGATGTGACACTTTGATGTGCACTGTGTCAGATCAGCGATCACACAGGCACAACAGGAAGGCTTCCCAGCGCCTACTCTGAGCAGGCACTTGGAAGCCACCTCCCTGCAGGACACGGAAGGGCCCCCGCGGCCATTTTGGATCCAGGCCTGCATAGAGGAGGAGGTAAGAGAGTCTCAGGGAAGCACGCAGGGAGCCCCCTCGCTGCGCGATGCTTTCCTATGCCGCCAGAACATTGCGATCATGTTTGATCGCAGTGTGCCAGGGGTTAATGTGCCAGATGTCAGCTGCGATAGTCAGCTGACACCCGTCCCCGATCAGCCGCACTCCCCCCGTGAGCGCAGCTGATCGGTGATGACGTACTATCCTGTCGGTGGTCATACGGGCCCATACCACCTCCGCGGGATAGTACGTCCGATGTCAGAAAGGGGTTAAATTAGAATATTATCAAAAAGTTAATGTAATGTAGGAAATTTTAGAGCCCTTCATGCTTCCCTCTGCCAACAATCTTTTTGGAGATGGAAATTTCATTCTCCAGCAGGACTTGGCCCCTGTCCACACTGCCAAAAGTACCAATACCTGGTGCAAAAACAACAGCATCACTGTGCATGATTGGCAACAAACTCGCCTGACCTTAACCCCATAGAGAATCTATGGAGTATTGTGAAGAGGAAGATGAGAGATACCAGACCCAACAATGCAGACGAGCTGAAGGCTGCTATCAAAGCAACCTGGGCTTCCATAACACCTCAGCAATGCCACAGGCTGATCGCCTCCATGCCACGCCGCATTGGTGTAGTACTTGATGCAAAAGGAGCCCCGACCAAGCATTGAGTGCATTTACTGAACATACATTTCAGTAGGCCAACATTATTGTTATAAAGTATTCTAATTTACTAAGATAATGACTTTTGGGTTTTCATTGGCTGTAAGCCATAATCATCAACATTAACAGAAATAAACACATGAAATAGATCACTCTGTTCTAAATGACTCTATAATATATGAGTTTCACTTTTTGTGTTGAAGAACTAAAATAAATTAACTTTTTGATGATATTCTAATTTTATGAGAAGCACCTGTAGTTAACAGTAATTTTTTTGGAGTAAGGTTTTATGGTAACTTGTAATTCTTTGCTTTGAGATATTGAATTGCTTTGTAAACTACTTTCATTGTTTATTACTGTTATGAACATGTTTATATTGTTACTGATAAAAATTAAGTGGTAGAATCAGGGGTAGATTGTATTGGGAAGGGCACATTTTGTTAGTTTACTGCTTTTACTATTCAGTTCTCACTCATTGCTGTGTTACAGATAAGGAAAGTGTGTGGTCCATTTATGGAAAAGGAACCTATGTGGCCATTGGGGACCCGGACTGTGAAACACGGAGGTATGAATCCAGCCTTATCGCAAACTCTCATTTGTCGTTGTCGGTGGACATGGCATTCAGTTTCATGCAGTAGCTGCACCGTGCGACCATGCCCTTAGAATATATTCAGTGTTAAGGTTCAGACCACATTAAAAACACAATCTAAAAAACTGCATGATGCATTTATTTTTCGTGTTTTACATGTAAAATCGCAATTGCGTAATTTTCTGATAAGAGCCCATTAAAACAATTTTATATACACCTAAAATACAACGTTTGATTATAACTTTAGAGATATTCACTGATTATGGCATAGTTTCTTCCCGAAGAATGACCCAATGGCGGCTTTTACCTCTTGGTTTCTCAAGGTATATATAATCGGATTTAATAAGGGTGTCAGCACTGTGTAAAACATGGACACCATTTTATCAGCCGCATAAGAAACCGAAGGCCTCAAGTAGATGAAGACAGATGGTCCGAAGAAGAGGGTGACGACGATGAGGTGGGAGGCGCAGGTCGAAAAAGCTTTGCCCATCCCTTTGTCAAACTTGATATTTACAAGGGTTCTGATAATTCGCATGTAGGAGATGAGTAAGACGATAAAGCACAATGAGGCTATGAGGCCACTGTTTGCCACAAATACGATCTCGATGATGACGGTTTCAGAGCAGGATAGTACAGACAAGGGGTGGATGTCACAGAAGAAAAGGTCAATGGTGTTCGGGCCACAAAACTTCAGTTGACAGGTTAATATTATCTGGATGACGGAGTGTAAAAAGCTGGCGACCCAGCACACAGCTTCCAGCCAGTAACACATAGTCCTGTTCATAATACTAGAATACCGTAGGGGGTTACATATGGCGACGTAACGGTCATAGGCCATGACGGTAAGAAGGATGCACTCAGTTCCTGCAAAGAAGTGTAAGAAGAAGAGCTGCGTGATGCAGGAGCTGAGGGAAATGGTGTTTCTCTTTGATAGAAAGTCCACCAGCATCTTAGGGACGGTCACGGTAGCGTAGCACAGGTCCACCAAAGATAACTTACCGAGAAAATAATACATGGCCGAATGGAGACTGGCCTCAAAGTTCACCATTAGTATGATGAGAAGATTGCCGAGCAGTATAAGGAGGTAGATGATGAGCAGGAGGATGAACAAGGCGATACTAAAATTAGGGAAAGAGTCCAATCCAAGGAGAAAGAACTCCTCCACATTGTGCTGGTGGCTAGTATTCATCTTCTCCTTGTTTTATTCCTAAATGTCAAAGCAGGAAAGTGGAGTCATTTTTATGGTATAAGTTTCTCCTAAAAATATCAATCAGATGTACAATAAAAGTCATAACAATCTCAAGAAAAATCAGGTTCTTGTTCGCAGTTTTTGTAGACGTGGTTTTCTGTTGGCCTCTCTGAAGAGCTATCTATAGGCCCCTATACACACTGGATGTAAGTCAGACAAACTCGTCAATTTTAGTCAGGACCAGATGATCATCTGATCCAATTTTGCCCAACATACAATGTTGGGGTAGATGGGATTGGGCAGTGGGAATATCATAAGATTATCCTTCTGCTTTCAGGTGAGATAAGACTCCTCTGACAGTGGCTTTTTCCTCTCTCCCTGTCGAAAACACATGAACAGTCAACCCAGCTGAGCACTCAGGGGTATGGGGAAATTGGGAGTGATACTTTATGTGTCTACCGAATGAATTTTCAGCCAACAGTTACCCCCTGTGCGCCCGCCTGCTGTTAATAAAATACTCACCCGGCTCCCTCCCAGCGTCCTGTCCTCGCCGCACCTTCTCCTGTATGAGCGGTCACGTGGTGCCACCCATTACAGTGATGAATATGCGGCTCCACCCCTATGGGAGGTGGAGCCGCATATTCATGACTGTAATCGGCGGCACCACGTGACCACTCATACAGGAGAAGCTGCGGCGAGGACAGGTCGCTGCGAGGGAGCCGGGTGAGTATTTTATTAACAGCGGGCGGGCGCACAGGGGGTAGGAGGGGGGTGGGGACAGGGATCTTTATTTAAAACACGAAAAAAACAAAAAAAAAAAGGATTTTTCATATATTCTTTCCAGCGAACGCTGCTGGAGAGAAGATATGAATGGCTGCTTCAGCACCATAGGGGGGTGACAGCGCTTACTGTAGCACTGTCTCCTGCATGGCACACGGACTGCACACGGACAGCATCCGTGTGCGGTACGTGTTTTACATGGACCCATTGACTTTAATGGGTCAGTGTAATCCGTGCGCTCCCACGAACACTGACATGTCTCCGTGTTTTGCACACGGACACACGGTCCGTGAAAACACGCTGACATGTGCAGAGACACATTGATTTCAATGTGTCTACGTGAGTCAGTGTCTCCGGTACGTGAGGAAACTGACACCTCACGTACCGGAGCCACTGACATGTGAAATCGGCCTTATATAGAGATTGACGCCTTTGATTGTCTCCTCAGCACTGACTGAAAGTTGGCCCTAATGCTGAGTGAGAACATTTTTTCCTCCCTATCACAGATTATTTACAGTGCCATGTAAATGTTTGGGCACCCCGGGTCAAAATTACTGTTACTGTGAACAGTTATGAAAGCTGAAGATGAAATTATCTCTAAAAGTCCTGAAGTTAAAGATGACACGTTTCTTTTATATTTTAGGGAAAAAAAAAATATTGTCATTTTTTAAATTTTAAAAATTGCAAAAAGGAAAACGGGCCCCTTGGAGATTTGTGGGCTCAGATAACCTTGACCAAGTTTTCAGACTTTCTCATAAATATCAGTCACACATGTCAAAAAAATCCTATCAGTGATGTTATGGTCGATGGGATGTCCTAATGGCCTCATGTTCCTTCATGGATAGAATACAGTGGAATGTAAAAGTTTGAGCACCCCTGGTCAAAATTACTATTATTGTGAATAGTTAAGCAAGTTGAAGACAAAATGATCTCTAAAAGAGCCAACGTTAAAGAACACACATTTCCTTTGTCTTTTAGGGAAAAAAATATATATATTGCCATTTTTTCCATTTTAAAAATTACTAAAAGAACCTTAATTAGCCTGTTAGGGTTATGGCTCATTCACTATCCTCGTTAGGAAAGGCCAGGTGATGCAAATTTCACAGTTTTATAAAAACCCAGCCTCCTCTAACCTTGTGCCAAAAAAACAGCAGCCAAGGGTTCTTCTAAGCAGCGGCCTAGCACAATGGAAAGAAAATGAAAATGGTGGAGGCCCACAAAGCAGAAGGCTATAAGAAGATAGCAAAGCGTTTTCAAAGTGTCCCTTCCTCAGTTCGAAATGTATTAAAAATTGGCAGGTAACAGGAACACTGGAGGTCAAGATAAAGTCTTGAAGGCCAAGCAAAATTTCAGTGAGAGCTGCTCGTGGGATTGCTAAAGAGGTAAATCAGAACCCCCACTTGACTGCAAAAGATCTTCAGAAAGATTTAGCAGGCTCTGGACTTGTGGTACACTGTTCTACTGTTCAGAGACCCCTGCACAAATATGGCCTTCATGGAAGAGTCATCAGCAGAAAACCTCTCCTGCATTCTCACTATAACATTTAGCATCAGAAGCATGCAAAAAAAAAACATCTAAACAAGTCTGATGCATTTTGGAAACAAGTCCTTTGGACCGATAAGGTTAACATAAAACTCTTTGGTCACAAAGATCAAAGGTATGTGGAGAAAAAAGGGCACAGAATTTCAGGAAAAGAACAATCATGCTTAGGAGTTGTGCTGCAGCCAATGCACGGGGGACATTTCCTAAGTAGAGGGAAGAATTGATTCTTGATGAAAACATAACACCATCTGTATAAAAACTGAAGATGAAAAGAGGATGGCTTCTACAAATGGATAATGATCCTAAATACACGTAAAGCTGAAGGTTTTACAATGGCCCTCAGAGTCCCCTGATCTGGACATTATTGAAAATCTGTGGCTAGACATCAAAATAGCAGAGCCTGCAAGACGAGGAATCTTACAGAACTGGAAGAATGGATGAAAATCCCTCGTAACAAGAATTGAAAGGCTGGCTGTAGGCTGGCTACAAAAAGTGTTTACAAGCTGTGATACTTTGAAAAGGGGGTGCTCCTAGGTACTAATCATGCAGGGTGCCCAAACTTTTGCATTGGAGCATTTTCCTTTTTGTAATTTTTAAAATGTAAAAGATGAAGATAAACACATATATACATATATACATATATACACACATATATATATATATATATATATATATATATATACAGACCAAAAGTTTGGACACACCTTCTAAATTAAAGATTTTTCTGTATTTTCATGGCTATGAAAATTATAAATTCACACTGAAGGCATCAAAACTATGAATTAACACATGTGGAATTATATACTTAACAAAAAGTGTTAAACAACTGAAAATATGTCTTATATTCTAGGTTCTTCAAAGTAGCCACCTTTTGCTTTGATGACTGCTTTGCACACTCTTGTAGAATTGAGAGTCCTCAGTAGTTGATGCCTTTTAATGGCTAACTGAAAAAATGGTAACAAATTGCAAGCTTTCGAGACTACACAGGTCTCTTAATCAGGCAAAGACTAAAACAAGTTCTGAAGAATCCCATATTTATGCACAACATAGAGAAGAAAAAAAAAGGGGGAAAACCATGGATAAGACAGGTGACATGAAGCAGAATTATCATGAGTGATAAAGAGTTATGTCCATAAATCCGTGCGACACATTCATTCCTACAGTGAGAGTGTCAAAGGTCGTCATCAGTTTATATTCCCATACTTTTCTGCCTCTCTGAGATTTGAAGATACCTTTTAACATAAGTAATTTCATGTGTCGCACGGATTTATGTCTTTTTACATCAACTAAGGAACTTGCCCCTCAGACTATGAGGGGTCATCACAACAGAGACCCTAATCAGAGGACAATAAAACATTCCTTATCTAAGAGCTGGCCCAATATTTATGGACATAACTGTTTATCACCCATGATAATACTGCTTCATGTCACCTGTCTTATCCATGGTTTTCCTCCTTTTTTTCTCTCTATGTTGTGCATAAATATGTGATTCTTCAGAATTTGTTTTAGTCTTTGCCTGATGAAGAGACCTGTGTAGTCTCGAAAGACACGGTGGTTGGAACCAAAGATCTCAAATTTGGACTCATCAGACCAAAGCACAGATTTCCACTGGTCTAATGTCCATTCCTTGTGTTCTTTAGCCCAAACAAGTCTCTTCTGCTTGTTGCCTGTCCTTAGCAGTGGTTTTCTAGCAGCTATTTTACCATGAAGGCCTGCTGTACAAAGTCTCCTCTTAACAGTTGTTGTAGAGATGTGTCTGCTGCTAGAACTCTGTGTGGCATTGACCTGGTCTCTAATCTGAGCTGCTGTTAACTGGAGATTTCTGAGGCTGGTGACTCGGATAAACTTATCCTCAGAAGCAGAGGTGACTCTTGGTCTTCCTTTCCTGGGGCGGTCCTCATGTGAGCCAGCTTCTTTGTAGCGCTTGATGGTTTTTGCCACTGCACTTGGGGACACTTTCAAAGTTTCCCAATTTTTCGGACTGACTGACCTTCATTTCTTAAAGAAAGGATGGCCACTTGTTTTTCTTTACTTAGCTGCTTTCTTCTTGTCATAATACAAATTCTAACAGTCTATTCAGTAGGACTATCAGCTGTGTATCCACCAGACTTCTGCACAACACAACTGATGGTCCCAACCCCATTTATAAGGCAAGAAATCCCACTTATTAAACCTGACAGGGCACACCTGTGAAGTGAAAACCATTCCCGGTGACTACCTCTTGAAGCTCATCAAGAGAATGCCAAGAGTGTGCAAAGCAGTCATCAAAGCAAAAGGTGGCTACTTTGAAGAACCTAGAATATAAGACATAATTTCAGTTGTTTCACACTTTTTGTTAAGTATATAATTCCACATGTGTTAATTCATAGTTTTGATGCCTTCAGTGTGAATGTACAATTATCATAGTCATGAACATACAGAGAAATCTTTGAATGAGGTGTGTCCAAACTTTTGGTCTGTACTGTATATATATATATATATATATATATATATATATATATATATATATATACCTAAAATACAAAGGAAATGTGTCATCTTTCACTTAAGGCCTTTTAGAGATCATTTCATCTTCAACTTGCTTAGCTGTTCACAATAACAGTAATTTTAATCAGGGGTGCCCAAACTTTTACACACCACTGTATCTCGTATATATCTACTATATAATTGTCTAAGGGTCACTTACTCCCCGCAGTCACTGCCCGGCGCCCGCATACTCCCCTCCAGCCACCGCTAACACAGGGTTAATGCCGGCGCTAATGGACCGCATTATGCCACAGGTAACGCACTCCGTTACCGCCGCAATTAACCCTGTGTGTACCCAACTTTTTACTATTGATGCTGCCTATGCGGCATCAATAGTAAAAAATGTAATGTTAAAAATAATAAAAAAACAAAAAACCTGCTATACTCACCCTCCGTTGTCTGCAGAGCCGGCCGCCATCTTCCGCTCCCGGCGGTGCATTGCGAAATTACCCATCTTGGTAATTTCGCAATGCATCCTGGGAACGGAAGATGGCAGCAGCCGCGCGCTACAAGGGGCCCTCGGATCCGAAGGTGAGTATGTTTATTTTTCATTTTTTAACCTGTGACATACGTGGCTGGGCAATATACTACGTAGCTGGGCAATATACTACGTGACTGGGCAATATACTATGTAGCTGGGCAATATACTACGTGGCTGGGCAATATACTACGTGACTGGGCAATATACTACGTGGCTGGACAATATACTACGTAGCTGGGCAATATACTACGTGACTGGGCAATATACTATGTGACTGGGCAATATACTACGTCACTGGGCAATATACTACGTGGCTCGTCAATGTACTACGTGGCTGTGCAATATACTACGTCACTGGGCAATATACTACGTGGCTGGACAACTGTTGTGGGTTCTGTTTTTGGGCTCCCTCTGGTGGTTACTGATGGTACTGGGTGACTTGTGTTCTCTGCGGTCTCTGGTGTCCACCTGTTCCATCAGGTTATGGGAGTTTCCTATTTAACCTGGCTTTTTTGTCATTTCCTCGCCGGCTATCAATGTAATCAGCGTGTCTTTTTACCTCTGCTCCCTGCGTCTGTTATCTTCAGGACAAGCTAAGTTTTGATTTTCCTGTTCCACGTTTTGCTTTATTTTTGTCTTAGTCCAGCTTGCAGATATGTGATTCCTTGCTGCTGGTTGCTCTAGTGGGCTGAAATTACTCCTCATGTTCCATGAGTTGGCACATGAGTTCAAGTAATTTCAGGATGGTTTTTTGAAGGGTTTTTCGCTGACCGCGCAGTTCACTTTTGTATCCTCTGCTATCTAGCTTTAGCGGGCCTCATTTTTGCTGATTCTATTTTCATAACTACGTATGTGCATTCCTCTCATTTCACCGTTATTACATGTGGGGGGCTGCTATTTCTGTGGGGTGTTTCTCTGGAGGCAAGTGAGGTCTGTGTTTCTTCTAATAGGGGAAGTTAATCCATTGGCTGGCGCGAGACGTCTAGGAATCATCGTAGGCACGTTCCCCGGCTACTGCTAGTTGTGTGTTTAGGTTCAGGATCGTGGTCAGCTCAGGTTCCATCACCCTAGAGCTTGTTTTGTTTTTGTGCTTGTCCTTTTGTGATCCCCTGCCATTGGGATCATGACAGTATAGCCGGCCTAATAAAATTGGTCATCGTTTTGGCTGAAGTAGGAGGAAAAGTAGTCTGAGGAAGTTTTTTTTTTTTTTTTTTTCTCCCTCCTCAGTGTTTGCTGCCCAGCCTTAATAGCAGCTTGGCTGCTTCTTTCCTCTTCTTAATCCTTGAATGGCTCTGACCTCAGCTGTTTATCATGGACGTCCAGAGTTTGGCTTCCAGCCTGAATAATCTTGCTGCTAAGGTTCAAAATATACAAGATTTTGTTGTACATACGCCTATGTCTGAACCTAGAATTCCTATCCCAGAGTTTTTTTCTGGAGATAGATCTAGTTTTCTGAATTTTAGGAACAATTGCAAGTTGTTTCTTTCCTTGAAATCTCGCTCCTCTGGAGACCCTGCTCAGCAGGTCAAGATTGTTATATCTTTCTGTGGCAGAGCTCCCTCCTGTGGTCACAAGTGGTACTTCGGCTGATTCTCTCTGTGAGCTTCCGTTGGTGGAGGAAAGTGGTACTGCGGCTTCTGAGTTTCCTTCCTCAGGTGATGTGGTGAAGTCGTTAGGTGCTGCTCTACCGAACCCTCACCAGAGCCCCCAGGACGACCAGGATGAGCCATATGAAAGGCACGAACAAGATCGGGAGCATGGACATCAGAGGCAAAGACCCAGGAATTATCTTCCTGAGCATAACCCTTCCACTTAACCAGATACTGGAGTTTTCGTCTTGAAACACGAGAATCCAAAATCTTCTCCACAATATACTCAAACTCCCAGTCCACCAAAACCGGGGCAGGAGGATCAATAGATGGAACCACAGGTGCCACGTATCTCCGCAACAATGACCTATGGAATACGTTATGTATGGAAAATGAATCTGGAAGGGTCAGACGAAAAGACACAGGATTAAGAACCTCAGAAATCCTATACGGACCAATGAAACGAGGTTTAAACTTAGGAGAGGAAACCTTCATAGGAATATGACGAGAAGATAACCAAACCAAATCCCCAACACGAAGTCGGGGACCCACACAGCGTCTGCGATTAGCGAAACGTTGAGCCTTCTCCTGGGACAAGGTCAAATTGTCCACTACATGAGTCCAAATCTGCTGCAACCTGTCCACCACAGTATCCACACCAGGACAGTCCGAAGACTCAACCTGCCCTGAAGAGAAACGAGGATGGAACCCAGAGTTGCAGAAAAACGGCGAAACCAAGGTAGCCGAGCTGGCCCGATTATTAAGGGCGAACTCAGCCAAAGTCAAAAAGGACACCCAGTCATCCTGATCAGCAGAAACAAAGCATCTCAGATATGTTTCCAAGGTCTGATTGGTTCGTTCGGTCTGGCCATTAGTCTGAGGATGGAAAGCCGAGGAAAAAGACAAGTCAATGCCCATCCTACCACAAAAGGCTCGCCAAAACCTCGAAACAAACTGGGAACCTCTGTCAGAAACGATATTCTCTGGAATGCCATGTAAACGAACCACATGCTGGAAGAACAATGGCACCAAATCAGAGGAGGAAGGTAATTTAGACAAGGGTACCAAATGGACCATCTTAGAGAAGCGATCACAGACCACCCAAATGACTGACATCTTTTGAGAGACGGGAAGATCTGAAATAAAATCAATAGAGATATGTGTCCAAGGCCTCTTCGGGACCAGCAAGGGCAAAAGCAACCCACTGGCACGAGAACAGCAGGGCTTAGCCCGAGCACAAATCCCACAGGACTGCACAAAAGAACGCACATCCCGCGACAGAGATGGCCACCAAAAGGATCTAGCCACTAACTCTCTGGTACCAAAGATTCCAGGATGACCAGCCAACACCGAACAATGAACCTCAGAGATAACTTTATTCGTCCACCTATCAGGGACAAACAGTTTCTCCGCTGGGCAACGATCAGGTTTATTAGCCTGAAATGTTTGCAGCACCCGCCGCAAATCAGGGGAGATGGCAGACACAATTACTCCCTCTTTGAGGATACCCGCCGTCTCAGATAAAGCCGGAGAGTCGGGCACAAAATTCCTAGACAGAGCATCCGCCTTCACATTTTTAGAGCCCGGAAGGTACAAAATCACAAAGTCAAAATGGGCAAAAAACAGCGACCAACGAGCCTGTCTAGGATTCAAGCGCTTGGCAGACTCGAGATAAGTCAAGTTCTTATGATCAGTCAAGACCACCACGCGATGCTTAGCTCCTTCAAGCCAATGACGCCACTCCTCGAATGCCCACTTCATGGCCAGCAACTCTCGATTGCCCACATCATAATTTCGCTCAGCAGGCAAAAACTTCCTGGAAAAGAAGGCGCATGGTTTCATCACCGAGCAATCAGAACTTCTCTGCGACAAAACAGCCCCTGCTCCAATCTCAGAAGCATCAACCTCGACCTGGAATGGAAGCGAAACATCTGGTTGACACAACACAGGGGCAGAAGAAAAACGACGCTTCAACTCTTGAAAAGCTTCCACAGCAGCAGAAGACCAATTGACCACATCAGCACCCTTCTTGGTCAAATCGGTCAATGGTTTAGCAATACTAGAAAAATTGCAGATGAAGCGACGATAAAAATTAGCAAAGCCCAGGAACTTTTGCAGACTTTTCAGAGATGTCGGCTGAGTCCAATCATGGATGGCTTGGACCTTAACAGGGTCCATCTCGATAGTAGAAGGGGAAAAGATGAACCCCAAAAATGAAACCTTCTGAACACTAAAGAGACACTTTGATCCCTTCACAAACAAAGAATTAGCACGCAGGACCTGAAACACCGTTCTGACCTGCTTCACATGAGACTCCCAATCATCCGAGAAGATCAAAATGTCATCCAAGTACACAATCAGGAATTTATCCAGGTACTCTCGGAAGATGTCATGCATAAAGGACTGAAACACTGATGGAGCATTGGCAAGTCCGAATGGCATTACTAGATACTCAAAATGGCCCTCGGGCGTATTAAATGCAGTTTTCCATTCATCGCCTCGCTTAATACGCACAAGATTATACGCACCACGAAGATCTATCTTGGTGAACCAACTAGCCCCCTTAATCCGAGCAAACAAATCAGATAACAACGGCAAGGGGTACTGAAATTTAACCGTGATCTTATTTAGAAGGCGGTAATCTATACAAGGTCTCAGCGAACCATCCTTCTTGGCTACAAAAAAGAACCCTGCTCCTAATGGCGACGATGACGGGCGAATATGCCCCTTCTCCAAGGACTCCTTCACATAACTCCGCATAGCGGCGTGCTCAGGCACAGATAAATTAAACAGTCGACCTTTTGGGAATTTACTACCAGGAATCAAATCGATAGCACAATCACAATCCCTATGCGGAGGTAGGGTATCGGACTTGGGCTCATCAAATACATCCCGGTAATCAGACAAGAACTCTGGAACCTCAGAAGGGGTGGATGACGAAATAGTCAGAAATGGGACATCACCATGTACCCCCTGACAACCCCAGCTGGACACAGACATGGATTTCCAATCTAATACTGGATTATGGACTTGTAGCCATGGCAACCCCAACACGACCACATCATGCAGATTATGCAACACCAGAAAGCGAATAACCTCCTGATGTGCAGGAGCCATGCCCATGGTCAGCTGGGTCAAGTACTGAGGCTTATTCTTGGCCAAAGGCGTAGCATCAATCCCTCTCAATGGAATAGGACACTGCAAGGGCTCCAAGAAAAACCCACAACGCCTAGCATACTCCAAGTCCATCAAATTCAGGGCAGCGCCTGAATCCACAAATGCCATGACAGAATACGATGACAAAGAGCAGATGAAAGTAACGGACAGAAGAAATTTTGACTGTACCGTACCAATGGTGGCAGACCTAGCGAACCGCTTAGTGCGCTTAGGACAATCAGAGATAGCATGAGTGGAATCACCACAGTAGAAACACAGCCCATTCTGACGTCTGTGTTCTTGCCGTTCAACTCTGGTCAAAGTCCTATCGCACTGCATAGGCTCAGGTTTAAGCTCAGGTAATACCGCCAAATGGTGCACAGATTTACGCTCACGCAAGCGTCGACCGATCTGAATGGCCAAAGACATAGACTCATTCAGACCAGCAGGCATAGGAAATCCCACCATGACATCCTTAAGGGCTTCAGAGAGACCCTTTCTGAAAATAGCTGCGAGCGCACCTTCATTCCATTGAGTGAGTACGGACCACTTTCTAAATTTCTGACAATATACCTCTATCTCATCCTGACCCTGACACAGAGCCAGCAAATTCTTCTCTGCCTGATCCACTGAATTAGGTTCATCGTACAGCAATCCGAGAGCCAGGAAAAACGCATCGATATTACTTAATGCAGGATCTCCTGACGCAAGAGAAAATGCCCAGTCCTGAGGGTCGCCACGTAAAAAATAAATAATGATCCTAACTTGTTGAACTGGGTCACCAGAGGAGCGAGGTTTCAAAGCCAGAAATAGTTTACAATTATTTTTGAAACTCAGAAATTTAGTTCTATCTCCAAAAAACAAATCAGGAATAGGAATTCTCGGTTCTAACATAGAATTCTGAACCACAAAGTCTTGAATATTTTGTGCTGTTGCCGTGAGCTGATCCACACATGAAGACAGACCTTTAATGTCCATCGCTACACCTGTGTCCTGAACCACCCAAATGTCTAGGGGAAAAAAAAGGCAAAACACAAAAAAATGGTCTCAGAACTTCTTTTTTTCCCTCTATTGAGAATCATTAGTACTTTTGGCCTCCAGTACTGTTATGATAAGGTAATTCAGTACCACAATGGACATAGAGGTCAGAGCCCATACAGTGACCTGACAATAACACAAAAACATTGAACGAGCTCTGAGACGTGGGAACTCTGCTGACCGCAATCCCTAATCCTCTCCAACCACACTAGAGGCAGCCGTGGATTGCGCCTAACGCTCCCTATGCAACTCGGCACAGCCTGAGAAACTAGCTAGCCTGAAGATAGAGAATAAGCCTACCTTGCCTCAGAGAAATACCCCAAAGGAAAAGGCAGCCCCCACATATAATGACTGTGAGTTAAGATGAAAAGACAAACGTAGAGATTAAATAGATTTAGCAAAGTGAGGCCCGACTTTCTGAACAGAGCGAGGATAGGAAAGGTAACTTTGCGGTCAACACAAAACCCTACAAAAACCACGCAAAGGGGGCAAAAAGACCCTCCGTACCGAACTAACGGCACAGAGGTACACCCTCTGCGTCCCAGAGCTTCCAGCAAGCAGGAAAAAACAAATAGACTAGCTGGACAGAAAAAAACAGCAAACAAAATAGCAAAGCAGAACTAAGCTATGCAGAGCAGCAGGCCACAGGAACGATCCAGGAGGAAACAGGTCCAATACTAGAACATTGACTGGAGGCCAGGATCAAAGCACTAGGTGGAGTTAAATAGAGCAGCACCTAATGACTTCACCACATCACCTGAGGAAGGAAACTCAGAAGCCGCAGTACCACTTTCCTCCACCAACGGAAGCTCACAGAGAGAATCAGCCGAAGTACCACTTGTGACCACAGGAGGGAGCTCTGCCACAGAATTCACAACATACTACGTCAAGGGGCAATATACTACGTGGCTGGGCAATATACTACGTCACTGGGCAATATGCTACGTGGTTTGGCAATATACTACGTCACTGGGCAATATGCTACGTGGTTGGGCAATATACTACGTGGCTGGGCAATATACTACGTGGACATGCATATTCTAGAATACCTGATGCGTTAGAATCGGGCCACCATCTAGTGTAAAAATATACAGCAGTAATGGAAAATACCATAGTTGTGCTAAGTAAATGATGTCTAGATTAAAGGATGATAGGATAAAAATCTGATGCATTTGTAAAATGTATACATTTTTTACATTTTAAATTTTTAATTACCGTATATTTATTTTATTATTGCTTATTTTTAGGAAAAAAAATGATTTAGCTGAATAATATTCCATACCTATGTTATAAGGAAAAAATATATACATTTGTATACATTTTAAACTTGTATTTATATTTAATTTTTATAATTGCTTAGTTATTTAAAGGAAAAAAATTATTTATATACTTTTGTTATACATTTAAAATTTTTAATTATATTTATTTTATTATTACTTATTTTTAGGGAAAAAATATGATTTAGCCGAATAATATTCTATACCTATGATATAAGGAAAAAAAGATCCTTACCTGTTCTTGCATTATTATGTGAACTTCCATTTTTTCCCCATACAAAATGACTGTACTTTTTCAAGAGGCAGTTTCTGCTGTGTTTTTTTTTCTTCAAATTCATAGTCTCTTTATAACAGATGATTTAAGCTGGGAAAGTGCTCCCTTGGTGCTAATCTGAAATTATGTTCTCATAATAGCATTGAAAATGATAAGATCCATTTCCCAGGTGCCTCTTATCCCACATGACATTAACTTTCTATTCAAAACAAAAGAATAAGTTGTGAAAAACTCTTAGTTAAAAATAAACTCAGTAGAAGTATGTTCCAGAATTTGTTTTGCTTAATTTCTTAACTTTAGGTTCTATGGTTTATAGCTAAGGCTACTTTCACAGTAGCGTTTTTTTTTAATATGTCGCAATGCGTCGTTTAGGGGAAAAAATGCATCCTGCAAAGTTGTTTGCAGGATGCGTTTTTGCCCCATAGAGCAAAATTACCGACGCATTGCGACGTATTGACACATGTCGCAACCATCGTGCGACAGTTGTGCCGTGTTGTGGCGGACCGCCGGGAGCAAAAAACGTTAAATATAAAGTTTTTTGCTGTCGACGGACCGCTTTTTCCAACCGCGCATGCGCGGCCGGAACTCCGCCCCCACCTCACAATGGGGCAGCGGATGCGCCGGAGAAATGCTTCCGCTGCAGCCGTTGTGCAGCGCATCAAACGCTAGCGTCGGAATCTCGGCCCGACGCAATGCGACGGGCCGAATCCGACGCTACTGTGAAAGTAGCCTAATAAGGACATTGGTGTTTGCAGGTCTTCTCCATTGTGTCTTACGTGGTGATGTGGATCTTCAAATCTCTTGGTCTAGATCAGTGTTCCCCAACTCCGGTTCTCAAGAGCCGAGCCACCAACAGGTCATGCTTTTAAGATTTCCTTAGTATTGCCCAGGTGATAATTGCATCACTTTCACAGACAATAATTCCATCACCTGTGAAATACTAAGGAAATCCTGAAAACATGACCTGTTGGTGGCTCTTGAGGACCGGAGTTGGGGAACACTGGTCTAGATGATCAGTTGTTATGCAGCACGGACCGATGATGTTGGTGCAGCATGAAGGTCCAGATGGAGCGCAGGGTTTGTCAGAGTCCATTCTCAGCGGTATGTCTGAGCTGTCTTAATGATATAATAGAGATCAGTATGTTACGGAGTCCAAACCAGAACTGACCAGCAGTATAGCAGAGAATTCAGCTTTGTAGCATTGCTGAGTTTGTGAAGCAGATCACGGAATCCAGTCACAACTAAACAGTTCACAATAGTGACATGGAAGCCAAATCCCTAAATACTCAGGTGTCCGCCTGCTGCCCGAGCCAGCCTAGCACAATGTCAGAGGTGCATGCAGGGTTGCTATTGCAACCGGACAGGCCAAGGAACAAAGAGCTGGGGGAAAAGGAGGGAGCAACCAGGAGGGGAGGAGGTTTGTGAGAAAACTCTACGCCTCCTATATTTTCGTTGGCTTGCTCCATTGGTGGAGCTTTGGATTCCATTTGTCAAAAAAGTCATCCCACTGGAAACTATTCTTGACTTTATCACTGTAGGTGATTGATAAGAAGCTTTATGGACGTTTGGTCTTCAACTAAAGGTACCTTCACACATAACGATATCGTTAAGGATATCGTTGCAACGTCACGCTTTTTGTGACGTAGCAACGATCCCGCTATTGATATCTTTATGTGTGACAGCGACCAACGATCAGGCCCCTGCTGGGAGATCGTTAGTCGTGGGGAATGATCAGGACCTTTTTTTGGTCGCTGATCACCCGCTGTCATCGCTGGATCGGCGTGTGTGACGTCACCGCTCTGCTTTACGGCCGGCGCTTACACAGTGCAGGGAAGCTGACGCCGGGGGACGTGACAGACATCGGAATGTGAGTATGTACTGTTTGTTTTTTTACTTTTACAATGGTAACCAGGGTAAATATCGGGTTACTAAGCGCGGCCCTGCCCTTAGTAACCCGATGTTTACCCTGGTTACCCGGGGACTTCGACATCGTTGAAGACAGTTTCAACGATGCCGAAGTCGTTCCCCTGATCGCTGGTCGCTGGAGAGAGTTATGTGTGACAGCTCCCCAGCGACCACACAACGACTTACCAACGATCACGGCCAGGTCGTATCGCTGGTCGTGATCGTTGGTAAATCGTTTAGTGTAACGGTGCCTTAAAATAAGAAAAGGAGTTTAGAAAACTTTGAAAAGGAAAAAAAAAAGTGAAGGGGGATTGCTGAAAATGAAGGGAGTCAAATCAAAGCCTCTAATTACAGTTGTCAGTTTATTATCTGGGAATGTCTATAGATATCAACATAAAAGTTTTCAAGTTGAGCACAGGTATACTCCCATGTGTACTGACTACTGACCACTGGGCACCAGCTCGGCGTTAAGATGGACAGAATGTTAGACCATTCATACAGATAATCTCCAACAATTGAGGAAGACAGCATTGACCACTTACAGAAGTTCCAATATTACTTCCTGCTATTTAAAGAAGTCGTCTATTTTTTTTTTATTTTTTCACGCCAGGAAATGTAATAGTAAAATGACCAATACTCCCCTCTATAAGCCATCAAAGTCCTCTCGGCTTATTTGTAGGCAGCTGATCACATGCCGTCTAAGTACATGACCGCTGAAGACAATCAGTGGCCATTGTGGTGATAACACATCATCTACGCCAGTGACCGCTGCAGCTATCGTTTGATCGGAGCAGGCGCCTGTTTAGGTAGCATGCGACTAGCTACCCAGATGGAGCTGGAAACAGGAACTTGAGCAGCAGCCCCTTAAAAGGGTGAGTACTAGCCATTTTATTGTTAATTAGCCCATTCCGTGATAGAAAGAGGGGATTATTTTGTTACCACGCAGATGTTCAGCTTTTGCACAGAAACGTAGGATATTCATAATTAAAACTTTGTAGAGTAAAAAAAAAGATGATTGTAGACGTGTACACAACTTTCAAAACACAAAGCCAATTGATCCATATGGAATTAATCAGCCATGTCTCATTAGAAGAAACTTACGTGCTCTTTAATCTCAGACATTTTCCTGTAATAGATCGTTAGGCCGATCAATATTCATCTATATTTTGTACCGACCCATTGTGGATTATTTCCTATGATAAAACAAAACATGGAACACAAGTAATACCAGTCTCTGAGTTCTTGTGTTGTACATGCAGCCATTTCTACAACCATGTTATTGTTATTATCATTATTTATTATTATAGCGCCATTTATTCCATGGCGCTTTACATGTGAGGAGGGATGTACATAATAAAAACAAGTACAATAATCTTAAACAATAAAAATCATGACTGGTACAGGAGGAGAGAGGACCCTGCCCGCGAGGGCTCACAATCTACAAGGGATGGGTGAGAATACAGTAGGTAAGGATAGAGCTGGTCGTGCAAGCGGTTTGGTCTATCGGTGGTTACTGCAGGTTGTAGGCAGGGCCGGACTGGCCATCGGGCAGTTCTGGCAAATGCCAGAAGGGCTGGTGCCAGTAGTGGGCCGCTGCGCGCATGCGGCAGCGGCCCCCCCACCAGCGCCGCTGCCGCATTCAACTATACCGTTGAATACAATGATGGAGGAGAGAGCTTCTGCTGTTGCTCCCTCTGCCATCATTCCCCGCTCTGCCTCTGACACTGGGGGTGCACGCGCACTCACTGTGTCTCAGGCAGTGCAGCGGCAGCCGCCGAGACAGAAGCAGGGAGCAACGCGGGCACGAGGAGAGGAATGTTTTTTTTTCTTTTACTGGACTGTGGGGCCAATCTGGGGGGGGGGGGGGTAAAGGAGAGATGCGGGCTGTGCTGTATACTACTGTGTGGGCTGTGCTATATACTACTGTGTGGGCTGTGCTGTATAATACTACTATGTGGGTTGTGCTATATACTACTGTGTGAGCTGTGCTATATAATACTACTATGTGGACTGTGCTGTATACTACTATGTGGACTGTGCTATATACTACTATGTGGGCTGTGCTGTATACTACTATGTGGGCTGTGCTATATACTACTGTGTGGGCTGTGCTATATACTACTATGTTGGCTGTGCTATATATAGTACTACTATGTGGGCTGTGCCATATACTACTATGTGGGCTGTGCTGTATACTACTGTGTGGGCTGTGCTGTATACTACTGTGTGGGCTGTGCTGTATACTACTATGTGGACTGTGCTATATACTACTATGTAGGCTGTGCTGTATACTACTATGTGGGCTGTGCTATATACTACTGTGTGGGCTGTGCTGTATACTACTATGTGGACTGTGCTGTTTACTACTATGTGGGCTGTGCTGTATACTATTATGTGGATGGTGCTATATACTACTATGTGGGCTTTGCTGTATACTACTATGTGGGCTGTGCTATATACTACTGTGTGGGCTGTGCTGTATACTACTATGTGGGCTGTGCTATATACACCTACGTGGGCTGTGCTGTATACTGTTATGTGGGCTGTGCTGTATACTGCTACGTGGGCTGTGCTGTATACTGCTATGTGGGCTGTGCTATATACTACTATGTGGGCTGGGGCTGTGCTGTATACTACTATGTGGGCTGTGCTATATACTACTGTGTGGGCTGTGCTGTATACTACTGTGTGGGCTGTGCTGTATACTACTATGTGGACTGTGCTATATACTACTATGTGGGCTGTGCTGTATACTACTATGTGGGCTGTGCTATATACTACTGTGAGGGCTGTGCTGTATACTACTGTGTGGGCTGTGCTATATACTACTACATGGGCTGTGCTGTATACTGCTATGTGGGCTGTGCTGTGTACTGCTACGTGGGCTGTGCTGTATACTACTGTGTTGGCTGTGCTATATACTACTGTGTGGGCTGTGCTGTATACTACTATGTGGGCTGTGCTGTATACTATTATGTGGACGGTGCTATATACTACTATGTGGGCTGTGCTGAATACTGCTATGTGGGCTGTGCTATATACTACTATGTGGGCTGTGCTGTATACTACTGTGTGGGCTGCTATATACTACTGTGTGGGCTGTGCTGTATACTACAACGTGGGCTGTGCTGTATACTACTACGTTGGCTGTGCTGAATACTGCTATGTGGGCTGTGCTGTATACTGCTACGTGGGCTGTGCTGTATACTGCTACGTGGGCAGTGCTGTATACTACTGTGTGGGAAGTTTTGTATACTACTGTGTGGGCTGCTATATACTACTGTGTGGGCTGTGCTGTATACTACAACGTGGGCTGTGCTGTATACTACTACGTTGGCTGTGCTGAATACTGCTATGTGGGCTGTGCTGTATACTGCTACGTGGGCTGTGCTGTATACTGCTACGTGGGCTGTACTGTATACTGCTACGTGGGCTGTGCTGTATACTACTACGTGGGCTGTGCTGTATACTACTGTGTGGGCTGTGCTGTATACTACTGTGTGGGCTGTGCTGTATACTACTATGTGGGCTGTGTTGTATACTACTGTGTGGGCTGTGCTGTATACTACTATGTGGCCTGTGTCATCTGCTATGCGGGTTGTGCTATATGCTATGCGGGTTCTGCTATATACTATGCGGGTTGTGCTATATACTATGCGGGTTGTGCTATATACTATGCGGGTTGTGCTATATACTATCCAATAGAAGAAAGAAAAAAAAATTCAGCAACACTTCAAAATCCAGTGGCGAGAAAACCTTAGTCTTTTATTTCAAGCGAATTGCATGGACAAGGTAAAGCAAGCAGGTACAGTGCAGATGGTACAGGCAGAGAAACAGGATGACGGCCGTTTCGCGTTATGCACGCTTCCACGTGTCCTTCTATTGGGTATGGGTGAGGATACAGTAGGTGAGGATAGAGCTGGTCGTGCAAGCGGTTTGGTCTATCGGTGGTTACTGCAGGTTGCAGGCTTGTCACACAAACGGTGTGGTTTTTTTTGGAGGTGTCTGCACCAAAATACGAACTAACAATCTTCTTTGATTATTACTTTTTTCTGCATTTTTTTATGCCTTTTTCCCATTTATTGGACGATTTTTTGTGCATATTTAAACCATTTTAATTCCCTTTTTTAATACTGATTCTGCACCAAAAAATGCATAGTTCATATGTGTGGGTAGAATTTATATGAAATCGCATCCACTTTGCCTGGATAGTTAAATGCATCAGATTTTCTGAATGCACAATGTGGTGTTTATTTATGCTATGTGTGAACATGGCCTCAAGCATTGCTACATTATCTTTGGTGTTTTAGCCACAATTATGCAGGAGCCTCGTTCACCCCATACCCGATCCTGCAATACTAAGTGGTAAGTTGGCCAAGTTCCCCCATAAGTACCTTCACTTCATAAAGGATAAGGGGCTGCTAAACACTGATCATCTTCACTGGGAACAAAGGATCACACATGCTGAAATAACATGCCTGATCCTTCGGGTGATCACATGGACAAAGACGGATTTATCTGCCGTTATTGACCGGGTTTCTCCGTGAAGCTGTGTAGGATCATCTAGTAAGGTCAGGCCATGTTGTTTCACTGGTAGAAGAATATCAGGGTTACATAAAGGGAAGGTCAGAGATTACAGCACTAACATCCCATACAACTGATTACATTATGCTTAGGTAAAGGGATCAATTAATGTTCTATTATAGAGAGCACATGGGCCAAAAAAACCCTCAAAAAACTATTGATGTATAAGGGGGGTCTGGCAGCACGTTTTTACTATGTAAGCTAAGTATGATGTAGGGGCAGAGACCCTGATTCCCACGAATGTATCACTTAGTTTACTGAATGCAGATCTAATCACACAGAAAGAAAAAGAGCATAAAAAGTTCCAAATAACATGATATCATAATTTATTAAAAAAATATACATAAACTACAACAATGAAAAGTAGTAATAATCTTTTTCCCGCAGTCTCCAGAATCACAGCGACAGCTGATGGTGACCGTCAGTCTCTCTCCAGCACTGACAGCTGCCTACCCAGAATCCCCTACCCAGCGGCCCCGCTCAGACAGCCGCCCCCCGCACTACTGCGCATGTGCGAGAAATCTACGGAAGCTTTGTTGCTAAAAAAGCTGTTAATCCAGTTGTTGCACTTTTGAAGCCGCACAGCCTGATGGGATTTGTAGTCCTTTACAATGTGTTGTCATTTGTTTTATTGCAGTGGACAGGGAGCTGCAGCCTCCGGGCTGACACTATGATACAGCAGGGGTGCTGAGGAGGGGTAAGTGACCCTCGGGTTGGGATCATTGGACTTGTAGTCGCTCCTGTCAGAGGTGTCCAGGAATTGAGGTTGTCATGGGTGACAGGACGCTCCTGGTGCAGATATGCTCCAGCAATGGAGACCTTAGCTTGTAGTGATCATGTGCGACCTGCTGGATGTAGTGGGCACACGGGGTGCAGCAGACACATGGGGGGCACAGAGGATGCATGGGGCGCAGAGGAATCAGGGCAAGGGGGTCGCATACGGCACAGCGTATGCAAAGGGGTGCAGCGTAGGGAGAGTACAAGGACGATGCAGGGAGCAGAGGATGCATGGGGTGCAGAGTGTACAGGGTCACAGCGAATGCACACGGGACGCAGAGAAATCAGGGGGCGCAGAGGGCAAGGAGGATGCACAAAGGACACAGAGATCAGAGGGGGCAAGGAGGATGCACAGGGGCTACAGAGATCAGAGGGGGCGCAGAGGGCAAGGAGAATGCACAGGGGGCGCAGAGAGATCAAAGGGCAAGGAGGATGCACAGGGGGCGCAGAGAGATCAAAGGGCAAGGAGGATGCACGGGGGCGCAGAGAGATCAAAGGGCAAGGAGAATGCACAAAGGACACAGAGATCAGAGGGGGTGCAGAGGGCAAGGAGGATGCACAAAGGACACAGAGATCAGAGGGGGCAAGGAGGATGCACAGGGGCTACAGAGATCAGAGGGGGCGCAGAGGGCAAGGAGAATGCACAGGGGGCGCAGAGAGATCAAAGGGCAAGGAGGATGCACAGGGGGCGCAGAGAGATCAAAGGGCAAGGAGAATGCACAAAGGACACAGAGATCAGAGGGGGTGCAGAGGGCAAGGAGGATGCACAAAGGACACAGAGATCAGAGGGGGCAAGGAGGATGCACAGGGGCTACAGAGATCAGAGGGGGCGCAGAGGGCAAGGAGAATGCACAGGGGGCGCAGAGAGATCAAAGGGCAAGGAGAATGCACAGGGGGCGCAGAGAGATCAGAGGGCAAGGAGGATGCACAGGGGGCGCAGAGAGATCAGAGGGCAAGGAGGATGCACAGGGGGCGCAGAGGGCAAGGAGGATGCACAGGGGGCACAGAAATCAGAGGGCAAGGAGAATGCACAGGGGCTACAGAGTTCAAAGGGCAAGAAGAATGCACAGTGGGCGCAGAGAGATCAAAGTGCAAGGAGAATGCACAGGGGGCACAGAGAGATCAGAGGGCAAGGAGAATGCACAGGGGGCGCAGAGGGCAAGGAGGATGCACAGGGGGCACAGAAATCAGAGGGGGAGCAGAGGGCAAGGAGGATGCACAGGGGCTACAGAGATCAAAGGGCAAGGAGAATGCACAGGGGGCACAGAGGGCAAGGAGGATGCACAGGGGCTACAGAGATCAAAGGGCAAGGATAATGTACAGGGGGCGCAGAGGGCAAGGAGGATGCACAGGGGGCACAGAAATCAGAGGGGGCGCAGAGGGCAAGGAGGATGCACAGGGGACACAGAGAGATCAGAGGGCAAGGAGAATGCACAGGGCGCAGATAGATCAAAGGGCAAGGAGAATGCACAGGGGGCGCAGAGAGATCAAAGGGCAAGGAGAATGCACAGGGGGCGCAGAGAGATCAAAGGGCAAGGAGAATGCACAGGGGGCGCAGAGGGCAAGGAGGATACACAGGGGGCACAGAGAGATCAGAGGGCGAGAAGAATGCACAGGGGGCACAGAGGGCAAGGAGAATGCACAGGGGGCGCAGAGAGATCAGAGGGCAAGGAGGATGCACAGGGGGCACAGAGAGATCAGAAGGCGAGAAGAATGCACAGGGGGCGCAGAGGGCAAGGAGGATGCATGGGGCACAGAGAGATCAGAGGGCAAGAAGAATGCACGGGGCGCAGGGAGATCAGAGGGCAAGAAGAATGCACAGGGGGCACAGGGAGATCAGAGGGCAAGAAGAATGCACAGGGGGCACAGAGACATCAAAGGGCAAGGAGAATGCACAGGGGGCGCAGAGAGATCAGAGGGCAAGGAGTAGAAAGCACAGGGGCGCAGAGAGATCAGAGGGCAAGGAGGATGCACAGGGGGTTCAGAGAGATCAGAGGGCAAGGAGGATGCACAGGGGGCACAGAGAGATCAAAGGGCAAGGAGAATGTACAGGGGCGCAGAGGGCAAGGAGAATGCACAGGGGGCGCAGAGAGATCAGAGGGCAAGGAGGATGCACAGGGGGCACAGAGGGCAAGGAGGATGCACGGGGCGCAGAGAGATCAGAGAGCAAGGAGAATGCACAGGGGGCGCAGAGAGATCAGAGAGCAAGGAGAATGCACAGGGGGCGCAGAGAGATCAGAGGGCAAGGAGGATGCACAGAGAGCAAGGAGGATGCACGGGGCGCAGAGAGATCAGAGAGCAAGGAGAATGCACAGGGGGCGCAGAGGGCAAGGAGGATGCACAGGGGGCACAGAAATCAGAGGGGGCACAGAGGGCAAGGAGGATGCACAGGGGCTACAGAGTTCAAAGGGCAAGAAGAATGCACGGGGTGCAGGGAGATCAGAGGGCAAGAAGAATGCACAGGGGGCACAGGGAGATCAGAGGGCAAGAAGAATGCACAGGGGGCACAGAGACATCAAAGGGCAAGGAGAATGCACAGGGGGCGCAGAGAGATCAGAGGGCAAGGAGTAGAAAGCACAGGGGCGCAGAGAGATCAGAGGGCAAGGAGGATGCACAGGGGGTTCAGAGAGATCAGAGGGCAAGGAGGATGCACAGGGGGCACAGAGAGATCAAAGGGCAAGGAGAATGTACAGGGGGCGCAGAGGGCAAGGAGGATACACAGGGGGCACAGAGAGATCAGAGGGCGAGAAGAATGCACAGGGGGCACAGAGGGCAAGGAGAATGCACAGGGGGTGCAGAGAGATCAGAGGGCAAGGAGGATGCACAGGGGGCACAGAGAGATCAGAAGGCGAGAAGAATGCACAGGGGGCGCAGAGGGCAAGGAGGATGCACAGGGGGCGCAGAGGGCAAGGAGGATGCATGGGGCACAGAGAGATCAGAGGGCAAGAAGAATGCACGGGGCGCAGGGAGATCAGAGGGCAAGAAGAATGCACAGGGGGCACAGGGAGATCAGAGGGCAAGAAGAATGCACAGGGGGCACAGAGACATCAAAGGGCAAGGAGAATGCACAGGGGGCGCAGAGAGATCAGAGGGCAAGGAGTAGAAAGCACAGGGGCGCAGAGAGATCAGAGGGCAAGGAGGATGCACAGGGGGTTCAGAGAGATCAGAGGGCAAGGAGGATGCACAGGGGGCACAGAGAGATCAAAGGGCAAGGAGAATGTACAGGGGCGCAGAGGGCAAGGAGAATGCACAGGGGGCGCAGAGAGATCAGAGGGCAAGGAGGATGCACAGGGGGCACAGAGGGCAAGGAGGATGCACGGGGCGCAGAGAGATCAGAGAGCAAGGAGAATGCACAGGGGGCGCAGAGAGATCAGAGAGCAAGGAGAATGCACAGGGGGCGCAGAGAGATCAGAGGGCAAGGAGGATGCACAGAGAGCAAGGAGGATGCACGGGGCGCAGAGAGATCAGAGAGCAAGGAGAATGCACAGGGGGCGCAGAGGGCAAGGAGGATGCACAGGGGGCACAGAAATCAGAGGGGGCACAGAGGGCAAGGAGGATGCACAGGGGCTACAGAGTTCAAAGGGCAAGAAGAATGCACGGGGCGCAGGGAGATCAGAGGGCAAGAAGAATGCACAGGGGGCACAGGGAGATCAGAGGGCAAGAAGAATGCACAGGGGGCACAGAGACATCAAAGGGCAAGGAGAATGCACAGGGGGCGCAGAGAGATCAGAGGGCAAGGAGTAGAAAGCACAGGGGCGCAGAGAGATCAGAGGGCAAGGAGGATGCACAGGGGGTTCAGAGAGATCAGAGGGCAAGGAGGATGCACAGGGGGCACAGAGAGATCAAAGGGCAAGGAGAATGTACAGGGGGCGCAGAGGGCAAGGAGGATACACAGGGGGCACAGAGAGATCAGAGGGCGAGAAGAATGCACAGGGGGCACAGAGGGCAAGGAGAATGCACAGGGGGTGCAGAGAGATCAGAGGGCAAGGAGGATGCACAGGGGGCACAGAGAGATCAGAAGGCGAGAAGAATGCACAGGGGGCGCAGAGGGCAAGGAGGATGCACAGGGGGCGCAGAGGGCAAGGAGGATGCATGGGGCACAGAGAGATCAGAGGGCAAGAAGAATGCACGGGGCGCAGGGAGATCAGAGGGCAAGAAGAATGCACAGGGGGCACAGGGAGATCAGAGGGCAAGAAGAATGCACAGGGGGCACAGAGACATCAAAGGGCAAGGAGAATGCACAGGGGGCGCAGAGAGATCAGAGGGCAAGGAGTAGAAAGCACAGGAGCGCAGAGAGATCAGAGGGCAAGGAGGATGCACAGGGGGTTCAGAGAGATCAGAGGGCAAGGAGGATGCACAGGGGGCACAGAGAGATCAAAGGGCAAGGAGAATGTACAGGGGCGCAGAGGGCAAGGAGAATGCACAGGGGGCGCAGAGAGATCAGAGGGCAAGGAGGATGCACAGGGGGCACAGAGGGCAAGGAGGATGCACGGGGCGCAGAGAGATCAGAGAGCAAGGAGAATGCACAGGGGGCGCAGAGAGATCAGAGAGCAAGGAGAATGCACAGGGGGCGCAGAGAGATCAGAGGGCAAGGAGGATGCACGGGGCGCAGAGAGATCAGAGAGCAAGGAGAATGCACAGGGGGCGCAGAGAAATCAGAGGGCAAGGAGGATGCACAGAGAGCAAGGAGGATGCACGGGGCGCAGAGAGATCAGAGAGCAAGGAGAATGCACAGGGGGCGCAGAGGGCAAGGAGGATGCACAGGGGGCACAGAAATCAGAGGGGGCACAGAGGGCAAGGAGGATGCACAGGGGCTACAGAGTTCAAAGGGCAAGAAGAATGCACGGGGCGCAGGGAGATCAGAGGGCAAGAAGAATGCACAGGGGGCACAGGGAGATCAGAGGGCAAGAAGAATGCACAGGGGGCACAGAGACATCAAAGGGCAAGGAGAATGCACAGGGGGCGCAGAGAGATCAGAGGGCAAGGAGTAGAAAGCACAGGGGCGCAGAGAGATCAGAGGGCAAGGAGGATGCACAGGGGGTTCAGAGAGATCAGAGGGCAAGGAGGATGCACAGGGGGCACAGAGAGATCAAAAGGCAAGGAGAATGTACAGGGGCGCAGAGGGCAAGGAGGATGCACAGGGGCACAGAGAGATCAGAGGGCGAGAATAATGCACAGGGGGCGCAGAGGGCAAGGAGGATTCACAGGGGGCGCAGAGGGCAAGGAGGATTCACAGGGGGCGCAGAGGGCAAGGAGGATGCACAGGGGACGCAAAGGGCAAGGAGGATGCACAGGGGGCGCAGCATAGGGAGAGTGCGATGAGTATGCTGAGGACAGAAGATGCATGGGGCGCAGAGGCAGAGAACAGAGTACAGCGGATGCACAGAGGGTGCAGTGGATGCAGAGGGCACCGAATATGCGGAGGTCATAGGGCACAGAGGAAACACAGGGTGACGAGGGTGTACCACAGTATTGCAGTCCTCTGATGAAGCTCAGCCTGTGATTTGGATTTCACAGGAGTACCAAGATGGCATACTCCGAATGCTGTGGCCACCTATTGGCACCCTGCAATTGCATTGTAGGAATGTGAGACCGAGGATTGTGCAGAAAGAGATGGGAAACCAAAACTGCTCAGCACCATGATCGCACCACTTAAACAGCAATGCTTAGGGCCGGTGCATGATATACAGAGGCTGATATTGGCAGCGTCGCATGGGATAATATCCATTTAATATAAGTTGTCCCCATCTTTAGGTCTGTGGTGATGGCACGTATCTATATCTGTATATATTCACTGAGTGATTATGTTTTTCTAAAATGCAGAATCTGGACCAAAGCAAAATGGCTGTAATGGTGGAAGGCGGGGAAATCCCAAGCAGATGCATGGTACGCCTTATCTACTGCACTGGTCCAGGGATTCCAGGAAATGCAGTTTCTTACAATTTGATATCATATTTTAAAAGGTTAATGCGTTTCTCCAAAATGGTATCTTTATATAAGATGCCGCCCTTACGCGGGTCTTGTGATCAGCCAAATTTTTTGCCACATGACCCCATAGGCCCCCCCACCCCGGTACACCATAGATGGCTGTCACCTGAACGATGCTTTGGCCGCTCGTTGGGTCGAGCTCTCCTGTGTTCTCTTTGAGAAAGCCAGTGGTGACATGTCGGCCGGCGGCTTATCTTTGGGACAACAATACAGTCAGCTGTCCAAAATCGGATCTGCATGATCGTCATCGCCCCCGTACACATTAGACTGTCAGATGACCCTGTCGATAGTGGTAGGTGCGACTGACATTAGTATAATGTGTATGGGGGCAATAATGTTGTCTGCCCAATAACCAGGGAGATTGGCAATGTAGAAACCCTAGGATCAGCTGCCCCCTCCGGGCCACCTTTGGCCGAGTTCACACTTTGCATATATGCAGATTTCTAAGCTGAAATCTGCCGCGTTTTTGCACATAAAACCCGACCCTATTTTCCACAATTCTTTATATGTTTTTATGTGCTTTTTTTGTTGCAGAAGCACAATAAAAAAAAAAAAACATTTACAAAACAGAAATTGACAAATACTGATGTAAAATACTGACCAAATACTGCACGTGTGAACGTGGCCTTACAAGTACAAACCTGAGAGTGATAAAATTGCAAAGGTATATATTGGATCTTAAGAAACCAAGGATGCATTTGTGAAATCCATGTGTAAGGCCAGGTGTAGTTCAGGCAGAAGTTTATTATAAGACATTTAATAAAAAAATATATATATATCATAAAATAACATAGTTTTTTTTATTATTATTTTTTAGGCCCAGGAGGTGATGAATTTTTCCACCGCTGTTTGGGCTCCCGGTTCGGTGGTTGGTACACTTTGTTCTATCTCATTGCACTCCTCTCTGGACTTAATTAATGAGAATTTTGGCTCGATTTTAATCAAATATATATATTTATCTATCTATATATAGATTTCTAGGATATACACATATACACATATATATACATATATATATATATATATTTATATATATATATATATATATATATCCTAGAAATCTATGGCTATGTATACACTGATTCTTTTTTCGTGAGTTTTTGGAGCGAGTGCTCCAAGCATTTAAGGAGGATTTTGAGAGTTTTCGCTCAGTTTATCTACCAAAAACTCCTAAAAAGAAATCCTCAGCTGGGCAGTTAGTTATATCTTTTATGCTTTTTATCTCTTCCCTATAATTTCAGACGACCGTGCGTTTTAAGGAGGTGGCGGTGTACTTCTCAGAAGAGGAATGGAGCCAGTTAGACCCCTGGCAGAAGGAACTGTACGGCAATGTGATGAGGGACATTCACGCAGCTTTACTGTCTTTAGGTAGTTGTGAGCGGACGTGACCAGGATTTGTCCTCCCTCATATTATTATTATTATTATTCATTTTTGTAGCGCCATTTATTCCATGGCGCTTTATATATGATCTATTCCTTCATCTAGTCTGATAGTCTGCCGTGGTCACGTGAAGGTTCTGGCCACGTTATAGTCCCGCTATCAGAGCGGTGTCCTGCCCATATCGCTGCACAACCAGTAGAAATCTTGAGCACCTGAATAATTGATATTGTATAACTTCTCATTTTATTCCCTTCTCAGTACGAAGCTCCTACTGATTCCAGAATAATCCTGGATTCAGAAGCCATGGACGTGTAGATCCCTGACAGGGGGCAACCACATTTCTTGTATGGGGTCACATGCAGCAGATATGTTCTTGCAGATATTTTTTTTACCCAAGGTTTCCGAAAGATGAGGCGTTACCCACATCATTTCCCAAATTAAAACTGCTCTTGGTGCTCATGCCAGTCTAATATGTCCAGGAACGGTCCATATAGTCGTGTTTTCGTGTAACTTCGCAGCCTCCTTTTTTTTTGAGTAGGCACTTTGTGCTCATCAGCATTCTGCCAGCACTATAGGAGCTGTGGACTTTTTTCTCTTTACCTCCGTTCCGAGCAGGAATTGCTCCTACCAATACAATTATTAGGTTCTGTAGAAGGACGTAGATCTGGGTATTTATTATGATGGAATATAGGCTGAACTGGATGGACAAATGTCTTTTTTCGGCCTTACTAACTATGTTACTATGTTACTACCGCTGCGCAGTGGCTTGTCTGCCCCGAAATTAAAGTCCATCTGTCTGTTATTCCTGTATGTAGTGTTACAGACGGGAGAGAAGGAGCCGAGACAAAGACCCACTATAATCCATTTTGTCATCTCCAATTTTTAGAGGATAAGACAACGTTATTTTTTAAATAAAGTGATTTTCAGAGTCTTTATTAATCACTTTATCTATCATATAAGATCAAGCTTCCAGAAAATACAGAGATCGTTTAAAGGGGTTGTCTCGTAAAGTCGAGCCTTGTCCTATTAGGAGCCTAGGGGAAAATGTTCAACAGACGCCCTGCAAAATCATCTTTTTGCAAAGGGTAGTGATCATCTGTTCAGCACCATAGGAGGTCGGATCTGCTCAGACTACTTTTTTAAAGGGGTCCTGTAATATTAGCATCACATCCGTTCCAGAAGGACACACTTTTCGTGCACCTCCTCGGATGTTTCTGTGGAGAGCGATCTCCCCGTCTCCTCTCATTCACAGGTTACACCATTCTCCATCCCGACGTGCTCTGTAGGATAAGATGCGATCGCGAGCCTTACGTCAGCAGCCAGAAGGACGACCGCAAAGGCATTAGTTTTCCTTCTTCAGGTAAGAATTCATCTCTCCTTGTATTGGCCATGTCTGCCATTCCCAGATAGCTCTGCCAAATATCTTATAACGTGCCATTTTGTCACATTTTGCTCCATTTTTGGCAATTCGTTAATTCGCGTATTCTGCGGCCTTTGTGATGAATACATGAAGGCAGTATGAATATGAACTACATGACTTCTATAAACCATATGACCCAAATACGGAGGGCATATTTTTCAATTTCTCACCATTTTCAAGACGTTTTCTTTTGCTATCAGTAGATAGGAACGCTTTGCATTCCCAGGCAGTAAACCAGTCTATTTTAGTTTTGCTCTCGGGTGAGCACAGATTCCCTTACTCTTTTCCATAAACGCAATTATATGTTTGCTCCTATTACCATTGTGTATGTGAGCATGGCTAGAACTAATAGACCGTATTTGTATATTTTACCCTGATTGTTAGGGTACAACCAGAGGGACCCCCTTCTCCGCCCGTTCACTGGTGCTACAAATCTAAAGTGCAAGGAAACGGGTCAAAAAGCGGATGAATTTGCATTTTTACTATGTTTATATAATGAACACATTCGTTGCAATTTGCTAAATATTAAGCCTCGTTTTGTGTCTTGTCATATCATCAGGGGCCTCAGTGCGGAGCTCGGACATTTTATTTAACATTAAATGCGATGAAGGATTGCGTGCCGATAGCGGAAATCCGAAAGAAAATGTCCCTCGATGTAAGTGCATTGGAAGAGATGTATTGATCGGACCCCCATACATATCAGACTAGATTAGATGTCGGCTGACGGCCGTCTCTCCCGACCGCGCCATACACAGGAGCCGCTGTCGGACCCTTTTGGGGGCGCCTTTTCTCATGGAAATCAAAAGGATCCATAGTCTGAAATCGGACATGCAGGATCATTCTCTCTCCCGACATTCTCTACGGCAGAGGTGTCAAACTGCATTCCTCGAGGGCCGCAAACAGGTCATATTTTCAGGATTTCCTTGTATTGCACAGGTGATAATTTAATCACTTGCACAGAATGATTCCAGCACCTTGTGCAATACAAGGAAATCCTGAAAACATGACCTGTTTGCGGCCCTCGAGGAATGCAGTTTGACACCTCTGCTCTATGGGGCTGAAGAATTGGGGGCTTCCATACACATTAGACTGTAGGCTATAACCATTGATATTGGCAGGTTCAGCCAACTTTAGTCTAATGTGCATGGTGACTTTCAGACCAGCTAAAATGTGATCACCTTTTACTTTGATCCCCACCTTATTTGCTGCAACGCAATGCATTTTTCTGCAATTTTGCATTACGTCCAAAGTGCAACACAATGTTATTTAAATTGGAAAAAGACTTGTGTTTACCATTGATTTTTTTTTTTTATTAATGCAATATCGCAGTTGCATGAAATGCAGACTAGAGATTTTAGGCAATCCAGTCTAACACAATCATATCTGTTTTGCAGTCCCAACGTAGAGGAGGTTTGCTTAATTTAGCGGCAGAAATCTTATTATATCGCCACTTATTTGGGATAAACAGCGCAATAAATATTTTAATTCGCAAATCTCTCCTCTCTTGAAGATTTACCAGGGGCTTCGGGCCTGAGCCCAGATATCATATTCCGAATCAAGCATGATGAGAAGGACGGAGAAGATGCGTCTCTTAAATCAGAGTTGGGTATGCCATCATTGTCACTGCCTGCTACAGAAAGCTCTGCAGAGGATGATGTAAAGGACAGGACGTAGCCAAGAGGCGGCATCTGACCCTTCAGTGTTTTCATTAATCACTTAGGTTTCTGTTAATATTCAGAAGTTTCCACTGCTCAAACCATCAGATGTCACTGTCTGGAAATATTTTTTTTTGTCTGATAACCTTCAATATCATTTGATGTTGTTTTGGGGGGTCCAGGTGCCAGGACCCTCATTGATGGACACTAGAGAGGAAGTTCAGCTTCCAATGACTTCTCTCCAGTGAGTCTCACTGAACATTAAAGCCCTTTTGAAATCAGTAAGGCTACGTTCACATTTGCGGTGCGTCGGGCGCAACCGCGGCGACGCATGACGCATGAGCCATGCTCCCCTATATTTAACATGGGGGGCGCATGGACATGCGTTGTGTTGCGTTTTTTGGGCGCAAGCATCGGGGTGCAGAGGACGCTGCTTGTTGCATTTTTTTGCGCTATAAAAATGAACACATGCGTCACAAAACGCAGCGTTTTGCTGCGTTTTTGCATGCGTTGTGCGTTGCGTCGCTGACGCAGCACACAACAACGCAAATGTGAACGTAGCCTAAGGCTTATAAAAATGCTCAAAGGCTGTTGCTTCAAAGGATCGGAGGCAATTCTGACTCCCAATGAGGATGGGTCGGAGTTACATTGAAGCATCTTAATGCATGATAAATGTTTGTATTGCAGAATTTCCATTTGAAATATGTGATGTGCCTATCAATGAAGAAGAAAAAAATGTCCAAGAATTGAAAGAAGATATGAAGGATCTTCACAGCAATGAAGATTTCACTCCAGAGACAAATAAAGGTAATTTTTTTTATAACACATTGGGCCAAAACTAAACATACATATTATCATCCCGGTATGGTTCACAGGTTGTCCAGGAGTAGAAAAGCATGGTTGCTTTTTTTTCCCCGAAAAAAAACAGCGCCACACTTGTCCTCTGGGTTGTGCCTGGAATTTCAGTTCTGTTCCATTGAAGTGAATGGGACTGAGCTGTGACACCAGACACAAATGCTCAAATGTGGTTGGAAATTTCTTCTAGAAACGGCAAAAAAAAAAAAGCAGACGCGTTTCTGACATACGTCCTTACTCATTGCATGAGTTCTGTATGTACGTACTGTATGTCAGAAACCCGTCTGTTTTCTATTTTTTAGATTTTATTGTACATAAAACTATACGTATTAGTTGTAGTATAGGGGCGTCCACTCAAGATTCCCCTCTAGATATGTTAGACAGATCAGATCTTCCCCTGGTGTAACTCTACTCATCCGTGCATTGCAAGGAAGGTCTAATGATTGCAATGGAGGCCGTGTAATGTTTGTGATGCTGCAGTTGATGGTTGGGGCAATGGGAACCTCTAATCTCCATGTTATTAGAGACCTTATGCAAAGTTGGGGTAGTTTTACTAGGAAAGTTATGTATGCAGTTGGTTGTGACACCTGACCAGGGTAGTCTTGCTGGCATTGAACCTATTTGTGTTTGTTTGTAGCCTCTCATCTTGTTTTCAATCCCAAACTTTCCATTTGGATCAAGGAGGTGGATGAAGTGTCGGAAGTAGCTCTTAAAGTCTTAAAAGCCAAGTGTAAAGGTAGAAAGCTACATTTAAAGCTTTCCTAACTTATTTTTACTTGAACAGGTTGTCCACTATCTGCATAATCGCTTTTTTAAAGTTAGACCCTGTTTTCAAACGAAAACAACCTCCCATATCGGCAGTGATCCAGCAAAGTCTGCACCGCATGTCCTCGGGCTCGCGTGACATTATGCCACATGAGCCCTGCAGCCCATCTGTGGCTGCCCTCACTACTTCTGTTTGCCCGAGGTTTGTCCGAAGTAAGTGAATGTTTGTAGTCCGTTACCGTGGAGACGCATTGTTCCGTGTCAGAGCTGTAGACACAACACGGTGGGGTATTTTTAATCCAATACTATTTCCAAAAGTCGCTTTAATTTCTAACTTTAGATTCACTGGAGCAATAAATATAATTGTTTCTAAATGGGAACATGGTCTTTAGCTCCAGGGTGTAATGGTGCAGGCGGGCCAAAGAATAAATTAAACATGGTCTTTCCTCCCTTGTCTCTCGCTCTACAGATAGAAATGTTACAGAAATAAAAACTGAGGAAGCGTTCACCCCTGATTGGAAAAAGTCACCTCCACCCCAGGATATGACAAAAACCAAGATCAATGCTCCAAAAAGCCACCAAGCACCAGATGAGAATCCAATGTTTCATGATGACGGCCAAGCCAGCAAAGGGGAGGAAAGCCTGCTATCCATTGTCCTAAGAAGAGCGAACTCTGGGGGTCTTCGTGCACCAAATTGCAAGCAGTCGGAAATCTGCAAAGATGTGAACTGTTCCCAAAGTGCCCTTGCAATTGTGAAGAAAGAAACGTTTTATCCTCCAAAGCCGCCCTTCTTGCAGACCACTAGTAACAATGACCCATCGAGAATCCGACATGTCCCCCCAGCACCCCCGCCGCATGAAATAGAAAGACCATTCAGGTGTCGCCTATGTGGGAAGTGTTTTAAGACCCCGGCCATGCTGAACGTCCACATGAAAACGCACAGCGGGATCAGACCGTACCAGTGCAACGAATGCGGGAAAAGCTTCAGGGACAACTGGAATCTGAAGGTCCACCAGAAAATACACACAGGGGAGACCCCCTACAGATGCTGTATATGTGATAAGGGCTTTGTCCAGTACGCCACGTATATGAAGCACCAGCGGATACACACGGGCGAGAAGCCGTATTCTTGTTGCTACTGCGATAAGAGCTTCACCAATAGCTCCAACCTGGTGAGACATTACAGAACACACACGGGCGAGAAGCCGTACGCCTGTGCGGAGTGCGGGAAGGGCTTCAGTCACAGTACCAGTCTTATACAGCACAAAAGGCTACACAAGGTCGTACCCACTGAGAATGGAACCAACGGTCCCAGAAACATGACTAACCGGAAACGGGACTAACAAAACTCGCTGTGGACTGCTACAATAAGTTTATTTCTAGGTCACATCATGCACTTTATACTTTGACTTTTTGAGCTTTAATAGAGTATTATGCCTTTTGGCTTTTATAATAAAGTGCCATAAGGACAAAGCAAATAATAGAAAATCAAAAACACAAGGAAATATCGAGACATTTGATGTGTGATTGAATGCAATCTAATGTTCCCTGTTATCAGCTGGAAAGAAATATTTGGCTGACCCCCATACACATTAGATAAAAATGGGCCAAACCCATCGATTTCGGCCAACTGTCTATTGTGTATGGTCTGTAAACCGTCCATGTGGGAAGAAAGGATCTGGAGGTCAAAATTCAGTCACCCAAAACTTTTGTTTGTCGAAGAGATAAGGAAAGTTGTGTAATGGGAGTCAGGAGCGATAATTTGTATCAGGTCAATTAATAATTAAAATCGCCAAAGGACCCCCCAACTATCACGGGTCTTTAATTGTATTGGCTTTCTCAAATAGGCCAAGTGGATCTTATCTTCTGGGCCTCCGCTAAGCTCCAGAGCCTGTGTATATGTATATTATATATATATATATATATATATATATATATATTTAACCTGAACGCACGCCTCCAGGGGAGACTGTGACCTGAACTCGTGCTTCCAGGGGAGATCACTCAGCCATGATGCAGAGCTGCATTCAGCAGGACGTGGCCGGTGCTGCAGTTCTGTCTTCTGCTTCCTGACATCTAGTTAGTAGTACAGATCCATCAGATAGATCGTGGCCCTACAGAGAATGTGAGGTACCTCAGCCATGACGCCTGACCGTGGGTACCTGCTAGATGATTGACGTATGGCACAGACGTGGGATTGTCCGATTGAATCGGATGGGGTGACCCACCAGAAGGCAGTGGACCTGCTGTAGAACTAGCTGTACCGTTCAGATCCCCAGAACAATGATCAGGAGGAGAGGACTGGAATCGGTAGTCACTAATAACTGGGAGAAAGGATCTTCTCTGGATAAGATTGGGTTTGTGCCTTTAAGACCAGGTAATACTGGCCATGCGCCTTTAAGACCAGGGAATTCTCGTCATGTGCCTTTAAGACCAGGTAATACTGGTCATGCATCTTTAAGACCAGGTAATACTGGTCATGTGCCTTTAAGACCAGGTAATACTGGTCATGTGCCTTTAAGACCAGGTAAGAGTGGTCATGTTAAGTACTTCCTTACCCGGTTGCAGAGTCGTTGTGCCCCTTTAATGTAAAACCATCGCCCCTGTGTGTGTGTGTGTGTGTCGGCAGGGTGGACCAAGATGGCCACCGGAGTTGCAGCGGTGGTAAAGTCTCGCAGAGAGCGAGAGGCGCCAATTTGGGGGGCCGGGCCTCGTGACTTCCATGAATAGGCCCAAGCCGGGGCCTAAATTTCTGCAGCCGGTGTGAGCAATACCAGTGTTGCTGAGGGAAGCGATTGCTCCCGTGCCAGGGAAGAAGCATCGGAAAAGGTGGGCGGAGCCGCCTTAGCGTGCTATAGTGTGGGCGCGGCTTCCGGGATGCGGCCTACACATCGGCCGAAGCCGGGAGCTAAATTTTTGCAGCCGGCCGGAGCGTTACCTCAGGGAGGTGGGCCACAGGGAAGCTGAGGCTACCTGTCAGCATGTGGATATCTTGCTGCAGAGGCCCACCGCCGACTGGATCCACTCACCATCGCTGTGTGTCCCGGCATGAAGCCGCCGTGGATGACTGCAGGTCGGGTATTGCAGCGTGGACGGAGGAGGGATAGAGGGATAAACCTCAATCCACCATGCCTTTGTTAGGGAGGTGGAGAGGAACCATCCGCCTCCTTGTGCCATCCGCCTTCACAGTGGTTGGACAGAGGGGGCTGCTCGGACGCCATAGAGAGGGGCCTCTGTACGTCCACGGAGTTCAGCCCCCGGGTGAACAGGGCCAGTTGTCCGGCATTAGGCCTGGCTCCAGGAGAGGATACATGGAGGCGACACTCCATGTGGTCAGCTGCTGCTGGTATGGGGAGATCGGGACTCGAAGAAACCGTTGCCCCTGAAGTGAGCTCAGGCATGGCTTCCCACGTCGCAAGAGATGATACAGGGAGGTATACTCGCCGTGCTCGCCTGTTGATGGTTCAGGGGAGGTCGGAACCTTGAAAGGATCTGTCACCCCCATCACTTCATTAATTAAAAAATAAAAATTTTCAGAAAAGTAAAATAAGAACGTTGGGGTCTGAACCAGACCCATGTGCCTCCTACAGACACTAAGCAAGAACTGGTTAGCTGAGAGCCAGCAGGAGGGTGTATACTGCAGGGGAGGAGCCGAGAGCCAGCAGGAGGGTGTATACTGCAGGGGAGGAGCCGAGAGCCAGCAGGAGGGTGTATACTGCAGGGGAGGAGCCGAGAGCCAGCAGGAGGGTGTATACTGCAGGGGAGGAGCCGAGAGCCAGCAGGAGGGTGTATACTGCAGGGGAGGAGCCGAGAGCCAGCAGGAGGGTGTATACTGCAGGGGAGGAGCCGAGAGCCAGCAGGAGGGTGTATACTGCAGGGGAGGAGCCGAGAGCCAGCAGGAGGGTGTATACTGCAGGGGAGGAGCCGAGAGCCAGCAGGAGGGTGTATACTGCAGGGGAGGAGCCGAGAGCCAGCAGGAGGGTGTATACTGCAGGGGAGGAGCCGAGAGCCAGCAGGAGGGTGTATACTGCAGGGGAGGAGCCGAGAGCCAGCAGGAGGGTGTATACTGCAGGGGAGGAGCTGAGAGCCAGCAGGAGGTGTATACTGCAGGGAGGAGCTGAGAGCCAGCAGGAGGTGTACACTGCAGGGGAGGAGCTGAGAGCCAGCAGGAGGGTGTATACTGCAGGGGAGGAGCTGAGAGCCGGCAGGAGGTGTATACTGCAGGGAGGAGCTGAGAGCCGGCAGGAGGTGTATACTGCAGGGGAGGAGCTGAGAGCCGGCAGGAGGGTGTATACTGCAGGGGAGGAGCTGAGAGCCAGCAGGAGGGTGTATACTGCAGGGGAGGAGCTGAGAGCCAGCAGGAGGGTGAATACTGCAGGGGAGGAGCTGAGAGCCAGCAGGAGGGTGTACACTGCAGGGGAGGAGCTGAGAGCCAGCAGGTGTATACTGCAGGGGAGGAGCCGAGAGCCAGCAGGAGGGTGTATACTGCAGGGGAGGAGCTGAGAGCCAGCAGGAGGGTGTATACTGCAGGGGAGGAGCTGAGAGCCAGCAGGAGGGTGTATACTGCAGGGGAGGAGCTGAGAGCCAGCAGGAGGGTGAATACTGCAGGGGAGGAGCTGAGAGCAGCAGGAGGGTGTATACTGCAGGGGAGGAGCTGAGAGCCAGCAGGAGGTGTATACTGCAGGGGAGGAGCTGAGAGCCAGCAGGAGGGTGTATACTGCAGGGGAGGAGCTGAGAGCCAGCAGGAGGTGTATACTGCAGGGAGGAGCTGAGAGCCAGCAGGAGGGTGTATACTGCAGGGGAGGAGCTGAGAGCCAGCAGGAGGTGTATACTGCAGGGGAGGAGCTGAGAGCCAGCAGGAGGGTGAATACTGCAGGGGAGGAGCTGAGAGCAGCAGGAGGTGTACACTGCAGGGGAGGAGCTGAGAGCCAGCAGGAGGGTGTATACTGCAGGGGAGGAGCTGAGAGCGAGCAGGAGGGTGTATACTGCAGGGGAGGAGCTGAGAGCCAGCAGGAGGTGTATACTGCAGGGGAGGAGCTGAGAGCCAGCAGGAGGGTGAATACTGCAGGGGAGGAGCTGAGAGCAGCAGGAGGGTGTATACTGCAGGGGAGGAGCTGAGAGCCAGCAGGAGGTGTATACTGCAGGGGAGGAGCTGAGAGCCAGCAGGAGGGTGTATACTGCAGGGGAGGAGCTGAGAGCCAGCAGGAGGTGTATACTGCAGGGGAGGAGCTGAGAGCAGCAGGAGGGTGTATACTGCAGGGGAGGAGCTGAGAGCCAGCAGGAGGGTGTATACTGCAGGGGAGGAGCTGAGAGCCAGCAGGAGGGTGTACACTGCAGGGGAGGAGCTGAGAGCCAGCAGGAGGGTGTACACTGCAGGGGAGGAGCTGAGAGCCAGCAGGAGGGTGTATACTGCAGGGGAGGAGCTGAGAGCCAGCAGGAGGGTGTATACTGCAGGGGAGGAGCTGAGAGCCAGCAGGAGGTGTATACTGCAGGGGAGGAGCTGAGAGCCAGCAGGAGGGTGTATACTGCAGGGGAGGAGCTGAGAGCCAGCAGGTGTATACTGCAGGGGAGGAGCTGAGAGCCAGCAGGAGGGTGTATACTGCAGGGGAGGAGCTGAGAGCCAGCAGGAGGGTGTATACTGCAGTGGAGGAGCTGAGAGCCAGCAGGAGGGTGTATACTGCAGGGGAGGAGCTGAGAGCCAGCAGGAGGGTGAATACTGTAGGGGACGAGCTGAGTGCCAGCAGGAGGGTGTATACTGCAGGGGAGGAGCTGAGAGCCAGCAGGAGGGTGTATACTGCAGGGGAGGAGCTGAGAGCCAGCAGGAGGGTATATACTGCAGGGGAGGAGCTGAGAGCCAGCAGGAGGGTGTATACTGCAGGGGAGGAGCTGAGAGCAGCAGGAGGGTGTATACTGCAGGGAAGGAGCTGAGAGCCAGCAGGAGGTGTATACTGCAGGGGAGGAGCTGAGAGCCAGCAGGAGGGTGTATACTGCAGGGGAGGAGCTGAGAGCCAGCAGGAGGTGTATACTGCAGGGAGGAGCTGAGAGCCAGCAGGAGGGTGTATACTGCAGGGGAGGAGCTGAGAGCCAGCAGGAGGTGTATACTGCAGGGAGGAGCTGAGAGCCAGCAGGAGGTGTACACTGCAGGGGAGGAGCTGAGAGCCAGCAGGAGGGTGTATACTGCAGGGGAGGAGCTGAGAGCCAGCAGGAGGGTGTATACTGCAGGGGAGGAGCTGAGAGCCAGCAGGAGGGTGTATACTGCAGGGGAGGAGCTGAGAGCCAGCAGGAGGGTGAATACTGCAGGGGAGGAGCTGAGAGGCAGCAGGAGGGTGTACACTGCAGGGGAGGAGCTGAGAGCCAGCAGGAGGGTGTATACTGCAGGGGAGGAGCTGAGAGCCAGCAGGAGGGTGTACACTGCAGGGGAGGAGCTGAGAGCCAGCAGGAGGGTGTATACAGAAGGGGAGGAGCTGAGAGCCAGCAGGAGGGTGTATACTGCAGGGGAGGAGCTGAGAGCCAGCAGGAGGTGTATACTGCAGGGGAGGAGCTGAGAGCCAGCAGGAGGGTGTATACTGTAGGGGAGGAGCTGAGAGCCAGCAGGAGGGTGTATAATGCAGGGGAGGAGTTGAGAGCCAGCAGGAGGGTGTATACTGCAGGGGAGGAGCTGAGAGCCAGCAGGAGAGTGTATACTGCAGGGGAGGAGCTGAGAGCCAGCAGGAGGTGTATACTGCAGGGGAGGAGCTGAGAGCCAGCAGGAGGGTGAATACTGCAGGGGAGGAGCTGAGAGCAGCAGGAGGGTGTATACTGCAGGGGAGGAGCTGAGAGCCAGCAGGACGTGTATACTGCAGGGGAGGAGCTGAGAGCCAGCAGGAGGGTGTACACTGCAGGGGAGGAGCTGAGAGCCAGCAGGAGGGTGTATACTGCAGGGGAGGAGCTGAGAGGCAGCAGGAGGGTGTACACTGCAGGGGAGGAGCTGAGAGCCAGCAGGAGGGTGTATACTGCAGGGGAGGAGCTGAGAGCCAGCAGGAGGGTGTACACTGCAGGGGAGGAGCTGAGAGCCAGCAGGAGGGTGTATACAGAAGGGGAGGAGCTGAGAGCCAGCAGGAGGGTGTATACTGCAGGGGAGGAGCTGAGAGCCAGCAGGAGGTGTATACTGCAGGGGAGGAGCTGAGAGCCAGCAGGAGGGTGTATACTGTAGGGGAGGAGCTGAGAGTCAGCAGGAGGGTGTATACTGCAGGGGAGGAGCTGAGAGTCAGCAGGAGGGTGTATACTGCAGGGGAGGAGTTGAGAGCCAGCAGGAGGGTGTATACTGCAGGGGAGGAGCTGAGAGCCAGCAGGAGGTGTATACTGCAGGGGAGGAGCTGAGAGCAGCAGGAGGGTGTATACTGCAGGGGAGGAGCTGAGAGCCAGCAGGAGAGTGTATACTGCAGGGGAGGAGCTGAGAGCCAGCAGGAGGTGTATACTGCAGGGGAGGAGCTGAGAGCCAGCAGGAGGGTGAATACTGCAGGGGAGGAGCTGAGAGCAGCAGGAGGGTGTATACTGCAGGGGAGGAGCTGAGAGCCAGCAGGACGTGTATACTGCAGGGGAGGAGCTGAGAGCCAGCAGGAGGGTGTATACTGCAGGGGAGGAGCTGAGAGCCAGCAGGAGGTGTATACTGCAGGGGAGGAGCTGAGAGCAGCAGGAGGGTGTATACTGCAGGGGAGGAGCTGAGAGCCAGCAGGAGGGTGTATACTGCAGGGGAGGAGCTGAGAGCCAGCAGGAGGGTGTATACTGCAGGGGAGGAGCTGAGAGCCAGCAGGAGGGTGTACACTGCAGGGGAGGAGCTGAGAGCCAGCAGGAGGGTGTACACTGCAGGGGAGGAGCTGAGAGCCAGCAGGAGGGTGTATACTGCAGGGGAGGAGCTGAGAGCCAGCAGGTGTATACTGCAGGGGAGGAGCTGAGAGCCAGCAGGAGGGTGTATACTGCAGGGGAGGAGCTGAGAGCCAGCAGGAGGGTGTATACTGCAGGGGAGGAGCTGAGAGCCAGCAGGAGGGTGAATACTGCAGGGGAGGAGCTGAGAGCAGCAGGAGGGTGTATACTGCAGGGGAGGAGCTGAGAGCCAGCAGGAGGTGTATACTGCAGGGGAGGAGCTGAGAGCCAGCAGGAGGGTGTATACTGCAGGGGAGGAGCTGAGAGCCAGCAGGAGGTATATACTGCAGGGGAGGAGCTGAGAGCAGCAGGAGGGTGTATGCTGCAGGGGAGGAGCTGAGAGCCAGCAGGAGGGTGTATACTGCAGGGGAGGAGCTGAGAGCCAGCAGGAGGTGTATACTGCAGGGGAGGAGCTGAGAGCCAGCAGGAGGGTGTATACTGCAGGGGAGGAGCTGAGAGCCAGCAGGAGGGTGTATACTGCAGGGGAGGAGCTGATAGCCAGCAGGAGGGTGTATACTGCAGGGGAGGAGCCGAGAGCCAGCAGGAGGGTATATACTGCAGGGGAGGAGCCGAGAGCCAGCAGGAGGTGTATACTGCAGGGGAGGAGCCGAGAGCCAGCAGGAGGGTATATACTGCAGGGGAGGAGCCGAGAGCCAGCAGGAGGTGTATACCGCAGGGGAGGAGCCGAGAGCCAGCAGGAGGTGTATACTGCAGGGGAGGAGCTGAGAGCCAGCAGGAGGGTGTATACTGCAGGGGAGGAGCCGAGAGCCGGCAGGAGAGTGTATGCTGCAGGGGAGGAGCTGAGCCAGCAGGAGGTGTATACTGCAGGGGAGGAGCTGAGAGCCAGCAGGAGGGTATATACTGCAGGGGAGGAGCCGAGAGCCAGCAGGAGGTGTATACTGCAGGGGAGGAGCTGAGAGCCAGCAGAAGGGTGTATACTGCAGGGGAGGAGCTGAGCCAGCAGGAGGTGTATACTGCAGGGGAGGAGCTGAGAGCCAGCAGGAGGGTGTATACTGCAAGGGAGGAGCTGAGCCAGCAGGAGGTGTATACTGCAGGGGAGGAGCTGAGAGCCAGCAGGAGGGTGTATACTGCAAGGGAGGAGCTGAGCCAGCAGGAGGGTGTATACTGCAGGGGAGGAGCTGAGAGCTGGCAGGAGGGTGTATACTGCAGGGGAGGAGCTGAGAGCCAGCAGGAGGTGTATACTGCAGGGGAGGAGCTGAGAGCCAGCAGGAGGTGTATACTGCAGGGGAGGAGCTGAGAGCCAGCAGGAGGGTGTATACTGCAGGGGAGGAGCCGAGAGCCAGCAGGAGGGTGTATACTGCAGGGGAGAAGCCGAGAGCCAGCAGGATGGTGTATACTGCAGGGGAGGAGCTGAGAGCCAGCAGGATGGTGTATACTGCAGGGGAGGAGCTGAGAGCCAGCAGGAGGGTGTATACTGCAGGGGAGGAGAGAACTTTCTTGTATCACTTAGTGTCAGCCTCGTAGTGGCAGCAGCATACACCCTATGGTCTGTGTCCCCCAATGAGGTGAAGGAGAAAAGTGCTTCGTGGAGAGTAAAACAATATTTCCACAATGAAGATTACATTACAGGCAACATTCATGAGGTCGCCTGTCATGTAATCTACATCACTGAAATCTTGTTTGACAGCGGTTCGGGTGATGTAGTCATGTACTGACAGTTGTTCTGGTGATTTATTAATGGAAATTTTGTAATGTTTAATTTGTTAGACATAATACTTGTTCATCATAGGATCAGTTTGCTGGACTGATAATACAGCCGTCTGAATTAGGCTGTATTTGTCAGACAAACAAGTGTTTGACTAAAGCCGCCATACGTACAGTGGGGAAAAAAGTATTTAGTCAGCCACCAATTGTGCAAGTTCTCCCACTTAAAAAGATGAGAGAGGCCTGTAATTGACATCATAGGTAGACCACAACTATGAGAGTCAAAATGAGAAAACAAATCCAGAAAATCACCTAGTCTGGTCTGGCAAGATTTATTTTATGAGTATGCGCTGGATGCCGGAGGGGTAGATGCCGGGACAGTGCGTCTGTGGCATTCGACTCAGTCGATGTGGGTGTGCGCCGTGAGTCTGAGTCGCACACCACAGACGCGCTGTCCCAGCATCTACCCCTCCGGCATCCGGCGTAAATCCATAGTGACGGTTGTCGCAAGCCACAGACACGCTGTATCTACCTACATGGGACCTACATACAGTACGTGTCACATCCAAGGCATCTAATCCTTCGCCTTTATAATATGGTCATACAGGGCGCAATTAAATCTTCTCAACTACTGAAACAGTTTGTTCTGATGAAGGTCCTTTTACGGACCGAAAACGTTTAACATAACATCATACTGTCTGGATGCCTTAAATGGAACTTTGCTTTTTTTTTCCGCTACTTCTTGAGTGCCAAGTTTTGGACATAGAGTGGTTACGACGGTCTGGACACCCTACTTGAGCACCTACAACGAATCACCACAAGAGTGCCGTGTTTTCTGTATTACGATGCCAAGTAGCACTACAGACTGTCCAGGAGCGACTGAGGCCCTGATCCACGTCTGGGAGGAGAACCCTCACGACACCATCCACCATCTCATCAGGCTCACGCCTCAGGCTCAGACATTGTCAGGCATGTGCGGACCACACACTACTGGATCACATTATGAGCTACCGTGTTGAAATTCATCCAAATTAAGTCTGCCTGCGATTTACATATTTTTAATTTGATTTTAGCGGTGATCTGAAGTTGCTGATTTTTATCTCCGTTCAACATTTATGTCTTTATGTGAATTAGATATTGGATATTAGAATAAAACCATATATTTTTGGTTGTTCATTTAGAAGCAAAGAAGGAATCACGATTTACGGATAGATTAAAAAAAAAAACCAACAACAACTTTTTATTAAACTAATATAAAAATACAAACATGTGCAGCCTCATTGGGTCACTGCTGTTCTCACGTCTGTGCAATGTCACTGTACACGTAGCAGCATGAGGATTAATACTCTGAGAGGAAAGGCACCTAAATCCAGCAGAATAATGTCCGCCAGGTGCAAATTGCTATGTCTGCCATCACTATAGAGAGTGAACCATCGGTCAGTATAGGGCTAAAGAGTATTCATCAAAGACCAAAACCTAATGCAATGGTTGCCGTTTTATTTTTTTCATACATTGTCAGTGCGAGGCTCTGGAGTCACCGATGATTGCAGGGAAGTAATGAGGACACCAGGGGAAGCCACATTGAGATATCCAACTTCCAATGTGTCCGAGTGTGATAGTGACAGGGTCATTGGGATTTCTGGGGATTGTTCAAGCTCTGTAGCATCCATTACTTTTGACATCACAGGGGAAGCGGCCGGTTCAATTTTCATGGAACTGTAAAGAGAATGTGAATCATTAGACAAATCTAATGGCGGAGCTCAAGCATGATACAGATGGCGTTATATATGCCCTCTAAACTAGTTGCGTATATTATTGAGCTATCACGGTTGGGACGACAGCTTGTTGCGGATAGCTGACCTGGTTTATGGCCTATTATCCCGCGTGCTGTCAATCAGCACAACTCATTGTAATGCCCAATACAGTTAAAAGCAATGGTGGAAGAGGGGGCCGTTTGACAGTCCTCCATCATTCCCCCTCTGTTTCTGAGCTCTGATGTCTCAGAATATACAATGTGAATGTTTACAAAATAACCATAGAAATTGAAGCACACCAACTCACAAACTTTTAGATGAAAAAATATATCATTTTATTAACAATAGAATCTATAAAACAGTAGTCCAAAAGTATGATCAACAAGATATAACATCCAGAACTATTTGAATATAAGGTCTAGCATGCGGGCCCCCCCCGAGGAAGCTGTGGGCGAAACGCGCGTAGGGGCGCGTGTTTACACTAATGGATATAAATATGGGTAAGGACATCTGATGGGACTTTTTGTCCCCTTTAAATCTGCTAGACCGAGGGGTCACTGGACTATGGAGATAGTTCCCTCTTAACCTTTGCAATAGTAGCGTAATGTCATCATCCCTATATTGGTTCTGCGCTGGCACTTTAGTATGATATAGTGGTTGTTTATATTGACTTACTCTGCTATTTATGCCCTAGTTCTATTTCCATGGAGTAACACTGTATACTGGGTGCACCGATACCTTCTATTCAAATAGCTCTGGATGTTATATCTTGTTGATAATACTTTTGGACTACTGTTTTATAGATTCTATTGTTAATAAAATTATATATTTTTTAATCTAAAAGTTTGCGAGTTGGTATGCTTCAATTTCTATGGTTATTATGTACTAGGAAGCGCCACAGGGTATTATCCCAAGTCCTGGGTGGTTTCACCAGGATTATCTAGTGATTATGGTATCTGTATCGGAGTCTGTGTACCAAATGTGAATGTTTACGTAGGGTCCATCAAACTGTAGGGACCATTATTCTCTTTAGAGGGCTAGTGGGGGCCATTATATAGTGTGAAGGGTTGTGGAGGGGACATCGTACTGTGTGGAGGTTTGTGGGGGCCATTAAACTGTATGGAAACCATTATACTGTTAGAAGGGCTGTGTGGGGGTCACAGTTGGGGCATTATACTGTGTTGGGGTGACCAGACTTTGCCGGGGGAGGGGTGTACAGTAGGGTCATCATATCGTGTGTGTGTGTGTGTGTGTTTGTGTGGAGGAATTCACTGTGGGGGTATGATACAATGAGAAGGCAATCTAAGGGCTTCAATCGGATAAAAATTACTTTGTAAGGACCGCAAAGCTGTGTGATATTGCCTCCTGTGATCCCGCGGAGTATATATATTTTTTTCTTTATGGGCGGAGGGGGCAATTAGAACTTCTATGTATGCCCAACCCTCTCTATGACATTTACATTGGTTTTCCAATGCTTATTTAGGGCAGGGTCATACCTCCATATTTCGAGAACATGCCTTATGTGACCATATTTCTTGCTAAAAGTAATAAGGCAAGCAGGAAATTAATTCCTCATGGTTTTTCTACCTCAGTCTAATTGGATTGTATCTGGCTTTTTGCAAGAGTTATCGACAATAGACCTAAAATATAGTTCTGCATCTAAGTATAGTACAAAACATTGGAAAAAGGGATATTCAAACCTCCCCATCACATTTTATGCGATTATAGGGTGCGTTGCTAGAAAAAAAAAACGTTGGGGTCTGAACCAGACCCAAGTGCCTCCTACAGACACTAAGCAAGAACTGGTTCACTTGGAGCCAGCAGGAGGGTGTATACTGCAGGAGAGGAGCTATTCTTTCTATTGCAGCAAGTAACCTTCTCCAACCAGCGTAGCCTAATTTAAAGTGTTTTTTATTCCTTTATTGGACATTTACCTGGTGACTATCCCCAGCCACAAGAGAACAGCAGGTGGATCGTTTAACAGGGGCACCCCCCGATCCTCTATGTGAGAAATGACTTTACCATCTTTTTCTTCCTCCTAAAAAAAGGGAATCTGTCAGCAAGGTTTTAGCTACCTCATCTGAGAGGAGCATAATGTAGGCAAACAGAAGCTGAATCCAACTTAGTATCACTTAGTTTATTGGGTGCAGGCGTTCTCACACAGAGATTCTAGATTTAGAATGAAGCAGAGCTGAAAAAGCTAGCCCCGCCTCATCACAACTAACCCCCACCCACATCACAGCTAACCCCGCCCACATCAGGAACTGTATGTGCAAACTCCATAAAGAGTGAGCTGCTTATCACAGGGGGCGTTGCCGGCTAGTTTAGTGATGTTAATTTCTTAGTGATAAATCCTTCACAGTTAGCAAATAATGGCACTAACTTTGACAAGTGACACATCCCTGAATTCTGTGCTTCAGCCTCTGTCTCCAGTTGTATTCAGATTTCATGGCAAAAACCTGCAGACAGATTCCCTACAAATGTAGTTACCTTATTGTGTGCGCTTTCCCCACAGCCCATTCCACTTTAAATGACAGTTGTGTTTTATTCTTACCTGTGATTTAATATCGCATCCGGTCTTAGCAGACATTCAGGGGACATTACCTTTGTAATATCCTAAGACAGAAGAAAAGAAACGGGGAAAGTAATATATTATAAAATCCTAAAATAGGGATTTTTGTGTACTCACCGTAAAATCCTTTTCTCCGAGCCAATCATTGGGGGACACAGACCGTGGGTGTATGGTGCTGCCACTAGGAGGCTGACACCAATTGATACAAAGAAAGTTAGCTCCTCCCCTGCAGTACACACCCTCCTGCTGGCTCCCAGCTAACCAGTTCGGTGCAAAAGCAGTAGGAGATCAATAACAACACATGAGCATATAGCATGTCATATTATATACGAGAGTATAGCATGTCAGATTATAAAATGAGCATAAGCTAATAACAGGGTGGGAGCTGTGTCCCCCAATGAATGGCTCGGAGAAAAGGATTTTACGGTGAGTACGCAAAAATCCCTATTTCTCCTTCGCCTCATTTGGGGACACAGACCGTGGGACATCCCAAAGCAGTCCCTGGGTGGGGACAACATCAGATCAGGCCCTGTGTAACCGCTACTTACAAGTGCGCCAAAGCGGCCTGCAGAGTCCGCCTGCCCAGACTCACATCTGTGGAAGTGTGGGAATTATAGTGCTTCAAGAATGCATGCGGACTGGACGAATCCGCAAGCTTGCAGGCGTGCTTTGCCGACGTCTGGTGCCTAGAACCCTCGATAGACAGGGAGTTAGGCTGACATCTAACACGGAAGGACTCCTGGATGGTGTAACGAATCCACCAGGCTAACATGGCCGATGAAACGACTAAACCCTTCCTGTAAACGTCAGGAAGCCTTCCTCTTACCGTCAGGAAGCCCAAATAAAGCGTCCAACCTTCGGAAGGACGACTTCCTCGAGACGTACCTACTCAGAGCACTCACATCATCCAGAATATGGGAAACTCATTCCATTTTGTGGACTGGTGCCGAAAGAGATGAGGGAAGAACTATGCCCTCATAACAGTGGTAATACAATGCCACCTTGGTAACAAGGGACGGGGATGGCCTGAGGACAACCTTGCCTTGAAGGTAATAAGGGAAAAAAGTCTGAAAGAACAGAGAAGCTAGCTCCGAAGACTCGATAGGATGAGGATATTGCAGAGAAAAAGGGCGACCTTCCCTGATAGTAGTCTGTCCGGATCAAAAGGAGTCTACTGTAAGACTCCTAAGACCATTAATGTCCCAATGATCTAACGGTATGCGTTAGGGAAGAACCACATATGAAGACTCCCTGCCAGGAAGTCCCTACTTGCAGTTTTGTTGCAATAAGGCGGAAAGATACTAGCTCCGCAAACAAAAAAACTGACGTGGTCAGTGTTGATCTCCGAGGATCACTGGGGCCCTTTCTGCTTCCGAAAGGCTTTCGGAAGTAGTGGAAGAGGGGTTATGGAAACTGGTACCACGGAAGAACCAGAGCATGCAGTGCGATGGCTCTTGGATCTCGAGGCCGAACCACGAACTCGAGTACATTGGCGTTCAGTCTGGATGCCATCCAATCTACAACTGGAGGGCTCCAGTGAAGGCAGATCTGATGGAAGACCTCCGGGTGAAGTTCCCACTCACTTGAGGCGGAACCCTGACGGCTGAATATGTTTGCCGCCCAGAGTTCTACTCCTGGGATATGTACTGCCAAGATCACCAAATGATAGATCTCGGCCCATCAGTGAATGTGAGGTACATCGGCCATGGCACCTGACCGTGGGTACCTGCTAGATGATTGACGCATGGCACAGCCGTGGCATTATCCAATTGAATTCGGATGGGGTGACCCGCCAGAAGGCAGTGTACCTGCCTGCTGTAGGACTACAGTTCGGAACTCCAGAGCAATGATCGGGAGAAGAAGACTGGCATTGGTAGTTACTAATAACCACTGAACCGGGAGAAAGGCCCTGGATGAAGAAGGAGCCCAGAGACTACCGTCTGAAAGTTTGTTTGACTTGCTGAAAACGAGCGGAGCGAAGGAAACCGCTTCCATTGTTGTCACCATTTTTCCTCAGAACCCTCCTAGCAAATCGAATGAAATGAGGGGATGAGTGATCAAGTGCGTGAGCTCCCTGTTGAAGGGCCATGACCTTGTCTCGAGGGAGAATTACCATCCTTCTGGAAGTGTGCAGGATCATCCTCAAAAAGGAGGACCTTGTCAAAGGTTGTTAGAAGTTTGAGGTCCAGGATCGGTCTTACTTTTCGTTCCCCTTTTTGGGACCAAGATCCCTTAGATCTAGACTGTCCTGGACAACCCTTCCACTGCTGGTTGGGTCTGTAGGAAACATACAATCCTTTGTTAGTTTCCCGCTCAGAAGATTTGATTGGCCAGTTGTACTGTCTTCGGGAAAAGGTTACTGGTGTGAATCAAAGTAGTTAAGGTCTCCAGCCAGGAGACCATTGCTCTAGCAATCCATGCGGCGGCTAGGGAGGGTAGAGCGCTGAACCTGAAGCCGCAAGACGTAACGAACCAGATTTGCTATCTGACAGTCCGTGGTATTTTTAATTGATGACACATTGGGCAGGGATACTGGTCGGTATACCACAGGAGATTCTACCTGGTAAATCTGCCAAGTGGCAGAATGCGCAGCTGCATCCAGCAGGTCATAGTCTCTTGCCATCGCCGGTCTCTTTTGACGGTGGAGAGGGATCATCCGCCTTCTTGCATCATCTGCTAAATAGTGGTGATGCAGAGGGGGGTGCTCGGACACCAAAAAGGGTGCCTCTGTACATCCACAGAGTTCAGGTCCCCGGGTGGACAGGACAGGTTGTCTGGCGTTAGGTCTGGATGCAGTAGAGGATACATGGAGGCGACACTCCATGTGCTCGTCTGTTGATGGTGTGGGGAGATCGGTGGCCTTTAAAGGACCCGTCGCCCTTAAAAATCAGACCAGGCATGGCATCCCACGTAGAGGCTTCTGTCCAGTGAATTGCTTATCCGGACTGAATGGCAAATGCTCTACGAGGGAGTTTAGTCTCCTCATGTGGGACACTGCGTAGTCTAGAGCAGAACCGGAGTCCTCGTCAATGTACAGAGATTGGTTGATGATATAAATAGGCGAGTCCATCGTTTACTGAAGCTCTGGCAAGTCCAGATCCAAGGCAATATCCGATCCATATTCAGTCTTGTTCTCAGCAAATCCTTGGGGAGAGAAATCATGAAATGAAAACTTTCGTTTTCTAGATGCCTGTACGTTTCTAGACACCTGTACATTTCTAGAATACTTGCGGCCCTGCTAGCCGACGGCTTCCATGTAGGATAGGGACCCTGTATATTGGTCCTGCGAGCACTCCGAGCCACAGAGGGATCATGGAGGGATTCAATCTCCTGGTCAGAGAAACCATGGATTGCGGTCAGTGACGAAGTCCACTGAGGGGAACTAGGTACTCTGTGATAAGCTGGGGTCAGCGGTGGAGGGCTACTGAGCTCATTTAGGTGACCGGCTTCGGATTGGTCATGTGCCTTTAAGACCAGGGAATACTGGTCATGTGTCTTTTAGACCAGGGAATACTGGTCATGTACATTTAAGACCAGGGAATACTGGTCATGTGCCTTTAAGACCAGGGAATACTGGTTATGTCATGTTGCAGAGTCGTTGTGCTCCTTTAATACAAAGTCGTCGCCCCTGTTTGAGCCGGCCAGGTGGACCAAGATGGCCACTGGGAGTTGCAGAGGAGATAAAATCTCGCAGAGAGCGAGAAGCGCCAATTCGGGGGGCGGAGCCACAGACATGATGTGGGCGGAGCCTCGAGACTTCCATGAATAGGCCCAAGCCGGGGCCTGAATTTCTGCAGCCGGCGGGAGCGATACCAGCGGTAGAAGTGAGGGGCGTTGTAGTGGCTGAGAAAACGGGAGCGCTTCTGCGCCAGTCGAGAGGCGCCAGAAAAGCAGGCAGAGCCGCCTTAGGGCGCCATTGTGCACTTTCGGGGTGCGGCCTACACATCGGCCGAAGCCGGGGGCTACATTTTTGCTGCCGGCTGGAGCGTTACCTCAGGGATGCCTGAGACTGCCTGTGAGCATGTGAATATCCCGCTGCAGAGGCCCACCACTGACAGGATCCACTCACCATCGGTGCATGTCCCGGCATGGAGCCGCTGCGGATGACTGAGTTTCTGTTCTGCTGCAGGTCAGGTATTGCAGCGTGGACGGTGCAGGGATGGAGGGATAAACCTCAATCCATCATCCCTTTGTTAGGGAGGTGGAGAGGAACTGTCCGCCTCCTTGTGCCATCCGCTTTCACAGTGGTGGGACAGTGGGGGCTGCTCGGACGCCATAGAGAGGGGCCTCTGTACATCCACGGAGTTCAGCCCCCGGGCGGACAGGGCCAGTGGTCCGGCATTAGGCCTGGCTGGGGAAGAGGATAAGTGGAGGCGACACTCCATGTGCTCGTCTGTTGATGGTGCGGGGAGATCGGTGCCCTTGAAGGGACCCGTAGCCCCTAAGAATCAGCTCAGGCATGGCTTCCCACGTCACAGGAAAGGGTACAGAGAGGCGACACTCTCCGTGCTCGCCTGTTGATGGTTCAGAGAGATCGGAACCTTGAAAGGATCCGTCGCCCCATTTGTCCGTGGAAAAAATAAAATCAAAAATGTAAAAGGTTAAAATAAAATAATAAAGAGTTTTGGGTGTGAATAGCAGAGCCGTCCGTGTGCCTCCTACGGACACTAAGCAAGAACTGGTTAGCTGAGAGCCAGCAGGAGGGTGTATACTGCAGGGGAGGAGCTGAGAGCCAGCAGGAGGTGTATACTGCAGGGGAGGAGCTGAGAGCCAGCAGGAGGGTGTATACTGCAGGGGAGGAGCTGAGAGCCAGCAGGAGGTGTATACTGCAGGGGAGGAGCTGAGAGCCAGCAGGAGGTGTATACTGCAGGGGAGGAGCTGAGAGCCAGCAGGAGGGTGTATACTGCAGGGGAGGAGCTGAGAGCCAGCAGGAGGGTGTATACTGCAGGGGAGGAGCTGAGAGCCAGCAGGAGGTGTATACTGCAGGGGAGGAGCTGAGAGCCAGCAGGAGGGTGTATACTGCAGGGGAGGAGCTGAGAGCCAGCAGGAGGTGTATACTGCAGGGGAGGAGCTGAGAGCCAGCAGGAGGGTGTATACTGCAGGGGAGGAGCTGAGAGCCAGCAGGAGGTGTATACTGCAGGGGAGGAGCTGAGAGCCAGCAGGAGGGTGTATACTGCAGGGAGGAGCTGAGCCAGCAGGAGGTGTATACTGCAGGGGAGGAGCTGAGAGCCAGCAGGAGGGTGTATACTGCAGGGGAGGAGCTGAGAGCCAGCAGGAGGGTGTATACTGCAGGGGAGGAGCTGAGAGCCAGCAGGAGGGTGTATACTGCAGGGGAGGAGCTGAGCGCCAGCAGGAGGGTGTATACTGCAGGGGAGGAGCTGAGAGCCAGCAGGAGGGTGTATACTGCAGGGGAGGAGCTGAGAGCCAGCAGGAGGGTGTATACTGCAGGGAGGAGCTGAGAGCCAGCAGGAGGGTGTATACTGCAGGGGAGGAGCTGAGAGCCAGCAGGAGGTGTATACTGCAGGGGAGGAGAGAACTTTCTTTGTATCACTTAGTGTCAGCCTCCTAGTGGCAGCAGCAGCATACACCACGGGCTCTGTTCCCCAATGAGGCGAAGGAGAAAGGCTTACATTTTTTGACAGTGAGGCTGATCAATGAGTGTAACAGGTTGCCACTCGAGGTGGTGAGTTCTCCTTCAATGGAAGTCTGAGATGGTTTATTATTGAGCAGGGGGTTGGACGCAAAGACCCTGGAGGTCCCTGCCAACGTTTACATTCTATATCTCACTTTTTTCCAAGGGTCTAAAAAGCAGACGTATAATGGGCCGTCCTAATGCCTCTGATGTGAGCAGACCCCACTAAACCAGAAGGAGGTGACTATTGGGGTTCCTTGCACTGCTGGGTGTCCTTATGCTTCGTACACTCTCACTTACAACAAGGTTGAACGTTTGCAGTTTCTTTAATACTCGTTCCAGTGATGCCACTTGGTTGTACAGTTGGAGTAGACTTTCCTGCAGTTGTCTGTTCTCTTCATCTAGGATATCTGCCCTGTAATAAAGACAAATATACTATATGATGAACAGTCTTTACAGCAAAAAAAATACCCTTCCAATCATTTCTGAAGAATAACCGGCCATTGACTTAATGCTCGCCGTACTGAGTACTTCTGGAGAGTTAGAGGGGTAAGTGGTGACCGTGCTGCATTTTTGTCAGTGCAACAAATGGATATAGTATGGGCAAGTGTGACCCATCAGTACCGGTGACTTCTATCCAGGCGTGACCGTCCTAACGTAACATCGATCTCTACCTGTTCTGAACTGACAGCAGTTTCCACTTGTGATTTCTGTCTGACGCTTCACATTCTGTGATCTTCTGCAGCAAATGTCTCTTCTCCTCATGTAGATTCTCATTGTCGGCTGTGATCCTATTGATCCATTGCTGTTCCTATTGGAAGAAAATGGCAAGAACTCATGATGCAGAGTTGGAATGGTCCTTGGGCTCATTCTTCTTTGTTTGCTAATGTGTCAGTGTCTGTAAGAGGGGAAGGCTTTAACAAGCTCACACAACCGTGTAGAAATATAGTGGCGCTGGACATCATGTGTAAAATACTCATAGTATTGGGGTCACCATTCAGACATGTGTGCTAAAAGGCTGTTATGGTGTCCCTGGGACTGATTGGGACACAGCTCATCTCAGCGCCTCCATTTTAGCAATCAGAGGGGATCTTTAAACCCGAACATTCACTGATCAAAACTTCTGACCAGTCGCTATGATGTGAAAAGTTTTACATCAGGATCTTTGAACTTTAACATGTTCCATCACAGTAACTCAGACAATCTGATTTGCTTTGAAGTCACATGTTAAACTGCAAAGATCTTGGCATAAAACTTTTCACATCATAGCGACAGGTCAGAAGTTTTGATCAGTGAATGTTCGGGTTTAAAGATCCCCTCTGATTGCTAATATGAAGGTGCTAAGATGAGCACTGGGCTAAGCCTTAATTGGTTCTCCTCGGAGAGTGGAACAAGCGGTGCATAGACTCTGCACCTCGTATGTTCTGCCCTGAGGATTGGCCAGGTCCTTATGGGGCACAGCTCTCAGCCGAGTGCCTGTGCTTTTGTGTTAGCGATTAGTGGGGGTCTCAGCGCCGATAAAAACTATTGCCACATCACGTCTAAAGTTTTGTAGGACGATAGGTACCCTTCAGCCGAAACGAGATCAATGTGGGCTCTCCAGTCAGTTTCCTTTGCACTGTCAAGGGCTGATCCGGCAGACATCATCTGTACAGTGTAATACAATGTAATTAAGAAAAAGTTCAGTATGGCAGAAGCCTTTTATTACCTTCTCCGCCTGGCTTCGGCTGAAGACCAGCTCCATTTCCAGCTCTTTAATGCGCAGGTCCCTATGGTTCGTTTCACATAAGTGAGTCTCCTTTGCTTGGCCGAGTTTGGCCTTATATCGAAGCTGCCGTTCATTATATTTCCTGGTAATAATACAAAGGTTAAAGCTTTCACTTACATTTAATACAGAGGATCTAAAGTTAAGGTGATAATATCGCCACATTCGTACAACACAACAGTTATAGGAGTTTGGTATTTCTTCTATGGACATCTATGACAGAGAGAGTGGAGCAAGGATCGCTGCCCAACAAAAGCACCTTCCACTGGAGGGAAAGATCAGTGGCTCTCCCCAAAGTACCTGCCATCGTACCTGATATAGTCATCCAGCTGTTTAGATAGTTTATTATATTCCTTGTGTAGCTGCTCCTTTTCTTCTTGTGCTTGAGACAGTTCTTCCAAAAGCTTCTGATTAGTTTTCTCCAAGTGTGTCCGCTAAAACGCAGGACACAAGAGTGTGACACAAAACTGTGAGGCATAAAGTAATGTCACTTTGGCTACATTCATACGTCCGTCTTTTCTCATCTGCATCCTGTCCTTTTTTAAAACCCATACTCGTGTCCTGATTAATCGGCTGCAGCCGTGAAGTCACGCCGACGACGCTGCACCCAATCGCTGAGCTCAGCGGAAGTGCCATCTACATTGGCTGAGCTCATGGATTGGCTGCAGCGCTGTCGATGTCATGCCAATCAACAAACACCGGGGCTATGGTGGAGACACCGCGCTGGTCTCGGGTGAGTAATAAGCTCAGTAGCTACTAAAACCAGTGCATGTCCGATTCTCATCAGTTTGCTCAGATTTGAGCGTATGAGAGTCCATCAAAACTATGAAAAATGGAATACAACTGTTTCTTATCAGGTAATCATCCATTTTTAACTGATTTATTGCTAAGTGTTAATAGCAACAATAGAAGTATTTTTGGTACTCACCATAAAATCTCTTTCTTGGAGTCTTCATTTGGGGACACAGGTAACTATGGGTGCATGCTGTTGTCACCAGGGGGCTGACACTATGCAAAAAAGAATTAGCTCCTTCTCAGCAGTGTACACCCACCGACTGGCACAAGGCTCGTCAGTTAGTGAAAAGCAGTAGGAGAAGTAACAATAACAGGCCTGCATCAGCCGAAGCATGGGTATGAACTCTGTGGAATCTCGCAAAAGTGTGCAGAGGACTTGCTCGCTGATTGGTCTGAGGGCGTGGAATGGTCAGTAGCAAAAAAGCCCTGTGATAGGCCTGAAAAGCGTGAGGACAGTCGACCAGCCACCGGGGAAAGGAGAGACGATCTCTCTCATTGGAGAAAAAAAAAAGCAGATGAGCAGGAAGTTGAGCACCGATTGACTGGGACGCCGGGGAAGAGGGCATGTCCAGAGTGAAGGCCCATCGATGCGCCTCTGCCACCTTACAGAGGGACTGTGGGAAGGAGGAGGGACAATACCTTGAAACATGAGTCCTGACTCCTTCACTTATACGAGGATGGTATCAGGAGCACCCTGATGAGAAAGGGGGTCACTGGGATAAAATGGGTATCCTCCTTCCCGCACTGTCATGGTCCAAGATGGTGCAGAAGACGTTGTCGACCCCTACAAAGGGGGAGGACAACTAGCAAGTGACCACCATCTTCCTCTCGGCTTGCTCCGAGGAAAGGGCTGGGGTGTGGAACAGGAAAGGACCGAACACCTGGAATCGCCCTGAAATACCGTGAAGTGACAAGGGGTAAGGTCCTGCCATGCGCACACGAGCGTGGACGATGTGGGTGACACCACACTGTTCTTTCGATCGCTCATGTGCAGGAAAACAGGGTGAGAAATTACACCATTACCCTGTAGAAAAAAAAAATGAAAACAGGGGAAAAGATTAATAAAACACAACAGGGTGACTGGAAAAGGAAAAGACGGATCTGGGATCAGATCCAGGTCTGCCTCCTTCTGACGCTAAGCTTAAACTAACAAGCTTTGCGCCGGCGGGGTGTACACCACTGAGGAGCGAATTCCTAGTGACAGCAGCATACACCCATGGTTACCTGTGTTACCCCCAATGAAGCAATAAAGAAAAAAAGTTCAGACTTTACTCCCTTCTATAAAAATGGAAAAAAAATGTTGACACATGCGAGAAAAATGGTTCCAGATGTAAAAACGGAAAGGACTGTGTGAAATGAGCATTACTTGTTTCGTATGACTGCCAATTGCATTGCTATCTGTGCGGTGTAATGTGGACAGGTGTATGGCAGTGACCTTAGCGTTTTCTCAAACTTGGTCACATTTGACTTATATGTATATTAGCTTAGATGCAAAGAGAATTCTGAGACTAAGGGCTCCTTCTCACTTGTGCGAGACTCGGATGAATCTCGCACGGCAATACCCCGGCTCTGCTGCCTGCACAGAGGAGCAGAGTGTGTGGCTGCATGTATTCCTATGCGGCTGCACGCACCGATCTGAGTGCCGGCGGCAGAGCCGGGTTTTATCCTGCGAGACTCAGCCATATTTCACGCAAGTGAAAAGGAGCCCTTACTGGTGGGTCCTGCTAGACCCCAACTTAAGGTCTAATTTTGTAAGGGGTCTTTCACATTACGTTCGTGCACCCATTCAGTGGTCATGAAGGGGCTAACGTCAGAACTCTCCGGAAAACGGTATTTGGACGTATACGCCGACGGGACCACTGACTATAATGGCGACGGCAGAGTGAATACGTGCCCTGCCGTGCTTTTTTTCAGGTGTATATGCCTAATGGAGAAGAATACCCAGATGCAGTGTCCTACGCCGGAGTATCCACCTCCAGTAGGCATATATACCTCAGAAAGATCATTATAGTCAATGATCCCATTGGTGCAAACGTCAGAATTCTGATTTGGGGGGGGGGGGGGGGGTATGGAGGGTGGAGTCCCGACAGGGCCAAGGAACGGGTGCCGGAACGCAATGTGAAAGCGCCCTAATATTCCACACAAATTGGATTTTTCATATTTGGTAAGGTAAGTGGTGCCAAAGGTGTCGGACATCCACTCATCTCATGGGAAAATCGGACCATATAATTGTGAAACAAAATGTGCATTGTTGGCTGTAATACTACATAGACTGACCTCCACAGCAGTGGACATTTTCTCATCATCCATATGTTGTCGTAAGGATTCCTGCTGATTGATCTTCAGTTGGAGGATACGATTATTTTGGGTGAGTGAAATTTCTTTGTCGTGAAGGGCTTTAATTTCTAACTGCAATTCCTCCAAATTCTGGTCCAAAATTTTCCTAAACAGAAAGGAGCAGCAGTTATAATAAAGTTAGATCTGTCATTGTCCTGCAGCGCAGACCCCGCTTGGCCTAAAATGAGCTTCCACGCTCTTATGTAAGACGAAATCCACCATTACTAGAGGAGAACTATGAGTGGAATTTAATTCTACTCGAATCTTGCAAAAATCCACATTTGCAAAAAAAAAATTTTCATTTATTATGCTCTGGGGTCTGCAAAGACCCCACATCCTAATAAGAGACATTGGTGAATAACTACTCCGCTAATCGAATTTACTGAGAAAAGCCGTACGAACAGGCAAATTTGAATTTTGTCTGATACGCTAATCTCCAACTATTACCGGTCTCGTACGCATCATTCATTTAATCGGTAGCGGTCTGATTCAATACCGTTAGGCCGTGTTCACACGCAGGGGGTCATGCTTCAGTCTTTTGCCACTGTGATGTTTCCACGTGCAAAACAGCACGCCATTATGATCAGTCGCGCAGTTTTGCATATGATACAGCGGTTTCCTTGCAATATTAGGTGATTGTCCAGAGAAACACTATAGGGACATAGGGCTGCTGCGGCTAACCGCTGCGTGTGAACACCGCCTTATGGTTTGTTACCTTTTCAGCTGTTCGTCTTGTAGTTGCACCTTTGATTTGGCTTCACCGTCTCTTGTTTTTTTCAGTTCTTCCTCGAGGTGGCGCCGTTCGGCATTCTGAGTCTCTAGCAGTAATACCTGGTGCTGAGAGGCGCGCAGTTGCTGCTCTACTTCCAACACCTAGGAAATGTGAAAGAAAAATGGAAAATAATCACAATGCAGCACACGGGGTGAAAAGGTTCCTTTATTGGTAAGATGTTCAGGTTATTTGTACTGTCATCAGGTAAAGGACCAAAAAGAATAAACTCATCAACTATGTATAGAGGTTTGCGACCATGAAGACCCATCGATTCCACAGATATATAATCATTTTGTAGGGATAAATATGGTCTGGACGATTTCTGTGTCTTACCATCCTTTCTGCCTCCATAGCTCGGTACTTCTCATGCTCCAGCTTCTCCTGCCAGCTGCTCAGCGCTTTAGCAGTTTGGTTCCTCTTAAGCAACTCCAGCTCCATCTCCTTCATGACGTGCTGTCGCTGCTCAAGGTCAACTTCAAGACCGGTGCAAGCTGCAGTCATGGAGGAAAGCTTCTGTTTAACCTGACCGACCTCCGCAGTGAGCTAAGGGTGGGTGGAAGAGAATTTATAGGGGACCTCATTAGCAACAGTTATACATATGTGATGATTTTAATGGGAACCTGTCACCTGAATTTGGCGGAACCGGCTTTAGGTTCCTTGCGCAGGCGTGTACTACGGAGGACAGAGAATGAACTTCAATCCAATATTGCGGCCAGCATGCAGCCAGCGGGAAAGGAAAGGGTGAATCAAACATCCGAAAACTCCGCTCATATGACCGAAAACCTGTCCCGCCAAATTCAGGTGACAGGTTCCCTTTAAGTCGGAACAATGTCTGCTGGATGCACATATTAATGACTAATAATTCATCTTTATAGGGCATCATACACATCTAATATGGAGACATAAACTGGCTGCCCCAAAAGCACAAGACAGTCGTTCATACAGTTCAGGAAGGTCCCCTGTACAATATACCCCATGCGGTTGCATACGGGATGACACAAAAATACAATACTAATTTTCATGCTCCCTATAAATGGCACTTACCTACCAGTATGAGAGGAAGCATGATCCCAATGATGAGCTGTAATATACACCTTGATTTTTAGGGTACGGCTCAGCCTTAAGTGTATGTGACCTGTGTAATCCCACTGTTCCTGTAAAAGTGGGGTACCACAGATGGCCTGGCACTCAAAGTTTGAGGTGACCACAACAATTTCTACCAGTGTCTTTGGACATTATATGACGTTGTTATTGTGTTTCCTTCATGGTATGTTGTTATTTTTGAGCATTCTTTGGTGCCATTTCCTTTGTGTGGCACTGCTACTTGTACACTATGGCAATGTACATTATTTTTGCACTGTAGTATTATTTTGTGCTAGTATATCACGCTTATCCATCATTCTGTACTTATAATCTGTATACCCTTGCACCATGTGGCGAGCACAAATGGAAGATACCACATGGGGCATCATTCAATATGGCTGGCACTGTTTGCTGTTACATTTTTACCTTTGTATTCTCCTTCTGAAGAAGAATATGTTGCTTCTTGATATCCAGGTTCTTGTCCCTTTCATATCTCAGCTCTTTCTCAGCCGAGCTGCACACATTTTGTACTCGGTTTAAGTCTTGCCGCAGTTGTCGGATTTCTTCGTATTGTTGCTGAATCAGAGAATCCCCTGTTAGAGGCTGAAAAACACAAAGAACCAGTGTGACCATACTATAGGAAGGATCTGGAGGCATCTAGTGCTCTTTGGTCTTGACCATCTTGTTCTTCCTGGTAGTTGGGACCAGAATTTCATCATATGGATGTCAAGTAGATTGCTCAAAAAAAAATTGAAGAACCTTAGTCCAATGGCCACATTGGTAGTCCTTGGTTCCCAGACCTGAGCCCTGTGAGCCTCCTCCTACTTGCTGACAAGAACCTTCCGATTAGTAGGCTTAGAGCGATGTCATAATGAAGTCACACCAGGCCTGCTAATCAGAAGTGCCGGTGATGCCGCAAGGTATGAAGAGGTCCGCAGGGCTCTGGCCTGCCGGTCATGGACTAATGACGTGGCTGCTGGGCCAGGATCCTCTGAATCTTTCTGATCAGCTCTAATCACAATCTTTGTTCTTCAATGTCCTTGACAACTCACAAAAAGCTCAATGTTGTCACCTGCCGGCCTTACATACTATCGCCTGGCAGTGGTCGGAACATATCTGGGCATATACCTCTAGTTTGCATTTTAGTATGCCGTCTAATGACCACAACTGTTCCATCTGCTTCAGCAATGGCGGCATCTGAAGTGTCCATCTTGTCCCAATTACAAATGTACCAGCGAGATCAAATCTAAACAGTTGGGACTCCATTACCTCTGTTCCATTTGCCACGTTTGGTGGTTTGGACACTTGATCCTCTAATTTGGAAACTTGCTGCTTAAGTCGTGAATTGTCCTCTCTTCTGGACTGCAGATCTTGCCGGGCGGTCGTCACCTCCTGTCTGAGCTGCAGGTTCTCTTCTCGCAGGTTCCTGACTTCCTCCATCTCCTCGTGGAACTGTCTTTGGAGAATTTCGCACTTCTTCTTGTGCTCAGAGAGTGCGGAACTGTAAAAAATGAAGACACTGAATAATAATAATTGTAAGGAAAGAACAGTCGCCCAATTCATTCATCCGGCATCATTCAATTCTGTTGAGTTTCTGGGGTCGCAAAAAGCACAAATTCTCCGGATAAGAGAATAAAGCCGGCCAACCCCATTTCTCCTAATTCCACCATAAACATGTCCACCGGGGTCAGTGTATATTTCTATTTGGGGAGAGGGGTGTTTGCTCCAATCTAGTCTCCTCTATCAGCAGCAGGAATAGCACAGGGCATATGAAGATCCAACCCTGATCCTTATTTCTCCTAATATCAGCGGAGAGTTTGTACACCCCATACACATTAGAGAACTCCAGCTGTTGGAAAACTACAACTCCCAAGAGGTGTAGCCACGATGGGAGTTGTAGTTACACAACACCTGAAGTTCTCTGGGTTCTGATCCCTGCATTAAATAATTGTCTGGACACAACTTTAGAGTTAGAACATCTACGTTTTGGAATTTTGTGGAGGACACGCGGCTGTTTTACATCACCTGTACAGTATTCTGGTGACTGTTCCTCCATATCTGCAACTGAAGGCCAAAAGACACCAAAATAATAATATTTTTTCTGTATTGCTAAAAGACCCCAACCATATATAAGTAATGCTCCTCCTGTGAAGTTTTACCCTAGTGACGTCCAGCCGCCCGCTGAGCTGTTCATAGTGTTGGACTGCAAAGGCCACAAGCAGAGAGTAGAGAAATCTCAGCTAATATATTCATATAGACACATAATCACCTCGCAGCTTCTCTCTCCATTTCCAGAGTCTTGATCTTGTCCTGTAATTGTTGATACGCCTGCTTCATGTCACCCGAGGATTTCTGGTCATTTTTCTGCATCTGCAACTTTTTACACTGATCTTGAAGCTCTGCTACCTAAGACACAGATAATACACACAACATACAGTCAGTGCCGTGGTTATACAGACCAGTAACAACTGGGCAGAGCCCCACGAAAGGGCTGGGTGATAACAATATATATCTATAGACCCCAGTCCAGAGCCTCTGATCTAGCAAAATCAGATCTCATACTTTGCATTGATGAGAGGCAACATCCCGAAACATTGTGTCTGCAAATTGAGATTCTTGTCTGGCTTTTAGGCCGGGGACACACACAATGTATAAAAATACGGTCCGTTTTACACGGACGAGAATCTCACAAATGTTTCCAAAACAGTGATCCGTGTGCAGTGTGAGGATGTGATTTCCTCGCATCAAATTATCCGTGTGACATCCGTATGGAATCCGTATGGCATCTGTATGGCGAGATTTTCTCGCTGGCTTGCAAAACGGACATAGAATGGATCCATGGCCTATATATATATATAGACTGTATTTATGTTTTTACTAATATTTGAGGCCACATATATATGCATATATTTATATTTCATATAGCGCTAGATAGCAGAAAAGCCGGTAATTCAATTACCGGCTTTTGCTTTCTCCTTCACAAACCCGACAGGATATGAGACATGGTTTACATACAGTAAACCATCTCATATCCTTATTTTTTTCGCATATTCCACACTACTAATGTTAGAAGTGTCTGTGTGCAAAATTTGGGGGCTCTAGCTGTTAAAATAAAGGGTTAAATCGCGGAAAAAACTGGCGTGGGCTCCCGCGCAATTTTCTCCGCCAGAGTGGTAAAGCCAGTGACTGAGGGCAGATATTAATAGCCTGGAGAGGGTCCATGGTTATTGCCCCCCCCCCCCCCGGCTAAAAACATCGGCCCCCAGCCACCCCAGAAAAGGCACATCTGGAAGATGCGCCTATTCTGGCACTTGGCCACTCTCTTCCCATTCCCGTGTAGCGGTGGGATATGGGGTAATAAAGGGTTAATGTCACCTTGCTATTGTAGGGTGACATTAAGCCAGGTTAATAATGGACAGGCGTCAATAAGACACCTATCCATTATTAATCCAATAGTAGTAAATGGTTAATAAAACACACACACATTAAGGAAAAAAATATTTTAATGAAATAAAGACACAGGGTGTTGTAATAGTTTATTAAACGCTTAATCCAACTGAAGACCCTTGTCACCTGAAACAAAGTTAAAATAAAAAAAACAACAATATCTCATACCTTCCATCGTTCGGTCTTGTCCCACACTGTAAATCCATCAGAAGTGGTTAAATAATTTTACAAGCAGGAGCCTGCTAATGCAGCCGCCCCTGCCTGTAAAAACTGGGGAATGAATGGGAAGCAGGGGATCGTAGCTACCCAGACTTGCGGTGCTTCGCCCCCTGCTGGCACAAACTCATATGAACTCTAGCGTGGGAATTTTTTTGAATCTTTTCTCACGCTCGAGTTCATATGAGTTTATGCCAGCTGGAGGCGCAGCACCGCAAGTCTAGGTAGCTACGTTCCCCTGCTTTCCATTCATTCCCCAGTTTTTACAGGCAGGGGCGGCTGCATTACCGGGGTTTTTTCTCCAGCGGGGCTCTCCTCCTCTGCTCCCCTCCTCGTTGGTAAGCCTACCTTCCACATTTATTGTTGTGGTATAGACCATTTATTATCTCTATCCTTGTCCAGCGCATGTTACTGGACTGTTTTATATATACCCCGGCTTGCCAATCTTACCTTGCACATGGGGCCTTTCTCCCTTCTTTGTGCAGCTATTTATTAATACAGGGGTGGCAAAGGGGTGGTAGTTCCCCCTCTGTGTTTGATTAGGAATGCTTATATCTTGATGTATTACTGATTTCTGTTTTTAATGTTTATACTAATAAAGACCATGTTTATATATATCAGTACTATATGCTCCTTGTTCTCCTCTTTTTATATATATATATATATATATATATATATATATATATATATGTGTCTCACTGACATTATCTATCTATCTATCTATCTACCTATACGATGTGTAGACATTAATTTTATTTGTTCTATTCAAACCTGTCAGTGTGATTTTACTGTACACCGCACTGAATTTCCGGCTTTTCTATAGAACACCGGTACGTATTTCTCGCAAGTCACACTGATGGTCCATGTGTAATCCGATTTTTTCTCACCCCCATAGACTTTCATTGGTGATTCTCGGCCGAGATACACTGACAATCGCAGCATGCTGCGATTTCACTCGGATCCTGAATACGGCAGAGAAAACAACAGATAATAGGAGCTGCCCCATAGATTAACATTGTGCCGAGTGCTATGCGATTTTTTATTGCATTGCACTTGGCCGTATTACGGTCTAGTGTGACTCCGGCCTTATCCTGAGTCACTGACTTTTAGGATCGCTGCTCCCAATAGGTGGTGCTAAAGTTCTTGTCCTCTTCTTCTCTGAAGAGGCAATTTGCATATTTCCTTTCTCAGAGGAGAATGCATGGCTTATTAGACTCCTCACGCTGACATGCCAGGCCTGGCTTGTGACTTTCCAAAAGGAGAAACGTTACCCCTTAGACCCTTGTCACAAGCCTCTCACCCATCCAAATCAGATCTCGTTTTTTGCACTGATGATGAGCAACATCCCAAAACACCTTGTCTGTAAATAGGTGGCACTAGAGTTAAAGGGACTATGTCACCTGAATTTGGAGGGAACAATCTTCAGCCATGGAGGCGGGGTTTTTGGGTGTTTTATTCACCCTTTCCTTACCCGCTGGCTGCATGCTGGCTGCAATATTGGATTGAAGTTCATTCTCTGTCCTCCATAGTACATGCATGCACAAGGCAATCTTACCTTGCACAGGTGTGTACTACGGAGGACAGAGAATGAACTTCAACCCAATATTGCAGCCAGCATGCAGCCAGCGGGTAAGGAAAGGGTGAATCAAAAACCCCAAAACCCCGCCCATATGACCCAAAACCAGTCCCGCCAAATTCAGGTGACAGAGTCCCTTTAAGTTGTAAGCTCCGGCTCAATTAGCAAACACTGGGGAAATCTGGCAGTCACAACCTGCAGGAAACTGACCGGAGTGGTGACGATAGAAGGGGAAGATGGCGGCTGTTAAATATGAGACTAGGGAAGGGACCTTACAGTAAAAGCACCACTCCAGCAGTAATATTAAAAAACCCCACTGGAATGGTGCAGTAACTGGTGATTTCCCAGTATAATAGGTGCAGGAAAGTCACGCTCGCCTTATTGTCTAGAAGATGCTTCTCTCTTCCCAGTTTCTCATTTTCCACTTGTAAATTGTGATTTTCTTGTTCTTTGCTCTTCCTGTTCTTGTTCACTTCCTTCAGCTTTATTTTCAAAACCTCCAGCTCCTAATCAATGAAAATGAACAAAAATCCTGCATTATAATCATTTTCTCGCAAACGTGGAGGTTACGCCTTATTAGTATTAGGCCACGTTCACATGTTCAGTATTTGGTCAGTATTTTACCTCAGTATTTATAAGCCACAATCAGGAGTGGGTGATAAATACAGAAGTGGTGACGTGTTTCTATTATACTTTTCCTCTGGTTGTTCCTCTCCTGGTTTTGGTTTACAAATACTGATGTAAAATACTGACCAAATGCTCAACATGTGCACATGGCCGAATACTAGGCCATATGTTCACACACTCAGTATTTGGTCAGTTTTTACCTCAGAATTTGTAGGCCAAGACCAGGAGTGGGTGATAAATACAGAAGTACTGGTGACATGTTTCTATTATACTTTTCCTCTGGTTGTTCCTCTCCTGGTTTTGGTTTACAAATACTGAGGTAAAATACTGACCAAATACTCAACATGTGCACATGGCCGAATACTTAAAAGTGTCAAAAATCATATCCTTGAGGCCGTATGTTCACACACTCAGTATTTGGTCAGTTTTTTTTACCTCGGAATTTGTAAGCCAAGACCAGGAGTGGGTGATAAATACAGAAGTGGTGACGTGTTTCTATGATACTTTTTCCTCTGATTGTTCCACTCTTGGTTTTGGCTTATAAATACTGAGGTAAATTACTGAAGGTGTGAACGTGGTCTAATCCTGAGTTAGTAGCGGTGACGTCACTGAGAAGAGGAGAAGACCGGAGCTGGACACCGGAGGGAGCGGCAGTGAGTATATTAACACACTCACACTACATTACATACTTATACACATTTAATGAATACAAACACTTCCTGCGTGTGCTTCTTTAAAGGTGTTGACCACTACTATTTTATTTATGGCCTATTCTTAGGATTGGACATCAATATCTGATCTATGGAAGTCTGACATCCGACACCCCTGCCGATCAGCTGTTAACGCCGCCGGAGGCAATTATTGGACGCTGCCGGAACACAACGGCGCCATCATTTCTATAGTGGCCGCGGCCGGGTACTGCTGATCCCCTATTTAAATGAATAAAGAGTGAATCTGTAATACCCGGTCGCGGCCTCTATATTTGTTGACTGCTGTGTTCATTCAGTAACAGCTGATTAGCGGGGGTGTTGGGTGTCGCACCCCCACTAATCGGATATTGATGTCACATCCTTTATCAGCATCAGGACTCACAACCAACGATGCACAGAGGAATCTGATAACACACAGGCCTTGGACAATGCCCGGCACCCAACACCCTGATTGTATCTAGACTTGTACAGGATCCATATTGTGCAATTACAGAGAACAGCAAATGTTGGCAGGACATAAGTGTCAGCGCGTGCTAATATACCTGCAATCACGTCTCATCCTGCCCCGTACATGTCCTCCAGTGTGATAGTAAAGATCACGTATCATTAGGTGTGGTAAGGACAGTGTCTCTGTTTTATCACCACTTTCATCACCTTGTGTGGTAGAGGCCAGCTCCAGCACTGAGGACTTATGAGCCAAGATGGCTGCAGGGATTTGGCAAATACTCAATAACCGGCGCACGCACATGTCAGAATCCGTCATATGTGTGAGTACACCCGACATTTTGTTTTATTTCAGCCTTTTTTCAATGTCAGGCTTTTCTTTGGACATCGATGGTCCACATAAAAAAATGGAAATATGCTGATCTGATTGCGGATCAAAATCCCTCATTCAAGTTAATGGATCAGTAAAAAAAAAAAATGGGCAGCATAATGGTGACATCTGAGTTCTATTAGGGTGGGAGAAAAACGGATGGTGTGCAGATGGCAAAAATGGAAACACGGATGAAAAACAGGTATCACAAGCTGATGAAAAAGCTGACGTGTGAATTCAGCCTGAAGATGATTCCTCAGCTTCTACCTATCTATTACATACTGTTAGGATTCTCAATATTACACTCCCCTCAAGTTTTGTACTGTTCCCGGAAAAACCCTTTAATAACTGAAAAGCCCCTTTAATGACCTAGGAAGGACCCCAGAGCAGATTAAGGGCATGTGAACACCACATCTTTTTCAGGTGGATTTAGCCTAGAACCCCCCTGACAAAGTGCTGGAAAAATAAAATAGTGCACAGCAATGTCAAAACAACTTTCCTGTGCACACATTCAGTCTTTTGTTCATTCTTTTAACTGCTTCAGGGTATGGAAACTGTGAAGCAGTTGTAACAAGTAACATGTTCATTCTTCTTGTGGCTTTTTTTTTTGGAAGCAAACCGCTCTACATGATCGAGGCAATGAGAAGAATATGCCGGCAAAAAAAACAGGTGCAAAACTGCCAGCGAAGCCACTTCTGGAAAATAGGGATTTTTGTGTACTCACCGTAAAATCCTTTTCTCCGAGCCATTCATTGGGGGACACAGCCCGTGGGTGTATGCTGCTGCCACTAGGAGGCTGACACTAAGTGATACAAAAAAAGTTTGCTCCTCCCCTGCAGTATACACCTCCTGCTGGCTCTCAGCTAACCAGTTAGGTGCAAAAGCAGTAGGAGATCAATAACATATGAGTGTATAGCATGTCAAATTATATATGAGAGTAGGAGAAACCCTGACGGCTGAATAAGTCTGCCGCCCAGAGTTCTACTCCAGGGATATGTACTGCCGAGATCACCGAATGATAGATCTCAGCCGATCAGAGAATGTGAGGTACCTCGGCCATGGCGCCTGACCGTGGGTACCTGCTAGAGGATTGACATATGGCACAGCCGTGGCATTATCCAATTGAATCGGATGGGGTGACCCACCAGAAGGCAGTGGACCTGCTGTAGGATTAGCCATACTGTTCGGATCCCCAGAGTAATGATCGGGAGAAGAAGACTGGCAGGCATTGGTAGTCACTAATAACCACTGAACCGGGAGAAAGGCCCTGGCTGAAGAAGGAGCTCAGAGACTACCCCCTGAAAGCCTGATTGACTTGCTAAAAACGAACGGAGTGAAGGAAACTGCTTCCATTGTCGTCACCATTTTTTTTTGAGAACCCTCCTAGCGGATCGAATGAAATGTGATCAAAAGTACGCGAGCTCCCTGTTGAAGGGCCATGACCTTGTCTCGAGGGAGAATTACCATCCTTCTGGAAGTGTGCAGGATCATCCTCAAAAAAAGATCTGCTGGGTTGGAAATGAGGAAAACTTATCTAAGTTTAGCTGCCAGCCCAGGTGAGAGGGTATCACAAGTAATATAGACGACTCAGCATAGTCCTGGAAGAGCGGCTAGAAAGTCGACCAAATAGGGCACGATGACCATGTTTCTAGAGTGCAAGAGGAACATGACAACCGCCATGACCCTTGCGAATACTCTGGGTGTGGTAGCCAGGCCGAAGGGCAAGGTCGTGACGTGAAAATACTGTTCGTGGATGGAAAAGCGAAGGAATTTTTGAAGAGGCGAAAAACAGGAATCTGAGGGCAAGCATCCCGAATGTCGAAGGATGCCAGGAACTCCACCTTTTTCTGTTGAAGTAATGGCTGAGCGGAGGAACTCCATCCGAAGAAGGAGGACCCTGTCAAAGGTTGTTAGAAGTTTGAGGTCCAGGGTCAGTTTTACTTTTCATTCCCCCTTTTTGGAACCAAGATCCCTTAGATCTAAACTGTCCTGGACAACCCTTCCACTGCTGGTTGGGTCTGTAGGAAATATACGATCCCTTGTTAGTCTCCCGCTCAGAATATTTGATTGGCCAGCTGTACTGTCTTCGGGAAAAGGTTACTAGTGTGAATAAAAGTAGTTAAGGTCTCCGGCCAGGAGACTATTGCTTAAGCAACCCATGCGGCGGTTAAGGAAGGGTAGGGTGCTGAACCCGAAGCCGCAAGACGGAACGAACCAGGTTTGCTATCTGACAGTCCGTGGTATTTTTAACTGAAGATACATCAGGCAGGAACATTGGTAGGTATACCACAAGAAATTCTACCCGGTTAATCTGCCAAGTGGCAGAATGCGCGGCTACATCCAGCAGGTCAGGAAAAAAGCTGTCTCTTGCCCTCGCTGCTCTCTTTTGATGGTGCAGAGTAGAAAATTATGAACCCTCGATTCACCATCCTCTTAACAGGGAAGTAGAGAGGGAGCATCTGAATTCTTGCATCATCTGCTAAATAGTGGTGATGCAGAGGGGGAGCTCGGACGCCAAAAAAAGTGAGCCTCTGTACATCCACAGAGTTCAGGTCCCCGGGTGGACAGGGCAGGTTGTCTGGCGTTAGGCCTGGATGCAGAAGAGGATACATGGAGGCGACACTCCGTGTACTCGTCTGTTGATGGTATGGGGAAATCGGTGCCCTTTAAGGGACCCGTCGCCCTTAGGCGAGTCCATCCTTTTCTGAAGCTCTGGCAATCCAAGACAATATCCGATCCATTTTCAGAGCCATGTTTCAGCAAATCATTGGGGAGAGAGATCAGGAAATGAAACTTCCGTTTTCTAGATGCCTGTACGTTTCTAGACGGCTGTACGTTTCTAGAATACTCGCGGCCCCTGCTAGCCGACAGCTCCCATGTAGGAGAGGGACCATGTATATCGGTCCTTCGAGCACTCCGAGCCACAGAGGGTACACGGAGGGATTCAATGTCTTGGTCAGAGAAACCATGGGTTGCGGTTAGTGACAAAGTCCACTGAGGGGGACTAGGTACTCTGGGATAAACTGGGATCAGCGGTGGAGGGCTCCTGAGCTCATTTAGGGTGACCGGCTTCGGATTGATCATGTGCAAAAACCGTCTCCCCTGTGTGAGCCGGCCGGGTGGACCAAGATGGCCACCAGGAGTTGCAGAGGTGGTAAAATCTCACAGAGAGCGAGAAGCGCCAATTCGGGGGGTGGAGCCACAGACACGATGTGGGCGGAGCCACGAGAATTCCATGAATAGGCCCAAGTCAGGGCCTAAATTCCTGCAGCCGGCGGGAGCGATACCAGCGGTAGAAGTGAGGGACTTTGTAGTGGCCGAGAAAATTGAGCGTTCCCGTGGCAGGCGAGAAGCACCAGAAAAGCAGGCAGAGCCGCCTTAGCGCTCCATAGTGTGGGCGCGACTTTTGGGAGAGATCGGTGCCCTTGAAGGGACCCGTCCCCCTAAGAATCAGCTCAGGCATGGCATCCCACGTCGCAGGAGAGGATACGGAGAGGCGACACTCTCCGTTCTTGCCTGTTGATGGTTCGGGGAGATCGGAACCTTGAAAGGATCCGTCACCTTATTCGTCTGCGGCCTACACATCAGCCGAAGCCGGGGGCTAAATTTTTGCAGCAGGCTGGAGCGTTACCTCAGGGAGGTGGGCCGCAGGGAAGTGGCTGAGGCTGCCTGTGTGAATATCCCACTGCAGAGGCCCACCGCTGACTGGATCCACTCACCATGGGTGCGCGTCCCGGCATTAAGCCGCCGTGATGACTGGGTTTCAGCGCCAAGGAAAACGCGTGCACTCTACTGTTCTGCTGCAGGTCAGGTATTGCAGCGTGGACGGTTCAGGGATAAAGGTGTAAACCTCAATCCACCATCCCTTTGTTAGGAAGGTGGAGAGGAACCGTCCGCCTCCTTGTGCCATCCGCTTTCACAGTGGTGGGACAGTGGGGGCTGCTCGGACGCCATAGAGAGGGGCCTCTGTACATCCACGGAGCTCAGTCCCCAGGTGGACAGGGCCAGTTGTCCGGCATTAGGGCTGGCTGGGGAAGAGGATACGTGGAGGCGACACTCCATGTGCTCATCCATTCAGGTTGCGGGGAGAGTGGTGCCCTTGAAGGGACCCGTCGCCCCTAAGAATCAGGCCAGGCATGACATCCCACGTCGCAGGAGAGGATACGGAGAGGCGACACTCTCCGTGCTCGCCTGTTGATGGTTCGGGGAGATCGGAACCTTGAAAGGATCCGTCGCCCCTATGTTCTGGTGGTGACAGACTGCCAGCGTGGGCCACAGTCCTGTAAATGTCTTTGCTGAGCTCTATTATATCTCTCTCAGTCTATTTTTTTAAATATAGATTTTACATACAGTATATATATATTTTTTAAATGTAGTTTCTGTTACATAACAGCATGCCGCATGTAGCAACGTCAAAAATAAATAGTGAAATTATAGCTGCAGAAATGGAGAAAGGCAAAAAGGAATTAAATGTAGCTAGTCATTACAAGCCAAACAGGTCAAATATCTGAGGGGTTAAAGACACTCAGACTGTATTGTTATTTGTAGGTGCAGCATGCCCATTATGATTTGTGCCCATGTGCTTGGAAGTACCAATATACTCTGCTGTACCCCTATATATCTGCTGTATGCCTATTCAATCTGCAGTACGCCTATATACTCTGCTGTACCCCTCTATACTCTGCTGTACCCCTCTATACTCTGCTGTACCCCTCTATACTCTGCTGTACCCCTCTATACTCTGCTGTACGCCTATATACTCTGCTGTACCCCTCTATATTCTGCTGTACCCCTCTATACTCTGCTGTACCCCTGTATACTCTGCTATACCCCTATATACTCTGCTGTACCCCTACTCTGCTGTACTCCTATGTTCTCTGCTTTACCCCTATATACTCTGCTATACATCTATATACTCTGCTATACACCTATATATACTCTGCTGTGCCCCTATATACTCTGCTGTACCCATATATACTCTGCTGTACGCCTATATACTCTGCTGTACCCCTATATACTCTGCTGTACCCCTATATATACTCTGCTGTGCCCCTATATACTCTGCTGTACCCCTATATTCTCTGCTGTACCCCTATATACTCTGCTGTACCCCTACTCTGCTGTACCCCTATATATATTCGCTGTACCCCTATATACCTGCTGTACCCCTGTATACTCTGCTCGACCCCTATATCGTCTGCTGTGCCCCTATATACTCAGTTGTACCCCTATATACTCTGCTGTACCCCTATGTTCTCTGCTGTACCCCTATGTTCTCTGCTGTACCCCTATATGCTGTTGTACCCCTATATACCTGCTGTACCCCTATGTTCTCTGCTGTACCCCTATATACTCTGCTGTACCCCTATATCCTCTGCTGTACCCCTATATCCTCTGCTGTACCCCTATATATTCTACTATACACCTATATACCTGCTGTACCCCTATATACTCGCTGTACCCCTATATACCTGCTGGACGTCTGACAGCCTTATGTCCGCGTTCTCCTTCTGCGCGGAGGCGAGCATCTCCTCCCTGATTTCCCGCTGCTCCGCCATCTCGGTCAGCTCCGCTTCCAGGTTCATAATCTACTGACACAAAACAGATGATTCAGAAAAATACAATTAAGCAATTAAAATGTATCTGTAAACACTTCTGAGACTTACCGTGAAATATAAAACATGATTACATTTTCTGTGACCACTTACTGCCAGAAATAAAGAGTTAACAGAGAGGTGACGGGCCTGGAGCAGCGGAGCGTCCCCTCAGGAGAGGCTGCTGTCGCTGCAGTGCGCAGAATGTCACAAGTTTAGTGTTTGTGGTATCCAAGCAACGGCATTCCGGTCACCGGTCCCCCACAATCCGAAACAATCAGCGCTTCTTCTCCACCAGGATCAATGGCAGCAGGCGGCGCCATCTAGTGGATGTGCTCCGCATTGTGCTCATTCTGGGCTGACTCCAGGACAGCGCACATTGCTTAGGGCCTGAGTACATTTAATTAATGCATACTAGTTGCAAAAATATACCAGTTGCTAATGAGCAATAAGATTGTGACCCTTAAAGGGGTGGTCCCCTTAAAACAAGAGATCCGCAGTATAGGTGATAACATGGTGATCAGTGGGAATGCGACCGCTGAGACCTGCACTGACTGGCAGAACGGGGTACAAAATGGAAAAATGCCCAAGTGCTGCTCCATTCATTCTCTATTGGGCTGAAAGAAAAAAAAAGCCGAGTGCAGAGCAGTCCCATAGGGAATGAATGGAGCGCAGGTGCACTGTTAGGGCAGTCCCACACGTCCAAAATATAATTCCGGTACCGGAATTATCCGTGTCCGTGTGCCCCTGCGTTTCTGTGGCACACGTGCGGCGCCCTTGTGCCCACTGGGTACCACACGCACCGTGCTGGGTACCACACGCACCAGCATCTGGTGCTGAAGCCGCGATTCATATCTTCTGTGCAGCAGCGTTTGCTGTAGAGAAGATATGAATAATCCTTTTTTTTAAGTTTCTCGTGTTTAAAATAAAGCTCCATGTCCCCACCCCCCTCCCACTCCCTGTGCGCCCGCCCGTTGTTCTTAAAATACTCACCTGGCTCCCTCGCTGGCTGGCGCTGCTTCCTGTCCTGGCCGCACCTTATACTGTATGCGGTCACGTGGGGCCGCTCATTTACAGTAATGAATATGTGGCTCCACCCCTATGGGAGGTGGAGCCGCATATTCATGACTGTAATGGGCGGCCCCACGTGACCGCTCATACAGTAGAAGAACCAAAACCAATCACCAAACTAAAGGATGCACCAGGAAGACCAGACTGGATCAAGATATATTCTTTTATTATTTACAGTAATTATCAAGCAGCGATACAATATATAAAAAACTACCGTTAAAAAATATACGATAAAAATACAAAACAATCATACAAAAAAGTGTGCAGCACAGGACGGCATATAAAAATAAATATACGGATACCCAACCGCACAATAATAATAATTATTTATATATCCGTGCAAGGTAAGTATTACCCACAATCGGGGTATATTAGTTCCCTGAAAAATTGAGTGACATAATGTGGAAACAATAATAAAAAATAATAAAAACTCCAAACTTGGGTTTTTATTATTTTTTTATTATTGTTTCCACATTATGGGTGTTTTTGGTCTGGGGCACACAGGGGGTGGGAGGGGGGTGGGGACATGGAGTTTTATTATAAACACGAGAAACTTAAAAAAAAAAGGATTATTCATATCTTCTCTACAGCAAACGCTGCTGCAGGGAAGATATGAATGGCGGCTTCAGCACCAGTGGGGGGGGACAGCGCTTACTGTAGCGCTGTCTCCTGCACGGCACCCGGACTGCACACGGACAACGTCCGTGTGCGGTACGTGTTTTACATGGACCCATTGACTTTAATTGGTCCGTGTAATCCGTGCGCTCCCACGAACACTGACATGTCTCCGTGTTTGGCACACGGAGACACGGTCCGCAAAAAATCAATGACATCTGAACAGATGCATTGATTTCAATGTGTCTACGTGAGTCAGTGGCTCCGGTACGTGAGGAAACTGTCACCTCACCTACAGGAGACACTGACGTGTGAAACCGGCCTTAGAGAGATCAGTGCTGGTTCCAGTGGTCGGACCCCCACTGATCCACAAGTTATTCCCTATCCTGGGAATAGATAACCCCTTTAATTTCAGGCATAACTTTTATTTCTTATTAGCCTTATGTTTTCACTTAGCGAATAGGAAGGTGGATTTTCTGGCACAGATTTGTGGATTGAAAATGTGCAGAAAAAAGATTATGATATCATAATGATGTACACTGACTGATTGTCAATATGATGTAAACTATGACAATATATATTAATAAAGTTTATGGTTAAAAATATATATATATATGCAGCTTATTACAAAATTAGCATAATAAATTAGATTTAAAGGGGTTGTCCACTACGTTCATATTGATGACCTAAGTTTAGGATATATGAAGATCAGGTCAATGATGGTTTGATACCCGGCACCCCCACGATCAGCTGTTATCACCTTCATCAGGGCTGGATGAAAACAGTGGACACAGCGGGTACAGCACAGCTCTGTACACTGTGTAGTGGCCCCTGCAGAGTGCAGCAGATCAGCGCATGTTCATTTCAATGGGATCTGATCTGCAGCACCCAGGAAAGGTCACTAAACAGAATATGCTCCAACTCTGTTCATTATTCACAACTGTCCACTAATGGAAGTTGTAGCAACTGGGGGGAAATGGGAGTAAAACCCCCCTGGTCTGAGACTGACGACCTATCCTAAAGTTGGGTCAGCAATACAAAAATACCCTATAATAATGTCATAACGTCTGTAAAGAAAGGGAAAAATGTCACCATCCACTCAGCGTTCACTCTGTATTTCTGAATCACTCCCATGGCAGATTCCAGTCTCACCGTCCTCTGGAGTCCGGCTATTTCACACTCCAAAAAATCCACTTGTTCCTTAGTGCGGTTCTGCGTCTCCCCCACAATGGACTCCAGCTCCTCGTTCCGCTCCACGATGTCATCGTATTCGCGCTGTAGTTTCTGGAACTTGTGCTGCAGCTGCTTAATCCGACACTCCTTGTCCTCAACCTCAAGTTTACACCTGGCGAGAAAATAACGCTTCAATTCCAGAAACATGGAGATTGATGCAAAATTCCTCCTTTTTGATTAAAAGCTTTATCATTTGCCTTAGAAGTACAGGTACAATTACATATTTAACGAAGGAAATTAAAAATTGTTTTATTATAAATATTGTTTCAATAAGGATGATCTTTTCCCCTGTCCCTACTCTCCACGTTTATCTTATCCAACCTTCTCCTAATGCCCTTTCCTTTCCTTCACCTCCACCTTTCCTAACATTTCCTTCCACATTATTTTCCTCTCGCATTAACCTTTTTTTCTCAGTTGATTCTTCTTTGAATATATCCTCTTACTTGTTTAATAGAACAAGTTGTAGATCACTCTGTTATGTTTTATTACTCACCTTATTGACTATAACTGTGAAGGAACAAATTAAGAAAGATTCTCCATTTTGAGCTTTTGACTCCATTTTCTTGTTGCTTAAAGATAAATTCTGTTATTTAATTAGGTAAAAGGTTACAGCTGCCATGAAGTAACTTGATCTTGTTGTTCACAAGTCTTTTATTCAACTAGGCTATTGTTTATGTTCTGCTACAAGACCAGAGTGTTCTCTTGAACCAGATAATGGACTCGGGGGTGTATCGCTATGCAGGACTCTGAGGCACCTGTTGGTATGCTTTTTCTATGCCAAGAAGACACAACCATATCTGTAGTTTCTGTTTTTTCTGTATCCTCATGGGTTAAGTTTTTCCTGCATTCTTATAGGTTAAGAACTGTGAGCGTGTTCTTATGCTGATTGGTTAAAGTATAATTTCTATGATTATAAAAAGTGATACACAATAAACGGGGGCTCAGAGATCTGCTCGATCCCCCATACAGAGACATACGTCTCCGTCTGGTCATTTTCAGTTGCCGGCAACGTCCTGTAGATTAATTTGGAAATCACTGAGTCAAACGTGAAGGATCAATTTAGATCCTCCCTCAACATAACTATAATCCCCTTTCCCTGAATCGTTAAAAAAATCCCCGCAAATAAAAAGAATATTGTTGAGATTGATTCAATAAAGTGATTTATGAAGTGTCAAACGTTTTCTCGTAGACGGTGGGGACGGTCGGCCACTTTCCAGCCAGATTTCCAAAACTGACTTAAACTTTTCTACTGACCAAAGCAATCATCAATCTGCCCATCGCTTACCCCTAAGTGCATCTTATACGCCGTCCACAGGTCATTGTTGTGTCCATAGCAATCAGGATGGTGGCACTCATGTACATAATAACAACTAAATTCTTATTAAAGATCCTCTCTGCTCTCAAGGACGGAGGGTTTTTGAATAATATATTGTACGGCTCATTGCCTAGGATACCGACCACCCTGTAGTCTAAGAATGGCCGAAGCTGGTTAGATTTATGCTTTCCAGTGTGTTTGCTCCCTTCTGCAGAGGTAAAACTGCCAGGGCTAGCAGTATGGGGAAAAAAGCACAGACCAGCGCCGCGACCATGCCGCTGGTCCAAATTGTGAATCTTCAGGAGCGCTGCGCTCCCTGCAGAGCGTAAGCAGGGAGCGGTGTGCTCCTGAAGAATAATAGTTGAGACAACCCCTTTAGAGTTTTCCTCCTGCATATTATTTTTTTTAATCCCTGAAGACGAGGAATTATTTTGCTTTTTGCCTTACAGCACAATATCAGTCATGGCTTATTTAATTTTCCACCTACATAGTAATTTAGGGCCTTGTTTTGTTTGTGGGACGCTCAACCGATAGCTGTCAATCAGTGGCGTACGTGCCACATGCGTAGCTGTACGGGGCTCCGAAAGGGAAGACAACAGTGCGTCTGATTGTATCCTGACGGCAGGTACAGACTTGTATTACAGGACTGTGGAATTACACAACAAAGCTGGAAATTCTGGATAGGGATGTGAACTATGACGAGCATCTAATGATCTACAAATTACTAGTTAAAGAGCACATGATCTTTGTAATGTTCCTGCCCCAGGGCCTGAGCTTTCTCCAGTCTCCAAAGCCGGGAGTTGCACACTCTACACATCTAAGATAAAAGCTAGCCGAAAAAGAAGATTACTGAGGGATCGGCCGACGATCTAATCTATATGGGGTCTCCCAATTGTTCCCCCAGACTCTTATATTGGAATTCAATAACCCAATACTTTTGATTGGTGGAGAGATAAACTCTTGTCTGATGATCCGGCAGAAAACACAGGAGCTCGCAGGCGACCTGAGCGTTCCCCTGTATGTAGGAGTCTCGGGAGATAGCGGTCAGCCATACAATGGTTGGTCCAACAGCTATCTATTGTGTATGCATGCTCTAGTATGGTCTGTTCCTTCCTTTTCATTGAGGATCTGTGAAGCCAGAGATCCCAGATCCAATTCTGATCACCCAATGAGTTGTGCCCATCCTCAATGGCCCCATAGCACCCCTTAGTATATGGCATACAAGCCTTTGAAAGTATCTCTTTCAGGCACAATTACTTTTTATGTAGCTCCGGATTGTCTTGCGGGTTTATTGATGCGGTTGTGGAGCTCGTCGAGTTGCTGTTACTTTTTTCACGCTAGGAAACATGAAAAACAAAAAACAAATATGATACAGAAAAAACTAACTTTATTTTACTCTATGTAAAAATAAAATCTTTTTGGTCTCACTCGTGACCCAGATTATTTAATTGGGGACATAGAATATGAGGTCACATTGCTCAGAAATGGATACTGCTAAATAAAAATAAATCTATAACCAAGGAAGATTATAACAAAATGGGAGACAGACCAGCCAGATAAATGAAACAGGGTAAATGTGGCAGAACAAGAACCGACCTTAACGTGCGTTTCGCTTTAGCTTCTTCAGGGGGGCTTCAAGAAGGACCGCCCCTAAGAGCCTTGAAGAAGCTAATGCGAAACGCTTATCTATAAGATGGATCATCGATATCAGATCAGTAGGGGGTCTGGCAACTTGAACCCCTAACAATCAGCTTTTACCAGGTCCTGTAGCACCCAGATGTACACGCTGTACAGAGCCGTATAGTGGCCGTTCTCAGGTACTGCAGCTCAGTTAATATTGAAGTGCACGGGAGCTGAGCTATAGTACTCGAGAACGGCCACTATAGAGTCCATGGAGTGGAAGTTTCCACGCTCTGTGCACCATTTACTTCCGGTGGATACAGGATCTGTTAACAACCAGATATCAATGACTTATCATATGAATAGGTCATCAATATCTTTCTCCTGGACAATCCCTTTCATTTATTCATGACGAAGCTTAGTAATTAAATAAAAAAGCAAACCTGCTCCAGGTACTTTTTCCTTTCAGAATCCAGTGATCTGACTCGCTGACGTAGGGCGAGAATCTCTTTATCTAATCGACTATTATGTTCTTTGGCTTTTTGCAGTTCAAGGGAATCTGCAAAGAAACAGATATTAATAAAAAGCCCTCGAGTTGTATCTGAGGGTGTTATCTGCCGTTCATTATACACCAATTTACAGACATCCTGGCAAAAACACAAAAACTACAAAGAAACAAAGGGAAATGTAATCACATTCAATGACCAACACAAATCAGACCCCACTATAAAAATGACCGCCAAATGTCTTTCTAAAGCATCCATACACCTTAGATACCCGTCTGCCGGCCCTTGTTCCTAGTTATTCCTCCCAAACCCCAGGCCCCCTCTGACCCCGACCGTGCATGTACGTGTTCTCAATGGGGAGAGGAGAACAAGATGACCTATGGAGGCTGGCTCTTTTAAAAACAATGTAATCAGACATATTGAAATTCAATATGCCTGATCTTTCTTTCCCACCTGTTTGCCATTATGTTTCTGGGCACCTTAGGATAGAACGTTACATCTCACCGTTGTCTCTGAGGTCTGTAAGTTCTTGCTCTAGTGCATTGATGTCTTCTTGTTTCTTCTGCATAATTTCTTCTTTAAAAGTAAAAATAAAAAAAAAAAGATTCAACTATAACAAAAGCGAAAAATAACAGTAGAATACAATGGACACTCCAAAGAAAAGAAACGGTACAAGCATTAGCGATGGTCCTTTATTCTGGCATATTAAAATCTTCCAGACTACAGGAACGGGAAAACAAAAAAAAACGCTTTGAAGTCACTAGTACTGATATATAATCCATGTTCACTAAATACTAAAACTGACCTGCCGTTATGATTCTCAGATTATTTATATTTATACGCTTAAAAATTGTGTGTGTCTGTGTGGTTTTTTTGTTTTGTTTTTATGTTTATTGCATTATTATACTTTTTTTGTGTTTTGGTTTTAATCATAATTGAATAAAATTGTAAGATAAGAAAAATCTTTTCCATCAAACCCGGAAAGAGACATTAAAAATGTGTTGGCGTGTACGCGGAAAAACCCTCAGTTTACGTCTATGAAGTCGAATGTCCCGATCTCATACTTGTGCTCTATGGTCTGTTCGAATTTATAGACCAACATTCAGCCTATGATTAATATTTAGAAGATGGGAGAAAAGCAGCACAAGCCTAAAATACTGTGCGGATGTGACCGCGGGGGGATCTGAACCCTCAACCTCAGCTCCGCATCGGTCACTGAGCGCTGAGCCACCAAACCTGTAGGAAAAAGTGTGTGCGGCGGGGAGACCACTTCATGTCACCTGTAATCCCCAAGGAAATACGTGGGTCACTCCCGTGATCTCCATGCAAATCCCTGGATGACTACCTCAATCTCTGCTCCGCACACAATTATACAGGAAAACTAAAAATCAAAAGTGACCTGCTGACAAAATGACCCGCCCCTGCTGACAAAATGACCCACCCTGCTGACAAAATGACCCGCCCCTGCTAACAATGACCCGCCCCTGCTGACAAAATAACCCGCCACTGCTGACAAAATGACCCACCCTGCTGATAAAATGACCCGCCCCTGCTAACAATGACCCGCCCCTGCTGACAAAATGACCCGCCCCTGCTGATAAAATGACCCGCCCTGCTAACAGAATGACCCGCCCCTGCTGACAAAATGACCCGCCCCTGCTAACAATGACCCGCCCCTGCTGACAAAATGACCCACCCTGCTGACAAAATGACTCGCCCCTGCTGACAAAATGACCCGCCCCTGCTGACAAAATGACCCACCCTGCTGACAAAATGACCCGCCCCTGCTGACAAAATAACCCGCCACTGCTGACAAAATGACCCACCCTGCTGACAAAATGACTCGCCCCTGCTAACAATGACCCGCCCCTGCTGACAAAATGACCCGCCCCTGCTGACAAAATGACCCGCCCCTGCTAACAAAATGACCCGCCCCTGCTGACAAAATGACCCGCCCTAACAGAATGACCCGCCCCTGCTGACAAAATGACCCGCCCCTGCTGACAAAATGACCCGCCTCTGCTGACAAAATGACCCGCCCCTGCTGACAAAATGACCTGCCCCTGCTGAATATTGAGGAGAAATTACTTGAAAAGTCATTGGCTGTTTCTCTTTGCCACCAGCTCATTTGCATAGCTCGGTGAGCGAGCGCTGTGATTGGCTGGCTGTAGAATGCACATGCGAGATAGAGAGCGCCCCCTATGGACGCAATCTGACGGGAGGGAATCCGGTCTCTAGACGACGCTGCAGCAATCACCAGGGAAGATGAACAAGAGAAGCCGTGTGTGCAGTAATTGGCCCTCACTGTGGAATATGTCATGTGGTCTCTGGAAAGGTCTTTGATTGATGGGAGATTTGACATCGGATGAGACAGAGGTCAGACAGGGTTCAGCCTGTCAATCAAACCCTGGGGGGTGGGGTAAAGATTGGCCAGTCTCCCCTGACCAGTCCTTATAGAATACATAGTGCAGCAGCTTCCTCTACATGCTGACCGCCCGTATACACGGCTAGGCAACACTGGACATAATGGGTGAGACCACCCTCAGAAGCCACCACCGTGGCCATATGCCCAACGGCATCATAAAGAAAAGCAGCTCGTCCTTCTAGAAGCCGCAGAGGAGGGCCGATAATGGGGACGCTTCCACCGGCAGACCTCTATATTACATGGCCGGAGAGGTCAGCCTAGCGGAGCCCTTCACGGGAAGATACTTGAGCAGCAGCGAGTCTTCCACTGGTGTGGCCTATATAACCAGGAGTGACTATATTCAGGTCCCCTCTAATATTATACTCGATACCACCGAAATGTGTTCTCACCCCTATATTAAAGGGAATCTGTCAGCAGGATTTTGGTATGTAATCTGAGAACACTATGATGCAGAGGCTGAGCCACTGATTCCAGCGATGTGTCACTTAGTGGGCTGTGTGTTTGTTTCAATACGATCAGCAGGATATTATCACTACATGACTGGGTGTCTATCACCTCCTCGTCCATCCACACCTCCACCACTGACTGGCAGCTTTCTGCCTATGCACAGTGTACATAGGAAGCTGCCAATCAGTGGTGTGGGCGGGGTTATATAGAGCTCAGCATTCAGAGCTCTGCTAGATCTGCAGAAGAGAAAACTGATTCTGTCACATCTGATGAACCCATTAAGCTAAGTGACACATCGCTGGAATCAGGGTCTCGGCCCCTACATTATGTTGTTATCAAATTACATAGCAAAAACCCGCTGGCACATTCGCTTTAAGACAATAAAAACTCTTTAATACAATGTTTTAGCTGCCTAAAAAAATAGTAGAATGGCAACTTGCCAGGTAATCTGAGACATGAAGTACAGCCAGCAATGTGTGCTGATTTACCGAGCTCGGTAAGTTCCTTTTTCTTAATAAGTAAATCGTCCGTGAGTTTCCGGATCTCGTCGTGGGCCATTTTCAACCTTTGGGCAGCTTCATTCAGATCTCTTTCAGCATTTACCCTCTTTTTTCTCTCTTTATCAAGTTCTTCATCAAAAGTCTAAAGAACAACAAAAAGGTAAAGCCTGGCACATTAGTATTATTATCATTGTGTTTCTATAAATCTGATCTCTCCACATGAATGAATTAAATGAAATCAAAAGTCCATCCGTCTTGATTAATCATACCGCAGAAAATATATCGTCATCAGTGTAATTTATACCTAATCAGGTGAGAATTCAGTCCTTCTATAAATGCTGTTTTAGTATCTGCCATTACTACCTCCTCTGTTTGGGCATTCAATAGTCTGACTGCTCTTACCTTAGAGAATCCTTTCCTATTTAGATGCCCACATTGCTTTTTCTTCACAAGTAATGAATATCCCAGGGTCCTTTCTAAGGACTTTGGAAAGGATAAATGATGTGCCAGTCCTTTATATTCACCACACATGTATTTATACAAAGAAATTAGATCACCTCTAAAGCCTCCAATTATAAGAGACATATGCCAGTCCATACACTGGCTGCTGGCGAAGGAGCATGAGACCAGACATGTCCATCAGTCTCCTCCAATAACAAGACAAGACTGATGGATAGGTCTGGTCATATGTTCCTCCACCAGTACTCATTGTATGTGTGATGCTAATCACTACTTACAGACACACCATGAGGTGTGGTAGTCAGGGAGTCTGAAGTCAAAAACAGAGTGGTGAGGCAAAGGCATAGTCAAGTCACAGTCCGGGGTCAGAATTCCAAGAAGATTGTGGATCAAGACAAAGGGGTTAGGCAAATGGATGGTCAAAGGCAAATCCAAGGTCGGTCAACAAAGATCAAAATACTAGAACTCAAAGCACAAAGTTGATGTTGGTGGAGAGAAGGATCCGACATGTTGAATTTCAGCAACTATTCCTATTGTTCCTCCTACTGAGGAGTTTGGTAGCAGCTTTCTCATAGAGAAGATAGGAGAGCTAGCCTGAGCTGTGTGTTCCTGTATATGCGGGAGTCGGGGGAGATAGCTGTCAGTTGATTGATCGGTCAACAGCTATCTAACGTGTGCGAGGGCTTTAAACTATAATTTGTTGTACATTTTTGTTCAAAATTGATTTTTCCTTTCAGATTAGATATGTGCTGTAGATTCATCTGAGCTTCAATGCCGTACAGAGCGGGTCTCATGAACACATCTAATGTAAAGATGAAGGGAGCGCTCAAGATGTCGGCGAAACAATGGGACCTGGAAGTCTGGATGTTAGATCTGACACCTGTGTGGAAGCGCTCCCCCCAGACTCGGTTCGGAGACCCTCATCTTATGGGCCGTTCTTCAAAGACTCTTCATGCAATATAATTCCCATCTCCAGCTACAGAAAACTTTTACCTGAATTCACCCATCACATCAAAGGAGTAGTGCATGCATAATTCACACGCACACAAAACCTGCATTTTCCATTGTCCTTTCATGTGTTCATGTGTTTTATGCCCTATAGCAATGCATTTAGTACTCATCTCACAGCCGAGCAGTGCCGGCAAATATGCAGTCATTCTGTAGGTGGAACAGAAACCACCAAGTGGGGGCGCTCAGCTGTTTCAAAAAGTCCCATTCACCATAATGGAGGGTGACTGTCACGATTCCACCGCTCAGTGTGTCTTGGATGCAGTGACTGACAGCTCAGTCATCCTAACTAATGCAGGGCATGCTGAGCTGTCAGTATGCTGATTGACAGTTCAACGTCCAATCTGGGACTAGGAGGTTCTGAGCTTCCTTCAGGTGTTCCCTGTTCCAAGTGATTACCAAGCTACCTAACTAAGCTTTCAGCTCTGTGTGGTTTGTGCTCTGAATTTAGATATTCTGATCTTCTGTTGCTGGACCCTGGATTTGCCTGTTGACTACCCATTTGTTTTACCCGTTTTGCATTGACGCACTCTGACCTTGGAATTCTGACACTGGACTGTGACCTGACTAAGCCTTTTTGCCTTACCCCTTTGTATATGACGAACCCTCTTGGTATCTGACCCTGGACCTCTTGACTACCCTGCCTTACGGCTTGTCCATGAGCGCAGTAAATGCCCATCTGTGGCTCAGTTCTACTTTTGAAGAAGAAACACATATTACGAAGACGTCAATGATCAGGTTAGTGCATTGCCGGGTTAGTGGATGCATTTGGAAGATTAGTGAGGTTAGAAAAGCTTTAAAACAATCAGAGCCGGCACATACTGAACTCTCGGCAGATGTTCTGTCTACATTTTTACGTGTCCCAAAAAACTTCTTCCATGAGTTCTGAACTGAAGACATTTGCTCCTTCGGAAAAAAATATGCAGAAACATCAATTTTATATGGAAGACATAAATGGGTCACAGTGCATGACATTGTGTTACAGAACCCAAGTCACTTCTTAACGCTGATATAACGAAGATTTCAGCAATCCGCACACATTAGACTAATATCAGCCGAACCTGTGATTTTTTTTAACAGGACCAGATGACCATCTAAAATACACAAGGGTCTCCAGTCTCTCCGTTCTCCAAAGATGATGGCACAGTTGAAAAGGCTCGGACATGTTACATTTTTCTCTGCTGCCCCAGGGGAGCGCCTTTCTCACCTCTCTACTGAGCGGATATATTATGGTGGGGTAGTTGGCAGAGAGCAGTTGGCACCAGCAATCTCATGTGTATGGTCAGCCTTATGCCACAGCATTGGCCAAGTGTAAAAAGTGTTCAGGAAAAAGCTAATCTAGAATTGCATCAATCACTTTAGAGTACAAAAGTCACACAGTTTTGCAAGTTCACAAAAACTTTTGCAACTTTTGCCATTTTTGCACCAGCGCAGCCACATTTCTAAAAGGTAGGCAGGAAGGGCATGGCATGGCGCGGCCCAACAGATTCATTATAGTGTATGCTATAAAGTGGAAGAAATTATAGCAGGACCATATACCGACTATGGAGCAGGGGCAGATCGGTATAGGCGTGTGCGGCCTACCTAATTTGATGCATCTTACTCCAGTGGAGTGTTGATCAAGAATGGCATAGAAACTTCCGTCTTGGTGAATTCCTCCATAAAAAATATGAGATTACCCGTGATATCCTATCTGATGGAAGCAATGAATAGAACTAGGTATGCCGAGATTGGGGTTAGTTGTTCTTAAGACCCCGAATACACTAGCAACAGCCAAACCCACTCAGCCAACAGTCTAATGTGTACAGGTGTCTCCGGGCTCTCCTCTAAAAAAATGGAATCGGGAAATTACAGATTCAGTCTGACTGATTTTGGACTGTCAAATGTTTTTGTTCTTGGTGAGAAAAGCCACCGCCAGAGACGTCTAGCAGCGACTTTCTCATAGAGAACACAAGAGATCTCGGTAGAGGTATACGGAGAAGTTGGGTGATATTGCTGCCAGCCCTAAAAGCGGCTGAACCATAGTTCGTCTGATAACTATCTATTATGTATGAGACCCCTAGAGCCCTTCCCCCCATACACATTAGACTAACACCGACCAAACCCGCAAATATCGATGGGTTCTTCTGACAGTTTAATGTGTATGAGAGCCCTGGACAGATAATTGTCGGGGGAGTTAAGGATCCGGCGTGTCTGATTTCAGACTGCTGATCGTTCTGTTCTCCCAGAGATAAGCTGCTGCCAGAGAAGTTTGGCAGCGGCTCTCTCATAGAGAACATAGAGGCCTTTAGTAGAGCAGAACGATCGGCCAAACCGTCATTTCGTCAGCAGCCAAATAAAATATATGGGGAGGCTTTAGAGTATTTTATTGCACAGAATTGCTGCCTGGTTGACCATGTGAATCCTGCTTGCCCCATCCACAGTGGATGAGTGATAGCGTTCTGTTTAGGAAACCAAAAACGTTGTGCAATTTCAATGTTGCCTTATGGTGTAGGAGGAAAGTCACAGTTGATATCGGATGATTGCAAGCATACGACCTAACATTGGAGTACACAGTCAGCTACAGCAAACCTCAGCCAGAAATACTGAATGGCGCGTCTCTAACTACTATCTACTAGAAGTGCAATGTGTAGGTGCACAATCACACTGCGTAAATTCCCACACAGAACCTAGGACAAAAGCAATGAGCAAATACCCTGCAGTAAGTGAATAAAGTCCTGATCTGCCACCGTCTATTTGGAGGCCTGCTGGCACATACGAGGTGAGATATTAGACCTAGGGACCATCCCCATCAGGCACACCTTGTCGCGGTAGGATGGCTTTTATGCTCTTTTGATCAAAAGAATGTCATCTACGTACCCTATGTTACTTACATGTACTATTACTATTTATTTACTTATTGCAGGGGATTTGCTCATTGTTTTTATTCTAGGTTTTGTTACTATCTATTTTAGCTATAAAATGGGGATGTAGTAAACAAATGGAAACTGTGCTGATCTCAGCCCTGGTGATGTAATGCGGCAGGCGCTCAGTACCTTGCTCAGAGTTTCCTTGGTGCGTCTCATGCTTTCACGCTGCTGATAAAGTTCTTCTTCTAATGTCCGATGAATTTGTTCCAATTCATCCTGGAACATTGGATATAAATGTGATATAGATTTTAAGGGGTTTTCTAGGATTAGTTTATTAAGTCATCAATATCAGATTGGTGGCGTTCTGACAAACTGAACCCCCACAGATCAGGTTTTCTCAGTGCTGGCAGAACAGGGCAGCACCGTCAACTGTGTAGTAGTCGCTGCCAGGTACTGCAGATCTACTACATATCATTCAAATTGGGCCTGAACTGCAATACCCGGAAGTGTCTACTACACAGCTGAAAATATCTGGCCACCACCAGCACCAAGAACAATTTTTGGATTTATTTTGCTGGGTGTCGGACTCCCCTTGTGGATAGGTCATCAACATGAAGGTAGTGGAGCAACCATTTACATTGACCAAAAACATCATGTAGCCGTTGATATAAATCCTACCGGTCTGGTACATTTATTTCTGTATATGGCATTTTGTATCTCAAGTAACCGGTAGCACCTGTCGTTTTTCATCGCTCAAGTTCTCCGAGCGAGTGTCCATCTTCTGTTCCAGAAGCTCAAGTTTCTCCAGTAGTGTGGCCCTCTCCACCAGCAGGTAGGCGATCTGCTCACTGGGACTGCTGTGGGAAATCTCATTCAGACCTTCTTGGTCCAGCATCTCTTCCACTTCCTTTAGCTGGGAGTCTAAAATGATAGAAAGCAGTGAGAACCTTCCCTGGTCATTGCAGTGTATGGCCCCGTCAGTGATGGAACCCCTGGACACACTGCAGAAATACAGTGTGAACAGGGCCCTAGTGCTTCTAGTACTTTATTGTGCAATAACCTCAGCCTTTTAATATTGTGGTTGAAGAACGCCTGGAGATATGGAGCCAACATGTCACCCCCGTCTTACCTTGTTGGATCTGCAGCTTCTCCAGTCCAATCCTGAGTTGTATATTTTCCTTTTCAAAATCTGTGGTGAGCGCCTCTCTCTCCTCTGTGAGGTGACGGATGTGAGCCACGTAGTTCTCCACCTGGTCAACAAGGTGCAAACACGTCATCTCAGTATGTGACTCTGCTGCAAATTCTTATATATGGTCATGGAGACGTACAGAGCCAGCCATAGAGACCCCATTACAGAGCCAGCCATAGAGACCCCATTACAGAGCCAGCCATAGAGACCCCATTACAGAGCCAGCCATAGAGACCCCATTACAGAGCCAGCCATAGAGACCCCATTACAGAGCCAGCCATAGAGACATCATTACAGAGCCAGCCATAGAGACCCCATTATAGAGCCAGCCATAGAGACTCCATTACAGAGCCAGCCATAGAGACCCCATTACAGAGCCAGCCATAGAGACATCATTACAGAGCCAGCCATAGAGACATCATTACAGAGCCAGCCATAGAGACCCCATTACAGAGCCAGCCATAGAGACCCCATTATAGAGCCAGCCATAGAGACTCCATTACAGAGCCAGCCATAGAGACCCCATTACAGAGCCAGCCATAGAGACATCATTACAGAGCCAGCCATAGAGACCCCATTATAGAGCCAGCCATAGAGACTCCATTACAGAGCCAGCCATAGAGACCCCATTACAGAGCCAGCCATAGAGACATCATTAGAGAGCCAGCCATAGAGACCCCATTATAGAGCCAGCCATAGAGACCCCATTACAGAGCCAGCCATAGAGACCCCATTACAGAGCCAGCCATAGAGACATCATTAGAGAGCCAGCCATAGAGACTCCATTATAGAGCCAGCCATAGAGACATCATTAGAGAGCCAGCCATAGAGACCCCATTACAGAGCCAGCCATAGAGACTCCATTACAGAGCCAGCCATAGAGACATCATTAGAGAGCCAGCCATAGAGACCCCATTACAGAGCCAGCCATAGAGACATCATTAGAGAGCCAGCCATAGAGACCCCATTACAGAGCCAGCCATAGAGACTCCATTACAGAGCCAGCCATAGAGACATCATTAGAGAGCCAGCCATAGAGACCCCATTATAGAGCCAGCCATAGAGACTCCATTACAGAGCCAGCCATAGAGACATCATTAGAGAGCCAGCCATAGAGACCCCATTATAGAGCCAGCCATAGAGACCCCATTACAGAGCCAGCCATAGAGACCCCATTACAGAGCCAGCCATAGAGACATCATTAGAGAGCCAGCCATAGAGACCCCATTACAGAGCCAGCCATAGAGACCCCATTACAGAGCCAGCCATAGAGACTCCATTACAGAGCCAGCCATAGAGACATCATTAGAGAGCCAGCCATAGAGACCCCATTATAGAGCCAGCCATAGAGACCCCATTACAGAGCCAGCCATAGAGACCCCATTACAGAGCCAGCCATAGAGACATCATTAGAGAGCCAGCCATAGAGACCCCATTACAGAGCCAGCCATAGAGACTCCATTACAGAGCCAGCCATAGAGACTCCATTACAGAGCCAGCCATAGAGACCCCATTACAGAGCCAGCCATAGAGACCCCATTACAGAGCCAGCCATAGAGACCCCATTACAGAGCTAGCCATAGAGACCCCATTACAGAGCCAGCCATAGAGACCCCATTACAGAGCCAGCCATAGAGACCCCATTACAGAGCCAGCCATAGAGACCCCATTACAGAGCTAGCCATAGAGACCCCATTACAGAGCCAGCCATAGAGACCCCATTACAGAGCCAGCCATAGAGACATCATTAGAGAGCCAGCCATAGAGACCCCATTATAGAGCCAGCCATAGAGACCCCATTACAGAGCCAGCCATAGAGACATCATTAGAGAGCCAGCCATAGAGACCCCATTATAGAGCCAGCCATAGAGACATCATTATAGAGCCAGCCATAGAGACCCCATTACAGAGCCAGCCATAGAGACATCATTAGAGAGCCAGCCATAGAGACCCCATTATAGAGCCAGCCATAGAGACCCCATTATAGAGCCAGCCATAGAGACATCATTAGAGAGCCAGCCATAGAGACCCCATTATAGAGCCAGCCATAGAGACCCCATTATAGAGCTAGCCATAGAGACATCATTATAGAGCCAGCCATAGAGACTCCATTACAGAGCCAGCCATAGAGACCCCATTACAGAGCCAGCCATAGAGACCCCATTACAGAGCCAGCCATAGAGACCCCATTACAGAGCTAGCCATAGAGACCCCATTACAGAGCCAGCCATAGAGACCCCATTACAGAGCCAGCCATAGAGACTCCATTACAGAGCTAGCCATAGAGACCCCATTACAGAGCTAGCCATAGAGACCCCATTACAGAGCCAGCTATAAAGGCCCCAATTACAGAGAAGAAGGGGTCCGACAGCAAAAATCAGAGTTTGCCAGCCAGGAGAAGGAGGTCATTAATAGACCTGGACAACCCCTTCAAGTCAGAATTTCACTTCCATGCTCCATACTGTACACAGGTTAGAAGGCCCGGACCCCGGCTCTCACCTCCTTCATCTCCTCGGCCTGCTGCAGCTTCAGCTCCTCCAGACTGTTCGTGGACGCCTGTAGCCTGCTCTCCGCTATCTGATACAGATCCCACAGGAAACATAAGTATTCTTCCGTAGAAGTGCCAGGGTTGAAGCCCTTCTCCTTTAATTTATCAACTATGTCCTCAGACTGAACTTGCAGCTAAAATATAGAAAAATGGTGGTGAGCAGAGTCCACACATAGCAATGCGTAAAAACATTCTGAAATGAGAAGACCACCCTCGGAGTGTGTCATACAGACCCCATTACAGAGCCAGCCCTAGAGACCCCATTACAGAGTCAGCCATAGAGACCCCATATACAGAGTCAGCCATAGAGACCCCATATACAGTGTCAGCCATAGAGGCCCCATATACAGTGTCAGCCATAGAGGCCCCATATACAGTGTCAGTCATAGAGGCCCCATATACAGTGTCAGCCATAGAGGCCCCATATACAGTGTCAGCCATAGTGGGCCCATATACAGTGTCAGCCATAGAGGCCCCATATACAGTGTCAGCCATAGAGGCCCCATATACAGTGTCAGTCATAGAGGCCCCATATACAGTGTCAGCCATAGTGGGCCCATATACAGTGTCAGCCATAAAGGCCCCATATACAGTGTCAGCCATAGAGGCCCCATATACAGTGTCAGTCATAGAGGCCCCATATACAGTGTCAGTCATAGAGGCCCCATATACAGTGTCAGTCATAGAGGCCCCATATACAGTGTCAGCCATAGAGGCCCCATATACATTGTCAGTCATAGAGGCCCCATATACAGTGTCAGCCATAGAGGCCCCATATACAGTGTCAGCCATAGTGGGCCCATATACAGTGTCAGCCATAAAGGCCCCATATACAGTGTCAGTCATAGAGGCCCCATATACAGTGTCAGTCATAGAGGCCCCATATACAGTGTCAGCCATAGAGGCCCCATATACAGTGTCAGCCATAGTGGGCCCATATACAGTGTCAGCCATAAAGGCCCCATATACAGTGTCAGCCATAGAGGCCCCATATACAGTGTCAGTCATAGAGGCCCCATATACAGTGTCAGCCATAGAGGCCCCATATACAGTGTCAGCCATAGTGGGCCCATATACAGTGTCAGCCATAAAGGCCCCATATACAGTGTCAGCCATAGAGGCCCCATATACAGTGTCAGTCATAGAGGCCCCATATACAGTGTCAGTCATAGAGGCCCCATATACAGTGTCAGCCATAGAGGCCCCATATACATTGTCAGTCATAGAGGCCCCATATACAGTGTCAGTCATAGAGGCCCCATATACAGTGTCAGCCATAGAGGCCCCATATACAGTGTCAGTCATAGAGGCCCCATATACAGTGTCAGTCATAGAGGCCCCATATACAGTCTCAGTCATAGAGGCCCCATATACAGTGTCAGCCATAGAGGCCACATATACAGTGTCAGTCATAGAGGCCCCATATACAGTGTCAGTCATAGAGGCCACATATACAGAGTCAGTCATAGAGGCCCCATATACAGTGTCAGCCATAGAGGCCCCATATACAGTGTCAGCCATAGAGGCCCCATATACAGTGTCAGTCATAGAGGCCACATATACTGTGTCAGTCATAGAGGCCCCATATACAGTGTCAGCCATAGAGGCCCCATATACAGTGTCAGCCATAGAGGCCCCATATACAGAGTCAGCCATAGAGGCCCCATATACAGTGTCAGCCATAGAGGCCCCATATACAGTGTCAGCCATAGAGGCCCCATATACAGAGTCAGCCATAGAGGCCCCATATACAGTGTCAGCCATAGAGGCCCCATATACAGTGTCAGTCATAGAGGCCCCATATACAGTGTCAGTCATAGAGGCCCCATATACAGTGTCAGCCATAGAGGCCCCATATACAGTGTCAGCCATAGAGGCCCCATATACAGAGTCAGCCATGGAGGCCCCATATACAGTGTCAGCCATAGAGGCCCCATATACAGTGTCAGTCATAGAGGCCCCATATACAGTGTCAGTCATAGAGGCCCCATATACAGTGTCAGTCATAGAGGCCCCATATACAGTGTCAGCCATAGAGGCCCCATATACAGTGTCAGCCATAGAGGCCCCATATACAGTGTCAGTCATAGAGGCCCCATATACAGTGTCAGTCATAGAGGCCCCATATACAGTGTCAGTCATAGAGGCCCCATATACAGTGTCAGCCATAGTGGGCCCATATACAGTGTCAGTCATAGAGACCCCATATACAGTGTCAGCCATAGAGGCCCCATATACAGTGTCAGCCATAGAGGCCCCATATACAGTGTCAGCCATAGAGACCCCATTACAGAGTCAGCCATAGAGACCCCATATACAGAGTCAGCCATAGAGACCCCATATACAGTGTCAGCCATAGAGGCCCCATATACAGTGTCAGCCATAGAGGCCCCATATACAGTGTCAGTCATAGAGGCCCCATATACAGTGTCAGTCATAGAGGCCCCATATACAGTGTCAGCCATAGAGGCCCCATATACAGTGTCAGCCATAGTGGGCCCATATACAGTGTCAGCCATAGAGGCCCCATATACAGTGTCAGTCATAGAGGCCCCATATACAGTGTCAGTCATAGAGGCCCCATATACAGTGTCAGCCATAGAGGCCCCATATACAGTGTCAGCCATAGAGGCCCCATATACAGTGTCAGTCATAGAGGCCACATATACTGTGTCAGTCATAGAGGCCCCATATACAGTGTCAGCCATAGAGGCCCCATATACAGAGTCAGCCATAGTGGGCCCATATACAGAGTCAGCCATAGAGGCCCCATATACAGTGTCAGCCATAGAGGCCCCATATACAGAGTCAGCCATAGAGGCCCCATATACAGTGTCAGCCATAGAGGCCCCATATACAGTGTCAGTCATAGAGGCCCCATATACAGTGTCAGTCATAGAGGCCCCATATACAGTGTCAGCCATAGAGGCCCCATATACAGTGTCAGCCATAGAGGCCCCATATACAGAGTCAGCCATGGAGGCCCCATATACAGTGTCAGCCATAGAGGCCCCATATACAGTGTCAGTCATAGAGGCCCCATATACAGTGTCAGTCATAGAGGCCCCATATACAGAGTCAGCCATAGAGGCCCCATATACAGTGTCAGTCATAGAGGCCCCATATACAGTGTCAGTCATAGAGGCCCCATATACAGTGTCAGCCATAGAGGCCCCATATACAGTGTCAGCCATAGAGGCCCCATATACAGTGTCAGTCATAGAGGCCCCATATACAGTGTCAGTCATAGAGGCCCCATATACAGTGTCAGTCATAGAGGCCCCATATACAGTGTCAGCCATAGTGGGCCCATATACAGTGTCAGCCATAGAGGCCCCATATACAGTGTCAGCCATAGAGGCCCCATATACAGTGTCAGCCATAGAGGCCCCATATACAGTGTCAGCCATAGAGGCCCCATATACAGAGTCAGCCATAGAGGCCCCATATACAGAGTCAGCCATAGAGGCCCCATATACAGTGTCAGTCATAGAGGCCCCATATACAGTGTCAGCCATAGTGGGCCCATATACAGTGTCAGCCATAGAGGCCCCATATACAGTGTCAGCCATAGAGGCCCCATATACAGTGTCAGCCATAGAGGCCCCATATACAGTGTCAGCCATAGAGGCCCCATATACAGAGTCAGCCATAGAGGCCCCATATACAGAGTCAGCCATAGAGGCCCCATATACAGAGTCAGCCATAGAGGCCCCATATACAGTGTCAGCCATAGAGGCCCCATATACAGTGTCAGTCATAGAGGCCCCATATACAGTGTCAGCCATAGAGGCCCCATATACAGTGTCAGTCATAGAGGCCCCATATACAGTGTCAGCCATAGAGGCCCCATATACAGTGTCAGCCATAGAGGCCCCATATACAGTGTCAGCCATAGAGGCCCCATATACAGTGTCAGTCATAGAGGCCCCATATACAGTGTCAGCCATAGAGGCCCCATATACAGAGTCAGCCATAGAGGCCCCATATACAGAGTCAGCCATAGAGGCCCCATATACAGTGTCAGCCATAGAGGCCCCATATACAGTGTCAGCCATAGAGGCCCCATATACAGTGTCAGCCATAGAGGCCCCATATACAGTGTCAGCCATAGAGGCCCCATATACAGTGTCAGCCATAGTGGGCCCATATACAGTGTCAGCCATAGAGGCCCCATATACAGTGTCAGCCATAGAGGCCCCATATACAGTGTCAGCCATAGAGGCCCCATATACAGTGTCAGCCATAGAGGCCCCATATACAGTGTCAGCCATAGAGGCCCCATATACAGTGTCAGCCATAGAGGCCCCATATACAGTGTCAGCCATAGTGGGCCCATATAAAGTGTCAGCCATAGAGGCCCCATATACAGTGTCAGCCATAGAGGCCCCATATACAGTGTCAGCCATAGTGGGCCCATATAAAGTGTCAGCCATAGAGGCCCCATATACAGTGTCAGCCATAGTGGGCCCATATACAGTGTCAGCCATAGAGGCCCCATATACAGGGTCAGCCATAGAGGCCACATATACAGTGTCAGCCATAGAGGCCCCATATACAGTGTCAGTCATAGAGGCCCCATATACAGTGTCAGCCACAGAGGCCCCATATACAGAGTCAGCCACAGAGGCCCCATATACAGAGTCAGCCATAGAGGCCCCATATACAGTGTCAGCCATAGAGGCCCCATATACAGTGTCAGCCATAGAGGCCCCATATACAGTGTCAGCCATAGAGGCCCCATATACAGTGTCAGCCATAGAGGCCCCATATACAGTGTCAGCCATAGTGGGCCCATATACAGTGTCAGCCATAGAGGCCCCATATACAGTGTCAGCCATAGAGGCCCCATATACAGTGTCAGCCATAGAGGCCCCATATACAGTGTCAGCCATAGAGGCCCCATATACAGTGTCAGCCATAGAGGCCCCATATACAGTGTCAGCCATAGAGGCCCCATATACAGTGTCAGCCATAGTGGGCCCATATAAAGTGTCAGCCATAGAGGCCCCATATACAGTGTCAGCCATAGAGGCCCCATATACAGTGTCAGCCATAGTGGGCCCATATACAGTGTCAGCCATAGAGGCCCCATATACAGTGTCAGCCATAGTGGGCCCATATAAAGTGTCAGCCATAGAGGCCCCATATACAGTGTCAGCCATAGAGGCCCCATATACAGTGTCAGCCATAGAGGCCCCATATACAGAGTCAGCCATAGAGGCCCCATATACAGTGTCAGCCATAGAGGCCCCATATACAGGGTCAGCAATAGAGGCCACATATACAGTGTCAGCCATAGAGGCCCCATATACAGTGTCAGCCATAGAGGCCCCATATACAGAGTCAGCCATAGAGGCCCCATATACAGTGTCAGCCATAGAGGCCCCATATACAGGGTCAGCCATAGAGGCCCCATATACAGTGTCAGCCATAGAGGCCCCATATACAGGGTCAGCCATAGAGGTCACATATAAAGTGTCAGCCATAGAGGCCCCATATACAGTGTCAGCCATAGTGGGCCCATATACAGTGTCAGCCATAGAGGCCCCATATACAGTGTCAGCCATAGAGGCCCCATATACAGTGTCAGCCATAGAGGCCCCATATACAGAGTCAGCCATAGAGGCCCCATATACAGTGTCAGCCATAGAGGCCCCATATACAGGGTCAGTCATAGAGGCCCCATATACAGTGTCAGTCATAGAGGCCCCATATACAGTGTCAGTCATAGAGGCCACATATACAGTGTCAGCCATAGAGGCCCCATATACAGTGTCAGCCAAAGAGGCCCCATATACAGTGTCAGCCATAGAGGCCCCATATACAGGGTCAGTCATAGAGGCCCCATATACAGTGTCAGTCATAGAGGCCCCATATACAGTGTCAGTCATAGTGGGCCCATATACAGTGTCAGTCATAGAGACCCCATATACAGTGTCAGCCATAGAGGCCCCATATACAGTGTCAGCCATAGAGGCCCCATATACAGTGTCAGCCATAGAGGCCCCATATACAGTGTCAGCCATAGAGGCCCCATATACAGTGTCAGTCATAGTGGGCCCATATACAGTGTCAGTCATAGAGGCCACATATACAGTGTCAGCCATAGAGGCCCCATATACAGTGTCAGCCAAAGAGGCCCCATATACAGTGTCAGCCATAGAGGCCCCATATACAGTGTCAGCCATAGAGGCCCCATATACAGTGTCAGTCATAGAGGCCCCATATACAGTGTCAGTCATAGTGGGCCCATATACAGTGTCAGTCATAGAGACCCCATATACAGTGTCAGCCATAGAGGCCCCATATACAGTGTCAGCCATAGAGGCCCCATATACAGTGTCAGCCATAGAGGCCCCATATACAGTGTCAGCCATAGAGGCCCCATATACAGTGTCAGTCATAGAGACCCCATATACAGTGTCAGCCATAGAGGCCCCATATACAGTGTCAGCCATAGAGGCCCCATATACAGTGTCAGCCATAGAGGCCCCATATACAGTGTCAGCCATAGAGGCCCCATATACAGTGTCAGCCATAGAGGCCCCATATACAGTGTCAGCCATAGAGGCCCCATATACAGGGTCAGCCATAGAGGCCCCATATACAGGGTCAGCCATAGAGGCCACATATACAGTGTCAGCCATAGAGGCCACATATACAGTGTCAGCCATAGAGGCCCCATATACAGGGTCAGCCATAGAGGCCACATATACAGTGTCAGCCATAGAGGCCCCATATACAGTGTCAGCCATAGAGGCCCCATATACAGTGTCAGTCATAGAGGCCCCATATACAGTGTCAGTCATAGAGGCCCCATATACAGTGTCAGTCATAGAGGCCCCATATACAGTGTCAGCCATAGTGGGCCCATATACAGTGTCAGTCATAGAGACCCCATATACAGTGTCAGCCATAGAGGCCCCATATACAGTGTCAGCCATAGAGGCCCCATATACAGAGTCAGCCATAGAGGCCCCATATACAGAGTCAGCCATAGAGGCCCCATATACAGTGTCAGCCATAGAGGCCCCATATACAGTGTCAGCCATAGAGGCCCCATATACAGTGTCAGTCATAGAGGCCCCATATACAGTGTCAGCCATAGAGGCCCCATATACAGTGTCAGCCATAGAGGCCACATATACAGTGTCAGCCATAGAGGCCCCATATACAGTGTCAGCCATAGAGGCCCCATATACAGTGTCAGTCATAGAGGCCCCATATACAGTGTCAGTCATAGAGGCCCCATATACAGTGTCAGTCATAGAGGCCCCATATACAGTGTCAGCCATAGTGGGCCCATATACAGTGTCAGTCATAGAGACCCCATATACAGGGTCAGCCATAGAGGCCACATATACAGTGTCAGCCATAGAGGCCACATATACAGTGTCAGCCATAGAGGCCCCATATACAGGGTCAGCCATAGAGGCCACATATACAGTGTCAGCCATAGAGGCCCCATATACAGTGTCAGCCATAGAGGCCCCATATACAGTGTCAGTCATAGAGGCCCCATATACAGTGTCAGTCATAGAGGCCCCATATACAGTGTCAGTCATAGAGGCCCCATATACAGTGTCAGCCATAGTGGGCCCATATACAGTGTCAGTCATAGAGACCCCATATACAGTGTCAGCCATAGAGGCCCCATATACAGTGTCAGCCATAGAGGCCCCATATACAGAGTCAGCCATAGAGGCCCCATATACAGAGTCAGCCATAGAGGCCCCATATACAGTGTCAGCCATAGAGGCCCCATATACAGTGTCAGTCATAGAGGCCCCATATACAGTGTCAGCCATAGAGGCCCCATATACAGTGTCAGTCATAGAGGCCCCATATACAGTGTCAGCCATAGAGGCCCCATATACAGTGTCAGCCATAGAGGCCCCATATACAGTGTCAGCCATAGAGGCCCCATATACAGTGTCAGTCATAGAGGCCCCATATACAGTGTCAGCCATAGAGGCCCCATATACAGAGTCAGCCATAGAGGCCCCATATACAGAGTCAGCCATAGAGGCCCCATATACAGTGTCAGCCATAGAGGCCCCATATACAGTGTCAGCCATAGAGGCCCCATATACAGTGTCAGCCATAGAGGCCCCATATACAGTGTCAGCCATAGAGGCCCCATATACAGTGTCAGCCATAGTGGGCCCATATACAGTGTCAGCCATAGAGGCCCCATATACAGTGTCAGCCATAGAGGCCCCATATACAGTGTCAGCCATAGAGGCCCCATATACAGTGTCAGCCATAGAGGCCCCATATACAGTGTCAGCCATAGAGGCCCCATATACAGTGTCAGCCATAGAGGCCCCATATACAGTGTCAGCCATAGTGGGCCCATATAAAGTGTCAGCCATAGAGGCCCCATATACAGTGTCAGCCATAGAGGCCCCATATACAGTGTCAGCCATAGTGGGCCCATATAAAGTGTCAGCCATAGAGGCCCCATATACAGTGTCAGCCATAGTGGGCCCATATACAGTGTCAGCCATAGAGGCCCCATATACAGGGTCAGCCATAGAGGCCACATATACAGTGTCAGCCATAGAGGCCCCATATACAGTGTCAGTCATAGAGGCCCCATATACAGTGTCAGCCACAGAGGCCCCATATACAGAGTCAGCCACAGAGGCCCCATATACAGAGTCAGCCATAGAGGCCCCATATACAGTGTCAGCCATAGAGGCCCCATATACAGTGTCAGCCATAGAGGCCCCATATACAGTGTCAGCCATAGAGGCCCCATATACAGTGTCAGCCATAGAGGCCCCATATACAGTGTCAGCCATAGAGGCCCCATATACAGTGTCAGCCATAGTGGGCCCATATACAGTGTCAGCCATAGAGGCCCCATATACAGTGTCAGCCATAGAGGCCCCATATACAGTGTCAGCCATAGAGGCCCCATATACAGTGTCAGCCATAGAGGCCCCATATACAGTGTCAGCCATAGAGGCCCCATATACAGTGTCAGCCATAGAGGCCCCATATACAGTGTCAGCCATAGTGGGCCCATATAAAGTGTCAGCCATAGAGGCCCCATATACAGTGTCAGCCATAGAGGCCCCATATACAGTGTCAGCCATAGTGGGCCCATATACAGTGTCAGCCATAGAGGCCCCATATACAGTGTCAGCCATAGTGGGCCCATATAAAGTGTCAGCCATAGAGGCCCCATATACAGTGTCAGCCATAGAGGCCCCATATACAGTGTCAGCCATAGAGGCCCCATATACAGAGTCAGCCATAGAGGCCCCATATACAGTGTCAGCCATAGAGGCCCCATATACAGGGTCAGCAATAGAGGCCACATATACAGTGTCAGCCATAGAGGCCCCATATACAGTGTCAGCCATAGAGGCCCCATATACAGAGTCAGCCATAGAGGCCCCATATACAGTGTCAGCCATAGAGGCCCCATATACAGGGTCAGCCATAGAGGCCCCATATACAGTGTCAGCCATAGAGGCCCCATATACAGGGTCAGCCATAGAGGTCACATATAAAGTGTCAGCCATAGAGGCCCCATATACAGTGTCAGCCATAGAGGCCCCATATACAGTGTCAGCCATAGAGGCCCCATATACAGTGTCAGCCATAGAGGCCCCATATACAGAGTCAGCCATAGAGGCCCCATATACAGTGTCAGCCATAGAGGCCCCATATACAGGGTCAGTCATAGAGGCCCCATATACAGTGTCAGTCATAGAGGCCCCATATACAGTGTCAGTCATAGAGGCCACATATACAGTGTCAGCCATAGAGGCCCCATATACAGTGTCAGCCAAAGAGGCCCCATATACAGTGTCAGCCATAGAGGCCCCATATACAGGGTCAGTCATAGAGGCCCCATATACAGTGTCAGTCATAGAGGCCCCATATACAGTGTCAGTCATAGTGGGCCCATATACAGTGTCAGTCATAGAGACCCCATATACAGTGTCAGCCATAGAGGCCCCATATACAGTGTCAGCCATAGAGGCCCCATATACAGTGTCAGCCATAGAGGCCCCATATACAGTGTCAGCCATAGAGGCCCCATATACAGTGTCAGTCATAGAGACCCCATATACAGTGTCAGCCATAGAGGCCCCATATACAGTGTCAGCCATAGAGGCCCCATATACAGTGTCAGCCATAGAGGCCCCATATACAGTGTCAGCCATAGAGGCCCCATATACAGTGTCAGCCATAGAGGCCCCATATACAGTGTCAGCCATAGAGGCCCCATATACAGGGTCAGCCATAGAGGCCCCATATACAGGGTCAGCCATAGAGGCCACATATACAGTGTCAGCCATAGAGGCCACATATACAGTGTCAGCCATAGAGGCCCCATATACAGGGTCAGCCATAGAGGCCACATATACAGTGTCAGCCATAGAGGCCCCATATACAGTGTCAGCCATAGAGGCCCCATATACAGGGTCAGCCATAGAGGCCCCATATACAGGGTCAGCCATAGAGGCCACATATACAGTGTCAGCCATAGAGGCCCCATATACAGTGTCAGCCATAGAGGCCACATATACAGTGTCAGCCATAGAGGCCCCATATACAGGGTCAGCCATAGAGGCCACATATACAGTGTCAGCCATAGAGGCCCCATATACAGGGTCAGCCATAGAGGCCCCATATACAGGGTCAGCCATAGAGGCCACATATACAGTGTCAGCCATAGAGGCCCCATATACAGTGTCAGCCATAGAGGCCACATATACAGTGTCAGCCATAGAGGCCCCATATACAGGGTCAGCCATAGAGGCCACATATACAGTGTCAGCCATAGAGGCCCCATATACAGTGTCAGTCATAGAGGCCCCATATACAGTGTCAGCCATAGAGGCCCCATATACAGTGTCAGCCATAGAGGCCACATATACAGTGTCAGCCATAGAGGCCACATATACAGTGTCAGCCATAGAGGCCCCATATACAGTGTCAGCCATAGAGGCCCCATATACAGTGTCAGCCATAGAGGCCACATATACAGGGTCAGCCATAGAGGCCACATATACAGGGTCAGCCATAGAGGCCACATATACAGTGTCAGCCATAGAGGCCCCATATGCAGTGTCAGCCATAGAGGCCCCATATACAGTGTCAGCCATAGAGGCCCCATATACAGTGTCAGCCATAGAGGCCACATATACAGTGTCAGCCATAGAGGCCACATATACAGTGTCAGCCATAGAGGCCCCATATACAGTGTCAGCCATAGAGGCCCCATATACAGGGTCAGCCATAGAGGCCACATATACAGTGTCAGCCATAGAGGCCCCATATACAGTGGGGGGTCAGTACGGCTTCTGTCCTCTGCACAGCCGGGAGGCCGGAGCGCTGCTCTGGAGGAAGAACGTACAAGCGTGGTACACCAGGATCAGTAACCTGAGCATAAAGTGATGTACCCCAGTGATCCGCCATTACTTTATATGAAGGGTATACCCCTTTAATAAATGCCGCTGTATCCCACCCGTACGAGCTTCCGCCCGCCACGTCCCCCAGAACAACCCTGTAATGTAAACTGCTCGCCGGCTGCTTTATAAACCTCCAGCGCTTTTCCATTACACTGCAACCTGCGGAGGAAACGGACTCCATTCCCAATTTAGGAAATAACATTTACTCCCAGTCTGTTCAAGTCCGAGTCACGCCCCAAAAACAAAAGCCGCCCCATATCATCTACATCCCTACACATTACCTAGGAACTACAACTCCCAGCATTCCTCCCTGCACCCTACTGCTGCCTGGACGACCTATGTTCCCATTCAGTGACAGCAAGCAGAGAAGACTTAAAGGTGGCGAAGAACTGTAATATAAAGTCATAGATTATTACACATGGCGTCACCTCAAGATTAAAAAAAAAGGGAAACCACAAGATTTCCAAGCAGCTCAGAGCTAGAAAAGCTTCTGCCGAAACCCGGGATCCAACCAGGGACCTTTAGATCTTCAGTCTAACGCTCTCCCAACTGATCTATTTCGGCCGGGCGAGGGAGTGCAAAGGTTAATGCATTCAGCAACAACATGCTGGGACCACGAATGCTACAGCTGCTGCAGAACTTCTTATTCATTACTGCATTTCTGCGTCGTTTTGGGGTTTTTCTCTCCTTACTGTTATTTTAATTTGTGCCTTTTTTTTAAATTTGTTTTAGTCTTTTTTTTTGTAGTTGTAATTGCCAAACGTTTGTGACTCATTCATCAATTAAAAATTAGTTTTATTTTTGAATCATTACATTTTTGGACAAATGTTCTCCAGACCCCCCTCCCCCATAGCCTGGAATAATTTTCTGTGCATCTGTAATTAAAAAAATAAATATTATCAGGACGAGGGACTTTTTTTGTGCTACAAATACCCAAAAAAATAAAACAGAAAATATAGATTTAAATAAATATAAAATATGCAAAATAATAAAAATGTAGTAATATATCACATTATATTATTATATGATTTTTATTATTATATTTTCGTATGATTACATCATTACATTATGTATCATTAAATTATATTATAATATACTATTATATAAACATATAATTCATATTTACTATAGAATAATAATAAATAGATAAACTATAAAAGCAAAAACTGTTATATATTTTGTGCAAAATGAATGGTCCGCGTGCACAAGTTGAAAAATTTGCTGCAGAAAAATGTCAATGAATGACAAAAGATAAAAAAAAAATAAAAAATGGTGACTTATAATTAAATGATGAATTGGGCCATTGGGATGTAGTAGCTGATACAGAAGTTTTGCACATCTTCATTCGTACGAGTCACAGGTTACATTTGGTACAACTTTTTGTTGCCCGAACAACAAATGAAAAGTGATAAGGGACAAAACTAAATTTTTTTTATGGCATTCACTGTGCAGAATAAGTGGGATGATGACTTTATGCTATAGGTCAGTAATCACCATGATGGGTAAGTAGCATAAAGCAATTAAAGGGAACCGGTCGTGTCCCTAAATTCAGATATAGGGTTAATCTGAAGGTTAATAGCTGCCTTAATCTGCCTTACTGAAAGCTATCAGGAGCCGCCGGCTTTCAGTTATGGAGAAGTGCCAGCGCGCCTTCACTCACTGATCCCTACACTGTAAGCAGTTTGATTGACAGCTCGCAGTGCAGCACATCTGTGTACAGCGGGCTGTGATCATAGCATCTGCTCAGTGTACTAAGCAGTGACTGATGCTGCACTGCCGCGCCTCTATAACTGAAAGCCGGCGGCTCCCGGGAAGAATAACGTGAATTCTCCCTGTTGTTCCTAAAAGAGTCAAATGATAAATTTTTACTAAAAACTCATATTGAAAAGGGCAGGATGGGACTTACTAAGTAGAATGAATTATTAACGCTGACATACTGCAGGCGGCCGCTGTTACCTTATCCATTGTAGTGTTAGCTCCCGGCTGTCAGGTCTTCATCACAAGGCTCGTCCATAAGAAACGAATGGAGAGAGCGGACAGATCTCATCATAGTCCATGTGCGGGGATGAGAAGAAGGAAATGCAGGAAGGAGGCAGCACCAAGACATGCGGTGTGAGGAGAAGGAGGGCATCTGGAGGTCTTGTCTTTAAGTCAGTGGACCTCTAGTTCTGCTTTAAATCCAATACAAACCATGCTGCCGACCCGGTCAACCTTGAATAGATAAGTCATTTAATTAAACCATTCCATAAAATAATCTCCTAAAAAGGTTATCAGTATCACCAGGCCATCATCCCCCAGACTGCCCCTAACTGAGGATTCAGTGGTTTCTTAATGGGATCATGGTGCCAAAAGGATCACTCTTTGTGGTCTCAATGAGGATCGGCCATCATAGTCCCAAAAGAAGAAGGAGAATTTAGGGTTCTGGTATCATTTGTCAGCATCCCATATGTGTAATAGGACACAGTCTGAAGATATGATTTACCCTTAAAAGAGCCCCCTGGTACAAAAGGAGTGGATCATCAGTTTCCCAAAGGAAAGGGTCAACAGAATCCCACAGGGATGCATGTGAAAGGTCCCAAGAAGATGGGTCATTAGCTGCTCAAAAGATCGGTCATCATGGTACTAAACCGATCGATCATGATGGTACCACAGGGATCTGTGATGGTAGTACTAAAGGGAACAGTCATTGTTGTCCCTAGAGAACTGCTCTCATGGTACCAAAGGCATCTGTCCTCATGTTCCTAAGGGGATCTGTTCTCGTGGTCACAAAGAGATCGGTCATCGTTATTCCAAAAGCATCGGTCATTGTGGTTCCAAAGGGATCGGTCATCGTGGTCCCAATGGGATCGGTAATCGTGGTCCCAATGGGATCGGTAATCGTGGTCCCAATGGGATCGGTTATCCTGGTCCCAAAGGGATCAGTCATCGTGGTCCCAAAGAGATTGGTCATCATGGTCCCAAAGACATAGGTCATCATGGTCCTAAAGGGATCGGTCATCATGGTCCCAAAGGGATCGGTCATCGTGGTCCCAAGGGGTGGTCATTATGGTCCCAATGGGATCGGTCATCATGGTCCATATTGATCAGTTACTTGCGCCCAGCTGTGTCGGTGGTGCCTTAAAGTTATGGGCAGCAGTGTCACCTGGTGAGTTGTCAGCGGCCCCCGGGTGAGAACTACACCTCCTCCACCCCCCACTCGTCCTGCAGGATATCCAGACACAGAGACCCCACTCACACTCACCTGTGTCCCTCCTCACATGCTGATAATCCCTGCGCTGATCCCTGAGCACCAGATCCGCCGCTCCTAGACCCGATCCGTCCTCTACACCGCGCAGCAGCTCCGATCCACGGGTGACACACGGGTCCGGGACGGGACGGATCCCCGGGGACTAGTCCTGCCCAGTGTGAGGGGGTCTCCCTCCGCCTCCTCCCTCTGCGATCTACGAGCCACCAGGGAGGGGGGTCGTCGTCATGGTTACAGCTTCCAGCAGACAGTGTTCGCCACAAAATCCTTCCGTCCAGATTAAAAAAAAAAAAAAAAAGAGTCGGTTAGGAACCAACATTTACTGTCTTGGTTGCTGGAGGGACGATATTTCTTTGCCGGACCGGATGTTGTGTGCACGCGAGCGCTGAGCCGGGATTACACGGCGGCAGCATGGGGAAGCCTCGGAGGTGAGGAGTGTGGTGTGCGGGGGGCTGGTACATGGCTGCTGGGCGGTATATGGGGGGCTGTAATGTGCGTGGCCCACATATTAGAGGGTGACTTGTGTACTATGCGGTGACCTGTGACTGCAAACTACAGTGTTAATATCCCAAGAACGGCTGAAAGTTTCAGTGAGCAGTAAATTCCCAAATGATTGTATTTACCAGCACCATGTGACAGCCCCCAGCTATGGAGAGGGAAAGACCCCTAAGGAGGCAGCTTTTAGGCCTTCAGGAAGGGCTGGCGGGTTTTGTTTTTTCCATCCTGTCTTCTGAGAGCAATGACTTCTCTTATTTCCCATACATTATATGGGGTTGACAAGTTTGCAGATTTTAATTGCGTTATTTTGGGGGTATATCATATTTATTTATTTTTTATGGAAGGGGTTAATGAGAATAATTATCCATGCATCTAAAGGATTTAATGGGTTGTCCATCACTTATAGGCCATGTTCACACGTTCAGTATTTTACATCAGTATTTGTAGCCAAAACCAGGCGTGGAGCATATGCTTCTATTATACTTTTCCTCTATTTGTTCCACTCCTGGTTTTGGCTACAAATACTGATGTAGAATACTGAATGTGTGACTGTGGCCTTATCCTGATGACCTCTCCTAACACCAGGCCATCAATAGAAGATCGGTGAGGTCCCATCACCCTCCACTGATCATCAGTTGTCACCGCCAGTGGCCGGATGTGACTGGTGTATATAGCTGCAGTCTGTGGTTGCTACCAAGTGCTGCAAATCGGCTCTTACTGGAGAGAGAAAAGGAGGCTGATCTGCAGCACCCGGCAGCAGCCACTACATCTGTACAGAGCAATGCTGCTTCGTTAAATTCCCTGTAGGGGCTCATAACAGCTGATCTGATATTGATGATCTATCCTGAGGATGAGCCATCAGGAATAGTGATGACATAGGTGGCCAAAAATATTTGGTCAGTGTGGACGTCTTTACTATTAGTGATTTTTCTCATATGCCAAAAAATAATAACTGCAAAGCTTTTCCTACCTATTGCTATGTTAAAAATGGACAGCACTACGACTGCATTTGTGTGCTGTTAGTGAATTTTAACAAATCAATAAAATTGTCCGGGCAAATCTGATGTAAGAAAAATAAATGAGGTACACATTTTATCAATCTTTTGCCGACACAGTAAAGGTACCGTCACACTTAGCGACGCTGCAGCGATACCGACAACGATCCGGATCGCTGCAGCGTCGCTGTTTGGTCGCTGGAGAGCTGTCACACAGACCGCTCTCCAGCGACCAACGATGCCGGTAACCAGGGTAAACATCGGGTAACTAAGCGCAGGGCCGCGCTTAGTAACCCGATGTTTACCCTGGTTACCATCCTAAAAGTAAAAAAAAACAAACACTACATACTTACCTACAGCCGTCTGTCCTCCAGCGCTGTGCTCTGCTCTCCTCCTGTACTGGCTGTGTGAGCACAGCGGCCGGAAAGCAGAGCGGTGTCGTCACCGCTCTGCTTTCCGGCTGACCGACGCTCACAGCCAGTGCAGGAGGAGTGCAGAGCACAGCGCTGGAGGACAGACGGCTGTAGGTAAGTATGTAGTGTTTGTTTTTTTTTTTACTTTTAGGATGGTAACCAGGGTAAACATCGGGTTACTAAGCGCGGCCCTACGCTTAGTTACCCGATGTTTACCCTGGTTACCAGTGAAGACATCGCTGGATCGGTGTCACACACGCCGATCCAGCGATGTCAGCAGGAGTCCAGCGACGAAATAAAGTTCTGGACTTTATTCAGCGACCAACGATCTCCCAGCAGGGGCCTGATCATTGGTCGCTGTCACACATAACGATTTCATTAACGATATCGTTGCTACGTCACAAAAAGCAACGATATCATTAACAATATCGTTATGTGTGAAGGTACCTTAATAATAATAATCTTTATTCTTATGTAGCGCTAACATATTCCGCAGCACTTTACAGTTTGCACACATTATCATCGCTGTCCCGATGGGGCTCACAATCTAAATTCCCTATCAGTATGTCTTTGGAATGTGGGAGGAAACCGGAGTACCCGGAGGAAACCCATGGGGAGAACATACAAACTCGGTACACAAAAAACACAGACATGATCAGTAGAGATGAGCGGATCGATTCTCGGGATTCCAGTCCAGCGTCCAGGTTAGTGGTATGCGGTCACACGTCGACCCCGGTGCTGCTTTTGATTAGCCAAGGCTGCTGTGTCGTCAGCTGTGCATCACGTCGCATAGATGATGTAGTGCCAGCCCTGACTAATCAAGTGCAATGCCGGAAGGTAAGAGATTTGCTGCCTCCCATCTAGCCACTGCATACCACTAACCCGGACGCTGGGCTGGAGTTCCGCGAATCGACCCCCTGATTAGAAGACTGTTTCATGCATCATGTATCAGATACTGTATCAACCAGGTGGGTTAGACTTTGAAATCCTGCGGCGTTTCAGAGAAAAGGATAGTTTAAAAGCCACCTGGACTGAGCTGCATGGAAGATTAGCCAGACAGGCGGGCCAAAGCTTCTCCCCATCACTCCCCTTGTGTGACAGGTCTTTACCTGAGTGTGTATAGGAAGAGACCTGGCAGATGGCTAGGACTCGCTGCCAGGGATCAGCCTATCCGACTAGTCTAGCCTCTAGTGCGGCTCAGTCCCCTGCAGCTTTTAAAGTATATTTTTCTCTGAAACAGCGCGACTTTTCAGAGTCAACCATACCTGGCTAAGTTCATTCAGCCAGTGTCTAGTGCAGTGCTCCCCAACTCCGGTCCTCAAGAGCCACCAACAGGTCCTGTTTTCAGGATTTCCTTAGTATTGCACAGGTGATAATTGCATCACCTGCACAGGCAATACTTCCATCACCTGTGCAATACTAAGGAAATCCTGAAAACATGACCTGTTGGTGGCTCTTGAGGACTGGAGTTGGGGACCACTGGTCTAGTGCATGATGCCCGCAGATTGTACGGCAGGGGTGTCAAACTGCATTCCTCGAGGGCTGCAAACAGGTCATGTTTTCAGGATTTTCTTGTACTGCACAGGTGATAATTTAATCACCTACACAAATAATGAGTTGGTGATTAAATTATCACCTGTGCAGTACAAGGAAATCCTGAAAACATGACCTGTTTGCAGCCCTCGAGGAATGCAGTTTGACACCCCTGTTGTACGGCACTTATTAGCTGTCAGATTACTTTTAAATAGCGAACACAAAGGGTTTGTTCACAGCAGAACACAATTTAATCCTCAGATTCGGGTAACTTTCTTCCATTTGTCATGCATTTTAGCAATAATTGTTTTTAGTCCAAATTGTTATAAGGATGCCGTAACCATGAATATCCGATTCTTATAGGAACCTAAGACCTAGGACGGAAAAAGCAAATGAAGATGTATATGATGAATCGCTGTCTAAAGCAGACGTTCCGTCGTCTAAAGAGGTGATTGGCTGAAGGATAACGCAGATTTTCCTTTGAAATCGGATATAATGAATTTCATGAAAGGTTTTGCCTCATCTGCACTACTCACGGTTTTAGGCTACGTTCACATTAGCGTTGCGCCGCAGTGCGTCGGCGACGCAACGCGCGCTAAAACGCGCGCAAAAACGCGCGCGTTTTGCGACGCGTGCGTCGTTTTCCGACGAAAATCGGACGCACAGAAAATGCTACATGTAGCGTTTTCTTGCGTCCGACGCTAGCGTCGGAAACGACGCATGTGGCGAAAAACGCCACCAAAACGACGCACGCGTCCCCTATGTTAAACATAGGGGCGCGTCGCCGCTGCGTCGCCGGCGCAACAGCGACGCACATTGGCGGAACGCCAATGTGAACGTAGCCTAACAGCTGCCATATCCTGAGTGGAGCTGTGGGTTCATGTATAATGCAGTAATGCTGCCCTGTAATAATTGTTGCACTGGACCTCTAGGTCAGGATCTCCTCCTCCCTGACTAATAAAGGGGAATCCATATATTCTCTTTGGACCTACAGATGTTATCCCAATGGGAACATCCCCTTTGAGAGTTTCCTTTTAGAAATTGCTGCCATGCAAAATTAGCTTAAGTGGGAGGGATAGGGAAATGGAAATAAAAGACCAAGCACTGAACTATTAATTCCCTGCCCTTTCAGCACTGTGGTTCCCCCGCTGATGCTCGGGTCCTCCCTGCTGGCCGTGGGTTACTGGGCTGCAGCGATGGTTCCCGTCAGTGTCTGCTCCATCCAAGCTCATTGGTGACTGTTCCTAAAAATCCCTTTAAATGAGATATTTGCAAGCTGAAACATGATGCCTACAATGTTTATTTGGCTACTTAAAGGGATGACCTAACCATTGTCTCTTTTTACAGTTATCCTCAAATTACTATAATGATGAAATTGATAGATATCACGAGGAGAAGTTTCAGGTAAAGCCATTTCCACTTCTGAGCTCCACTATGAATCTGCACCGGCTCCTTCTTTCCCATTTATTTTATTCCATCTGTGTTCTCGCTCACCTCTTACCTGTTCTCGGTTGGCCACATTTTATTTTCTTACAATTCTTCACAGAACCTGATAGAAAAAGGAGTGAAATTTGACAGCGATGAAGAGCAGTATGACAGCGAGGTATGGAAGCCGCTGTGCGCTTGCAGATATAATCATATCACTTTGTGGTGCTTAAAAGTCCTGAGTTTTCTTTTATACTTTTTTGCAGGATGAGGTCATGCCTCTTGATATTGAGGATGATGAGGGTGAAGGAGACGAGGATGATGATGAAGAGGAAGATGATCACATATCCATGGACAGTGATATAGAAGATCGTGACAAAGATGGTGAGCAAGCATGGCCAAATCCTTACCATAAAGGGGTTTAGTGATCATACTGTCATCTCTTCCTGAGTATGGGGGGGTCTGACCCCTAGGATCCACCCAATTAAAGGATCAAAGAGGATCGCTTCTTTTTTACCTACTTTGTAGTCCGTTTATTCTAGAGGTTGGAGTCGGCACCAGGAATTGTCTCCACTATATGCCATCTCTTACTATTTTATCTTATACCTTTGTATGGAATAATATACTATGCTATATTTTTTGGGGTATACTGGCCTGACAGAGGCTAAAAGGACACTTTTGGCATCCATCATGTGAGAAGACGTTGCTTATATATTTAGCATGTGCATCATATTGGGAGCGTCTCTATTGTGAAGGGAGCAGGGCCTAAAAATGCAAGTCCCGTACATACAGAAGTCTCTCATTACACCATCCGGATCGTGAGAGTGGCTTATCCTTACAATTGTATTTCCCTTTACTAAGAGCTGGTTTACCTCCATTCCGGGTGAGTTATTTTGCAGCGAATACTGTGGTCCAAGAACTGGGAAGAGTTACCTATGTCTTTGTGAACTGTGTGCATGTGATGGGATCAGTGTATGAGTGTGAAATATAGCGGCACCCGGACTTGGAAGATTTTCAGTGTTGCTGTATCTTGATTGACGATTAGTAATGAGCGAATGTGGTAAGATAAGGTATTATCTGCCATGTTCGGGTGCTAACCAAGCGTCTTTGGCGTGCTTGAAAAATATGTTCAAGTCCCCGCGGCTGCATGTCTCATGGCTGTTTGACAGCTGCAACACGTGCAGGGATTACCTGTTTGTTAGGCAATCCCTGCATGTGTTGGTGTTGTCTAACAGCGCAAGACATGCAGCCGCAGGGACTTGAACATATTTTCGAGCACACCAAAGACCCTGTTAGCACCCGACCATGCTCAGATAACACCTTATTCGAGTATGTTCGCTCATCACTATTGACAATGCCAACGTCTGGTGCAAAGTGAATTTACGGAGATCAGGGCTTCACTGTGATAAGTTGGATTGCTGTGTCCATATGATACACTGACATAATTGTTTTTTTTACTTCAGGTCTTCCAGATGAAATGGCGTGGGGACTAAGGAAGAAGCTATATTATGACACAGACTACAAAGAACAAAAGAAAAGTAAGGACGGCTTCATGAACTTACATTTGTTGTAGGCTGCATTCACACATCTGTGCGCGGCCCTTTTTATTTCTCAGACAGTACACAGACCCATAGAGTTTCATTGGTCCATACACACATCAGTTTTAAAAACAGATCAGTGTGTCTGGTCCGTGAGACTTTGAGCAGGTCCTATCCTCATCCGTGTTGTGGATCAAACTCAACCAGTGAAGTGTATGGAATATTCAATGAAAACGGATGAAACATGGAAACTACTTAGTATTTCAGTTCTCCATCCGTGTTTCATTGCTCCATTGATGAAAGTGAATGGATAAATAAAAGTTCAGACATTTCACCTGCTTCAGTATTGGAAAACGGATGCACCATGGAGGCAATGCGCATGAAGCCGGAGAAAAAAATCTGTTTCTCAGGGATGTAGCCATCACCATTATCAGGTACTCGCCCTTCATTGCTATTCTCCTGCCTTCTTGGGTCTGTGACTAAAGTGGTTATGTCATGTCAGCAGCGCACGTCGCCGCTCAGTGCCTGGGCAGAGGTTGATGGCGACGTAGAGCTGTGATAATTACACAAGTTACACAGTTTGGTGACAGCTTTATTGAAAATGGATATCCCCTTTTAAGGACTGATTGGAAAAAAAACAAATATGTAGCTTTTAAAACTTGTAAAAAAAAAAAACGTACACCATTGGATATTTTATGTAAACTGTAGAAAACTGTCTTTGCCTTCAGTTCATTGGGGGCTTTGTGCGGATTTTGAGATGTATTTAAAAAATAATTAAATATCTGTCTTGAATCTAAAAGTAGATATCTAATATGTCTATTTTTTTTTAACAGAAGTAAAAAAAACTAAAGAAGAGCTGGAAGCCGAGGCTGAGGATGAGGAGGAGGAAGCGCAGAATATTCAGAGGCGTTTGGCAAAGACTCTCAATGAAGAAGATTATGGGTTGGATTTCATCCAGGTAAGATTATATTGGTTTTTATTCATTTTTCTATAACCACGGGTTGGTAGATGTTTCTACTGCACGCTACTTTGTCAGTGCCAAGCGATAGTCCAATCACATCAGATTTGTGGTGTCTGTTCGGTGTATGTGCAAGGAAAACTACAGGTGCATTTGCCAAATTATTCATAGGGTCCCGTTCTTCCAACAAATGGCAAAAAAAGTGTTTCTTTATCGCCTCTCATTGGGGGACACAGGAACCATGGGTGTATGCTGCTGCCACTAGGAGGCTGACACTATGCAAATAAAAAAATTAGCTCCTCCTCTGCAGTGTACACCCCACCGACTGGCATTAAACTCTCCAGTTTAGCTTAGTGTCAGTAGGAGGTGGACACGGGTCTTTCATTAGACCCTTATCTACCTCAATGTGCGTCGTTTCTTTTCAGGCTTTCTTCCAGAGGGATACAGGGTGAGCAGTCACACCTGTAGTCCCACAATACGGACTATGAGTACGGCGTGTACTGCCACCCCGTATCCTCATAGATCCCTCTCCAGGACCAAGATCCTAGCACAGAAGCGTGCTCAGAAGTCCGGTCCTGGCTCCGTCCCCCACCCACTCGCCCACCAGAGCCTGTCGGTTGTGGAGACGAGGACGTCCTTCAGCTCCCTGGACGTCTCATCCCCCTTTTAAGGTTAGTACCGGCGTGGGATTTTTTTGAGGTAAGTATTCCGGCGCCGCGTTTCCCCCCATCCCTTCCTAGAGTTTTCCTGGGGGTCTTACTAGGGGCTCCCTTATCCCGGGTCACTACTTGCTTGGATTCCCGCAGCACGACCTGGGCTTGCAGTTTCTGCAGACCTTCTCTTACGGACGCGGGGCCGTTATAGGCTGCCGCGCCGTTTGCCTACCAGTGTGGGCTCCGCGAATTCTCCTACCAGTCCTTCGGTAGGGGCCACTCTTCTCCCCGCGGCGCACTGCCTCTGCGCTGCGGTTTTCCAGGGTGCACACAGGCGCTGCGGCCCTGTCGGGCCGGCGCACCGCAGTTTTTGCCGGGGGCTCTCCGGCGCTGCCGCCCTGACAGGACGGCGCGCCGCGATTTCCGGGGGCACTCAGGCGCTGCGGCCCTGACAGACCGGCGCGCCGCTTCTTCCTGAGGCGCGCTGCTCTGGCGCCGCAGGGGGCTTCTCGGCAGCAGGGTTTCTCTCTAGCGGCGCAGCCTGGTAGGCTGCTGCGCCGCCTTTCCGGCGCATCTTTCCGGCGCCGCGTTTTCTCCTCGGCCGCCGGCTTCTACTTTAGGCCCCGGCTTCCTCCGGGGCCTACTTCCGGTTTGCGCGCTCCCTCTCTTCCGGTCTGCGGGCGGGCTTTTTTTCCCGCCCGACATATTTGTCCTGCCCACCGGCGCCTCCGTGGCTGGCTCCACCCACTTCCTCCAGGGCTGAGTCACTCTTCTGGTGTGCACTCCGCAGCAGCACCTGCTCAGCCCCGCACGTGTTTTTTTCTGTGAGCTCAGCGATCTGCGCAGAATACGGCCCCTCAGGACAGGAGTCCTCCGCTGACAAGTGGGACATCTTCCAGGACCGGGTCCGTGAGTAGCTGCACTGCAGTCTGACACCCCCCTCTGCCCTCTGTCCCCTAACCAACTGGCATCTTCAGGGTCCCTCAAAATGTCTTCCTCTAAAGGGGGCCGCTCTCGCCCCCCTACTTCTTCTTCATCTACTACCTTAGTCACGTACTTTGCATGTTCGTCCTGTAACAGCAAACTTCCCTCAGGTCAGTCCTCCCCGCTGTGTCAGTCCTGCAGCAACCCGATTGTTCCCACCGCCCAGGATCCCCCGGCTGTTCCGCCCGAGAGTGATCCCCCCCATCCCAGGCTGGGCCGCTTCTCTGTCACAATCGGTGGCCGATTTAACACGGGTGTCTCAAACCCTGGTGTCCGCGCTGGATCGGTTACCCCTGCAGACCCCTGCAGTGGCCAGCGGGTCGCAGGAACCGCCGCCCGAGCCCTCCTTGATTAGCCACAAAAGGTCCAGACAGGAACGTCGGTCTGAGTCCTCTTCGCGTTCCATCTCGCCGCACGGCCCTCCCCCGCGGTTGGTGTCGCACCGTTCCTCCTCCCCTGAGTCAGGCGAGGCTTTATCTGATGCGCCCTCAGAGGAGATGTCGGAGTTGGATCCTAGCCAAATCGCCACCATGAGTGAGTCGGTCCAGAACCTCATTCGGGCTATAAACCAAACCTGTGGCATTAAGGATCCCTCTACGGAACCCGCAGATCAGGCGGTTTCGTTTAGACGGGCCAAACCACCTTCAAGATTTTTTGCCCCTCATCCTGAATTCGAGGAAATCCTGGCCAGAGAGAGAGAGAATCCGACCAGACGTTTTCAGAGGGGAAAACGCCTGGGGGTGTTATATCCTTTTTCACCAGATCTTACCGCCAATTGGACGGTCTCTCCCTCGGTGGATCCACCTGTGTCCAGGCTGTCCACCAACACGGTGCTCCCACTGTCCGGCGGAGCGTCTCTGAAGGATTCTAACGACAGAGTTATAGAATCCTTCGCAAAATCTGCCTTCGAAGCGGCTTCAGCAGCGCTATGCCCGGCCTTTGCTTCCACTTGGGCCTCAAAATCCATCTCAAAATGGGCCAAGGATCTGCGGCGAGGTATCCTGGACGGGGCTCCTCCAGCGCAATTAGCGGAACTTGCCAACCAGATTTCCCACGCTGGTGAATACCTGGTTTCCGCCTCCCTGGATGTCGCCTCTTGTGCGGCTCAGGCTTCCAGCAATGCCGTTGCCATCCGCCGGACCGTTTGGCTCAAGGCCTGGCAGGCGGACTTGTCCTCCAAAAAGTCCCTCACTAGTCTGCCCTTCCAGGGCTCTCGTCTCTTTGGTTCCCAGCTGGACCAGATCATTAAGGACGCCACTGGGGGCACAAGTTCCCTTCTCCCCCAGGCTAAACCTCGTCGCCCTCCTCCTAGACGGCAGTTTCGCTCGTTCCGGCCTTTTCGTCGCTTCGCTGCGTCAAACTCCTTTTCCCAGCAGCAACAGAGGCCACAGGCACGTCAAGAGAAGAAGGCGGTGTCCTTCAGGCCCACTCCGTCCTGGCGTCCTCGCTATTCCCAGGGTAGATCGTCCAGGCCCAGGACTGGAAGATCCACTTCCGCATGACTCTCGGCAAGACTCCAGCCCAACTCCCAGGTTGGGGGGCCGTCTTCTCCTTTTCAGGGACGTCTGGATTTCCGCAGTAGAGGATGCATGGGTCAGGGAAGTTGTGTCTTCGGGATACAAAATAGAGTTCGCCTCCCGACCCAGAGATCGTTTCTTCCAATCTCGTCCTCCAAAAGATCCCGCTTTGGTTCCGGGCTTCTTCGCAGCCATCGCTTCTCTGCTCAAATCCGGGGTAATCGTTCCCGTCCCAGAAAAGGAACGGTACACGGGTTTCTACTCGAACCTCTTTGTGGTACCGAAAAAAGACGGCAAGGTTCGTCCCATTCTGGACCTCAAATTGTTGAACAGGAGGGTTCGCCTGAGACACTTCAGGATGGAATCCCTTCGTTCAGTAATTGCTTCCATGGAGGCTCAGGAATTTCTATGCTCTATAGATATCCAGGACGCCTACCTACATGTTCCAATATTTCCCGGACATCACCGTTTCCTGCGCTTCGCAGTGCAACAAGATCATTTTCAGTTCGTCGCCCTGCCGTTCGGTCTCGCAACCGCGCCAAGGGTGTTCACGAAAATCATGGCGGCGCTGATGGCCATTTTGAGAGTCAGAGGCTTGGTTCTGTTTCCATACCTCGACGACATCCTCATCAAGGCTCCGTCCTTTGCTCAGGCCCACGAAAGCTTGTCCATTGTTCTCGACACCTTATCCCGTTTCGGATGGCTGGTCAACCGGAAGAAGTCCTGCCTTATTCCTTCTCAGCGCATCATCTTTCTGGGCATGCTCTTCGACACTCGTCAGTCCAGAGTCTTCCTTCCCAAGGACAAGAGATCCACCCTTTGTCGGGACATTCTCTTGCTCCAGGGTCCTCGGCCTCCCTCCCTCCGATCGGCCATGAAGGTTCTGGGGAGGATGGTAGCTACCTTGGAAGCGATTCCCTTCGCCCAATTCCATTCTCGACCCCTTCAGCAAGCCATTCTGTCTCAGTGGGACAGGTCGGTCTTCTCCCTGGATCGGCCGATCAGACTCTCCTTTCGGGTCAAGCGGTCTCTCAACTGGTGGCTGACATCTCCTCTCATCTCCCAGGGCAGGTCCTTCCTTCCGGTTCACTGGCAGGTGGTGACAACGGATGCCAGCCTGATCGGCTGGGGTGCGGTTTTTCGCCACCTGACGGTTCAGGGCCGTTGGTCGCTACAGGAGTCCGCGCTGCCGATCAACGTCCTCGAAATTCGGGCCATCTTTCTGTCCCTCCGCCATTGGGAAAGGATTCTCAGGGGCCTTCCAGTCCGGATCCAGACGGACAATGCCACGGCTGTGGCATATGTCAACCATCAGGGGGGGACTCGGAGCTCCTTGGCCCTTGCCGAGGTGTCCAAGATCCTCCTTTGGGCAGAGGCAACGGTTCCGGTGATATCCGCGGTGCATATCCCCGGCGTAGAAAACTGGGCCGCCGACTTCCTCAGCCGCGAGGGTCTCGCGGCGGGGGAATGGTCCCTGCATCCGGAGGTCTTCCATCAGATTTGTCTTCGATGGGGAACTCCGGATGTGGATCTCACGGCGTCTCGGATCAACAGGAAGGTTCCACAATTCGTCTCCAGGTCACGCGATCCTCTCGCAGTGGGCGTCGATGCTCTGGCCATTCCTTGGTCACAGTTCGAGATGCCCTATCTGTTCCCACCCCTTCCATTACTTCCCAAGCTGTTGAAGAAGATCAAAGCGGAAGGGGTGCCGGTCATCCTGATCGCCCCGGATTGGCCCAGGAGAGCTTGGTTCGCGGAGCTCGTCAACCTTCTCGCGGACGCTCCCTGGTGCCTTCCAGACAGGCCCGATCTGCTGTCCCAGGGTCCGATCTGCCACCCGAATTCTCGGTCGCTCAGTTTAACGGCGTGGCTGTTGAGACCGCGGTTCTAAGAGCGTCCGGCCTTTCGGACCGGGTCATTCACACCATGATTCAGGCTCGGAAGCCTTCGTCTTCCAGGATCTACTACCGCACCTGGAAGGCCTACTTCCGTTGGTGCGAGTCCAACCGCGTGCCGCCTATGGTTTTTTCCCTGCCTTCTCTTTTGGCCTTCCTTCAGGCAGGACTGGATTCGGGCCTGGCTCTTAGTTCCCTGAAGGGTCAGGTCTCTGCGCTTTCCATCCTCTTTCAGAAGACCTTGGCCTCTCGGCCACAGGTTAAGACCTTCTTTCAGGGGGTAGCCCACGCCGTCCCGCCGTACAGGGCCCCTGTGGAGGCATGGGACCTAAACCTGGTACTGGACGTTTTGAAGGTTTCTCCCTTTGAACCTCTTAGGGAGATTCCTCTATCAGTTTTATCTTGGAAGGTGGCCTTTCTTGTGGCCATCACGTCCATTCGCCGCGTTTCCGAGCTGGCGGCACTGTCTTGCCGCCCTCCGTTTTTGGTCATTCACCAGGACAAGGTGGTCTTCCGACCTCCACCTTCTTTTCTTCCTAAGGTGGTTTCCACCTTCCACCTCAACGAGGACATCGTTCTACCTTCCTTTTGTCCAGCTCCGACTCATCCTCTGGAGCGATCGTTGAACAAGCTGGACCTAGTCAGGGCAGTGAGGATTTATCTGGATAGAACATCCTCTTTCCGGAAGTCGGATTCATTTTTCGTCATTCCGGATGGCACGCGCAGAGGCCAGTCGGCTTCTAAAGCGACTATTGCTCGCTGGATCAGAACGGCAATTTTGGAGGCTTACCGGGTCAAGAACAGAGTGCCCCCTCCTGGGATTAAGGCTCACTCTACCCGGGCAGTCGGCGCCTCCTGGGCGGTGCACCACAGGGCTTCCGCCCTACAGCTTTGCAAAGCGGCAACTTGGTCTTCCATCCACACGTTCGCCAAATTTTACAAGGTCCATACCTACGCATCGGCGGACGCCAGCCTAGGCAGAAGGATCCTGCAGGCGGCAGTGGTGAGTCCTCTGACCTGATGGAAGTCTGTTTTCCCGCCCTTGGGACTGCTTTGGGACGTCCCATGGTTCCTGTGTCCCCCAATGAGAGGCGATAAAGAAAACAGGATTTTTGGTTGCTTACCGTAAAATCTGTTTCTTGAAGCCTCCATTGGGGGACACAGCTCCCTCCCAATGTTTTTGTTATATGTTCTCTGACTGTTCTCACGTTTACAGTTCTCAGGTTTGTGGTTATGGTTTTCAACCTTGTTCTTTCTCCTACTGCTTTCTCACTAACTGAAGAGTTTAATGCCAGTCGGTGGGGTGTACACTGCAGAGGAGGAGCTAATTTTTTTATTTGCATAGTGTCAGCCTCCTAGTGGCAGCAGCATACACCCATGGTTCCTGTGTCCCCCAATGGAGGCTTCAAGAAACAGATTTTACGGTAAGCAACCAAAAATCCTGTTTCTTGTGACATGTCGAGCTGGTATACTTTATGTATTCCTTTCTTTCATCTGGATGGAATAGTATTCTATTGCATTTTTCCATACAGAGACATGCAGTTAAAAAATTGGTATACGTCAGGAACACTACCCTATGTGTATACCTTTGACACAGAGGGAGTCACCTACACTGTTTCTTTATAGGAATTTGCAGAAAAGCCTAGCGAAGAGACGCCCGCTGAGCAGAAGATTGTAAAAGACTTGAATAAGATGTCTGATAAGGAGAAGAGGAAATTATTGAAGAAGGAATCTCCTGAATTGATGGAGCTGGTTCAAGATCTTAAGCAAAAGGTAATGTGACTTCTCGCTGATCTCATGTTCAATACTGGCCTCATAAATCCTCTCCTACACAATGGTGGCTCAGTGGTTAGCACTGTTGCTTTGCAGCACTGTATGGTGGCTCAGTGGTTAGCACTTGCTTTGCAGCACTGGGGTCCTGGGTTCAAGTCCTGCCAAGGAGAACATCAGCAAGGAGTTTGAATGTGTTCTCCCTGAGTTTGCGTGGGTTTCTCCGGTTTCCTCCCACATTCCCATACTGATAGGGAATCTAGATTGTGAGCCGCAATGGGGACAGTGATGCTAATATCTGTAAAGTGCTGCAGAATATGATAGCGATAGATAAGCAAAGCCTAATAAATAATCTCTAGTGCCACATTATATGTACCTGCCCTTTTAAGTTCTTCAATCTGGAGAATTATTTTGCATCATTCTCCCCTAAAAATTACCTACCAGCTGGTTGAAAGATTCTGTAGCTTTAATAATCCAGGCTTCTTTTTAATCTTAACTTTTTTCTTTTCTTCGTGTGTGTGTTTCATAGTTAGCTGAAGTGAAAAATGAATTGCAGCCATTGATCCAAATGATAACAGATGGAATTATCCCTAAAGGAAAGGTAATCAATGTTGCTGCGAGACTGCTGCTGACATTTTCTCAGTGATTCCTACCTGTAATAGTTATGATAAGCTCTTTGGTTGACATGGCTCTTAAAGTCGTGCTTTAGGTCAGGCTGTGATCTGAAAAACACAGCTCCCGACGCCTGTGTCTCAACCGACAGAGGCGCTTTATCGTAAGCACACATACTGGTGAGCTGCCAGAGAAGGGCTGTAATAGGAGAAGAAATAAATCGTCTCAGCTGACCGCACATGGGAGGCTTGAGGCTGATCAGTTTTGCCCGAATTTTTCTTAAAATATCTGTCTACTGGTAGTGAACACACATCGTATGTAGTCTCCATAGTCCAGAAACGTGCGTGCGAGCATTGAAAGATTACTTCTCCATCAATGGGTTGCATTGGCCATGATTGGGGGCGAGTTCTCAGTGACTGAATCACCACCATTAGTTGAATTAAATGATTTATGGTTGTTCTTTACAGGGCAGCGACTACCTACAGACCAAATACCAGCTGTACTTAAAGTAAGTATCACCAGGAGGTTTTGCTCTTATTTCTCTGGACCTCACTCTTTGTATAATTATTCTGTTCTCTCATCTCTTATGTATTTATTAGTTATTGCACAAACATTAGTTACTACCTGCTGCTGAAAGCAAAAAGAATACCCATCACCGGCCACCCCGTGATCGAGAGACTGGTCACGTACAGGAATGTGAGTCATTTTTTCTCTTCCGGATCACCATCGTCTTCGCCGTTGTCAGTCATCTTGCCTAAACATCTCTTCTCGTCATTTTAGCTGATAAATGACCTACTTGTTGTGGATGAAAGGATATCTCCAGAAATTTGCCTGCTGCTCTCTGAAGATTTTCAGAAAAACCTTTCTGAAGGGAAGATTAATGCCAGTCAGCCTAAACCCTCTAAAAAAGCGGCTACCAAGGTAAGGGGATAAAAACGAAGATTATGTTCAGGTGCGTCTTCTGCCAGCTACAAAATACATTATTCTATGTTGTGTGAAATGGTAATTGCACCGTATACAACCAATGTGGAAGAATACTGGCTGTATATAGCATTGTACGCCAAATTGAAATCTAGTAGAATGCAATAATTGGCATCTCCATCACACTAATATGGTCACGTGCATGCCCTCAACAAACATCCATGGTTATAGTATAGTAGCCATATTACATCTTGATAGTTTTCTCTGCGCAAGCAACTATTCCAAAGCAGCGACTTCCATCAATCAGTGGGGGACACTAAAAATCAAATTGTCTTTGTGACATACAGAGTTATTTCTGCGACTCTGTATCCAGACAGCAGCTGATCCCACTCTTGGTATCATTAGTTTTTCCTATCTTTTGACCCCTCACTGATCAAACTTGGCATATTTAGTGGATATGGCATAAAGGTGGTCATAAAAAAATAATTTAAAGCAAAGCCCACGAGCCTAATGCTGCCCAGACCTAACATGTAGGTGGAGTGATGATCTACGGGTGGTAATGCTGGAAATAAACCATTATATGGTGAGTTTTGGGGCTCGGTATAGTCCATACCTAACAAGGGTCCTCTATAGTGAGACACACTTTTCGAAGTCGCCTTCCTTGGATAATGGAAGTGGTATCACTGTCAGGACCCATACCTTCTTGTGGACCTTTAAGACAAAATGGGCAATCCCACTATTGTAAGTCTCTGATGCTACATGTGATCTAGGATTACTGTGACATTAGGACACCACATTACAATCATCCGCCTTCTGCTCAGATCTATAATGTATTATTCCTTATGAAATACAGCGCCCCGAGCCTGAAGACGACGACAGTGATATGGATGAAGACGATGCTCTCAAATACTACAGAACGATGGAGAACAGATTGCTACAGAAGCGGAAACCTGTAGAAGAGCAGACGATGTACGTAGTCTTACTGACCATGAGATAATGAGGCTTTAAGTTTCCCAATTCCTCCTTAATACTGCAAATTTGTTGTTTTTTTCTAGTGAGGAGTACCCATCTGAAGAAACAGATCCCAATGCCAAGAGAGCCATCACTTATCAGGTAATGTGCCAGTGCTGCCAACTAGAAAACAATTATCCCCTAAGAAAAGTGTTTCTAGCAATAGAAAGCTCATAAGCAGCGACAAAGATCCACAAGCTTTATAGATCCCATTGATTCTGGGAATCTGTGGTGCTTCGTCATCAATGTGATCATGACCTGTCGTGAGATCATCCACCTATGACTGAGCAGACCCAAGAAAGGTCCCTGTAGAAAACTTTATTCCTCCTTTTCTCTTATAGTGGTATGTTAGGAATAAACGAAGGGGAAGGCACTCGGGCTTGACATGAGTCTTTGTTCATTGCAGATTGCTAAGAATAAGGGGCTTACACCGAAAAGAAGGAAGATTGACCGTAACCCAAGGGTTAAGCACAGAGAGAAGTTCAGGCGTGCCAAGATCCGCAGAAAGGGCCAGGTATGTATCTGTATTCTGCTACATTGATCAGAACCAGCAGATGACTTTGGTGAACAACTACCTGGAAAGTTCAGATCTGGTCGCCTGTTCACGGTGCAGACATAGGCCAGTGTAAAGGCGAATCATCACACAACAGACATTAATGACATCTAATAAGCCCTATGGATTTAGGTTAGGGTTTGATGGATTACAGCAAGGTTTCCATTGTTTTAACGAGAAGAATAGTGCTATTCTTTCCATCAAACATCTTGGAATCTGTGAGAGACTCCAACACAGATCTAAGCGCCCCCTGAGCAAGCACCGCCTCGCCCCATGGGCTGTCTAGTGCAAAGAGTTGTTTTCATCTGTGAATGTCTTGAAAGTTTGCCAGTGAAGTCTCCAGCTAAAACTCCCAAGGTGACAGCCTTTGCTTGGTCCAGCAGCCACGTCAGTAATCTGTGGCCATCAGACTGGCGCCCAAAGAACTGCCTCCTACGTGCCAGCATCCGCGGTTCTTTTGATTAGCCAGCCAGGACATACTTTCTTCTAAACAAAAAAAATTTAACAAATCCTTATTTTAATGTATAAAATGTTTGATCTAGTTGATCAACACTGGGGATCAAGAAGTAAAAACTTGCTTTAGGATGGTCTGGATCATGCATTATGACCAATATACCATTTCCTTTTATCCTCTCACCCCTCGGGTGATGGACATGTGCCCTTTTTTGATCCAAAAGTTGGTTGTGATGAAATGCCTAAGAACGGTCTCCACGCTTTCCTTCACTGACTTTTGTCTGTGTTAACAACAGGTACGTGAGGTCCGCAAGGAAGAAGCCCGATACTCCGGGGAGGTCTCTGGTATCCGCGCCGGAGTTAAGAAGAGCATCAAGCTTAAATAAAGTTGGAGACTGTAATTATATTTGTAACTATGTAGATTTTCATGTTATTTTTCACACGTTTTGTTAAAAGTTCACATTAACAAGATTTTTTTCATTGCTGGAATTTTCTGTTTGTCTTTGTTATTCAATGGGGACTCCTCACTATTTATTTATTTTTTTACAATCCCGTGACTCATAACAATGGATCATTTAAAAACATATCAAAATCGGATGGAAACGTGAAATACAATGTTTTTAATTTTCCATCCATTTTATACGGATCTTTTATAGACTTGAATGGCCAATTCTGATCTGCAAAATTAAGACCTGCTTGGAGTCTCATGGACATAACACACAAATCTGTTTTTAAATCAGAGGTGCGTATGAGTCAGTGAAACTCTACAGGTCTACGTGCTGTCCGAGAAAAAAAAAAAACGGGCAGTCCTAAGACCTATCGCACTGATGTGTGTATGCAGCCTGCGGCACATCCCACATGCCCACAACTGAACTAGACAAAAAAAAAATTCTTCCAAACTATTTCCAGAAAACATGACGTGAGACGTATTGAAAAGATCTAATCCATATCTTACATTCAATGCAAAGATTACAGCAGATGGTCAGATACCAAGAACTGAATCCATGGCCATAATGGTCTAATTATTACTCCAGAAGACAGATTTGGGGAAGATTATGAGAACTGATGCATAAAATGGAACTACACTAATACAGTGTAACGTATTGCAGTTGTGAGAAAGTCAGACTAAAGTTCGGACTAGTTCTCTTCATGGTTCTATCCCTTGGCATCGCAGACTTGGCCCTATCCTGGATCTCATCATACTTAACAGACCGGACATTCAGCGTCTCCCACTCACACACCACCTCCTCACCTCGCCCCCCATCTGTCGGAGTCCCGCAAGGTTCAGTCCTTGGGCCCCTGCTCTTCTCCATTTACACCTTTGGCCTGGGACAGCTCATAGAATCTCATGGCTTTCAGTATCACCTCTATGCTGATGACACACAGATCTTCATCTCTGGACCAGATATCACCTCCCTTCTAACCAGAATCCCTCAATGTCTGTCCACTATTTCATCCTTCTTCTCCGCTAGATTTCTGAAACTTAACATGGACAAAACAGAATTCATCATCTTTCCCCCTTCTCACACGACCCCCCCACCGAACCTATCCATTACAGTAAATGGCTGCCCACTCTGCCCAGTCCCACAAGCTCACTGTCTCTAGGTAATCCTTGACGCTGATCTCTCCTTCAAACCACATATCCAAGCCCTTTCCACTTCAACTCAAAAATATTTCACGAATCCGTTCATTCCTCAACCATGAATCTGCAAAAACCCTAGTCCATGCCCTCATCATCTCTCGCCTTGACTACTGCAACATCCTGCTCTGTGGCCTCCCCTCGTCCACTCTCGCACCCCTCCAATCTATTCTAAACTCTGCTGCCCGACTAATCCACCTGTCCCCCCGCTATTCCTCGGCCTCTCCCCTCTGTCAATCCCTTCACTGGCTCCCCATCACCCAGAGACTCCAGTACAAAAGCCTAACCATGACCTACAAAGCCATCCACAACCTGTCTCCTCCATACATCTGTGACCTCGTCTCCCGGTACTTACCTACATGCAACCTCCGATCCTCACAAGATCTCCTTCTCTACTCCCCTCTTATCTCCTCTTCCCACAATCGTATACAAGATTTCTCTTGCGTATCACCCCTACTCTGGAACCCTCTACCACAACACATCAGACTCTCGCCTACCATCGAAACCTTCAAAAAGAACCTGAAGACCCACCTCTTCCGACAAGCCTACAACCTGCAGTAACCACCGATCAACCAAACCGCTGCACGACCAGCTCTATCCTCACCTACTGTATCCTCACCCATCCCTTGTAGATTGTGAGCCCTCGCGGGTAGGGTCCTCTCTCCTCCTGTACCAGTCGTGACTTGTATTGTTTAAGATTATTGTACTTGTTTTTATTATGTATACCCCTCCTCACATGTAAAGCGCCATGGAATAAATGGCGCTATAACAATAAATAATAATAGTGGGAATTCTAGCAGCATGATAAAATACACAGACCTACAGGCGACCCCTAACACACTACGTCTGACTTACTGGGCTAATAGAGGTTCAGTTATTGCAGACACCTGCAGAGTGATGAGGTGTTATCTGAGCATGCTCAAAAAATATGTTTGAGTCCCCGTGGCTGTATGTGTTGCGGCTGTCAAACAGTCGCGAGACATGCAGCTGCAAGGGATTAACAATTTTAGAGCACGCCGAAGACACTCATCACTACACCTGCACAACCCCTACAGGGCTCCAACAGATGCCCATAAATCTAGATAATCTCACCTAAAAGTAATGCTTGTAGGGAAGAACACCTCTGTGGTATCCGCCGTCAGATGCTGTACATACAATGTCTATTTTATAAAGTCCCAAAAGTACAGTAAAAACACCACGTGCCTCTTTAGCAGCAAAACAGACATGAACAAGTACAGTTTTTTCCCTGTATAAGGCATATGTGCATAAGGTGAAGGGGCAGGCTATTTCAATAGCAAAGCCAGCTCCCTCAAATTTCAATAGATGTTTTCCCTTTACTCTAAGCTGCGGTAGTCTTAAAAAATACATAAGACGAGTATCACACACCCTCCCTGGGTCTAGCGAGGACTCTCCGCTGCTGCCAGTCTCATCGACAGATCAACATTCAGTCCGTGAGGTGAGCGGCTATTCAGAACCCCCTGAACTCAGTGATTGGCTGTTATAATGCAGACAAGACAGGTAGCAGCGGAGAGCCGGCGTTGGACCAGGCAAGGCAAAGTGCGGTAATACTTAGTTTGCACTTTTATGGCTACCACATCTTATAGCAAAAGTTTTCAAAACCTTTTTAAATTAGCTCTTTGGCCGTGATAGATGGGGGACAGTTTAACTTTTTTAAGCTAGCAGTTAGCCAGCCCCCTTCACAAGCAGTTTTGGTAATGTGCATAAACCAAAAGTACCTCCCTGGCCGGAGCTAAGGATCGGAGCATGGAGTACATTAGTTTGCTGTATAAATTCTCAGTAATCGTACACAGACAGTACTGATCATTAAGTCTGCAGGAAGAGTATCCATAGGAGTCAAGGAGAGAGACTTCCATCTGAATGCCTTTCGCCTGGTTTAGGCCCCGATTATTGGTTGCATGAACATCGCTTAGCTGTATGAACTCTTCATTCTAGACTGAGTCATGAATATTAAAGTATATTCACTTACATCGGGTGTCAGATCTTCCCCCATTTTGTAGGAGAAAAGCAAGGAACCTGACATTTTCTTTAGGAACCTTTTCCTAACACAACAGCACAATGCCAAAGATGGTGTAGAAGCATCTACAGCACGTTGGATGGTCAGGAATAACCCTAAAACTGGACGTGAAGCAGAGCAGTACTGGGGGTCCAAGACCAGACATCCAAAGTTCAACGCAGTCTGCAAAACCCCTCATCACAGAGGTAACACCATAGTAGTCCCCTACTTTATACTGGGCCTGGAGGATGGCGGCTAATTGACTTCATTCCTTTTCATAAATTGTGTGTGACGTAAGGTCAGATCGTTGATGATCTTATCTTCTATCTCCACCCCGGAGCGGTCTTCTTCATCAGATACGGACAGTTTTGACTCTTCTGTGCTGGTCACGACCACCACGTACGCTCTCCGCGTGTCTAGGATATTCGCCACCACCACCTGATGCCGGTAAGTCTCCAACGCTTTCCGCGCTTTCTCAATTAGGATTTCTGTATCCGTTTCTAATTTAAAAGAAATAACAAAGGCTTTGGGAGCCCAGTCCTTCACTAAGGGGGACAGCATTTTGGGAACCATCTTCATTGTGATCTGAAATTAATAAAAAAAAAAAAGGGACAGGTATTACAGACTAACAGCTAACTAAACTGGGGTAAATCAACCAGTGGCTTCTGTGGCAAATAAATGGGATACATGGAATACTACATTTTGCTTGCAGACTTATTAGAAGACTACAAATAGACAACAATCCAAGTTTTTTGCAAAAAGTTGTATTAGTCCAACATGTGGTATTTCACCCAGAACGTTAGCCCTTCTGCACGCGTGGACATTTCACCCAGAAAATTAGCCCTTCTGCACGCGTGGACATTTCACCCAGAACATTAGCCCTTCTGCACGCTTGGGCTTTTCACCCAGAACATTAGCCCTTCTGCACGCTTGGGCTTTTCACCCAGAACATTAGCCCTTCTGCACGCTTGGGCTTTTCACCCAGAACATTAGCCCTTCTGCACGCGTGGACATTTCACCCAGAACATTAGCCCTTCTGCACGCTTGGGCTTTTCACCCAGAACATTAGCCCTTCTGCACGCTTTGGCTTTTCACCCAGAACATTAGCCCTTCTGCACGCTTGGGCTTTTCACCCAGAACATTAGCCCTTCTGCACGCGTGGACATTTCACCCAGAACATTAGCCCTTCTGCACGCTTGGGCTTTTCACCCAGAACATTAGCTCTTCTGCACGCTTGGACATTTCACCCAGAACATTAGCTCTTCTGCACGCTTGGACATTTCACCCAGAACATTAGCCCTTCTGCACGCTTGGACACTTCACCCAGAACATTAGCCTTTCTGCACGCTTGGACATTTCACCCAGAACATTAGCCTTTCTGCACGCTTGGACACTTCACCCAGAACATTAGCCTTTCTGCACGCTTGGACACTTCACCCAGCACATTAGCCCTTCTGCACGCTTGGACATTTCACCCAGAACATTAGCCCTTCTGCACGCTTGGACACTTCACCCAGAACATTAGCCTTTCTGCACGCTTGGACACTTCACCCAGAACATTAGCCTTTCTGCACGCTTGGACACTTCACCCAGCACATTAGCCCTTCTGCACGCTTGGACACTTCACCCAGCACATTAGCCTTTCTGCACGCTTGGACATTTCACCCAGAGCATTAGCCCTTCTGCACGCTTGGACACTTCACCCAGAACATTAGCCCTTCTGCACGCTTGGACACTTCACCCAGAACATTAGCCTTTCTGCACGCTTGGACACTTCACCCAGCACATTAGCCCTTCTGCACGCTTGGACACTTCACCCAGAACATTAGCCTTTCTGCACGCTTGGACATTTCACCCAGAACATTAGCCCTTCTGCACGCTTGGACATTTCACCCAGAACATTAGCCCTTCTGCACGCTTGGGCTTTTCACCCAGAACATTAGCCTTTCTGCACGCTTGGACACTTCACCCAGAACATTAGCCTTTCTGCACGCTTGGACACTTCACCCAGAACATTAGCCTTTCTGCACGCTTGGACACTTCACCCAGAACATTAGCCTTTCTGCACGCTTGGACATTTCACCCAGAACATTAGCCCTTCTGCACGCTTGGACACTTCACCCAGAACATTAGCCTTTCTGCACGCTTGGACATTTCACCCAGAGCATTAGCCCTTCTGCACGTTGGACATTTCACCCAGAACATTAGCCCTTCTGCACGCTTGGACATTTCACCCAGAACATTAGCCCTTCTGCACGCTTGGACATTTCACCCAGAACATTAGCCCTTCTGCACGCTTGGACATTTCACCCAGAACATTAGCCCTTCTGCACGCTTGGACATTTCACCCAGAACATTAGCCCTTCTGCACGCTTGGACATTTCACCCAGAACATTAGCCCTTCTGCACGCTTGGACATTTCACCCAGAACATTAGCCCTTCTGCACGCTTGGACATTTCACCCAGAACATTAGCCCTTCTGCACGCTTGGACACTTCACCCAGCACATTAGCCTTTCTCAAGCGTGCAGAAAGGCTAATGTTCTATCCAAATCATCACATGTTGGACTAATGCACTTTTTTTTTGCAACAAAATGCAGTGTAACTCCTGCTTACAATATTTCTGCTCTTGTATGGTTCACAAGCCAGGACTTGGAGTTCTGTTCGTACCGATAACTTTATTAAACGGGTATTCAGGTCTAATGTTAACACTTATCCACGAGAGTTGTAATAATTGTTTGATCGATGGTGTTTCACCCATCATTCTCCCCTTGTCACAAAACCATGACCACGGGTGACAATCGAACAATTGATCGTGCATGCCTCCCACAGTTCCATCTATGGTACTAAAAATGGTGCGGGCGCCACTCTCTGCCATGGATGTAACTGGAGCAGCAGGGCACATGCAGGCTGAGATCATACAACAGGGGACACTGGTGTGGGCTCCCAGTGTTGTGAGATGGTATTTTTGGTGCATTGTGAATTGAAGCACCTGTAAGGGACCGCTGGATGACTGGATCTTGTGCTCCGGTATCTCAGACGCTGGGATGTAGAAGTCCGATACGGCCGCAGCCAGGTAGAACATGGCACTGGATCCTGGTGGGAAGAAAACAAACGACATTGGATGGTACGATACATATATGTAACATGGCAGCTAAAGATCAACTATCAGTTATTATACGAAACACCCGAGTGCGCGGCCATTCTTCACTATACTTTCCAGCAACGCGAAAACCATTATGGTGCCAACCAAAAATGCACTTCTGGAATGTCTTGATCATAAGAGTATTCAACATCTGGAAAGGCAGCGTGTGGCTCTCCATCTCCAGAGGAAATATTAGTGCTTACTCACTGGTCTACATTACCCTTATCAGACCATATTCTGGGCTGTGGGCAGCTGAGTACCCATGTTCTATACCCTAAAGGCAGGACTGGCATCAGCACCTAGCCAATCCGGGGTCTGCCCAGCTTACAGTACCATTAGTAACATCCACCATACATGTAGAGTACATAGGATAAACGCACCGCTGCGTGTGTGAGGCGCTCAGGAGCTGATCCCCCTTCATACAGCCTGTGCCAGCTGTGTTATACAGCCAGCACTGGATTCTACAGCCTTAAACCAGGGATGCACAACGTGGATCCACATGGTCAGATTGAACCATGTTTGTACGCTTTATGAATCCCAGACTGCGGCGGTACTTGTACTATTAAACGTCCTGCAGTGCTGAGTACAAACCTTCATCTAAGTTCAGGTACAAGTAAAAAAAAAAAAAAAAAAAAAGAAAATGCAGAAATCAATGCAAAATATTTGAAAAAAGAAATGTAATATAAAATAAAATGTAATATATAAATAATAAAATACATAAATGTAATACATTTTATTTATTTTAATATTTATATATTTTACTTATTTATTTTTATATATTTTATATATATTACATTTTATTTATTTTAATATTTATAATAAAATATATAAAAATACATATATAAGTATAAAATATATAAATATTAAAATAAATAAAATGTATTTTACTGATATATTTTTATATATTTTATTTATTTTAATATTTATATAATATAAAATATATAATAAATAAATATATAAGTAAAATATAAAAATAATGCAATATATAAATAATGTAATATATCAATAAATACTGTAATATATAAATATATGTATAAATATTATATATAAAATATAATATATATAAATAATGTAATATATAAATAATGTAATAAATATATATATATATATATATATAATGTAATATATATATTTTTCTATTTATATATAATTCTATTTTAATTCAGCCTTTTCAGGGAAAGTAAAGTGACAAAAAAATTATATTTGTCACTTTGCTGACATGAAAAAGCTGAATCAAAATAGAATCAGAAAGTTAAGAAAAAGAAAAAAAAAAGTTAGAGCTATTGACAAAAAATGCCTTATTAGAGGAGAAACATTTGTGACGGTGGGCAATGACACGCATGAGACCCCATTGATGTGAAGCGGGCCCTCCCCAGCATGTAGCCCCCCATCCTGCGTCTTGCACACACCCAGAGGGCAGAGCGCCTGCGCGGCGGCCAGCAGCAGGTGCAGGTAGTCGGACAGCGTGCTGAAGTCTATGGGCAGCAGGCGGCCGGACGCCTTCATGCTGCTGTAGTCCTGCAGGATCTGCACGATCCCGGGCAGCAGGCTCTGCTCGGCCTCCACTCTGGGAGCGTTGTCCCCGGGGGCGCTGGGAAGGTGCAGCCGTAGGACATCCAGCCAGTTGGTGGCAGCATAGCGCCGGCTGTACGGGTACATGGAGCGGTGTCTGTGCAGGAAGATCACGGCGTAGCCCGCCTGCAGGAAGTACTCTGCCGATGCTGCCCCCCTGCGGCCGCTGCTGAAATTATCCAGGAAGCGCACAGTGCGGGACTCCAGCGGGACCTTGGTGCCCCCGGAGGTGATTAGCACCACTCTGCGCCCCTCAGCGTGGTGACCCCGGGCAAAGGCTTCCATCGCCCGGGCGGCGTCCTCCACCGGGGCCTGTGGGGGAGCGAAGTCCTGGCGGATCTGTTCTGTGGGGTTGGGCTCGGCCATAGTGTGCGCGTCTTATGGGGAACTTCAGGACGGCGCTGTCACTAGTATGCAGCGGACTTAGGTTTACGTCACGTCCGCCCGCCCGCGACGGAAGTGCAGGGGCCGCCATCTTGGAATAGGGCATTTCCGAGAGGAGAAGGGTAAAGTATAGAAGGTCCCGTGGGGGGCGACCACCAGTGCGCCACGTGTTTGTGGAAAGCTTTGGGGGAATCGTGGTGGGCTGTCTGTGTGTTGTGCTCTGGGTTCTCTATGGGAGCCGAGCCTATGGTCTGGGGTCTGCACTGATCGTGGTAATGGTCTGTATTGCGAGGGTCTGAAGTAAATCAAGGTCTGGATTTCTTAGGGGGTCTTTTCTGAGAACTGTTTTTATGAAGTGTAGCCAGGTATTTGTCTTATTACATGACTTTTAGACCAACTCGCTTCCTCCATATTCAGTGCCTGTCTGTAGGGCGTCACAACCAGCTGATCGCCTGCAGCGGTGTCATTTTGTATGAACAGAATTCTCATCTTCTTATGCTCAGACAATATACTGCAGCCGAACAGCAGCCACTGATTGGCTGTGGCACCTAAGGCTCCTTTCACACTAGCGTCGGAATCTCCCCGTCGCAATGCGTCGGGCAGAGATTCCGACGCTAGCGTTTAGCGCATTGCACAATGGAGGCAGCGGATGCATTTTTCCGGCGCATCCGCTGCCCCATTGTAAGGTGCAGGGAGTTGGGGGCGGAGTTCCGGCCGCGCATGCGCGGTCGGAAAAAGCGGTCCGTCAGGAGAAGAAAACGTTACATGTAGCGTTTTTTTCTCCCGACGGTCCGCAAAAGCACGACGCATCCGTCGCTCGATGGATGCGACGTGTGGCAATCCGTCGCAAATGCGTCATCAATGCAAGTCTATGGGGAAAAAACGCATCCTGCAAGCACTTTTGCAGGATGCGTTTTTTCTGCAAAACGACGCATTGTGACGGATTGCAGAAAACGCTAGTGTGAAAGTAGCCTTAGCCGGATGTTGGTCCCAGCAGACCGACGGGGGACACATTACTGAGTATGGAGGAGCAGTTCGGTCCAGAAGGTGAACAGCAATTTACTTTATAGTCTTTTTCTCCTCCCTGAGCCCATTAGTAAGGAGTTTACTGCAGTGAACAACCCCTTTAAGTACAATAGCATCACACCGACAGGTTAGAATAGATACAATCGAGATATATATATACACACACACACACACACACACACACACACACACACACACACACACACACACACACACACACACACACACACACACACGTAACTACAAATGTATGGGCCCCAGTGCGAACTTTCAAATGGGCCCCCTCTGCCAAAATATTTTCAACCCAAATCCACATCCTGCCCATGATTCTGCCCCATCTGTCTCCACATTCTGCCCCATCTGACTCCACATTCTGCCCCATCTGTCTCCACATTCTGCCCCACCTGTCTCCACATTCTGCTCCACCTGACTCCACATTCTGCCCCATCTGTCTCCACATTCTGCCCCACCTGTCTCCACATTCTGCCCCATCTGACTCCACATTCTGCCCCATCTGACTCCACATTCTGCCCCATCTGTCTCCACATTCTGCCCCACCTGTCTCCACATTCTGCCCCATCTGACTCCACATTCTGCCCCATCTGTCTCCACATTCTGCCCCACCTGTCTCCACATTCTGCCCCATCTGACTCCACATTCTGCCCCATCTGTCTCCACATCTCACCGGAACAGCAGGAACCGGAAATCTGCTGCTGGCTGATACCAGAGAACACGAGCTGCACACAACCAGGACTGGGCTGCTGCTGAGAGCTGAAGGACCCATGGTGACGTCATCGTCATGTGATCAGGAGGAGGAGCTGATAAATGGTGAAGGACCTATGATAATGATGACGTCACCACAAGTTCTTCAGCTCTTCCTTTCTAACAGTTCAGGTGTCGGCTGCTGGGTTGATGTGTGCGCTCGGCAGGTCAGGTGGAGGGCAGGTCTGTCTTTTGCAGTGCGGGAGGAATCACCTGCGCGGCAACAGTTTTGAACTTTTTGCTGATGTCGGCGTGCATCTGACCTCCCGGGCCCCTGACTCCACCGGGCCCGGTCGCAGTGGCGACTGCTGCGACCGTGGTAGTTACGCCCCTGTATATATACACAGACACACTTATGTGTCGTGTGCTGTAAATTCACAGCAGGAGCCAACAGGAGAAGAGATGGATTACATGCAGTATATTCACATAGAATATGTAGATATATAGATGTGTGTGACAAATACAATTAGTACAGTGTGTGTGCAGCTTACTGTACATGTATTTAATTAATAAAAGATTATTTTTTGGAAAAAAATGGCGTGGGCTCCCTCTCAATTTTCATAACCAGCAGAGGGAAAGCTGATGGCTGGGGGTCGATGGTTATAGCCAGGGAAGGAGGTAATACCCATGCAGCTTCCCAGGCTGTTAATATCAGCTCACAGCTGTATATTTAGTCTTTACTGGCTATTAAAATGGGGGACCTGCCCAAAAAAATGACAAAGGGTCCCCCTATAGTTAATAACCAGCAAAGGCTATGCAGACAGCTGCAGGCTGATATTAACCCCTTCATGACCAGGGGATTTTTCGTTTTTCCGTGTTCGTTTTTCGCTCCCCTCCTTCCCAGAGCCATAACTTTTTTATTTTTCCGTCAATTTGGCCATGTGAGGGCTTATTTTTTGCGGGACGAGTTGTACTTTTGAACGACATCATTGGTTTTAGCATGTCGTGTACTAGAAAACGGGAAAAAAATTCCAAGTGCGGTGAAATTGCAAAAAAAGTGCAATCCCACACTTGTTTTTTGTTTGGCTTTTTTGCTAGGTTCACTAAATGCTAAAACTGACCTGCCATTATGATTCTCCAGGTCATTACGAGTTCATAGACACCAAACATGACTAGGTTATTTTTTATCTAAGTGGTGAAAAAAAATTCCAAACTTTGCTAAAAAAAAAAAAAAAATTGCGCCATTTTTCGTGATCTGGGGTCGGTTGAGGGCTTATTTTTTGCGTGCCGAGATGACGTTTTTAATGATAGCATTTCGGTGCAGATACGTTCTTTTGATCGCCCGTTATTGCATTTTAATGCAATGTCGCGGCGACCAAAAAAACGTAATTCTGGCGTTTCGAATTTTTTTCCCGCTACGCTGTTTAGCGATCAGGTTAATACTTTTTTTTAATTGATAGATCGGGCGATTCTGAGCGCGGCGATACCAAATATGCGTAGATTTGATATTTTTTTTATTGATTTATTTTGATTGGGGCGAAAGGGGGGTGATTTAAACTTTTATGTTTTTTTTTATTTTTTTCACATTTTTTTAAACTTTTTTTTTTTACTTTTGCAATGCTTCAATAGCCTCCATGAGAGGCTAGAAGCAGGCATAGCACGATCGGCTCTGCTACATAGCAGCGATCTGCTGATCGCTGCTATGTAGCAGAATTGCACGTGTGCTGTGAGCGCCGACCACAGGGTGGCGCTCACAGCGACGGGCAATCAGTAACCATAGAGGTCTCAAGGACCTCTATGGTTACCATTCACAAGCATCGCCGACCCCCGATCATGTGACGGGGGTCGGCGATGACGTCATTTCCGGCCGCCAGGCCGGAAGCGGTAGTTAAATGCCGCTGTCTGCGTTTGACAGCGGCATTTAACTAGTTAATAGGTGCGGGCAGATCGCGATTCTGCCCGCGCCTATTACGGGCACATGTCAGCTGTTCAAAACAGCTGACATGTCCCGGCTTTGGTGCGGGCTCACCGCGGAGCCCTGCATCAAAGCAGGGGAGCCGGCATCGGACGGTATAGTACGTCCGATGCCGGTAAGGGGTTAATAACCTAGGAAGGGGTTATGGATACTGTCCTCCCTGGCTAAAAACATCAGCTCTCAGCTGCCCCAGAAAAGGTGCATCTCTAAGATGTGCCAATTCCGGCACTAAGCCTCGCTCTTCCCACTTTCCCTGTAGCGGTGGCAAGTGTTGTGATAGTTGGGGGGGTTGATGTCACCTTTGTATTGTCAGGTGACATCAAGCCCTGAGGTTAGTAGTGGAAAGGCATCAATAAGACGCCTCCATTTTTAACCCCATAGTCGCATTGTAAGAAAACACAGACACCCAGAAAAAAGTCCTTTAATTGAAAGAAGACAAAGACTTCTTTAATATTCTTAATTAATCCATACTTACGACCTCGCCCATTCCCCCGATGCCCTTGTCTTCTGCAAAAGAGTTAAAAAAACAAACAAAAAACAACAATATTCCTCACCCTTCTCCAGAGATGCTGCTAATCCATTTGTCCCACAACGGGTCCAGCTCTGCTACATCTAGATGGCAAGCTGCATGGTTGCATGATGCGGCAATACAGCCTGTCATCCAGCAGAGACGCTGAGCACCGTGTGCTCAGTGTCTTTCTGTGAACTCCTATTACCTATCTGACGGCACCACGAGGCGGTTACATTGTGCAACAAACCTACATGTGACTGTACCCCGAGTGTTGTCTGCTCTGGCATCACATGTGTAAACTACCGGTCATTTGTAGCCAGGCCCGTCTCACCAGGATCTTGTCACTTATTTTCCAGGTTTTCTACTATGGAGCAAATTGTTGTCCAGGATCTTGAGTTTTTGTATGAAGAAATCAGTTCTACTGTGAGGATCGAAAGTGCACCCGATGTGGTACAGTATGCCGTTTTCATGTCCGGTCTTACCCTTTCCCATGGTGCACATTTATAACTCCGTGTCCTCCACATAGGAGCTCCGCTTGTGTCATAATGTACAGCCGGCACTGGAAATTACCCCAAGGGGGTAGAAATAGTGACATTTACGTGGTCACTGTTGTTTTAGAAAACTTTCCACAAATGACTATGCTCAATAAAATAGAAGACACTTTCTCCTTCGCCTCATTGGGGGACACAGACCATGGGTGTATGCTGCTGCCACCAGGAGGCTGACACTAAGTAATACAAAGAAAAAGTTAGCTCCTCCCCTGCAGTATACACCCTCCTGCTGGCTCCCAGCTCCTCCCCTGCAGTATACACCCTCCTGCTGGCTCCCAGCTCCTCCCCTGCAGTATACACCCCCCTGCTGGCTCTCAGCTCCTCCCCTGCAGTATACACCCTCCTGCTGGCTCCCAGCTCCTCCCCTGCAGTATACACCCTCCTGCTGGCTCCCAGCTCCTCCCCTGCAGTATACACCTCCTGCTGGCTCTCAGCTCCTCCCCTGCAGTATACACCTCCTGCTGGCTCTCAGCTCCTCCCCTGCAGTATACACCTCCTGCTGGCTCTCAGCTCCTCCCCTGCAGTATACACCCTCCTGCTGGCTCTCAGCTCCTCCCCTGCAGTATACACCTCCTGCTGGCTCTCAGCTGCTCCCCTGCAGTATACACCTCCTGCTGGCTCTCAGCTCCTCCCCTGCAGTATACAGCCTCCTGCTGGCTCTCAGCTCCTCCCCTGCAGTATATACCCTCCTGCTGGCTCTCAGCTCCTCCCCTGCAGTATACACCCTCCTGCTGGCTCTCGGCTCCTCCCCTGCAGTATACACCTCCTGCTGGCTCTCAGCTCCTCCCCTGCAGTATACACCCTCCTGCTGGCTCTCAGCTCCTCCCCTGCAGTATACACCCTCCTGCTGGCTCTCAGCTCCTCCCCTGCAGTATACACCCTCCTGCTGGCTCTCAGCTCCTCCCCTGCAGTATACACCCTCCTGCTGGCTCTCAGCTCCTCCCCTGCAGTATACACCCTCCTGCTGGCTCTCAGCTCCTCCCCTGCAGTATACACCTCCTGCTGGCTCTCAGCTCCTCCCCTGCAGTATACACCCTCCTGCTGGCTCTCAGCTCCTCCCCTGCAGTATACACCCTCCTGCTGGCTCTCAGCTCCTCCCCTGCAGTATACACCTCCTGCTGGCTCTCAGCTCCTCCCCTGCAGTATACACCCTCCTGCTGGCTCTCAGCTCCTCCCCTGCAGTATACACCCTCCTGCTGGCTCTCAGCTCCTCCCCTGCAGTATACACCCTCCTGCTGGCTCTCAGCTCCTCCCCTGCAGTATACACCTCCTGCTGGCTCTCAGCTCCTCCCCTGCAGTATACACCCTCCTGCTGGCTCTCAGCTCCTCCCCTGCAGTATACACCCTCCTGCTGGCTCTCAGCTCCTCCCCTGCAGTATATACCCTCCTGCTGGCTCTCAGCTCCTCCCCTGCAGTATACACCCTCCTGCTGGCTCTCGGCTCCTCCCCTGCAGTATACACCTCCTGCTGGCTCTCAGCTCCTCCCCTGCAGTATACACCCTCCTGCTGGCTCTCAGCTCCTCCCCTGCAGTATACACCCTCCTGCTGGCTCTCAGCTCCTCCCCTGCAGTATACACCCTCCTGCTGGCTCTCAGCTCCTCCCCTGCAGTATACACCCTCCTGCTGGCTCTCAGCTCCTCCCCTGCAGTATACACCCTCCTGCTGGCTCTCAGCTCCTCCCCTGCAGTATACACCTCCTGCTGGCTCTCAGCTCCTCCCCTGCAGTATACACCCTCCTGCTGGCTCTCAGCTCCTCCCCTGCAGTATACACCCTCCTGCTGGCTCTCAGCTCCTCCCCTGCAGTATACACCTCCTGCTGGCTCTTAGCTCCTCCCCTGCAGTATACACCTCCTGCTGGCTCTCAGCTCCTCCCCTGCAGTATACACCTCCTGCTGGCTCTCAGCTCCTCCCCTGCAGTATACACCTCCTGCTGGCTCTCAGCTCCTCCCCTGCAGTATACACCTCCTGCTGGCTCTCAGCTCCTCCCCTGCAGTATACACCTCCTGCTGGCCCCCAGCTAACCAGTTCTTGCTTAGTGTCCGTAGGAGGCACACGGACGGGTCTGCTATTCAGACCCAAAGAACTCTTTTTTACCGTTTTTTACTTTTTACTACGGTCGAATGGGGCGACGGATTCTTTCATGTTCCGATCTCCTCGAACCATCAACAGGCGAACACGGGAGTTTCACCTCTCCGTATCCTCTCCTGCGACGTGGGAAGCCACTGCCTGAGCTGATTTTAGGGGCGACGGGCCCCTTCATGGGCACCGATCTCCCCCTCCCTTATCAGACGAGCACTGGAGTTTCACCTTCAGTATCCTCTTCTGCAGCCAGGCCTATTGCCGGACATTCAGCCCTGTCCACCAGGTTTTACCCTCGGCTGTACAGAGGCACCTTCCAGCGTGGCGTCCGAGCAGCCCCCACTGCATCACCACTGAAAAAGCGGATGATGGAAGGAGGCAGACGGTTCCTCTCCACCCCTCTTCTGCAGGGATGGTGGATGGAGGCTCCCCAACCCTGCACCGTCCTATCTACCCGGGCACAGCTCCTACCTGCAGCATCTGCCACCCCCTCCATATTGGGGTAAGTGCTCCGTGAGATTTGGGTTTTCCGGCGGTCAGAGGAGGGCTCCATAGCGACTGGGTCCCCACAGAGCTTCGCGGCACTTTTCCCCTCAGTCTGCGGGTGCGCGCCGGCCGAAGCCATAAATTTAGTCCCCGGCTTCGGCCCTGTTTAGGCTGCATCCCGGGAAGCCCCGCCCACCGCTTGCTCCCTTCTAGCGGCTCCGCCCCCCTATTCAGGCGCTTCTCGTTCCAGACGAGATCTCGGCGGCCATCTTCTTCCTCCTCCATTGCGGTCACTATTTCTTCTGGAGGGGGCTGCGGCCGGCGGTTTTTCAGCGCTGAAGTCAGCGCTATTCCAGACGGGGGACTCAGAACCTGAGTAAGATGAATCGCCCCAATATCCCCCCCTCCCCCCGGCACGCATCCCGGCAGCATTAAGGGACTAGCTTTCCCTGTTTTTTATATACTTAAGGCTGCAATCTCTGGTGCTCCTGCAACTACAGAATGTATAGTACAGTGTGCAGGCTTGCAAACAGAGAGCTGTGAGTTCCCAGCAATGAAGCTCTGGTGACTCGTTCCCTGGTGACTCGTTCCCTGGTGACTCGTTCCCTGGTGACTCGTTCCCTGGTGACTGGTTCCCTGGTGACTGGTTCCCTGGTGACTCGTTCCCTGGTGACTGGTTCCCTGGTGACTGGTTCCCTGGTGACTGGTTCCCTGGTGACTCGTTCCCTGGTGACTCGTTCCCTGGTGACTCGTTCCCTGGTGACTGGTTCCCTGGTGACTGGTTCCCTGGTGACTGGTTCCCTGGTGACTGGTTCCCTGGTGACTGGTTCCCTGGTGACTGGTTCCCTGGTGACTCGTTCCCTGGTGACTCGTTCCCTGGTGACTGGTTCCCTGGTGACTGGTTCCCTGGTGACTCGTTCCCTGGTGACTCGTTCCCTGGTGACTCGTTCCCTGGTGACTCGTTCCCTGGTGACTGGTTCCCTGGTGACTCATTCCCTGGTATTTAATACTCTGCCCGGTAGTCGCTGGGCCCATAGGTGCATCCCCAGCTCTCCATGCCTTTTTATTAAACCCAGGACCAGCATTCCCTGGTCTTAAGGGTCCCCTAGTTTTAAAAGGGTCACATCCCCAGCATTCTCTGCTCTGCCAGAAGCCGGTCTCCTTTTCCTTAGTACTAAATCAGGCCAGTATGCCCTGGTCTTAAAGGCACAGGGCCAGTAGGCACTGGTCTTAAAGGCACATGGCAAGTATGCCCTCGTCTTAAAGGCACATGACCAGCATCCCTGGTCTTAAAGGAGCATGACCAGCATTCTTGTTCTTAAAGGCACATTACCAGCTTTGCTGGTCTTTAAGGCACTTGTTCCAACATTCCTTTCATGACCAGTATTCCTGGTCTTAAAGGCACGTGACCAGCATGCCCTGGTCTTATAGACTCGTGACCAGTATCCCCTGGTCTTAAAGACACGTGTCCAGTATACCCTGGTCTTAAAGGCACATGACCAGTATGCCCTTGTCTTAAAGGCACGTGACCAGTATTTCCTGGTCTTAAAGGCACATGACCAGTATGCCCTGGTCTTAAAGGCACGTGACCAGTATCCCCTGGTCTTAAACGCTATAACCAGTAGGCCCTGGTCTTAAAGGCACATGACCATTATGCCCTGGACTTAAAGGCTCAGGACCAGTACGCCCTGGTCTTAAACGCAAATGACCAGCATACCCTGGTTTTAAGGGCACATGACCATTATCTCCTGGATTTCAGCATGCCCTGCTTTTAAAGGCACATGAACAGTATGTCATCTTACAAAAGGCACAAGACCAGTATTCCCTGGTCTTAAAGGCTCAGGGCCAGTAACCCCTAGCCTTAACGGCGCATGACCAGTATTTAGTGGTCTTAAGGGCACATCATCTATCCTAAGCTGGTCACCCTAACTGAGCTCTGGAGCACTCACATGCTCCCTCTCCTACAATGGGAGCCTTCGGCTAGCAGGGGCCCAAGTATTCTAGAAAAACGTACAGGTTCTAGAAAATCTCCATCAAGATTTGACGGTGATGCACTGGAAGACCTCTAAGTAGGATACCATACCTGGTCGGAATTTTATGGGCGACGGGTCCCTTAAAGGGCTCCGATTTCCCCCCACACCTTCAAGAGACGAGCACACGGAGTGTCGCCTCCATGTATCTTCTTCTGCATCCAGGTCTATCGCCACAACCTGCCCTGTCCACTCGGAAACCTCAATTCTGGGGATGTGGCGTCCACATTTGTGGCGTCCCAACAAGGAGGTTTCCCCCCCTTTGTATCAGATGCAAGAAAGTGGACGATTCCTCTCCACTTCCCTGTTAAGAAGATGGTGGATCGAGGTTTTTCCTTATTTTCTTCTCTGCACGACGATGGCAGAGACCTGCTGGTTACAGTCCCGCATTCTGTCACTTGGCAGACTCGCCGGGCAGAATTTCTTGCGGTATTCCTACCAGTATCCTGGCCGGTGTATCATCAATTAAGATTCCACAGACAGTCGGATAGCAAATCTAGTTCGTTCCGTCTTGTGGTTTCGGGTTCAGCGCTCTACCCTTCCTTAGCCGCATGGGTTGCTTGACCAAAGGGAGAGAATGAAAGTCTCCGGGTCCCAGACCTTATCTACTTCGTTCCACAGTATAGCTGGCCAATCAGATCTTCTGAGCGGGAGACTAGCAAGGGATCGTATCTCTTCTTCAGGCTCAACCAGCAGTGGAAGCATTGGCCAGGACAGTCTAGATCTAAGGGATCTTGGTTCCAAAATGGAGGGAATGAAAAGTATCTCCATTCCTGGACCCCAAACTTCTAACAACCTTTAACAGGGCCCTTTCATTTTTCGGATGGAGTTCCTCCGCTCAGCCACTACTTCAACAGAGAAACGTGGTTGTTTTCTGGCATCCATCGTCATTCGGGATTCTTACCCTCACATACCTATTTCTCCTCTCTACTATAATCTCTTCGCCTTTCCATTCGCGAACAGTATTTTCACGACCTGGCCCTTCTGCCTGGCTACGACACCAGAGTGGTCGCAAGGGTCATGACGGTTGTCATGTTCTTCTTGCACCTTAGAAGCATGGTCGTCCTTCCTCTATTTGGTCGACTTTGTAGCCGCTCTCCTAGGACTACGCTGAGTCGTCCATATCACTTGCAATTACCTCTCTATTGGGCTAGCAGCTAAACTTAGACAAGTTTTTTTCCTCATTCTCAGCCCAGCAGATCCTCTTTGAGGATGATCCTGCCCAAGAAGGATGGTTATTCTCTCTCGGGTCTAGGTCGTGGCCCTTCTACAGGGAGCTTGCGCACTCGATCTCTCATTCCCTCGGTTCTTTCAATTCACTAGGAGGGTTCTGAGGGAAAGGACGTCTACGGAAGCAGTTTCCTTCGCTGTGCTCGTTTTCTGCAAGTCAATCAGGCTCTCAAAGGGTAGTCTCTGAGCTCCTTTCTCTTCCAGAGCCTTCTCCTGGCCCAAGGGCTATTGGGAGATACCATTGCCAGTTTTCTTCTCCCGATCATCTCTCTGTAGAACCGAACGGTACGGCTATTCCTTCAGCAGGCCCTCTGCCTTCTGGCGGGTCTTCAGTTGGATAATGCCTCGGCTGTGCCCCAAGTTAGCCATCTAGCAAGTACCCTCAGTCAAGCGCCATGGCTAAGGTACCTCGCACTCTCTGATGGGCCGAGTTCTATCTTCGGTGATCTCAACAGTACATTCCCTGGAGTAGTACACTGGGCGGCAGACATATTCAGCCGTCCGGGGTTTTTCCTCAAGTGAGTGGGAACTTCACTCGGAAATCTTCCATCGGACCTGCCTTCACTGGAGTACTCCAGAGGTAGTTCGGATGGCGTCCAAGCTGAACGCCAATGTACTCCAGTTCATGGTTTGGCCTCGCGATCCAGGACCATTGCAGTGCATGATCTATTCTTCCATGGTACCAATTTCCATAACCCCTCTTCCACTACGTCTGAAACCTTTTCGGAAGCGGGTAGGGCCCCAGTGATCCCGGGAGACCCGCACTGACCATGTCAGGTTTTTTTCTCGCTTGCGGTACTAGTATTTTTCCGGCTTATTGTCTCAAGCTGGAAATATGGTCTTTCTTGCAGGCCTCAACCTGTAGTTCTTCCCTACCACGTACCGTTAAATCCGTGGGACCTTAATGGTCTTGGGCATCTTACAGTGGACTCCTTTTCTGATCCGGATAGACTTTTCTATCAGGGAGGGTCTCTCCCCTTCTTTCTCTGCGTTCTTGTCCTCCTGATGAGTCTTCAGATCTCGACGCTCTGTTCTTTATCTTTTTTCCTTATTACCTTCAAGGCAAGGTTGCCCTCTAGCCATCCTATTCCCTCGTTGCCAAGGGGTATTATATCTCCACTGTTGCAGGGGCATCGTCCTCTCATCTCCTTCGGCTCTAGTCCACAAAGCGGAATGGGTTCTCCATAATCTGGAAGAAGCGAGTGCTCCGAGTGGGTACGTATCGAGGACGATGTCCTTCCAAAGGTTGGACATTTTACTCGGGTTTTTCGATGGTAAGTAGGCTTCCTGACGGTCGCAGGAAGGGTTTAGCCGTTTTTCTTCGGCGAGGTTAGCCTGGTGGATTCTTTTCTCCATCCAGGAGTGCTTTCGCGCTAGATGCCAGCCTATCTCCCTGTCTGAGGGCTCTAGGCGCCAGACGTCGGCAAGCACGACCGCAGGCTTGCGAATTTCTCCAGGCCGCATGCATTCTTGAAGCACTATATTTCACTCACTTCCACAGATGTGAGTCTGGGCAGGTGGACTTTGCAGGCCGCGGTGGCGCACTTGTAAGTAGCGGCTACACGGCCTGAAGTGATGTTGTCCCCACCCAGGGACTGCTTTGGGACGTCCTATGGTCTGTGTCCCCCAATGAGGCGAAGGAGAAATAGGGATTTTTGTGTACTCACCGTAAAATCCTTTTCTCCGAGCCATTCATTGGGGGACACAGCTCCCACCCTATTATTAGCTTATGCTTTGTTTTTATCTTTTGATATGTTATACTCTTATATATAATGTGACATGCTTTACGCTTATATGTCGTTATTGATCTCCTACTGCTTTTGCACCGAACTGGTTAGCTGGGAGCCAGCAGGAGGGTGTATACTGCAGGGGAGGAGCTAACTTTTTCTTTGTATTACTTAGTGTCAGCCTCCTGGTGGCAGCAGCATACACCCATGGTCTGTGTCCCCCAATGAATGGCTCGGAGAAAAGGATTTTACGGTGAGTACACAAAAATCCCTATTTGTAATGCATCTTATCAGAGAGATATGCTTTGTTCTCCACTTATGAGCCACTTCTATCCTTCTGCCTACTGAACTCATCCATTCACAACTGGGGAATTCCTTCTTGGTTAAAGCAAAACAGACCCTCCCCATTCACTGAGAGATCAGATTACAGCTGCCTATTGATGTCTATGAAGGAAGGAGGAGTACTCTGCACAATCAGAGGCCAGGTAGAGAGGCAGGCTGATCCTGCTGCAACTTATAAGAAATGGTGCTGAATTCACAGCCACACAGCTCAGTAATGCTTCAGTTGCAATCACAATGATTTAACCCCCATTTACAAACATTCTGCTGTTTGCCATAAACCAATGAAATGGATATATTGTCTTGAACTATTTACATTGTAACAAGGTTTCTTCTAATTTATAACAAAATGCCACTTTTACTGACTACTGAATTCCCAGAATTATTCACATCCTTCATGACATGCATCTTCACTACTTAGAGCCTCTCTGGCTGTTATAACCTGCTGCAAACATGATCCATAGTCAGACAACCGCTTCTGGCAGTGTTCCTTAGAAATATTAGCCCATTCCTCATGGACAATGGCCTTCAGCTCACTAATATTCTTAGGTTTGTGTGATGCAACTGCAAATCCTATCAAGTATTTTTTTTATGAGAGTCAATTCGGGTGAGTGACAGACGTTGAAAAATCTACCAGGACGTTTTCTGAAACCAAATATTGTGGTATGCTTGGGATCGTTGTCCAGTTGGAAGGTCCAATGACACTCAAACTTTAGCCTCCTCAAGGGAGGTATGAAGATTCCTCCTAAGGTTTCTTGATATCTGATTAAATCGATCTTTACTGCTTCATTGTTGGCATCACCAAGCCAATGCTATGTGTCATTGTAGGCATCATTGCGCCAGCATGCTTATCTGTAGGCATCACTGGTCACCACAACGCTTCACTGTAGGTGTTAATGAGCCACCACCATGCTTCACTGTAGGCAGGATATTCTTTTCAATGTATGCTTCATCCTTCCTCCTCCAGACATACCGCTTATCCGTAGGCCCAAGAAGTTCCAGTTTTGTTTCTGTTCTCTATAAAGGCACGGATGATTGACCTCGTGGAGACCAAAACATCTAACACCGCGGAGACACCATCACGTGTTTCTCAACGCAGTGATCCAGAACACTGCCCCCAAATATGCAAATGCAAGTAGACGAGCTGCGGAGACACCATCACATGTTTCTCAACGCAGGCAGTGAATAGCCAGGCCTTTCCCCGGGAAGGAACAACCAAGGGAAGGGCAGCATCCAATAAAGGAAAAAATCCAATAAAGGAAAACCACCTATGCCAAGCATGGTATCCATCCACAGACAGCTGTTTCGGGGTTTTTGCCCCTCATCAGTGTGGAGTAGGAAACTGGCTATCAGGAGCAGTGCCTAGTAGAAAGTCTATAAAGGCACTGATGATTGACCTCGTGGAGACCAAAACATCCAACACCGCGGAGACACCATCACGTGTTTCTCAACGCAGTGATCCAGAACACTGCCCCCAAATATGCAAATGCAAGTAGAGGAGCTGCGGAGACACCATCACATGTTTCTCAACTCAGGCAGTGAATAGCCAGGCCTTTCCCCGGGAAGGAACAACCAAGGGAAGGACAGCATCCAATAAAGGAAAACATCCAATAAAGGAAAACCACCTATGCCAAGCATGGTATCCATCCACAGACAGCTGTTTCGGGGTTTTTGCCCCTCATCAGTGTGGAGTAGGAAACTGGCTATCAGGAGCAGTGCCTAGTAGAAAGGCTATAAAGGCACGGATGATTGACCTTGGCCTGGCTATTCACTTATAGACTTTCTACTAGGCACTGCTCCTGATAGCCAGTTTCCTACTCCACACTGATGAGGGACAAAAACCCCGAAACAGCTGTCTGTGGATGGATACCATGCTTGGCATAGGTGGTTTTCCTTTATTGGATGTTTTCCTTTATTGGATGCTGCCCTTCCCTTGGTTGTTCCTTCCCGGGGAAAGGCCTGGCTATTCACTGCCTGCGTTGAGAAACATGTGATGGTGTCTCCGCAGCTCCTCTACTTGTTTCTGTTCTCTACAGAACAGAATCTCAGAACCTCTTTACATTATTTATATGGGTTTGAGCATATTGGAGACGTCTTTTCTTATTCTTTTGGGTCAGTAGAGGCGAAGTCTTGGAGTTCGGTCGTGGAGACATTCAGTCTGCGTCTGCGGCCACTACATCTTTCTGCAAGTTTTTTTTTTTTTTGCAGACATTCAAGGATTGTAATGAGCGGTTGACACCATGAAACGCCCAATGGTATTGGAGCAGTTGACACCATTTGGTCCCACTATTGCTCATTGTTTCCTTCCTTCACAGGCCAGAGCGTGTACTCCGATCCATGTTTTCTCATCGTGTGCACTGTACGCCCCTATACGTTTTGTTTCCAGTACATTATGTTTTGTTTTACATTTTTGCACCAAAAAGTATCTGTGTATGCAATGTTTATATCATAAGTCTTTTTATCTATATTACTTTGCATATTTCCCCTCTTTTTATCTATATTACTTTGCATATTTCCCCTTTAGGTGTTGATGCCCTCACCCGAAATCTGCCAGTTGAAAACTTTGGATTCCTTGGAGGCTGCCATGCAGGCCATTAATGAGTTTGAGGAAAGCACCATCTCAAATTATACTGTTGTAGAGAAAAAAAAAGATTTTGGAAATGAAGGTAATCTTAACTGTTGGTTTTCATGAACATTAATTCTAAAGGGTTATTTTAGCCTTTTAGACTGATTTTAGGTCCCACCGATCACCAGAACTGGGGACTAGTGTGCTCCATTCTCTATTGGCCTCCATACTGCATAGATTGGCCGGTCGCACATGCATGGAAGAAGCTTTTTACTCCTCTATAGTACTGAAAATAACCTGATATAGCCCAGCACTGCACAGCACTCTGCTATATTTGTGAGTGCCATTGAATTAAATATTGCCTCAGGTCGCATATGCGACCTGACACTCATTGCATCTCCTCCTTGTCACGTTCTTGCTTGCCCCCGCTCAAGTAGTCATCTGGGGTCCAATACCAATCTCAGAGGATAGGGTATAACTTATTTAGGTTATAATTCCCATTGCTGTTTTTGTGAAACCTGTGATGTCCATGATGATTTTATATAATGACTTTTTCATAGAGAAAATGATCCTTTGTTTTGGGAAGTCGGGAGAGATGGTTATTGGCCGGACCACCATTCTGACAACACCTATCTAATGTGTATGGCCGGCTTGTGTCTATATGATCCCTCCACCTACAGAGATCAATAGATTGCCAGTCGTTCTTTATTCCATGAGCTCTCTTATTTAAAGGGGTTTCCAGTTTCAGGGGAAAAAAAGTCCCCGGTTGCAGTTTAAAAAAAAAAAAAAAAACCTCCTCGGGTCCACTGCTGAGTCTCCACCACTTATCCTGGTGTCTCTTACTGTCTGCAGCGCTGACGTTACAGCAACAGCGCTGCAAACAATCACTGTGGTCAGCAGCTCTGCCAAATTGAAAGCATGAGCCGCTTAGCTTACTGATTGGCTGCAGCGCTGTCCAAGTGACATTAATGCTACAGACAACGGAAAAAAGCAGCGGAGACTCAGCGCTGGACCCAGAGACGGTGAATAAAGCAAAGTAGTAAATGATTTTGTGGTAATTTTTTTTTTTTCTACTTTGATATTTTTAAAGCATTCAAGCCGACGTCGAAGCTTACCTTGCACTGGGAAGGACCGTTCATTAATAACGTTTCGCTGAATGAGTACTCAGGAGTTCCCTTCATGATTGTTGGAAGAAAGGTTTTAGGTTGCCATCTTGGTAGGGACAAGGCACTAGCCCAGAAAAGGAAATATGCCGAGTCTATAAGTCAGAGAGAGGTAAAACCTTTTGATTCTAGATAATTTATTGAACGATTTAGACTATGTGTATTATTAATGGTGTGTACGTCTTTACATAGTTGCTCCATACATACCGTATAGTAAAATAAAGCACCTACAGGAATGGTAGTGACCGAAAATACTAATTTGGAGCACTGATGACAGTGACATAGTATTCTGCTTATGAAAACAATCTCCTGCAGCAGCCTATCCCCAAAGTTAGTGAGCCCCAGGTGCTGAGCTCACCCATCACTGCCATCAACTGTACTCCAAATGACTACATTCTGATTATTAATGTAGCTGAAAGCAAATAGTTTGGGGGAAAGCCAGGGTTTGGAAGTCACTTATGTGCAGTTTATTTCCATGAAAGAATTCATATCCTTTAATATAGTGATTTGCACACAAATATATAAATATAAATATGAACGTTTAGTTACTCTTCAACATTGAAAAGTCATTTTCTCCTTCGCCTCATTGGGGGCCACAGCCCGTGGTGTTTGCTGCTGACACTAAGTGATACAAAGAAAGTTCTCTCCTCCCCTGCAGTATACACCTCCTGCCGGCTCTCAGCTCCTCCCCCGCAGTATACACCTCCTGCTGGTTCTCAGCTCCTCCCCTGCAGTATACACCCTCCTGCTGGCTCTCGGCTCCTCCCCTGCAGTATACACCCTCCTGCTGGCTCTCAGCTCCTCTCCTGCAGTATACACCTCCTGCTGGCTCTCAGCTCCTCCCCTGCAGTGTACACCCTCCTGCTGGCTCTCAGCTCCTCCCCTGCAGTATACACCTCCTGCTGGCTCTCAGCTCCTCCCCTGCAGTGTACACCCTCCTGCTGGCTCTCAGCTCCTCCCCTGCAGTATACACCTCCTGCTGGCTCTCAGCTCCTCCCCTGCAGTGTACACCCTCCTGCTGGCTCTCAGCTCCTCTCCTGCAGTATACACCTCCTGCTGGCTCTCAGCTCCTCCCCTGCAGTGTACACCCTCCTGCTGGCTCTCAGCTCCTCCCCTGCAGTATACACCTCCTGCTGGCTCTCCGCTCCTCCCCTGCAGTATACACCCTCCTGCTGGCTCTCAGCTCCTCCCCTGCAGTGTACACCTCCTGCTGGCTCTCCGCTCCTCCCCTGCAGTATACACCTCCTGCTGGCTCTCAGCTCCTCCCCTGCAGTATACACCTCCTGCTGGCTCTCAGCTCCTCCCCTGCAGTATACACCTCCTGCTGGCTCTCAGCTCCTCTCCTGCAGTATACACCTCCTGCTGGCTCTCAGCTCCTCCCCTGCAGTGTACACCTCCTGCTGGCTCTCCGCTCCTCCCCTGCAGTATACACCTCCTGCTGGCTCTCAGCTCCTCTCCTGCAGTATACACCTCCTGCTGGCTCTCAGCTCCTCTCCTGCAGTATACACCTCCTGCTGGCTCTCAGCTCCTCCCCTGCAGTGTACACCTCCTGCTGGCTCTCCGCTCCTCCCCTGCAGTATACACCTCCTGCTGGCTCTCAGCTCCTCTCCTGCAGTATACACCTCCTGCTGGCTCTCAGCTCCTCTCCTGCAGTATACACCTCCTGCTGGCTCTCCGCTCCTCCCCTGCAGTATACACCTCCTGCTGGCTCTCAGCTCCTCCCCTGCAGTATACACCCTCCTGCTGGCTCTCAGCTCCTCCCCTGCAGTATACACCCTCCTGCTGGCTCTCAGCTCCTCCCCTGCAGTATACACCTCCTGCTGGCTCTCAGCTCCTCCCCTGCAGTATACACCCTCCTGCTGGCTCTCAGCTCCTCCCCTGCAGTATACACCCTCCTGCTGGCTCTCAGCTCCTCCCCTGCAGTATACACCCTCCTGCTGGCTCTCAGCTCCTCCCCTGCAGTATTCACCCTCCTGCTGGCTCTCAGCTCCTCCTCTGCAGTATACACCTCCTGCTGGCTCTCAGCTCCTCCCCTGCAGTGTACACCTCCTGCTGGCTCTCAGCTCCTCCCCTGCAGTATACACCTCCTGCTGGCTCTCAGCTCCTCCCCTGCAGTATACACCCTCCTGCTGGCTCTCAGCTCCTCCCCTGCAGTATACACCCTCCTGCTGGCTCTCAGCTCCTCCCCTGCAGTGTACACCCTCCTGCTGGCTCTCAACTCCTCCCCTGCAGTATACAGCCTCCTGCTGGCTCTCAGCTCCTCCCCTGCAGTATACACCCTCCTGCTGGCTCTCAGCTCCTCCCCTGCAGTATACACCTCCTGCTTCCTCTCAGCGCCTCCCCTGCAGTATACACCTCCTGCTGGCTCTCAGCTCCTCCCCTGCAGTATACACCTCCTGCTGGCTCTCAGCTCCTCCCCTGCAGTATACACCCTCCTGCTTCCTCTCAGCTCCTCCCCTGCAGTATACACCTCCTGCTGGCTCTCAGCTCCTCTCCTGCAGTATACACCTCCTGCTGCTCTCAGCTCCTCCCCTGCAGTATACACCTCCTGCTGGCTCTCAGCTCCTCCCCTGCAGTATACACCCTCCTGCTGGCTCTCAGCTCCTCCCCTGCAGTATACACCTCCTGCTGGCTCTCGGCTCCTCCCCTGCAGTATACACTTTCCTGCTGGCTCTCGGCTCCTCCCCTGCAGTATACACCTCCTGCTGGCTCTCGGCTCCTCCTTTGCAGTATACACCTCCTGCTGGCTCTCGGCTCCTCCTTTGCAGTATACACCTCCTGCTGGCTCTCGGCTCCTCCCCTGCAGTATACACCCTCCTGCTGGCTCTCAGCTCCTCCCCTGCAGTATACACCCTCCTGCTGGCTCTCGGCTCCTCCTTTGCAGTATACACCTCCTGCTGGCTCTCGGCTCCTCCCCTGCAGTATACACCTCCTGCTGGCTCTCGGCTCCTCCCCTGCAGTATACACCCTCCTGCTGGCTCTCAGCTCCTCCCCTGCAGTATACACCCTCCTGCTGGCTCTCGGCTCCTCCCCTGCAGTATTCACCCTCCTGCTGGCTCTCGGCTCCTCCCCTGCAGTATACACCCTCCTGCTGGCTCTCGGCTCCTCCCCTGCAGTGTACACCCCCCTGCTGGCTCTCAGCTCCTCCCCTGCAGTATACACCCTCCTGCTGGCTCTCAGCTCCTCCCCTGCAGTATACACCCTCCTGCCGGCTCTCAGCTCCTCCCCTGCAGTATACACCTCCTGCTGGCTCTCGGCTCCTCCCCTGCAGTATACACCCTCCTGCTGGCTCTCAGCTCCTCCCCTGCAGTATACACCTCCTGCTGGCTCTCGGCTCCTCCCCTGCAGTATACACCTCCTGCTGTCTCTCGGCTCCTCCCCTGCAGTATACACCTCCTGCTGGCTCTCGGCTCCTCCCCTGCAGTATACACCTCCTGCTGGCTCTCAGCTCCTCCCCTGCAGTATACACCTCCTGCTGGCTCTCAGCTCCTCCCCTGCAGTATATACCTCCTGCTGGCTCTCGGCTCCTCCCCTGCAGTATACACCCTCCTGCTGGCTCTCAGCTCCTCCCCTGCAGTATACACCCTCCTGCTGGCTCTCGGCTCCTCCCCTGCAGTATTCACCCTCCTGCTGGCTCTCGGCTCCTCCCCTGCAGTATACACCCTCCTGCTGGCTCTCGGCTCCTCCCCTGCAGTATTCACCCTCCTGCTGGCTCTCGGCTCCTCCCCTGCAGTATACACCCTCCTGCTGGCTCTCAGCTCCTCCCCTGCAGTATACACCTCCTGCTGGCTCTCAGCTCCTCCCCTGCAGTATACACCTCCTGCTGGCTCTCAGCTCCTCCCCTGCAGTATACACCCTCCTGCTGGCTCTCAGCTCCTCCCCTGCAGTATACACCCTCCTGCCGGCTCTCAGCTCCCCTGCAGTATACACCTCCTGCTGGCTCTCGGCTAACCAGTTCTTGCTTAGTGCCTGTAGGAGGCACATGGGTCTGTTTCAGACCCCAACGTTTTTATTTTACTTTTCTGTAAATTTGTATTTTGTAATTAACGGAGTGAAGGGGGTGACGGATCCTTTCAAGGTTCCGATCTTCCCCGAACCATCAACAGGCGAGCACGGCGAGTATACCTCCCCGTACCCTCTCCTGTGACGTGGGAAGCCATGCCTGAGCTCACTTCAGGGGCGACGGTTCCTTTCATGGTCCCGATCTCCCCACACCAGCAGCAGGCTACCACATGGAGTGTCACCTCCATGTATCCTCTCCTGGAGCCAGGCCTAATGCCGGACAACTGGCCCTGTTCACCTGGCGACTGAACTCCGTGGATGTACAGAGGCCCCTCTCTATGGCGTCCGAGCAGCCCCCACTGTCCCACCACTGTGAAAGCGGATGGCACAAGGAGGCGGACGGGTCCTCTCCACCTCCCTAACAAACGGATGGTGGATTGAGGTTTATCCCTGCACCGTCCACACTGCAATACCCGACCTGCAGTCATCCGCGGCGGCTCCATGCCGGGACGCGCACCGATGGTGAGTGGATCCAGTCAGCGGTGGGCCTCTGCAGCGGGATATTCACATGCTGACAGGCAGCCTCAGCTTCCCTGTGGCCCACCTCCCTGAGGTAACGCTCCAGCCGGCTGCAAAAATTTAGCCCCCGGCTTCGGCCGATGTGTAGGCCGCAACCCAGAAGCGCACTATGGCGCCCTAAGATGGTTCCGCCCGCTTTTCTTGCGCTTCTCGCCTGGCACGGAAGCGCTCAATTTTCTCGGCCACAACGCCCCTCACTTCTACCGCTGGTATCGCTCCCGCAGGTGCAGGAATTTAGGCCCCGGCTTGGGCCTGTTCATGGAAGTCTCGAGGCTCCACCCCCCCGAATTGGCGCTTCTCGCCCTCTGCAAGATTTTATCACCTCTGCAACTCCCAGTGGCCATCTTGGTCCACCCGGCCGGCTCACACAGGGGCGACGACTTTGTATTAACCCCTTTCTGACCTCGGACGGGATAGTACATCCGAGGTCAGAAGCCCCGCTTTGATGTGGGCTCCGGCGGTGAGCCCGCATCAAAGCCGGGACATGTCAGCTGTTTTGAACAGCTGACATGTGCCCGTAATAGGCGCAGGCAGAATCGCGATCCACCCGCCGCTATTAACTAGTTAAATGCCGCTGTCAAACGCAGACAGCGGCATTTAACTACCGCTTCCGGCCGGGCGGCCGGAAATGATCGTATCGCCGACCCCCGTCACATGATCGGAGGTCGGCGATGCTTGTACATTGTAACCATAGAGGTCCTTGAGACCTCTATGGTTACTGATCACCGGCAGCTGTGAGCACCACCCTGTGGTCGGCGCTCACAGCACACCTGCAATTCTGCTACATAGCAGCGAACATCAGATCGCTTCTATGTAGCAGAGGCGATCGAGTTGTGCCTGCTTCTAGCCTCCTATGGAGGCTATTGAAGCATGACAAAAGTAAAAAAAAATAATAAAAAAAAATGTGAAAAAAATAAAATATAAAAGTTTAAATCACCCCCCTTTCGCCCCAGTCAAAATAAGTCAATAAAAAAAATCAATCTTACAAATATTTGGTATCGCCGCGTTCAGAATCGCCCGATCTATCAATAAAAAAAAAGCATTAACCTGATCGCTAAACGGCGTAGCGAGAAAAAAATTCGAAACGCCAGAATTCCTTTTTTTTGGTCGCTGCGACATTGCATTAAAATGCAATAATGGGCGATCAAAAGAACGTATCTGCACTGAAGTGGTATAATTAAAAACTCCAGCTCGGAACGCAAAAAATAAGCCCTCAACCGACCCAGATCATGAAAAATGGAGACGCTACGAGTATCGGAAAATGGCGCAATTTTTTTTTTTTTTTTAGCAAAGTTTGGAATTTTTTTTCACCACTTAGATAAAAAATAACCTAGACATGTTTGGTGTCTATGAACTCGTACTGACCTGGAGAATCACAATGGCAGCTCAGTTTTAGCAGTTAGTGAACCTAGCAAAAAAGCCAAACAAAAAACAAGTGTGGGATTGCACTTTTTTTTGCAATTTCACTGCACTTGGAATTTTTTTCCCGTTTTCTAGTACATGACATGGTAAAACCAATGGTGTTGTTCAAAAGTACAACTCGTCCCGCAAAAAATAAGCCCTCACATGACCATATTGACGAAAAAATAAAAAAATTATGGCTCTGGGAAGGAGGGGAGTGAAACATGAACACGGAAAAACGGAAAATCCCAATGTCATGAAGGGGTTAAAGGAGCACAACGACTCTGCACATGGCATGATTAAGGCATGACCCTGGTCTTAAAGGCACATGACCAGTATTCTCTGGTCTTAAAGGCACATAACCAGTATTCCCTGGTCTCAAAGGCACACGACCAGTATTCCCTGGTCTTAGAGGCACACGACCAGTATTCCCTGGTCTTAAAGGCACACGACCAGTATTCCCTGGTCTTAAAGGCACACGACCAGTATTCCCTGGTCTTAAAGGCACACGACCAGTATTCCCTGGTCTTAAAGGCACACGACCAGTATTCCCTGGTCACATGACCAATCCGAAGCCGGTCACCCTAAATGAGTTCAGGAGCCCTCTGCCACTGATCCCAGTTTTTCCCAGTGTACCTAGTTCCCTCAGGACTTCATCACTGCCGCAACCCATGGTTTCTCTGACCAAGAGATTGAAACCCTCCGTGGCTCGGAGTGCTCGCAGGACCGATATACATGGTCCCTCTCCTACATGGGATCCGTCGGGTACCAGGGGCCGCAAGTATTCTAGAAACGTACAGGCATCTAGAAAAAGAAAGTTTTCATTTCATGATCTCTCTCTCCAAGGATTTGCTGAGGGATGTACAAAGGCAACATGGATCGGATATTGCCTTGGACCTGGACTTGCCAGAGCTTCAGTAAATGATGAACGCTCCTATTTATATCATCAACCAATCTCTGTACATTGACGAGGACTCCGGTTCTGCTCTACACTACGCAGTGTCCCTCATAAGGAGACTAAACTCCCTCGTAGAGCATTTGCCATTCAGTCCAGATATGCGATTCACTGGACAGAAGCCTCTACGTGGGATGCCATGCCTGGTCTGATTTTTAAGAGCGACGGGTCCTTTAAAGGGCTCCAATCTCCCCACACTATCAACAGACGAGCACACGGAGTGTCGCCTCCATGTATCCTCTTCTGCATCCAGACCTAACGCCAGACAACCTGTCCTGTCCACCCGGAGACCTGAACTCTGTGGATGTACAGAGGCACCCTTTTCAGGCGTCTGAGCACCCCCTCTGCATCACCACTATTTAGCAGAAGATGCAAGAAGGCGGACAATCCCTCTCCACTTCCCTGTTAAGAGGATGATGGATCGAGGGTTCCTAATTTTTATCTGCACCGTCAAAAGAGAGCGGCGATGGCAAGAGACTATGACCTGCTGGATGCAGCCGCACATTCTGCCACTTGGCAGATTAATCGGGTAGAATCTCCTGTTGTATACCTACCAATATACCTGCCTGATGTGTCATCAATTGAAAATACCACAGACTGTCAAATAGCATCTGGTTCGTTCCATTTTGCGGCTTCGGGCCCAGAGCTCTACCCTCCCTAGCCGCCGCATGGATTGCTAGAGCAATGGTCTCCTGGCTGGAGACCTTAACTACTTTGATTCACACCAGTAACCTTTTCCTGAAGACAGTACAACTGGCCAATCAAATCTTTTGAGCGGGAGACTAACAAAGGATCGTACGTCCCTACAGCCCCAACCGGCAGTGGAAGGGTTGTCTAGAACAGTCTAGATCTAAGGGATCTTGATTCCAAAAAGGGGAACGAAAAGTAAGACCGATCCTGGACCTCAAACTTCTAACAACCTTTGACATGGTCCTCCTTCTTCGAATGGAATTCCTCTGCTCAGCCATTACTTCAACAGAAAAAGGTGGAGTTTCTGGCATCCATCGACATTCGGGATGCTTACCCTCTTCAAAAATTTCCTTCGCTTTTCCATTCGTGAACAGCATTTTCAAGTCACGACCTTGTCCTTCGGCTTTGCTACCGCACCCAGAGTGTTCGCAAGACTCATGGTGGCTGTCATGTTCCTGTTGCACCCTAGAGGCGTGCTCGTCCTGCCCTGTTTGGCCGACTGTCTTGACGCCCTTCCAGGACTACACTGAGTCATCTATATCACTTGCGATACCCTCTCACCTGGGCTGGCATCTAAACTTAGACAAGTTCTCCTCATTTCCAGCCCAGCAGATATCCTTTTTGAGGATGATCCTGCACACTTCTAGAAGGATGGTAATCCTCCCTCGAGATAAGGTCATGGCCCTTCAACATGGAGCTCGCGCATGTGATCACTCACCTCCTCATTTCATTCGATTTGCTGGGAGGGTTCTGAGGAAAAATGGTGACGACAATGGAAGCGGTTTCCTTCGCTCCATTCGTTTTCAGCAAGTCAAACAGACTTTCAGACGATAGTCTCTGAGCTCCTTCTTCATCCAGGGCCTTTCTCCTGGTTCCATGGTTATTAGTAACTACCAATGCCAGTCTTCTTCTCCTGATCATTGCTCTGGAGATCTCAATGGTAGTCCTACAGCAGGTCCACTGCCTTCTGGCGGGTCAACCCATCCGAATTCAATTGGACAATGCCACGGCTGTGCCATACGTCAATCATCTAGCAGGTACTCACGGTCAGGCGCCATGGCCGAGGTACCTCACATTCTCTGATGGGCCGAGACCTATCATTTGGTGATCTCGGCAGTACATATCCCAGGAGTAGAACTCTGGGCGGCGAACACATTCAGCCGTCAGGGTTTCGCCTCAAGTGAGTGGGAACTTCACCCGGAGGTCTTCCATCAGACCTGCCTTCACTGGAGCTCTCCAGTTGTAGATCGGAGGGCGTCCAGATTGATCGCCAATGTACTTGAGTTCGTGGTTCGACCTCAAGATCCAAGAGCCATCGCACTGCATGCTCTGGTTCTTCCGTGGCACCAGTTTCCATAACTCCCCTTCCACTACTTCCGAAAGCCTTTCAGAAACAGAAAGGGCCCCAGTGATCCTCGGAAATCCGCACTGACCACGTCAGTTGTTTGCTTGCGGAGCTGGTAGCTTTCCGCCTTTCTGCAACAAAACTGCAAGTAGGGACTTTCTCGCAGGGAGTCTTCACACATAGTTCTTCTCTATCACATACCGTTAGATCATTGGGACCTTAATGGTCCTAGGAGTCTTACTGTAGACTCCTTTTTGATCCGGACAAACTTTACTATCAGGGAAGGTCCCCCTTTTTTCCTCTGCAATATCCTCATCCTGACGAGTCTTCAGAGCTAGCTGCTCAGTTCTTTCAGACCTTTTTCCCTTATTTCCTTCAAGGCAAGGTTGTCCTCAGGCCATCCCCGTCCCTTGTTACCAAGGTGGTATTGTATGACCACTCTTATGAGGGCATAGTTCTTCCCTCATCTCTTTCTGCACCAGTCCACAAGATGGAATGAGTTCCCCATATTCCGGTCAAAGTGAGTGCTCTGAGTAGGTACGTCTCAAGGACAGCGTCCTTCCGAAGGTTGGACACTTTAACTTGGACTTCCTGACATTTACAGGAAGTGTTAGCCGTTTCACGGCCATGTTAGCCTGGTGGATTCCTTTCACCATCCTGGAGTCCTTCCGTGTTAGATGTCAGGCTATCTCCCTGTCTCTCGTGGGTTCTAGGCACCAGGCGTCGACAAGGCACACCTGCAAGCTTGCAGATTCGTCCAGTCCGCATGCATTCTTGAAGCACTATAATTCCCACACTTTCACAGATGGGAGTCTGGGCAGGCGGACTCTGCAGGCCGTGGTTGCGCACTTGTAAGTAGCGGTTACACAGGGCCTGATCTGATGTTGTCCCCACCCAGGGACTGCTTTGGGACGTCCCACGGTCTGTGTCCCCCAATGAGGCGAATGAGAAATAGGGATTTTTGTGTACTCACCGTAAAATCCTTTTCTCCGAGCCATTCATTGGGGGACACAGCTCCCACCCTGGTATTAGCTTATGCTTGTTTTATAATTGGATATGCTATACTCTCATATATAATATGACATGCTGTAAGCTCAATCTGATATGCTATACTCTCATATATAATATGACATGCTGTGAGCTCATATGTTGTTATTGATCTACTGCTTTTGCACCAAACTGGTTAGCTGAGAGCCAGCAGGAGGGTGTATACTGCAGAGGAGGAGCGAACTTTCTTAGTATCACTTAGTGTCAGCATCCTAGTGGCAGCAGCATACACCCACGGTCCTGTGTCCACCAATGAATGGCTCGGAGAAAAGGATTTTATGGTGAGTACACAAAAATCCCTATTCATTACATTCAAACTTTTCTGATTTTCTTTTTTTTCTTCAAATATTTATTAATCTCTGCATGAAAACCTGTTGATCACATGGAGACACTCAGCCGACTCTTCTCCCCATGCTCGGCTCAGTTTTCTGAATATTTTTTTTTTTAATAAGAGAACAAATCTAGATTCTGTGCTTCGGCCGATGTAAAACTGTTAGTCATTTTCCTTTAAACACCATAAATAAATGTCTTTTCAAGATAATTGATGAATAAAATAACGATTTCATTTTTCTTTTCTCACTCAGATTGAATTAATGCGAAATGCACAGAATAACTGTCCAGCCAAAATCTATGTGTATCATATATTGAAATTTCCAGACTTTCAGGTATATTAATCTGCCGGACAGCACTGGTGTAATTTGTACTTCCATTTTTGCTTGATGCTACTAAATGGGAGCCAGTAATAGTAGGATCCTAGCCCTCAGACCCTCTGCAATTTGCAAGGTATCCCGTGCATGATGATCGTGCAGTTGTTTTTGCTTTCATCCTTTGTGTGTGAGCATTGTGCTCTGATCTTCAGTCAGAGCATCAATACACACTAGTGACCCGGTGCCATTGGAAGCCATGAAAATGCCACACCTGGAATCCGCTCCAGACCTTTTACCTACTCAATTGATTATAGATTAACAAGGGACTAGCCCAGGCAGCCCACTAAAAAGCTTTTGAGATACCGTAATTGTCCAATTACTTTTGGTCCCTTTTAAAAAGAGGCAGCTACATATTAAAGAGCTGTAGTTCCTAAACCCTTACTCCAATTACAATGCTAATATCCCCCCAAAAAACCTTAGTGTCTGCATTTTAAGCCCTTATTGATTACTTAAATGTATCTTGAATATGTTTTGGTAAACGGGTGAAATACAAAAACTTTTGTCACAGTCCAGATATTTCTAGACCTAAGGCCCTGGCCTGGTCCGCTTGCCATAGGATGTTAATATTGTATAACTTTTTAATGATTAGCTAATCATTCTTAATAAGGGATTATTCTTTTTGTAATTTTTGATATTATGTTTTTTGTTGTTGTTGTGGTTCTTTGGTACAGCTTTTTTGCATTGATTTATGATCCCAAACCCTACAATGCTCTTTTATATTAGGCATTTTCTTCTCAAATCGGTGTTCAAAAGTTTTATTTTTTAATTCAATATGGAGGTAATTTAAATTTGTATTATTTTTTTTTTAATTATCATTATTTTTATTAATAATTCTTCCTATATAATCTATGTATTTTTATGTTTTAGATTGCAAAGAAGACAAGAAGGCAAATGAAAGAGGCATCAAGAAAAATCAGAGATTCATTAGAGCAAAATTCCAAGTTGAACCACAGTTACATAATTCTTTTTCCACAGTTATCGCCCCATGAGAACCATCCTGTAGATGAGGAGGTAAGTTATGTTTTCCAAATTATTTGTAGCAGAACGTGTAATGAACTCCGTGTGCAATCTTTAACCTGATCCCTGTCGTCTTTAATCACCCCAATCATCTACTTATGATCCCGGTCCTGAGTTATGGTTATTATTCACATTCATATATAACTCATCCCACAGTAATAATGCTGGGTTCCCGGTGCGGCAAGAAATGGTCCTTTTTTCCTTTTTAACCGTGATTAAAAAAAAAAAAAAAAACAGTACTTATTGTGCTCAAGCATGAAAGGTTGATACTCCTCCATTAAGTGTTCCTCTGCCTGTGACCACGTGCATTTTGTCTCCTTGTTCATCCAGACAGCATCACCTCATCACGAGGAAAGATCCTAAACCAGTAGTGCAATAATATATAAGGCCAACAGGAGTGTATTTACCCATTTTAATTTCAGGCCCCAGATGAAGCCAGTTTAGGCGAAACTCTTGTTGGGCAGATGAAGACTTTTTTTTTTTTTTTCCTTCAATTTATTGATGTAATAAAAGTTAATGGTTTCAGCCCTCTCTGCTTAAATATTTTGTTATTTTCATGGTGGCTTTTTTAATCATTATTTGACTTCTTATGCCTACAACTCCGGTCATGCTTATTAAAGAAATTGCACATGAAAGGATATTTTTCAGCGCCAATATCTTAAGCTTCTAACCTGTCTTATGAGGGTTGTCCAGGTGTTGAGCCAAACTGTCTGCTATTGATTACCTATATCCCTGAAAACCCTTTTTAATTATTTCCACCTACAATGATATTAGGCTTAATTTTACTTTTCAAGATGTAATTGTTGCCGGCTGAAATATTCAGTTGCTGTTGCTTGCTGCTGCAGTTATGTTCCATTATTCCTCATTTTCCTTTTATTTTGTCATAAACCAGTGTGATAATCAACATCTTCTCACCACGAAGATCATTTATCAATATTAAAGGGAATCTACCACCAGGTTTTTGCTACTCTATCTGAGAGCCGCATGATGTAGAGACAGAGAGCCTGATTCCGGCAATGTGTCACTTACTCGACTGCTTGCTGCAATTTTGCTTAAAATTTTTTTCTCTGATACAGATCTAGTGGTTCTCTGAATGCTGAGCCCTGTATAACTGTGCATAGGCAGAAAGCTGTCAATAAGTGATGGAGGGTGTGGCTGGACTGCCTGGCAAGTAAAGTAGTCCACTAGTGATAATCTCCTGCTGATAAAAGTTTGATTTTATTAAAAAAAAAAAAAAAAAGTACAACATGCGGCCTAGTAAGTGATACATTGCTGTAATCAGGGTCTCGGCCCCTACATCATGCTTGATGATAGATTCCGTGTAAGTCTGTATGTTTTTTACATTCTCCATTCCTACTTGCATGACTTCTGTATACAATGTTAATATACTCTTTATTTTCTCTTTTCCTATGTATATTTCTCTTTTAGGAGATGATGCTCTCTCATGAATCCTACCAGCCAGAAATGTTCCATTCCTTAGAGAACGCTTTGCAGGCCATTAGTGAGTTTGAAGAAAGTACAACTTCCAATTATATAGTTCTAGAAAAGCAGAAAGACTTTGGGGATGAAGGTAATTTCACTGCAGAGGTTTCTGTGACTGTTCGCGTCTTTATTCCTATGACTTTTTGGCATAAAATTCTGTAATGTCGACGAGTTGGGGCTTATTCCCAAGCTGTGAAGAATGTGATCTTTAAGCAATGTGTGGATGCGTCCGCAGGGCGACGTGTTGCGCGACAGTGCTATGTTACATCTAATGATTGCCAATGGGGTCATCTTGAAACCCGCAACTTCGAAATCCAGCCTTGCAGCCAATTCTGAGCACAGTTGGGGCACCCAGAAATGGCCACTGCGCGGTGGACGGAGATGTGGGGTTACAGATCTCTATACTTTTGCATTTCCAGCAGTCACGGCACCAGGGGTCAACGAATCTGAGGGGGTCGGATCCACACCGATCAGATATTGATGATCTGTAATAAACTGCAAGCGCCTTACTCCACATGTGGCCCGATTCTAATGTTTTACTGTTTTTAAAAAGCATAAAAATGGCGAAACCTTTGAATCGGGATGGACAGGTAGTAAGGATCAACCTCTATTCCCCGGGGCAAGAAGAAGAGCAGGACTGCAGCTTACTGTATTTTTCAGGCTATAAGATGCTCTTTTTTCACCTCAAATTTGGAAGGAAAATTGAGGGGGGCACCTTATAGTCCGAATGCAGGCTTACTTGGTTTGCGGCGGTGGTGGAGCAGGATCCCTTCCTTAGTGGCAGAAGTGTGGCTATGCTGCGGGCCCGGTATCAGCGGTGAGCAGAGCAGAGTGCATGAATGCTTTCCCGGCAGCCATTTTCCTAAAGCTGTGGCCGCTAGAGGCGGCACGTGCACAGATTGGGATCTCAGCTTATCTGACATCTCAATGTGCGCACGTGTCCCTGGAGGCAGCCATTTTCCTGAGCCTGTGGGACCCTGCACCACACAAAGTACTCTTCTCTGCCTAACCGCCGACATCGGGCCCGCAGCATCGCACCGGTATCCCACCCAGGGCCCACAGCAGCGCCCCACTTCTGCCACCGCCAGCTTCCTGAAGAAGAGACCGTGCCTCCTGTGACCCTGCTCCACCGGCCCCCAGGAAAGATGCCTTAAATTCGGACTATAATATGGACACCCATCTTATAAAAATGCTTTTTTTTTTTATTTTGCACCCCAAAATTTGGGGTGCGTCTAAGGCTAAGTGCACTTGTACTATGGAAAATGCTTGTTGCAGGTGAAAAAGTTTATTGAAACCAGTGTTGCAGTAAAATACAGAGGTGAAGCGATAGGCATAAGACGTTTCGGCCAACTCGTGGCCTTGATCACAGTATCGCTGAAATAAATGACATAAAAACAAACGAGTAACTATATACAGATCATATTTACATATATACAATTCGGTGAAACAATGTCAGAAAACCAAGTCAAAACAAGTTGAAAATGGAACAAATGATGTCAGTGCTCCTAAGATTTGAGGACAAAAGAAACAAACAATCGGGAGGTATGGAGATAGGTACGGCATGCGATGGAGCTAGAGGATGAGACGATAAAGATGCTAAAACATACCCTAGTGGGAAGTTCCTAGTTTACTGCTGCACTACAGTGTTGCTGAGGATATCAGCCAGAAATAAATGTCCTGAAAGAATGATGGGACATGGAAGGTAATGAGAGATAATTAAGAATATCACCAATGGCTACAACGTATCTAGGTGGAAAAAGGCTATAACATACTTGCCAACCTATGTTTTTACTGTTAATCATAAGAGTATAGGGAACCAATTGTCGCCGTATCGTGGAGCATGCATATAGGTGTGGCTGTAGGAATAGATAAAAGTGAGTTATATGTTAAGTCTGTATGGGGTGGGTGGTAGAAAGTTGGACTGTGTTATACTTGCCAGTTTAGTATTTCCGTTGTACAAAGTGTGCCAGGCCCGTCGGCGTAGTATGGAGCGCACATATAAGACTAGCTAAAGGAGATATTTGAAATAGATCTATGAGTTAAATCTATATAGAGTCCATATATAGTATAACCAGGTAACCAAAATATACTTGCCGATTTGAATGTAGTACTAATCAAGCAAAAATACACCAAATGTCCCCAGAATGTGGATGGTGCATATGGATATAACTGTGGGAACAGACGTATATAGGGTAAGTAGATTGCCAGGTAGGTCTATAGTGGGTAATTTTGTAATGGATGCGCTACCTGCCAGTGTGTAGATACAGTCCCAATATAGCTATACAGGTCCAGTATTCTAGATGTAATGAGGGCAGTGGTGTACCAAGGTTTAACTGAAAAAGAAACTGGTGTAAAGATAAAGTATGATGGGGACGCTGAGTCACTTATCTGATAGATGGTGTTCTCACATCCGCAGTCTGCTGGTAGCGTTCCATGGGTCTTTTAGTAACGCTAAGGCGCTCTCTTTTTCTATAACGCTTATGCGTCCCTTCTACCTAGAGAGGTAGAATTTGAACGCACATTTCACTACGCTGCTATGCTGGGTATCTGTCCAGCTCCATTGCGCATGCCTGGGCGCCATCTTGCGGGTCCGATGCACACAGCATAGACGCTGATGTCGGCATCGTATGTGGGCGCACACAGGTCCTTCAGGCACTACGCATGCGTCGGCATTTGTGGACTCTCCACACCGACTGCGCAGGTGCGGGCGTCCTGCATCACATCCGGTCACCTGACCGGCCGGGGCTTTATACAGCGCTGCTATTATTGTCATGGCAGCCGCTCCTTTAGCAAAGACACGGTGTGTGTCTGCTTCTACCACTTGGCCACCAACGCCGGCCCCCCAACCACGTACGCTACCAGCAGACTGCGGATGTGAGAACACCATCTATCAGATAAGTGACTCAGCTTCCCCATCATACTTTATCTTTACACCAGTTTCTTTTTCAGTTAAACCTTGGTACACCACTGCCCTCATTACATCTAGAATACTGGACCTGTATAGCTATATTGGGACTGTATCTACACACTGGCAGGTAGCGCATCCATTACAAAATTACCCACTATAGACCTACCTGGCAATCTACTTACCCTATATACGTCTGTTCCCACAGTTATATCCATATGCACCATCCACATTCTGGGGACATTTGGTGTATTTTTGCTTGATTAGTACTACATTCAAATCGGCAAGAATATTTTGTTACCTGGTTATACTATATATGGACTCTATATAGATTTAACTCATAGATCTATTTCAAATATCTCCTTTAGCTAGTCTTATATGTGCGCTCCATACTACGCCGACGGGCCTGGCACACTTTGTACAACGGAAATACTAAACTGGCAAGTATAACACAGTCCAACTTTCTACCACCCACCCCATACAGACTTAACAGATAACTCACTTTTATCTATTCCTACAGCCACACCTATATGCATGCTCCACGATACGGCGACAATTGGTTCCCTATACTCTTATGATTAACAGTAAAAACATAGGTTGGCAAGTATGTTATAGCCTTTTTCCACCTAGATACGTTGTAGCCATTGGTGATATTCTTAATTATCTCTCATTACCTTCCATGTCCCATCATTCTTTCAGGACATTTATTTCTGGCTGATATCCTCAGCAACACTGTAGTGCAGCAGTAAACTAGGAACTTCCCACTAGGGTATGTTTTAGCATCTTTATCGTCTCATCCTCTAGCTCCATCGCATGCCGTACCTATCTCCATACCTCCCGATTGTTTGTTTCTTTTGTCCTCAAATCTTAGGAGCACTGACATCATTTGTTCCATTTTCAACTTGTTTTGACTTGGTTTTCTGACATTGTTTCACCGAATTGTATATATGTAAATATGATCTGTATATAGTTACTCATTTGTTTTTATGTCATTTATTTCAGCGATACTGTGATCAAGGCCACGAGTTGGCCGAAACGTCTTATGCCTATCGCTTCACCTCTGTATTTTACTGCAACACTGGTTTCAATAAACTTTTTCACCTGCAACAAGCATTTTCCATAGTACGAGTGCAGTGATTTATATCTGGATATTGCATGGGACTATTGGTTCCGTTCACTTGCACCGTCATACCCTCGAATAGTCGAGTGCTAGCCTTCGTATTCTCTATAAGGCTAAGTGCACACGTTGCAGAATTGCTGCGGAAATATCCGCGGCAATTCTGCAACTCCTGCCGCGGGTATATCGCATGCGGAATTGGCATGTGTATTCCCGCTAAACACTAGCGTTTTACAAGCGTTTTTAGCTTGCAGAATGCTAGCGTTTTCCAAGCGATCTGTAGCATCGCTTGGAAAACTGATTGACAGGTTGGTCACACTTGTCAAACATAGTGTTTGACAACTGTGACCAACTTTTTTACTATTGATGCTGCCTATGCAGCATCAATAGTAAAAAGATCTAATGTTAAAAATGATTTAAAAAAATGGTTATTCTCACCTTCCGACGGCCCCGGATTTCCTCAGCGGTGCAGGCGGCGGCTTCCGTTCCCAGGGATGCTGTGTGCGAAGGACCTGGCATGATGTCACGGTCACGTGACCGCGACGTCATCCCAGGTCCTTCGCACAAAGCATCCCTGGGAACGTAAGCCTCCGCGTGCACCGCTGAGAGGCGGGAGGTCTCCGGGGGCCATCGGAAGGTGAGTATATCCTTATTTTTTATTTTAATTCTTTTTTTTTTTTTTTTTTTTTTAAACAATTATATGGTGCCCAGTCCATGGAGGAGAGTCTTCTCTCCTCCACCTGGGTACCATTTGTACATGATCCGCTTACTTCCCGCATGGTGGGCATAGCCACATGAGGGAAGTAAGCGGATCAATGCATTCCTATGTGTGCAGAATCCCCGCGATTCCGCAAATTATCGAACATACTTCGTTTTTTTCCGGAATACGTTTCTGCACCGGAAAAAAATGCAGCATGTGCATACAAAATGCTGATTGCATTTTATTAATGGGATGCTTAATGTGAGCGTTTACTCTGTCGCCTCATTGGGGACACAGGACCATGGGTGTTATGCTGCTGTCCACTAGGAGGCGACACTATGCATAATCTGAAAAAGATTAACTGTGGCTCCTCCTCTGCAGTATACACCCCTGGACGGCGTCGGCCTTCTCCAGTTTTTGCTTCGTGTCGCATAGGAGGCACACCTAAAAAATTTTTTACTCCATTTTTTTCCGACGGATTACAGATGAAGAAAAGTGGGTCTCCTGTGAGACTCCCGGCATGGCTCCTTCCTCGGCCCCCTATTATGGGGTGCCCGGTTGAAGTCGAGATGGCTTTCTCCCCATGTCGCTCCTTCCCCAGTCCCTTGTGTACTGGTTCGAAGTCGAGACCCCCCCTCCTTCCCCAATTCCTTTTGGTTTCTGGGTTGAGGTTGAGGTGAGGATAAAGCCCCCTGATGGTGACAGCAGCACCCTCCCTATTCCCCCTCTGGGGGCATTAGGTTGAGACGCCTCAGGTAGGGCCTGTACAGGCAGCACTCTGCAGCTCCCAGCAATGGGCAAGCACACTGCGCCTGCATCCAGGGACCCCAGCCCAGCTGCAGGCTCCTGTCGGGGCCGGGGGGAGTGCAGGCAGGAATGGCACAATAGAGACACAGGGCTCCCTGCGCCCTGTATCTGCGGCAGCACCAGCTCTATACTGCCTCAGGGGGACCACTCACAGGGCCTCCCCTTCCGCTTATAGCCCCACCGCTATCCTGTTTTTAAATCCGGAGGGGTCCAGTTCAGATCCGACCCCCTCCCGGACTTTCGCGCCGGCCTGGAGCCTTTCTGGGCATCAGGCATCTAATTTAGGCCGCAGCTTCGGCCTAGCTGAAGCCGCCGCCTCCCCTCCGCCCCCGGATGACAAATATGACACTCTACAGTGTCATAGAGGGGACGGATCGAGACAGAAAGGGCGCTTTTTACAGTGCACTATGCCGGGCTCAAGGTCCAAGAGAATCAGGCAGGACTGCTATTATGCATTCTGCACAGCCTGCAGGACCGCTCTCCCCAGCGGCAGCATGTACCCGCATTGCCAGGACTGCATCCAGACTACTGCGTCAGAGCCCCAAGAAGCCCCTGCCAATGCTTCGGTGTCTAATGCCACGCCGGAATGGGTCACTCAGATATCGCAATCTATGAGGCAGTCTATAGATAACCTCCACATTGCTTCAGGTGCTGCAGAGTCATGCCTCGGCTATGACCGCTACCCAGCAAATGGAGCGCTTGACTCAGGGACAGGACGACCCTGGCACATGCACGTCTAGGTCAGGACGCAAGCGGACCCATAGGTCAAGTCCATCTGCATCATCCCATAGCACACGGTCATTCCCTTCTAGGGAGAGACACCGTAGTTCCAGGTCATCTAGACCGTCCCCTTCCAGGGACAGACAATGCAGATCTCCGCAATCCCCGACCAGAGAAGGCCTTAATCTCTTCCATCCATTGGGTGCTGGACATTTCTGATCCGCCACCAGAGGCCCCAGAACACAAGATTTCCTTTGAAGAACCTCTGAAGCCGCCTAAGGTTTTCCCTAACCACCCAGAGTTTAAGGCGATCCTTAAAAAGCAGCTCTCACAGCCTGAGAAAAAAATCGCTAATCGCAAATACCTGGAGGCGGGGTACCCCTTCCCGCAGAAGGATACCAAGGAATGGACAGACCCACCCGAAGTGGACCCCCCAGTCTCTAGACTAGCAGCACAGACCCTCCTTTCACTGCCAGATAGCTCAACCCTCAGGGACGCAGCAGACCGGCAGGTAGAACGCATGGCTCGTTCAATTTTCGAGGCTGCAGGGGCATCCCTGGCTCCCGCGTTCGCCTCAGTTTGGGCTGCCTAGGCCATTGTGGCCTGGGTCAAAAATTTACAAGCTGGCCTCCAAGCATCTGCTCCTGAGCTGTCGGACCAAGCGGTTCAAATAGCAGTTGTAGCAGATTACATGCTTCATGCAGCTCTGGATTCAGCACGGAGTGTAGCGGGGATAACATCAAACGCCATCTCAATTCGGCGTATCCTCTGGCTGCGGGAATGGAAAGCGGACGCAGCCTCAAAGAAGTCCCTCACGCACCTCCCCTACCTCAGTGGGCGACTTTTCGGTGAACAGTTGGACACGATGATATCCAACGCCACCGGGGGTAAGAGTACTTCTCTTCCCCAACTGAAACCTAAACGCACTTACAAGAAGCGTAACCAAACTCGATTCCGATTCTTTCGGAACTCCTCTGGCTGGTCCGTCTCGCGTCCAGCACAAAATCGTAATCGTTCCCCTTGCAGGGACAGCTCACGATCGACGCAAAGGTCGGACAAGACCTGGCAGTCAAAAGCAGGCCAGTCTAATCTCAGAGGAGGAAAATCTCAGACTTTCTCCTCATCATGACTCACGAACTTCGGAAGACACCACACCCATAGGCGGCCGACTTTTGCTCACAAGTCTGGCTGCCTATTACAGAAGACAGGTGGGTCGGGGAACTAGTGTCTTCCGGATACGAGATAGAGTTCACCTCCAACCCACCGGACCGATTCCTCCTCTCTGTCCCCCCAAAACCACCAGCCAAGGCTTGTGCCTTCTAACAAGCGGTCTTCTCGCTTTTTCAAGCAGGAGTCATAGTATCGGTCTCCACGGCCGAGCGCTTCTGAGGGTTCTACTCCAATCTATTCGTAGTCCCCAAGAAAGGAGGCAGGGTACGGCCCATACTGGACCTAAAACAATAAATATGTACGGGTCCGTCACTTCCGCATGGAGTCCCTTCGGTCCATCATTGCGTCCATGGAGAAGGGAGAATATCTTGCCTCCATAGACATACAAGATGCATACCTGCATATACCGATTGCACCCGCCCATCAGAGATTTCTCAGGTTCGCAATCGACCAGGACCACTACCAGTTCGTGGCTCTCCCGTTCGGACTCACCACAGCTCCCAGAGTGTTCACCAAAGTCATGGCAGCCACCATGGACGTCCTGCACTCCAGAGGCATAGTAGTCTTTCCATATCTGGACGATCTACTCATCAAGGCTCCCACCTTCAAGGACTGCGAGCTCAGCGTCTCAATTACAATCGACACTCTGAGTCGCATGGGCTGGTTAGTCAACCTATAAGAGTCATCATCAACCCCGAGTCAGTCTCTGACCTTCCTGGGAATGCTATTCAACATCTCCAGGGGTCTAGTGCTCCTTCCCAAGGACAAGGCACTGGCTCTCCGCCTAGGAGTTCGCACCCTCCTCCGCAAACCCCCACAATCTCTCCGGTTTGCCATAAGAGTCCTCGGCAGGATGGGGGCAGCAATAGAAGCCGTCCCATTTGGCCAGTTTTGCCTCAGGCCTCTCCAACTAGCCATCCTCAAGTCCTGGGACAAGAACCCTTCCTCTCTCGACAGGGAGTTCCGGCTAACGTTGTCAACCAGGAGGTCCCTGCACTGGTGGCTCAAGCCAACCTCGATAGCAAAGGGGAAATCCTTTCTCACAGCTCAATGGAAGGTTCTGACCACCGATGCGAGCCTGATGCGTTGGGTTGCAGTGCACCTACACCACAGGGCAAGTGGTTTCCAGTGAAAGCGACCATGCCCATCAACATCCTGGAAATTCGTGCCATTCTCCTGGCATTGAGGGCCTTCCATCACTTACTGACAGCCTCTCACATCAGAATACAGTCGGACAATGCCACGGCTGTGGCATATGTGAATCACCAAGAGGGGACCCGCAGTACCCAGGCGATGCGAGAAGTGTCACACATCCTCCACTGGGCGGAGGACACAGGGTCGGTTCTTTCGGCGGTCCACATTTCGGGTGTGGACAACTGGGAAGCAGACTTCCTCAGCTGACAAGGAATAGACTCGGGAGAGTGGTCTCTCCATCCCGAAATTTTTCGCCAGATCTGCAATCGCTGGGGGACCCCGGATGTGGACCTAATGGCATCCCACTTTAATGCCAAGGTCTCCAACTTCATGGCCAGAGCACACGATCCGTGGTCGCTCGGAGCAGACGCTCTGGTTCAGGACTGGACCCAGTTCCAGCTTCTGTACATTTTTCCACCTCTCCCCCTGATATCCAGAGTGGTGAGGAAGATCAAGCAAGAGGGAGTTCCAACCATCCTAATCGCACCGGACTGGCCCAGACGTACATGGTACGCTGACATCATACAACTTACAGCAGACGCCCCATGGGGCCTCCCCGACCGCCCGGATCTTCTATCACAAGGCCCGTTCTACCACCAGAACTCAGGGGCCCTCAATTTTGATGGCGTGGCCCTTGAAACCTGGGTTCTAACCCAGGCAGGGCTCTCGTCGAACGTCACTAGGACCATGATCAGGCACGGAAGCCAGCCTCTGCCAAGATTTATTACCGTACCTGGAAAGCTTTCTTTACCTGGTGCGAATGTCGTGGCCAGACACCATTCCCTTATTCCCTCCCCAAACTACTTGGTTTTCTCCAATTGGGTCTGGACGCCAGTCTGTCCCTGGGCTCGCTTAAGAGCCAGGTGTCAGCCCTCTCAGTGCTTTTTCAAAGGCGCATTGCTACCAAGCCGCAAGTAAGGACTTTTCTTCAGGTGGGTTTCCCGATTGGTTCTCCCCTACAGACGACCACTAGAAACGTCGAACCCCTTAAGGTGTCGCGCTCCACCTTCTATCCCAGAAAGTGGTTTTCCTGATGGCAATCACCTTGCTACGCAGGGTGTCTGAACTGACAGCACTCTCCTGCAGATGGCCCTTCCTGGTTTTTCACCAGAACAAGGTAGTTCTCCGTACGGTCCCATCCTTCCTTCCAAAGGTTGTGTCCAACTTCCACCTCAATGAGGAAATTTCTCTGCCTTCCCTTTGTCCGGTCCCGGTTCATAGAGTGGAGAAGGCTCTGCACACGCTTGACCTTGTCAGGGCATTGCGTATATGTGTCTTGGACTGCGTCCTTCCGGAGGTCTGATTCTCTTTTCCTTCTTCCGGAAGGCGGCCGCAAGGGTCTGCCAGCTTCCAAAGCTACCCTTGCCAGGTGGATCAAATCCACCATACAAGACACCTACCGCCTTAAGAATTCTCCTCTTCCAGCCGGTATTACGGCACACTCTACATGGGCAGTAGGGGCCTCCTGGGCCATTCGGCACAACAAGTGTGTAAGGCGGCCACTTGGACTAGCCTACACACGTTTACTAAACACTACAGGGTTCATACGTAGTCCTCAGTGGATGCGAGCCTGGGTAGATGTGTTCTGCAAACGGCGGTGCCCCAAGTATAGGGGCCTGTCTGCACAATATTCGTCCATTGCTTCCCACCCAGGGACTGGTTTGGGACGTCCCATGGTCCTGTGTCCCCCCAATGAGGCGACAGAGTAAAGGAGATTTTTGTGTACTCATCGTAAAATCTCTTCTCTAATTGGGGGACACATCTCCCACCCTGTTGCCCTTTCCGGGCCGTTGTTACTGTCGAGTTCTCATATTGTTTTCTTGAGCTCGTACATAGTTGCCTTTTTATAGGCATGGTTATATTATTCACGTTACGTTCCTCCTACTGCTTTTGCACAAAACTGGAGAAGGCTGACGCCGTCCAGGGGTGTATACTGCAGAGGAGGAACCACGGTTAATCTTTTTCAGATTATGCATAGTGTCGCCTCCTAGTGGACAGCAGCATAACACCCATGGTCCTGTGTCCCCCAATTAGAGGCTAAGAGAAAGAGATTTTACGGTGAGTACACAAAAATCTCCTTTTTTTTCGCGGTTTTATCGCGTTTTTATAGCAAAAAATCCGAAACATGTGCACACAGCCTTACAGTCCGAAAAATACGGTACTGTTGCTGGATATATTTTTAGGGCACAACTGCATATTTTTTTAGGTTTAATTTGATGTTTAAGAAAGTCCGACACTGTTTTTCTAGTTGCAGCCGCCTGTGTCGAATCATGGGCACAAAGTGTCTATCTATACACACACGGCGACATATAATCTATTGATGGTCCTTAATACTGTATTTTATTGGACAGTTTATATTGCTCAATGATGCCATAAATAAATAGTTACCTTGTATTGACATTTTTCCAGAATTTAGGCCCTCAGGAAAGTTTACCCTGCATTGGGAAGGACCGGTCATTGATGATGTCTCCCTAGTGGAGTATTCGGGAGTCCCTTTCATAATTGTTGGAAGGCAGGTATTAGGATGCCATTTCGGAAAGGATAGGGCGGCAGCCCAAAAACGACCAGCCGAGTTTACGAGTCAGACAGAGGTAGATAATATGTGGAACGGATTTTAATATTTGTAATATTTTCTGAACATCTTTATAAACATTTTATACTATTTTGATCCATGCGTGCTAAGAAATAAAGCCAACTTGCAAACGGTGTAGATAAAAAAAAAAAAAATCCTAAAAATTCTGCAGATGAGTAAACCGATTCGAAGGAAATAAGTCGCTACATCTAAAGTGTGATTTGCAAAATTTTTAGAATTCGATTTGTCTGAATTTTGTTAAACTCGCTTCTTCTCTTAAGATCTCCAGACCCTAATTCTTCATTGCATTTCTGCCATTTTTGGAGGGGCATGAATACCTTCTTAATTTGTGATTGGCGAGAGAGTAAACAAATTGCGCCCTTTAAGTAATCTTTCGTGATTTAGTTACTTTTCTGATTTTGTACGTCAATATGGCCTTTACAGACGTTTTACACTGATTTCTAAAAAGCAACTTTTGTAAAAAAAAAAAGAAAAAAAAAAAAAGGTAATTAAAGACACTAAAATTGCCACAACTTGACTTTTCCTACACCCCCTTCCTCATTAGTGACTTAGCATCCACCTATACGCCAATAGGGATGCTGCCCAGACTTACTTTTCAAAGTACCGTATGTAAAACTTAGGATTCGATGATGAAAGGCCGGTCTAGATTTCCTGTTGCCTGTGGTTTTTTTTAATATAACTATTTCATCTTCTTTTATTATTTTATAGATTGCGTATTGTCCTTTGGTAAAACGAAGAAGATTTATAATGCAAAATACAAAGAAAATGAACTGTCCAGCCAAAATCTATATATATCATATAATGAAATTTCCAGACTTTCAGGTATAGTAATACACGATATATCACTGATGTATATTCGCACTTAGTTTGCATTATATAACTATATTGGACCTGTGCACAGAATGCATTCAAAGGCACTATGCTCTAAAAGGCCTAGCACGGTCTGAAAAATAAAAATAATAATTGTATCCTCACTTATCAATCCACCAGTCTCCGTATCCATGCCCGGATCCCCCACTTGTTCTCTTAAATTTTCGTCTAACCTGGATCGTGTGTGACCACTGCAGTTTCTGATTCTTAGCAGTGTTCACATTCCATTTCTGGGGGACTTTGGGATGACCAACAGAAATAAAATTCCATGGCAGACGGGCTTCGTGTGCCCCCCTGGCGATTGATATAGGCCACAGCAGTAGCATTGTCTAATTGAACCCTGATCGGCAACCCGTGGACTAAGTGCTGCCAATGTAAGAGAGCTAGACGGACGGCTCTGAGTTTCAGCACACTTTTTTGGGTGAAGTCTTTCCTGACTGCTCCAGACTCACTGGACCATCAAGTGACGGAAGATTGCTCACCAGCCGGAAAGGTTGGCATCTGTGATAAGCACCTGCTACCAAAAGACTGAATGGGACGAAAAGAGTGACCCTGAGTTAACAGGGGTGACTTTAACCACCTCTTGAGAGACTGGCAAAGGAGGAGGAAAATAGGCCGATCTAGGGTCCTCTTCCCTCTGTACCAGTCTGCCATTGTTAGTTTTGTTTACTGTAAGTGATATCTGTAATTTGTATGTAACCCCGCCTAATGTACAGCACCATGGAATTAATGGTGCTATATAAATTAATAATAATAATAATAATAAAGTATTGACCTGTCCCAAAATGCTAGAAGTGTGTTCTCAAGAGACCTTGACTGAAATTGAGCAAGCGCCACTGCCTCGAACGTCGTCACCATATTTCCTAGGACCTTCATGCAAAATCAAACGGATTGCCTGCCTGAACACTTCAAAGTTCTGATAGAAGACTAAATAAATAATCTCTTCTCTTCTGGAAGAAATGCTGATTCCTGAACGGTGTCGAACACCATTCCCAGAAACTGTAGCTGCTGTGTCGGGACCAAAATAGACTTTGTTTTGTTGACAATCCAATCCGGATCGCTCCAAAGCCTGTAGAACGATCTGTAGGCTCTCTAGATTCTGAGCAAAGGATGGCGATTTGGCAAGAATCATCCGGATAGGGGAAAACAATTATCCCCTTGTTCTGCAGCAGCTCCATAACAGAGGCCAGGATCTTCTTGAATAACTTGGGCACTGTGACAAATCGTAGAAATGGGAACACGTACAATCACTCTCGCCTGAAGCTGGGAAGCTATCAGAGGGGTGGGTCAGAGCAAAAGAAACGATCCTGAGATAGAGCGGTGAACTCTATTCTGTAACCTGAAGATATGATCTCCCTCACCCAAAGATCACTGCCTAAGCCGTGCCTTCTGAAAAAATAGGAGGCGGCCACTCAACCGGGAAGAATCCCTAAGTGGGAGCCACCCATCAAGCATTGACCTTCCTGTTGCCTCTGGACCCAAAGGAAGGACCTAGCCTCTGATCCAGAAGGGCGTCCAACAGATGTTGGTCTAAATCTAGCCCTTCTGAGCTACTGGGAGACCTTTGGTGTAATCTGCCAACCTGACTCATCCAGTGCCGAAAACTGACCTGCAAGGCCCCGTGCCTCCGAAAAGGACAGCTGGATCTGGATTGAGGAACCGGGGTGCTTCTGCTGCCAGGAGCTTCCAAAATGATTTTATCTAGCCTGGTGCCAAATAAGCAACACCCCTGGAATGGTAGTCCTGTCAGCGATCTTTTTGAGGTTGGGTCTGCCCTCCACACCTTGACCCAGAGCATGCGGTGATTTGCCACGCAATTGCTTGCCTCCTGAGCAGAGTATCCGCTGAATCTAAGTATGATGAATAGAGATACTTACCTGCCTGCGCAATCTGATCCACAATATCTGCACAAATCTTGGGAACTAGCAAGAAAACTTTGTTGCAAATGCTTGAAACGCACAGTCACCGCCTTGGAGACCCAAGTAGCAGAAAAAGCTGGGCAAAAGGCAAAACCTGCCTCCTCAAAAGCGGACCTTGCCACAGATGCTATGCGTCTATCCGTGGGGTCCTTAAGTTCAGCAGACTCTGCAAGAAGTGGTCACCCTAGATTAGCGAGATACCGAAGTGTCTACCAGTGGAGTAGACCAGGACAAGGCGGTAACCCAAGGTCGTCTGGACCACCTTCATTACCAGCCATATTCGTGTGGGGTGGCTGGAGGATCTGGTTCACTCGCAGCGGCAATTGGAGTTCCTGGGGTGCTAGTAGTCACGCGCACGGGAGAGCTCAGAAGGGAAGGAGCACGGTTTTACTTTTTCAACACAGAATTGGCTGGAATTGGCTGGAGATCGGATTCCATGTCATGTTTGGAAAGCCCCTGATGTGTCTGAATAGTGGAACCCCCCAATTCTAACTGAAACCCTAACCCAAACACACCCCTAATCCCAAACATAACCCTAACCACACCTCTAACCCCAACCGTAAATGTAATCCAAACCCTAACTGTAGCCCTAACTTTTGCCCCAACCCTAACGGAAAAATGGAAATAAATACGTTTTTTAAAAAAAATTTATTAATTTTTCCCTAACTAAGGGGGTGATGAAGGGGGGTTTGACTTTTTTGCGGAATTTATGATTCGCAGTAGTCACACACTAAAAGACGCTTTTTATTGCAAAAAATAGTTTTTGCGTCTCCACATTTTGAGAGCTATAATTTTTCCATATTTTGGTCCACAGAGTCATGTGAGGTCTTGCTTTTTGCGGGACAAGATGACGTTTTTATTGGTAACATTTTCGGGCACGTGACATTTTTTGAATGCATTTTTTGAATTCTGATTTTTGTGAGGTAGAATGAACAAAAACCAGCTATTCGTGAATTTCTTTTGGGGGGGGTGGGGGAAGCGCGTTTATACTGTTCCACGTTTGGTAAAATTGATAACGCAGTTTTATTCTTCGGGTCAGAACGATTACAGTGATACCGCACTTATATTTTTTTTATGTTTTGGCGCTTTTTTATGAGAAAAAACTATTTTATATATAAAATAATTATTTTTGCATCATTTTATTCTGAGGACTATAACTTTTTTTTATTTTTTGCTGATGATGCTGTATGGCGGCTCGTTTTTTTGCGGGACAAGATGACGTTTTCAGCGGTACCATAGTTATTTATATCCGTCTTTTTAATCGCGTGTTATTCCATTTTTTGTTTGGCGGTATGATAATAAAGCGTTGTTTTTTGCCTCGTTTTTTTTTTTTTTTTACGGTGTTCACTGAAGGGGTTAACTAGTGGGACAGTTTTATAGGTCAGGTCGCTGCAGACGCAGTGATACTAAATATGTGTACTTTTATTGTTTTGTTTTTATTATTTAGATAAAGAAATGAAATTATTGGAACAATATTTTTTTTATTATTATTTATTTAGGAATTCTTTTTTTTTTTATACATGTGAATTTTTTTTTTTTTTTACATTGCCCCAGGGGGGAACATCACAGTAAAGTGACAGATCGCTGATCTGACACTTTGCAGTGCACTGTGTCAGATCAGCGATCACACAGGCACTGCAGGGAGGCTTCCCAGCGCCTGCTCTGAGCAGGCGCTTGAAAGCCACCTCCCTGCAGGACCCATTTTGGATCCGGGCCTTCAGGGAGGAGGTATGAGACCCTCGGAGTAACGCGATCACATCGCGTTGCTCCGAGGGTCTCAGGGAAGCATGCAGGGAGCCCCCTCCCTGCGCGATGCTTCCCTATGCCGCTGGAATGCTGTGATCATTTTTGATCGCAGTGTGCCGGGGGTTAATGTGCCGGGAGATGTTCGAGACCGCTCTTGGCACCTAGTGCCGGATGTCAGCTGCGATAGTCAGCTGACACCCAGCCGCACTCCCCCCGTGAGCGCGGCTGATCGACTATGACGTACTATCCCGTCACTGGGAATTAAGTCCCAGGTCACCTCGACGGGGTGTACGTCCTATGGGATTAAGGGGTTAATAGCCCATCATGGCAACGTTTCGGTTCAAGAGTGAGAACCTTTTTTTGAAAAAAATCTCTACACAAGGTTTGTTCTTTGCCTGGAGGGCTTTGCACCCAACCTGTGATTTTTTTTTTTAGTGCTGCTCTTACTTTTTTTTTTTTTTTTAAGAATATATATTAAACATCTTAAAGTTACATTTTCCTATGGTAGTCATAAAAAAATACTGTTGTTTGACTACATGACTTTTTTTTTCTGCTTATAGATTAAAAAGAAGTCAAAGTGGCAAATGAAATTGGCATCGCAGAAAATCAAAGATTCATTAGACACAACTATGGAGTTGATCCACAGTTATATCATTCTTTTTCCGCTGTTTTCGCACCATAAGAACCACCCTGTAGAAGCAGAGGTAACAGAAAACAGAACTTGTCATTGTGCTGTAATTTTTATTATAGCGTTATGCTATTGCTTGATTTTTTTTTTATATATTTTTTTTGTAAATTACTTTTATTTCTAATGTATAAACATCCCTGTCTGTTTATGTAGGAGACTCTTACAAAGGAAAGAGTTGACCCAAGAATAATTAAGAAGATTACAGAATTATTTGAAAGCGGAGTCAGCAAAAGGCGAGACATTAAAATATTACTCGACCATTTCGTCCGCTTTGAGCTCTTTGTGGGGCAGGACATTCCCGTCAATTCACGAAGACGATTTTTCCCCTCTTTGAAAGACATCAATAACATAACGAGACGAGGTACCAGCAAGCGGAAAAGCCCTGCCGTGGACCAGAACACAGAGACCCATCTGCTAACATAATGATCACCAGAAATCCCTGCTCTCGGGTTATAGTCCTTTTATGTTTAATCTGGTTTTTATTGAAAAGAAATTTGGAACAATCGAGTAACAAAAGATTCAGCAACATAACGATTCCAAAAAGAAATCTCATTTACAACTGTATATCAAGACCTGTAGCCATCAAGTCCCAAAATAATAGAACTTTCAAGTCAAAAGTCATTTTCAGTCAAGTCTAACAAACTCTGAAAATGAAAAACCTCATAAATCCATGGCGGATGTAGGTATCCCCTATCTAGGGAGACTGTATGACCTTTGGCGATACATATGAAGTATCTTTGGAAAGAGAGCGACCCAATCAAGAGAAGCTAGGTCACTCCAAATAATAATGGTGTAAACACGAAAGGAAACAATGAGACGAAGGGGGGGGGAAAGAAAAAAGTGGGGGGGACCATGAAGTCTGATATAAAAGGGGCAACTTTCACCCCTATAATGACGTCCGTCTAACCTGTATTGTTCAATCTATCTTCCTTTTGGCTTAAAAAAAAGGGATTGAAAATCCTGAGAGTCCATATACAAAATCCAAGGACTCCAAACCTGCAGATATAGTCATTTTATAAGCTGACCAAGGAAGAGAAGAAGTCAGCGGATTGTCAGAAAAAGACTTGATATGCCCTTGCACTTTACCTATTATATGGATGGACAAATGTGTGATATTCAGTTATCGACGCTTTTATAGTAGAACAAGAAACTAGCAAAACCATTGAGGACGCATCATGAATGTTTGCGGGAATGGAGACCGGTGCCCAAATTGTTTTATGTTGGCACTCCTGTTTTTTTATGTTTTTATTAAAGTTTTTTTCATCATAAAGGATACTCACAGCAAAAGAACACAAACATAAATCCCATACCAAAGTACAACAACTCATAACTACAGTTGTGGCCAAAAGTATTGACACCCCTGCAATTCTGTCAGATAATACTCAGTTTCTTCCTGAAAATGATTGGAAACACAAATTCTTTGGTATTATTATCTTCATTTAATTTGTCTTAAATGAAAAAAACACAAAAGAGAATGAAGCAAAAAGCAAAACATTGATCATTTCACACAAAACTCCAAAAATGGGCCAGACAAAGGTATTGGCACCCTCAGCCTAATACTTGGTTGCACAACCTTTAGCCAAAATGACTGCGACCAACCGCTTCCGGTAACCATCAATGAGTTTCCTACAATGCTCTGCTGGAATGTTAGACCATTCTTCTTTGGCAAACTGCTCCAGTTTGACAGAATTGCAGGGGTGTTAATAGTTTTGGCCACTTCTGGACATGTAGAAATGAAGAGCAAGGGCTCGGTCCAGTAAAGAAAGGGCTGACATGTTTGGTTAATTATATACCGCTTGTTCAAGAGTACAATGAAGATGAAGTCCAACAACTTCCAGTGCGATACTTAGCAGGTTGTCATCGCATGTGTGACCACAATGACTTCTACGTTCTAAGAATTAGACTTTTAAAATAGATCCAGGCGACATTTCACATCAATCTACGAGGCCTATCGTTTTGCAAATTTAGATACTGGGTTTCTCTTTTAAACAAATACTTCTTTCCAGGTTCAGCAACCAGTTTATCTTATTTATACATTCAGGAGCTGTAGGGATCTTGTCAGATATCCAATATTGAGCTATCAATTTCCTAGCCAGATACAAGATTCGAGAAATAGCAGTTTTCCATATTCATCAGTAATCAGGTTTTCAATGTACCCCAATATGCAGACCAGAGGTGTGAGATCTATTCCTACTAAGTGAAAATTAAATATAATGTTCAATACGCCTTCCGAAAAGGATTCTAATTTAGGGCAAGACCACAGGAGATGTGTCACGCTGGTGGATCGTGGACTCATGGGCCAGGCTTACCATGGAGGAGCGTGGCCAAGCAGCTACCTGGTTTTTTACTAGAGCCTCTGATGGTGGAGGCTGCAGGTGGCCACCAAGTATCACTTCAGGGCAGTCCCCAGTACTGTGGCAGCTGATCCCAAGGGTAAGGATAGTAGTCATGGGTAGAATGGAAATCTGAGTCGGTTCAGTCAGCACAGGACCAAGTTCGGACAGGACAGGAAGTTCAGACGGGACAGGTTCTGGAACACTAGCAGAGGTTGTAGATGCAGGTTCAGACAGTGCAGATCCTGGAACACTTGGAATGATGGGTAGCTGGTTTAGACTAGACAGGTTCTGGACTCCGGTTTCGGCAGGACGGGATCAGGAGCAGACAGGATGGATGCAGGTTCAGAAGGGACAGGTTTAGGTACCGACAGAGCGGTTTCTGGTTCAGGTACCGACAGAGCGGTTTCTGGTTCAGGTACAGATAAAGTGGTTTCAGGTTCCTGGACCCCAAGGCAGTTTCAGGTGCCGATAGAGCGGTTCAGAATTTTGGTTAAAGTACTGACAGGGCGTGTCAGGTACAAGCAGGTTCGCTCAGGAATCTGATTCAGGGACTGGGACCTGACAACAGACTTAGCAGCTTACTGACCAACTAAACACAAATGTTGCATAAGCACCTCCCTACAGGGGAATGTGCCTTAAATAAATACTTTAGAGCAGGGGTCCCCAACTCCAGTCCTCAAGGCCCACCAACATGTCATGTTTTCAGGATTTCCTTAGTCTTGCCCAGGTAATAATTGCATCACCTGTGCAATGCAAAGGAAATCCTGAAAACATGACCTGTTGGTGGGCCTTGAGGACTGGAGTTGGGGACCCCTGCTTTAGAGCCTCCCAGCCATTGGTTGGGGACTCAACAGGAGTGTGCACTACCCCTTTAAGAGGCAGGGATCGCACGTGCAACCAAAGTGCTCTGACAGAAGACCTACGTGATGTTTCCAGGGACACGGGAGCCAGAGCAGAAGACATAGCTGGACGGTCAAGGCAGTGAGCATGTCAGCGTCTCAGCTGGGAGAACGGAGAGGAACCATGCAGGAACTCTGGTGTTACAATATGTAATGAGTCTGCTAAGTTTGTCTTACATCTAGCACAGAATGGGTGTGGTCTGAGCCCAATGTCAAATTGGAATTTAGGCATTCTATAAACTGGATATATTAAATATAATTGGGATAGTCTGAAATTCACTTAAAGATAGTTGGGGTGTCCTATCTAAAATGTCCTGCCAGTGTTCATCTTCAGTAGGGACTATCAAGCCTTCCCAGTGCATGGGAGGTTTCATCAGAAATAGTCAGGCGTGCATTATATAATACTGATATCAGACCGTTGGACCAGTGTGAAATGGCTATTCTATGTACAATCATGTTTTTCGATAGGGATAGGTCTTCAGTGGACCCTTCTGCTTGATATGCGTGTCTTAGTTGAAGGTATAGAATTCAGAATGTGGCAGCCCTGATTCTGTTTGCAGTTGAAAAAATTTCATGAGAAGATAATCTATTAAAATTAGATAATCTGGTTATCCCTCTAGATTTCCAATTCCCAAAGCCCTGAAATCTTAAAGGTTAGTTAGCCATGGTGTTTCCCAGACAGAGGTGTATGGAGTTGACCTTTGTATGCCTTGGAACTCGCTTACTTTCCACCAGAGTCGATTAATGCTACTTGTACGGAGTATACACGAGGAGGCCTTAAACTTGTCTGCTTCTAAAGTTTTGTATAATCTTGGGGTATTCTAATGATATAAAATGCGACGTGGCGCTCCCCCCCCTCCAGAATAGCCTGGAAGAAATCATTACCATAAAGACAAAATATAACATTTCTCAGCAACAAGATCATTAATACGAGGCATACAGGTAGGATCAACTTAACATTTCTACTACCTGTATGCCCATATTAATAGGTCTTATACATCCCAGTGGGTGACAGATTCTCTTTAATTGAGGCTACATGGCAGGGAGACCATACGGGATAAATGTGGTCTAAGTACCGTAACTGTTTCCCCCATAGGTTCTTGGAATATAATACGGTCTCCTCCCTTGGATTCCGGTGTGCTGTGGCTTGTTTAGTGTGACCTCTGGCAAACGACTTACTAAACTAGCAAATAAACTAAGGGAAAGTAATAATGTATTACAGTAAGAAGAAAACCCCCATAAAAAATAGATACTTTATTAGATAACAATAATTGAAAAAGTAAGAATAAAAACCTACAAAACCCTATCTAATGCGTTCAGTCCTTAAGGGGAGAGGAATATAATCCCCTACAATAAACCCTAATACATACTGGAAACAGGAACACATGGGCTACTTGCACAGTGAACAAGTCTGTATGATCATGTTCACACACCACCAAGAAACCTGAAGACACAAAAGAGAATAGTAAAACCAAAAACACTCAGTTTGAAAAAATGTTGCAGTAATCCGCAAGTGCTAGTAAAAGATGTAAAAAACAGGGTATTTGGTTGATACGTTTTTTGCAAAAAATGTATACTAAGCTGCTCTACCAATCTTCACGGTATACCCTTATCAGAGCAGTCCTAACTAATGTATGCAATCCCTATCTGATGTATTTAAAAACCTGATCATCTGTATATAACCTGTGTGAACAGGGTTCAGAGAGGAAAAATCCATGTGTGCATACAGGGTAGAACAGCTATTGTGCAGATAGCCCAAGAGGAGTGGTGGAACTCCCCAGTCTTGTAGACACAAGAGAACAATTATGGAAACAGGAACACATGGGCTACTTGCACAGTGAACATGTGTTCCTGTTTCCATAATTGTTCTCTTGTGTCTACAAGACTGGGGAGTTCCACCACTCCTCTTGGGCTATCTGCACAAAAGCTGTTCTACCCTGTATGCACACATGGATTTTTCCTCTCTGAACCCTGTTCACACAGGTTATATACAGATGATCAGGTTTTTAAATACATCAGATAGGGATTGCATACATTAGTTAGGACTGCTCTGATAAGGGTATACCGTGAAGATTGGTAGAGCAGCTTAGTATACATTTTTTGCAAAAAACGTATCAACCAAATACCCTGTTTTTTACATCTTTTACTAGCACTTGCGGATTACTGCAACATTTTTTCAAACTGAGTGTTTTTGGTTTTACTATTCTCTTTTGTGTCTTCAGGTTTCTTGGTGGTGTGTGAACATGATCATACAGACTTGTTCACTGTGCAAGTAGCCCATGTGTTCCTGTTTCCATAATTGTTCTCTTGTGTCTACAAGACTGGGGAGTTCCACCACTCCTCTTGGGCTATCTGCACAAAAGCTGTTCTACCCTGTATGCACACATGGATTTTTCCTCTCTGAACCCTGTTCACACAGGTTATATACAGATGATCAGGTTTTTAAATACATCAGATAGGGATTGCATACATTAGTTAGGACTGCTCTGATAAGGGTATACCGTGAAGATTGGTAGAGCAGCTTAGTATACATTTTTTGCAAAAAACGTATCAACCAAATACCCTGTTATTTACATCTTTTACTAGCACTTGCGGATTACTGCAACATTTTTTCAAACTGAGTGTTTTTGGTTTTACTATTCTCTTTTGTGTCTCCTAATACATACTGGTAGAATGCCCCACACGGAAAAATGTAGAAAACCTAACAGACATGTGATAAAACAATTTGTGATATCAAGTAGCAACTATAAGGGTGTATTGATATAGGTGGAAATATCCCTACAGGCTACAAAAAATATATACCTACAAGCTGATACTACCTAGATGCGGAGGTTGGCACCCTAAGAGAAGTATCGAGAATGGCGCCCCCGCTCGTACGATGACTATCCCTGGTCCCCTACCTTCTCCCTATAAGAGATAGGTAACAAAACAGAAGGCCAGATGGCTGAAAATAACTTGTGGAAATATGTGATACCAATAATACAGCAACACAGGCCCTCCCCTCCAATGTGATGTAAGACCCAGGGATAGAGAAAACTAATTATGATATCACTATATATATCATAAATGAAAACTACAGGACATACAAAATAAGTAAACCAGTACTATTGTTTGATTCATAAAGAATCCATAGCCAATGCTACTCAGGACTGACTAGTAATATACATATACCATATAGATAAACAAAACAGCGCCACCACAAACATCTAGATAAATATCAAATAAATACATTCAGCAATGTGGATAATGCAGTTAGTATACAATACAGTCAAGATAGTGATGATATACTCATCTACTGCATTCAATCGTCCACAGCTGATGATCAATCCAGATGTAGTGACTCAAAACACGATGACTGCGCAAACAACACCTCCAAAACACCTCTCGACGCGTTTCCCCCACATAGCTGGGTTCATCAGGAGAGACCAGATAGCGACCTGGCAGTAACAAATTGCAAAGATAGGGCTGCACCCTAGGCAATCTCAAGTAATGAGCACTTGCGCTCATCACTAACAGTTATATAATCAATATGGGCTTAAAGTGCAAACTCCCAGCTTTAATTTGAGGGTATTCACATCCAATTCTGTAATGGGCTGTGGGGACTATTCTTTCAAGTTTATTTTTTAAAGTAAAGCAGTTGAATATTCTGCATTGGCCAAGTCATCACTAGATCTAGTTATAGCTAGATGCCCATTAGGTTAGAATTAAGCAAAGTCGTTCAACGTAAAAAGCTGCTTATTGGGTGGAGTTATAATAATAATTATTATTTATATAGCGCCAACAAATTCCGCAGCACTTTACAATTAATATGATAAGGGACCACTATATAAAATCTGACAGCAATGCCGAGATTGGCCGGCGTCTCTTCCTACCCGAGGGTGACAGTTTCATATATTCCTAGAAGTGGCCTTTTTGGTGTATTAATGTAGGTGACCCGCGGTCTCTGGGTTCCCCAATGACAGAAACTAGAAAACCTTTTTTTAAAACTTTATTCTTTAGCTGCCATAGGAGATTTGAGCCTGCGATCAATACCACAGCATTTAGTGAAAAGATCACAGTTCTATGGAAGAATTGCTATTACAAGAGTAACTATAGAAAAAAATTCCACATGAAAATTATGTACAAAATTAAGTCAGCAATTCTATTGGAACAGCACTATTCTGCGTGCACGTTTTTCTTGAGCTCACATATAACTTATTTTTTTTGGAAGAATTTTCATGAAAATTGGCTGCAGACAGGGGTTACTTGATCAATAACAAAAATTGCCACTACAGGTGTAACTTGTGCTGGTAAGACAGAACCCAACTTACTGGGTGATATTCGTTAAAACTTCTTCTGTCAGACAGTACTAATTCCTTGTAATTTTCCCTTATGGGCCCGGCTGCAGACCTTTGATCTGTCTTGAGCTTTCTAGTATCACTATCACGGAATAAGATCTGAACTAGTGATGAGTGCAAGTGTTCGTTACTCGAGCTTGCCTCGGGCGCTCGGGTATGCACAGAGTATCGCGGGTGCTCAAGTGACATGTTCGAGCCCTGCAGCCGCATGTGTCGTGGCTGTTAGACCGCTACAAAACATGGGGGAATTGCCTAACAGCTGCGAAACATGCAGCTGCAGGGACTCTAACAATGTCACTAGAACACTCGTGATGCTCGGTGCGTACCCGAGCACCCTAGGCAAACTTGAGTAACGAGCACTTGCGCTAATCACCATTCTGAACCTATTCCTCCTACTGATGACTGAAGGTGAAATTTGTTAGGAAGAAAGGACCAACAGTGATTTAAACTATTAAAAATTGCATTTTAATTCTACAAATGTACAACAGTGAAAAATAAATACGTCAAAGACGCCAGTCCCTGCTCATGTGTGATGGTCCTCCACTGGAATACAACGTTCATGATGTGACGTAGTGGTGGACGCGTCTGTATTGTAAAGTGTCGGGGGTCCTGGGACCCGAATCCTCATCGTCATTATTATTGTTTGTAAATTGGAAAACCGAAGTCTATTTCATGTCCAGCAGACTTAGAACTTGAGGCTGAAGCCGGGTCCGGCCGCAGATGCCCCCTGATTGGTGGTGGTAAGGTGAAACCCTGTGTCCTTGAGATCATCGTCACCCTGGAATAAAAGGGAGAATATGACGATAGAGGTCAATACACACGAGCACAGAAGGGAAAGACCATCATAGACATGGTCAATGCTTCATTTGTGAAGATGTTATTACATGTTATTGTGGATTTCATCCTTTCAATGCAAAGAGTAAAAACTGCAACATATCAGATTTTCCTCAGTGAACGTCCACATTAATGCCCCCATTACTAATATTAGCTCAGGTCAGATCAGTACTAATGAATGTAAGTCCTGGGTGGACAAACTTACCAACTGACTGTATCCGAGTCCACCCTCGGGGGGCCGAGGGCTTGTGGCACGTTTCACTCTCGGCTGTTCGCTTTTTGCCGGCCACGTAGGAAACATGGACGGGTCAATTGGCAGAGGCGTCTCACCGAAGTATTCGTGCTTTAATGCATCATCTGCAGAAATTCGTTTTGCAGGACAGTAGGTCAGGAACCTGGGGAGGGGGACACAACACAACATTATTTGGTAAAAGGAACCAGGTACAGCTGTTTTCTAATGATTCCCTCCACTATAAATGGAGACCAAGATCATATGCAGCCATGAAATACTTACTTGTTCATGAGGTCAAATCCTTGGTCTGACAGCAGAGCCCCAAATCTCTTTCGGAGGTTGTTGTAAGGATATTCGGAGAAGGTCATTTTCTTTATCGCTGGAAGCTCATTGTAACCGGGCCAGATCTTCTCACTTGGGGTTCCGAGATCCTGGAAACAGAAATACGGTACAGCTGACTGATAACTACACACAGTATCCAGAAGAGCCTGGTAACATCGATAACACAAATACATGAGATACGAGAGGTCACACGACCATGAAAGATACTGACAATACTCTCCATCATACAAAGTACATGTGGGGGTTCAACGCCTGAGACCTCATTAGTTGCACACAAACTATTGTGTCACTTCATATGTTGACTCCAACTTTCTTTTTTCTGGGTTGCCACATAGCCATTACAGCAACCAACCAAATGCTGCTAAGTGAAAGCCGGGAAAAGCCTTCCAAGACCAAGTGCTTCATTGGAGGACACAGGAAACCATGGGTGTAAGCTACTGCCACTAGGATGTGGACACTATGCACAAAAAAAAGTTAGCTCTTCCTCCGCAGGATACACCCCACCGACCGGCACTAGGTTAATCAGTTTTAGCTTAGTGTCAGTAGGAGGTGGACATGGGTTTTTCACTAGACCCATATATACCTCGGTTTTCCAGTAAAGTCTTTTTTTCAGAAGGATCTTTTTTACCTCTGGAGGGATACAGTGTGAACAGTCACACTGTACTTCCACGTAGAGACTAAGAGTACGGAGTGTACTGCCACCCGGTATCCTCATACGTCTATCCAGCAGGACCCCAACCTCTAACACATGAGTGTTCAGGTGATCCGAACATGGTCCTGGCCCCTTCTACCCACTCGTCTACCAGAGCCTGTCGGTTTCAGGAGGCATGGCGTCCCTCATACTCAAGATTCTTGGACGTCTTCAGGATGGAGAGGTACATCTCCCTTTCTCTCAGTCAGGTTCCGGTCCAGAGGTGTCAGAGGAGAAGATTTGGATAAAGAAGATTCGGATAAACAAGAAAGATGACGATAAAGATGAAGAGAATGAAGACATAGAGGAAGATGGAGGAAGAGGACAGAAGAGGATGGATGAGTCTTACTACCCCACTCTCCCCTAATTTTTTAAAAATAGGTTTTGAAGTTACATGGATTTCTACTTAGGTTTAGGCTGTTTTAGTCTATATGGGGCCTGTTTCTGCCTTTATTCTGGCTATTGGTGGCACAGGGTTACCTGACAGGCAATATCCGAGTCTCAGCGCCGCCCTCCCCTGTCCCCCTGCCTCTAATTTAGTCCCTGGCTTCAACGCGATCTAGTCCCGGCGTTTTGGCCCAGCCCCCTTCTCAGTATCTTCGGGTGGGTTTTTCTCTCGCCTGTTGCTGACACACCACCTCTTCCTGGCCCCGGCGGTCACCTCCGCCCACTCCATTGAGAGGTTTTCTTATGCCTCTTTGTAGCGGCAGTTAGCTCCGCCCCTCCTTCCGGCCTCAGTGAGTGGCTTCTCAGTCCCCGCCCCCTCCTCTCTCTGCAGCTCGGTATTTGTGCGCGTTTTCTTGGCACTGCCGACCCTCCTCTTCCTCTCTGGACCCGGAAGGTGGCTTATCTCTGCAGGACCTGCATCTCTCCGCCTGTAATAGCCCTGCAGCCCTGCTCGTCTCCTGGACTTCTGCCTGGGAGCAGTTTTTTCAGGACCTGAATCTTCCTGTGAATATCTCTGCTCTGCAGACTGACACTCTCCTTTGCTGATATTATTCTGTCCCCTAACCTTCTTGAATCAGTTAGTGGGTCTGTTTCTTATCATGCCTAAGGCCGGGTTCACATTGCGTTAATGGTGTCCGTTAGACGGACTACGTTACACCGCGGCGTAACGCAGTATGTTAACGCTGACATTAATTCCTATGTCGGACGCATCGCTAGCGCACGCCCACAATGGGCGTGCGCCAGCGATGTGCCATCATTGAGTGACAGACCCTGAGACGCGGGCTGCAGCGTTTCCGGGTCCGTCACTGCTAGCACAGATAGAGCTAGCAGATGCTCTATCTGCGCTAGCGCGATGGAATGTCAGCACTTGCGTTAACAGCAGCCCGTTAACATATGTGTTGAATGGGCTGCTGTTAACGCAATGTGAACCTAGCCTAACTCTAAAGGAGACCACTCTTGCCCTTCTGCTTCCTCTTCTTCTTCCTCTGCTCTTGTCAGGGAATTTGCTCTTCATGTAAAAGCAAACTCCCTTCAGGTCAGGTCTTTTCTCCAAGTGGTAGAGCATGCTGCGCCCCCATACCGGACACCTGTGGACCCCTGGGACCTCAATCTAGTCTTGGAGGCCCTTAGGAGTTCTCCTTTTGAACCACTACAAGAGGCCTCTCTGCCCTTTCTGTCCTGGAAGGTGGCGTTTCTTGTGGTCATCACCTCCATCAGGAGTGCCTCAGAGTTGGCAGCTCTTTCCGGTCACCCTTTTCCTGGTTCTCCGCCATGACAAGGTGGTTTTACGGCCTCTACCTTCTTTCCTTCCCTAGGTGGTGTCCGCCTTTCACCTAAATCAGGATATCATCCTCCCTTCCTTTTGCCCGGGTCAGACTCCTCCTCTGAAGCATTCACTGAACAGGTTAGACCTGGGCAGAGTCGAGCGGGTCTATCTAGCTAGGACTGCCCAGTTTTGGAAGACAGACTCTCTGTCATTCCAGAGGGAGCTCGTAGAGGTCTGCCGGCCTCCAAGGCTACGATTGCTCGCTGGAGCCGAACGGCAATTTTGGAGGCATACCGGGTTAAGAACAGAGCGCCTCCCCCTGGGATTAAGGCACACTCTACCCGGGCAGTTGGCGCTTCCTGGTCGGTACGCCATAGGGCATCCACCCTGCAACTCCGCAAAGCGGCAACCTGGTCTTCCATCCACACGTTCGCCAAATTTTCCAGAGTCCACAAGTACGCTTTGGCAGATGCCAGCCTAGGTAGAAGGATCTTGCAGACGGCAGTGGTGAGTTCTCGACCTGAACGGAGTTTCTGCTGTTCCCTCCCCAGGGACGTCCCTTGGTTTCCTGTGACCCCCAATGAAGCAATAGAGAAAACAGGATTTTTGGTTACTCACCATAAAATCTGTTTCTCGGAGCCTTCATTGGAGGACACAGCACCCTCCCAAGTTTATCAGCTCTGCTTACTGTGTTACATTGTTACAGTTTGAGTTGTGTTTGTTTCTTTTACTTGTTGCTTCTCCGTATGCTTTCACACTAACTGAATATCCTAGTGCCAGTCAGTGGGGTGTACACTGAGGATGATGAGCTAACTTTTTTTTTGTGCATAGTGGCAGCAGCATACACCCATGGTTTCCTGTGTCCCCCCAATGAAGGCTCTAAGAAACAGATTTTGCGATGAGTAACCAAAAATCCTGTTTTATAGCACTACGTCCTAATCTACACTTATTGCCAGCACAGGTTACAGGTGATAGACGCCTGCTGATCAACGTCATCCACTTCTGTAGTGCTTTCCTTTAAGCACAATTAAAGTCAAATTTACCTTAAAGATTTTGTTGATTTGATCAATCTCAGATTTTCCGGGGAAGAGCGGCTTTTGGGTCAGAAGTTCTCCAAATATACAGCCAACTGACCACAAGTCTATGGCTGTGGAGTATTCCTGGCAAGAAGATATTGAAAAGAATGAAATTATAAAATAACTAAAAAGACTTGAAAACTAAGTCTAACCCTGCAACACTTTATGTAATGCTTAGTATAACATAAATGGAAGCATGCAAACCGTCCTGACATATGTATGGACCTCCACATAGCAAACTACAAGGACACCCTGTGTAGTCCGATCCTGCCGCATACCATCCATGTTCGGTAGATTAGTAAGAAGTGGCGGCGTACAATGTAGAATTTACATAGCTGTCTCATCTGATTTTAGATATATTACAGCATTAAAAAAAATGGTTGTAAAGGTGACAAAGTCTATCAGTCTATCAGTGACATGTACCTTAGCACCAAGTAGAAGTTCTGGAGCTCGATACCATAAGGTGACCACGATGGGAGTATAAGGCTTTAGAGGAGAGCCATATTCACGAGCCAAACCAAAATCTCCAACCTGTTAAAATAAAACAACTAAAGCCAATGAAATATGCAAAACATTAGGACTGCAAAAAGATAGATGGATCTCATATACCATCTCTTTTGAAATATCATTATAGTAAATATTATCAAGATTTCTATCTCTTAATCTACACATAAAACTCCATAAAGAGCAGCGTCCGACGTTCCTAACCCTGAAACCCCTAATTACTATGATATGTCACCAACGTGTAATTGCCAGAGGTCCGAGTGCGGGGACCACCGCTGCTCATTAGTAATACCATGCAGCTTTGCCTTCTTCCAGGAGGCCGGATGGAGACGAGGCAGAAGACGTCGTACCTTTAATATTCCAGCATGACTGAGCAGTAAATTCGACGTCTTGAGGTCCCTGTGAAGAATCCAGTTATCATGGAGATGTCGGACGCCCCTTAACAGCTGAATCATAAGTGTCTTCACTTCACCTGCGGAGGGAAGAGATGGGCAAAGGGTTTTATAGTCACTTTTTACTTTACTAAAATAACATCTAGTTGGAATAATCTGTCCTCCACTAATAAGTAACAGACGTCAGCTGGAAAAAGAAGAGAAGACAGAACTTACTTCAGCGATTAATTCATGTTCAACAGTTTTAGGACTTCAATTCCAGTTCTGAGAAGTTTAGGACTTTTAAAAACTTGTTCCATTTTTACATGAGGACTGAATTGTGGGACGTTTTATCATTAAGTAGATGGAGGACATCAGTGACAGATGACTACAACCTCCAGTACAGAGGACACGGTTATTCAGCAGGGTATACTATGAATGAAACCTGGAAATTATGGTGCAACAACCTGCCTGGCAATATCTAAAATCTGGATGGATCCCTGTCCGTAATGTCCAGTATTCATACTGACAGTGATAGGAAAATCAACCCAGAGAGATTTTCTAGTGGTTTACTATCATTGTCAACGAGTGGAAGAATTTGGGAGACAGAAATCAGCAGTGTGAAGGCGCTGTAATGCTTAATGGAGAACAGTGGCTTCTTTTTTGGGGGGGGATCATGGGGGTTGTGAATGTGAAACCCTGAACCATTGCCCACGAGGGCACATAAATCCATCTATTCATCTACCTGGTAGGAAAGGCTGTTTCATGGTCTCCATAAGTCTTTTCAGATCATGCTCCATATAGTTCATCACAATGTAGATTTTGTCCATATTGCTCCCAACAACAATTTCCTGGGAAGAAGAAAAAAAAAGCAGCTCAGGGTAATAGCCGAATCAGAATTGTTTTTCAGCCATATCTCTGAAAAGTACATTGTTTATCAATACATGAATGTACCGATTAAAGTGTCCCCTTAAATAGATAGTACCATGCTGACTAGGTGGCTGGGATCTACCAGCTGGTAATCTCAAGAATCCCAAGAATAGTGGTGCCTCATCCCCATTGCCGGAGCTGTCCCTTACAATAAAACCAGTAGGGGACTTAAAAACAAATGAAATCGCCGTATCACCCATTGATTTTTATAGCTAGTGATTTTGTGCAGCCACTCCTATGCAGGACATGTTTCTGGGATTAGTGGATGTGCTCACAGTTGAACCATAAAAAATCTATTGTGGAAAACACCTTCAAAGTTAATTGTAGTATCTACAGAGTAAGCGATCACCTGTGCACATGAGGAATAACACTACTTTGGGTCACCATATGCCTTGCAACCACGCTTACATTTTGCAGGCTCTAATGTTCAGTTGCCTCTGAGCTACCGTATATACTCGAATATAAGCCGACCCCCCTAATTTTGCCACAAAAAACTGGGAAAACTTAATGACTCGAGTATAAGCCTAGGGTGGGAAATGCAGCAGCTACCGGTAAATGTCAAAAGTAAAAATAGATACCAATAAAAGTAAAATTAATTGAGACATCAGTAGGTTAAGTGTTTTTGAATATCCATATTGAATCAGGAGCCCCATATAATACTCCATAAAGTTTGATGGCCCTATAAGATGCTCCATATTAAAATATGCCCCATATAATCCTGCATAAAGGTTAATAATGGCCCCATAAGATGCTCCATAGACACATTTGCCCCATATAGTGCTGCACAAATGTTATGGCCCCATACACACACTTGCCCCATATAGGGTTGAGCGAAACGGATCGGACAAATAATAAATAAAAAAAAAAAAAAAAAAATCGCCGACTTTCGGCAAAGTCGGGTTTTGTGAAACCCGACCCGATCCTAGTGTGGGATCAGCCATGAGGTCGGCGATCTTCGCGCCAAAGTCGCGTTTCGTATGACGTTTTCAGCGCCATTTTTCAGCCAATGAAGGAGGACGCAGAGTGTGGGCAGCGTGATGATATAGGTCTCGGTCCCCACCATCTTAGAGAAGGGCATGACAGTGATTGGCTTGTTTTCTGCGACGTCACAGGGGCTATAAAGGGGCGTTCCCGCCGACCGCCATCTTACTTCTGCCGATCGTAGCATAGGGAGAGGTTGCTGCAGCTTCATCAGAAGAAGAGATATAGTTAGGGAGGGAAGATTAACCCCGAAACTGCTTGTGCTGTAGCGATTTCCACGGTCCAACACCACCATTTGTTTGCAGGGACAGTGGAGTTTATATTTTTGTGCATCAGCTCTGTAGCTTATTAGGCTGCCTTATAAGGCTCCCTGATAGCTAATTTGCTGTTTGTACGCCGCTGTGCAAACCAACTGCTTTATTAAAAGCAAAAATCCTGTTGCTCCTTTCTGCACAGCTATCTTGTTTCTTTGTCCACATTTTTGTGTGCAGCAGTCCTTTTTATTGCTGCCATACTTGTCCTGAGATCATTGTAGGGTGATTGAAATTGTACTACAGCCCTTGTATTTTTTCATATATCTTCCAGCCATGTTCTGCCACTTACATTGTGTAGTGTAATACACTGGGCCTGAGTTTTGGTTCAGTCTCCCAAAAAAAAAAAGAAGGGAGATTTAAATTCTCCACAAGTTTATATACACCTTCTACCTGGTTTTACAGTACCATATAACGGTTGTTATTTTGGTTACATTCTCCCAAAAATGAGGAAGTCTGGTGGAAGAGGCCGTGGGCGGTGGTTGCGAGCTGGTACTGATGGTGGTGGAGCATCTGGTGGTAGTGGGAAAAGCAAAATAGCACAAAAGGCTCGAGGTGTTGAGCCAGCGTCATCATCTGGCTACACAATTCCTCGAAGGCTCCCTTATCTGGGAGTAGGAAAACAGCTTTTAAAGCCGGAGCAGCAGGAAAAAGTTTTGGCTTTCCTTGCTGACTCAGCCTCTAGCTCTTTCGCCTCCTCTTCAGAAAGTTCCAAATATAAAAGCAGCGAGTCGTCAGTGGATGCTCCCGGTCAGGAACAAGTCGCTTCCTAGTGTCCTTCACCCAAACCAAAAGAGAAGGATGCGGCAGGCGACACTACAGGTTACTCCATGGAGCTCTTTACACATACTGTGCCTGGGTTAGAGAGGGAAATTGTTAAAAGCCCATTACAAGATGAATCGGACATGGAGTGCACTGATGCACAGCCACAGCTAGATTATAATGCTGTTCCATTGACTCAGATCACTACATTGCCCTCGCAGTGTACTGAGCTAGAATCTGACCCTGATGAGACTATGGTGCCCCATCCCGAACGCTATAGCACCTTACACGGTGACACAGAGGAAGGTGCACATGACATTGAAGAGGAGGTGATAGATGACCCAGTTGTTGACCCAGATTGGCAGCCTTTGGGGGAAGAGGGTACCGCTGCCAGTAGCACAGAAGCGGAGGAGGATGATCTGCAGCAGCCATCTACATCACAACAGCTTTCATCTGGCAGGCCCGTATCTGGCCAAAAACGTTTGTCAAAACCAAAAACAGTTTTAGGACAGTGTGGCCATCCGGTGAACGTAGCACAGCGTGCAATGCCTGAAAAGGTGTTCCATAGTAGGAAGAATGCAGTGTGGCAATTTTTTAACCAAGATCCGAATGATCAGTGCAAAGTTATCTGTAAGAAGTGCTCAAAGACATAGTAACATAGTAACATAGTAACATAGTTAGTAAGGCCGAAAAAAGACATTTGTCCATCCAGTTCAGCCTATATTCCATCATAATAAATCCCCAGATCTACGTCCTTCTACAGAACCTAATAATTGTATGATACAATATTGTTCTGCTCCAGGAAGACATCCAGGCCTCTCTTGAACCCCTCGACTGAGTTCGCCATCACCACCTCCTCAGGCAAGCAATTCCAGATTCTCACTGCCCTAACAGTAAAGAATCCTCTTCTATTTTGGTGGAAAAACCTTCTCTCCTCCAGACGCAAAGAATGCCCCCTTGTGCCCGTCACCTTCCTTGGTATAAACAGATCCTCAGCGAGATATTTGTATTGTCCCCTTATATACTTATACATGGTTATTAGATCGCCCCTCAGTCGTCTTTTTTCTAGACTAAATAATCCTAATTTCGCTAATCTATCTGGGTATTGTAGTTCTCCCATCCCCTTTATTAATTTTGTTGCCCTCCTTTGTACTCTCTCTAGTTCCATTATATCCTTCCTGAGCACTGGTGCCCAAAACTGGACACAGTACTCCATGTGCGGTCTAACTAGGGATTTGTACAGAGGCAGTATAATGCTCTCATCATGTGTATCCAGACCTCTTTTAATGCACCCCATGATCCTGTTTGCCTTGGCAGCTGCTGCCTGGCACTGGCTGCTCCAGGTAAGTTTATCGTTAACTAGGATCCCCAAGTCCTTCTCCCTGTCAGATTTACCCAGTGGTTTCCCATTCAGTGTGTAATGGTGACATTGATTCCTTCTTCCCATGTGTATAACCTTACATTTATCATTGTTAAACCTCATCTGCCACCTTTCAGCCCAAGTTTCCAACTTATCCAGATCCATCTGTAGCAGAATACTATCTTTTCTTGTATTAACTGCTTTACATAGTTTTGTATCATCTGCAAATATCGATATTTTACTGTGTAAACCTTCTACCAGATCATTAATGAATATGTTGAAGAGAACAGGTCCCAATACTGACCCCTGCGGTACCCCACTGGTCACAGCGACCCAGTTAGAGACTATACCATTTATAACCACCCTCTGCTTTCTATCACTAAGCCAGTTACTAACCCATTTACACACATTTTCCCCCAGACCAAGCATTCTCATTTTGTGTACCAACCTCTTGTGCGGCACGGTATCAAACGCTTTGGAAAAATCGAGATATATCACGTCCAATGACTCACCGTGGTCCAGCCTATAGCTTACCTCTTCATAAAAACTGATTAGATTGGTTTGACAGGAGCGATTTCTCATAAACCCATGCTGATATGGAGTTAAACAGTTATTCTCATTGAGATAATCCAGAATAACATCCCTCAGAAACCCTTCAAATATTTTACCAACAATAGAGGTTAGACTTACTGGCCTATAATTTCCAGGTTCACTTTTAGAGCCCTTTTTGAATATTGGCACCACATTTGCTATGCGCCAGTCCTGCGGAACAGACCCTGTCGCTATAGAGTCACTAAAAATAAGAAATAATGGTTTATCTATTACATTACTTAGTTCTCTTAGTACTCGTGGGTGTATGCCATCCGGACCCGGAGATTTATCTATTTTAATCTTATTTAGCCGGTTTCGCACCTCTTCTTGGGTTAGATTGGTGACCCTTAATATAGGGTTTTCATTGTTTCTTGGGATTTCACCTAGCATTTCATTTTCCACCGTGAATACCGTGGAGAAGAAGGTGTTTAATATGTTAGCTTTTTCCTCGTCATCTACAACCATTCTTTCCTCACTATTTTTTAAGGGGCCTACATTTTCAGTTTTTATTCTTTTACTATTGATATAGTTGAAGAACAGTTTGAACAGTTGAAGACCTTTAGCAGAGGGAAGATTCTCCAAAATTTAAATACAACGTGCATGCATAGACATTTAACCAGCATGCACTTGCAAGCCTGGACTAACTACCAAACGTTCCGTGCCGTTGGTGCACCTGCTCAGAATGAAGGTAGTCAGCAACGCTACATTGCTTCCCTCACTGTAAGCCCACCGGTTAGGACACCACCAGCAGCACATGTGGAGGTATCCTCGCAAGGCCAAAGCAGTCAGGGAATCACAAGGTTCTTGGTAGGAAACACTGTATGTAGGCCAACATCAAGAATACCATCACCAACCCTCTCTCAATCTGCCATGTCCACCACCACCCCCGCTAGTTCCACCATATGCAGCTCTCCAGTCCAGCTCACCCTACAAGAGACTCTCGTTAGGAAAAGAAAGTACTCATCCTCTCATCCACGTACACAGGGTTTGAATGTCCACATTGCTAGACTAATCTTGTTAGAGATGATGCCCTACCGGGTTGGTTGAAAGCGAAGCTTTCAAAGCCCTGATGGCCTACGCAGTACCACGCTATGAACTACCAAGTTGACACTTCTTTGCGAGAAAAGCCATCCCAGCCCTCCACCAGCATGTCAAAGACCGCATTATCCATGCACTGAGGCAATCAGTCAGTAGAAAGGTGCACCTCACAACAGATGCATGGACCAGTAGGCATGGCCAGGGACGTTACGTCCACCACATCAATGTGGTGGATGCAGGGTCCACAGGGGACAGCCATAGTGGGACAGTTCTGCCTAGCCCACGGTCTAGGAAACAGTTTGCTGTAGGCGTTCACCACCCCTCCTCCTCCAGAAGCGAAAGCTCGTCCAAAGAGCGCAGTCGCATGACCACTCCATCCGCAGCTGCCAGTGTTGCACACGAGGTGTCCCATTATCGAACAGCTAGTGGGAAGCGTCAGCAGGCTGTGTTACAAATGAAGTGTTTGGGCAACAACAGACACACCGCGGAAGTACTGGCCGAGTACTTGCAGCAAGAAACTCAGTCATGGCTGGGCAGTGTACATCTTGAGGCAGGCAAGGTAGTCAGTGATAACGGAAGAAATTTTATGGCTGCCATTGCCCTTTCAGAACTGAAACCCATTCCTTGCCTGGCTCACACCTTAAACCTGGTGGTGCAGTGCTTCCTGAAAAGTTATCCAGGGTTACCAGCCCTGCTCCTGAAGGTGCGAAGACTTTGCTCGCATATCCGCCGGTCGCCCGTACACTCCAGCCGTATGCTGAACCATCAGCGATCGCTGAATCTTCCCCAGCACCGCCTAATAATCGACGTTACAACAAGGTGGAACTCCACACTGCACATGCTTCAGAGACTGTGCGAACAGAGGCGGGCTGTCATTTATTTGTGGGAGGATACACATACACGGGCAGGCAGTTGGATGGCAGACATGGCGTTGTCAGGTGTGCAGTGGTCGAAGCTACAAGACCTCTGTCAAGTCCTTCAGTGTTTTGAGGGATGCACACGGCTGGTAAGTGCAGATGACGCCATCATAAGCATGAGCATCCCCCTAATGCGTCTGCTGATGCAAAGTTTGACGCACATAAAGGAGCAGGCGTCTGCACCAGAGGAAGAGGAAAGCCTTGATGACAGTCAGCCATTGTCTGCTCAGGGAACTCTCCTGGATGAGGTGGCGGATGAAGAGGAGGAGGATGATGTGGATGAATATTTATGGGAGGATGCTTCTCAGGGGGCAATACAAACTGGTGGCGTTGCAAGGTCGGGTACAGGGTTTTTGCGGGACACAAGTGATGTTGATTTGCAAGAAAGTGCTCCTCAACCCAGCACAAGCAGTGAATTGACACCTGGAACATTGGCCCACATGGCTGAGTATGCCTTGCGTATCCTAAAAAGGGACCCCCGCATTATCAAAATGATGACCGATGACGATTACTGGTTGGCCTGACTCCTGGATCCACGATATAATGTAAAATTACAAAATATCATGCCACATGAGAACCTTGAGCAAATATTGGCTATCAAACAAGCAACTCTTGTAGACCGTTTGGTTCAGGCATTCCCAGTACACAGCGGCGTTGATGGTTCTCACACGAGCTGTAGGGGGCAACAGGGCAGAGGTGTTAGAGTTGCACAAATCAGAAGTGGCGTTGGACAGAGGGGTTTTATGACCACGTTGTGGAGTGATTTTGCAATGACCGCAGACAGGACAGGTAGTGCTGCATCAATTCAAAGTGACAGGAGACAACATTTGTCCAGTACGGTTATGAACTACTTTTCCTCCCTTATCGATGTTCTCCCTCACAGGTCTTTCCCCTTTAATTACTGGGCATCTAAAATAGACACCTGGCCAGAATTGGCAGAATATGCATTACAGGAGCTTTCTTGCCCAGCTGCTAGTGTGCTATTAGAAAGAGTCTTCAGTGCAGCTGGTTCAATACTGACCGAAAAAAGGACACGTCTGGCTACCCGAAATGTTGATGATCTAACCTTTATTAAAATGAACCAATCATGGATTTCCCTTAATGGTCCGACTCCCCCCACAGGGCTGTGATCACCACTTGGCGCAAGCACCCGTGCGAGTGCCGTTTGCCTGGACAGGTGGGTGTGCCCACTCTTGGGCGACGGCACTGGCACAGGGTCCCTCATAGTACAATGAAGTGTCTCTGATGGTGGTGGTGCACAACCAACGTCAGACACACCGTCGTAATATGAGGGGCCATGTGCCAGTACCGCCGCCCACGAGAGAGTGTTCCCCCCAGCTCTAACAGTGCTCTACCACTTGCAATACTTACCTCTCCCTGCTCCACCACTGTGTAGTCTTTGCTATTAAATCCTTCAATGGCACTGCCAATACAAATTTGTTGAAATGACAGATGATCGTAAAAATATACAGGGGCCCTGGCCTCCTTTTAGACCAGTTAATACTTTGCGCCAACTACCACTGTCTGCTACTCAGCAGAGGAGCCCACCCCTGTACCTAGCTATGCCGCCTGTTTATTTATGAATAATTTTTTGGCAGACATTTAGCCCACTTTATTATTTGGGCCTACTAACTGTGTCAGCCACTCATTACAGTTGTCCTCCGCTGAACAAAGCAATGCTGCCTTTTTAGTCCTGTTACCAATTATGAACTGCATTTAGCCTACTTACTTATTTGGGCCTAGTAACTGTGTCAGCCCTTCCTTACAGTTGTCCTCCGCTGAACGAAGCAATGCCACCAGTTTAGTCCTGTTACCAATTTTGAACTGCATTTAGCCTACTTACTTATTTGGGCCTACTAACTGTGTCTGCCTCTCATTACAGTTGTCCTCCGCTGAAGAAAGCAATGCCACCTGTGTACTCCTGTTACCAATTTTGAGCTGCATTTAGTCTACTTTATTATTGTGGCCTAATAACTGTCTGTGACACTCATTACAGTTGTCCTCCACTAAACAAAGCTATGCCGCCTGTTTAGTCCTGTTACCAAATTTAGACTGCATTTAGCCTCCTTTTTAATTTTGGGCCTACAAACTGTCTGCGCCACTCATTACAGTTGTCCTCCACTGAACAAAGCTATGCCGCCTGTGTACTCCTGTTACCACTTTTGAACTGCATTTAGCCTACTTTTTTTATTTTGGGTCTACTAAGTCTCTCTGCACCACTCATTACAGTTGTCCTCCACTGAACAAAGCAATGCTGCCTGTGTACTCCTCTTACCAATTTTGAACTGCATTTAGCCTACTTTTTTATTTTGGGCCTACTAACTGTGTCTGCGCCACTCATTACAATTGTCCTCCACCGAACAATGCTATGCCACCTGTTTAGTCCTGTTACCCATTTTGAACTGCATTTAGCCTACTTTTTTTTTTGGGGAGGGGGGGGCTATGTCTGTGTTTCCTCCTCATCCTGCCCATTGCCCAGCCACTGCTAGATGAGTCTGCTGGTACATTGACCCAGACCACTACCTTCCCCTTGCACTCTACACAGCCAGAATCTGACCCTGCTGAATGTCAGGTTCCCCTTCCCGCATACTATACCACCTTACACGGGGACAAAGAGGAAGGTGCAGATGAAAGTGCAGGTTCCTTCATCAGGTGGGGGGGCATACTCGTTGGCACTGGCACTGGGCCCCTCACAGTACGCAAAAGTGTCTCTGGCAGTGGGAGGTGCCACCCGCCGTCAAACACACCGCTGTACTATGAGGGGCCCTGTGCCAATGCCAACTGGTGGGCCACCCCTGCTTGCTCAGCATCACAGCACTTGCAAAGTTGAAATACTTACCTCTCCCTGCTCCACTGCCGTGACGTATTCCGCGTTTCCTGGGCCCACGAAAATCTTGGGCCAGCCCGCCCCCCCGCAACTTTAGCCAAATGACCCCGTTTTCAATGCCTATTATTATAAAGTAAATTAAGATTGACAAGCTTCAGTAATACGAATTGATGTTTTTGGCATTAAAATGGGCACTGTAGGTGTTTTCCTGTCCTTGCATTAGGTTTCGTGCTTCAGTCGGCCCCCGACTTTTTTGCAATAATCAGCTGATTTCACCTGACCCGACTTTTGAGAAAGTCGGGTTTCGTGAAACCCGACTCGATCCTAAAAAAAGTAAAAGTCGCTCAACTCTATCCCCATATAGTGCTGCACAAACGTTGATTATGGCTCCATACAGACACTTGCCCCATTTGCTGTTGCTGCGATAAAAAAATAAATAAATAAAAAAATCACATACTCACCTCTCATCGCTCAGGCCCCCGGCACTTTCAGTATTCACCTGCTCCACGTTCCGGCGCCGCTACGTCTTCAGCGTCTTCTGCACGGACGTTCAGGCAGAGGGCGCGCACTAACCACGTCACCGCGCCCTCTGACCTGAGCGTCACTGCAGAAGACGCTGAAGATGGAGGATGGAGCGGTGCCGGAACAAGGAGCAGGTGAATATCGCGCAGCGCAGCACTCCCCATTATACTCACGGTGCTGTGCGGTCCCTGCACGTCTGTTCCCTGGCGCCGAAATAATTTATAATTGGCACACTCCAGAAATGTGATGCAAAGGGGAATATTTAATGTACATACAGTAGTCACAAACGTTTCGGTCCGCGTGGACCTTCATCAGTGTGCTAGATATATAGCTGAGGTGATGTGAACCACATAATGGGCCCCAATACAGTTAGTTTGCATCAACTGGAGAGTGTTGAGGAAAACACTAAATGATGTGGAAGTCCAGCCGTTGAAGGAAAGGAAAAAGGCGCGCAGAAGACTGGTGCAGCTACACGGTATCCACCGCAAGTAGACAGTCCACTTTTTTGTTAAGTGTATAATTCCACATGTGTTAATTCATAGTCTTGATGCCTTCAGTGTGAATGTACAATTTTCATAGTCATGAAAATACAGAAAAATCTTTAAATTAAAACTTTTGGTCTGTAGTGTGTGTGTGTGTGTGTGTGTGTGTGTGTGTGTGTGTGTGTGTGTGTGTGTGTGTGTGTGTGTGTGTATATATATACACACATACATATATACATACACACACTGCAGAGGAGGAGCCACAGTTAATTTTTTTCAGATTATGCATAGTGTCGCCTCCTAGTGGACAGCAGCATAACACCCATGGTCCTGTGTCCCCCAATGAGGCGACAGAGTAAAGCCATTTCTGCAGTCTGACATTGACCACCATGGATTCTTCAGCAGCGCTGTTTCTGATACTTACCCGCACCCTGACAATATTCTCATGCTGGGCTTTTAATATGGTGTTGATCTCACGGAGGGAAGTTATAGGGAATCCTTCCTTCTCTTTTTCCATTTTTAATCTCTTGAGAGCAAAAATTTCATCTGGAAAACAATAGGAAAATTCAAAATGCCTTAGAATGATTGAATACAAATGTCAAATGAATATTTTTGCCTACAAGTTAATATTTTTGCCACTGGTGGACAAGGTATGAAACCATAGTTTCCCGACATGGGACCCTGTATGCTCGGATACACAAATTAATTTTATTCATGTTTTCTATATGCCGCAAATAACTTAATTTGAAAAGGGGCAAAATATGGGACAACTAGGCAGGATAAATGCAAGTAGAAGCTACAGAGTAAAACAACAATTTGAGAAAAGAACAATGAATGCAAATAGGCATGTGCATGTCACAATAGTAGCACAACAAACAGCTTTGCTGACCCGTCTTCTTGTCCTTTGCTCTGTACACAACTCCATAGGTCCCTTCCTCAACTCGATTCAGACACTGAAACTCCTCCACACTGCGGCAGCCCTGGTAAAATGTTATAGAAATAGGTTAAATGATTATTTCAGACCAAGAACGCTGTGTTATTAATGAACGTGTGACCTTTATATCACCTGTAGTGCTGGAAGATATTTAGGCAATTCTTGCTTCAACTCGACAGGTGTCACGACAGGAGGATCGGGGACAAATTCACCTTCTGCCTGAACATTTGAATGTGGGCTCGCAATCCTAATTTGTTCTTCTTCTTCCTCTTCTTCCTCACTCTCGGCAGAGTCATGATCAAATCTGGACTCTGTAACTGCAAAATAAGGAAAGGTTCTGATACCGACAAAGCTGCAGATAACTCCCTGAACATTTGACTGATGTAGTTTAAGGGAATCTGTCCCCAAAGCAACATGATATAGGGGCAGAGACCCCAATTCCAAAGCTGGGTCAATAACTGGGCTTCTTGCTGTAGTTCACAAAACATCACCGTTTTGTCTGCTGCAGCTCCGCTAATCCTCTCAGTGTGAACCTTTGCTGTGCTGTACTCCGTAATCATGAGCTATTTCCACACATTCCATTGATTGATAGCTTTACATTCCTTTGATAGCTTTCTTTCTATGCACTGTATAGGCAGAAATTGGTCAATCAGTATGGGGACAAGGTTAGCCAGAAGACATGTCTCAGAGCAAAAGATTTCTGCCTATGCAGTGTGTGTGTCCCATTCCCCATGCCGATGGAGAGATTTCAACCAACACAGTGAATAGGCAGAAAGATATCAAGTAATAGAAGAAGTGGGGACAGTCAAAGCTCATGAATACTGAGCACAACACAGTAGATGCTCACAGAGGACTAGAAGCGGATTTAAGTGTTTACATAAAAAATACAGCCAGCCCAGTACGAGACTCAGTACTGAGTCTCTGCTCCAACTTTATGTTGCTCTCATATCAGATAGTATTACCTTGATGACAGATTCCCTTTGAAGGGGTTGTCCGGTCTAGAATGAGAAGTTTGCAGTCACTCTGCAAACAGCAGTGAAGTATACGATTTACATACTCCCGCCCAGAACCCATCTAACAGGCACGGTCCAGTGCTGGGAGTATTCACACGTCTGCAGTCACGCAGCGTGTCTGCAGACTGGTAATTCTAGACCGGACAACGTGCAATGCTTCCGGCCTCACATGCATGACAACTTCTAGGCTGCAAATTTGGCCAATACAGGATGTATGTAATGTGGGTAACATCACTTATTCCATTGTCGTCCTTCTAAGATGGAAAGAGCAACGATCACATCTACTACAGCATGTAGATCCATACAGGACTCTTACAGATAGGAACGCGATTCCCATTCGCTCTCTCCTCTTCCTCGCTCATCTCTTCATCGCTGATCTCCTCTGCAAAATAATCAAAACCATCAATTATAATGATGATGATTGTATCAATATTTTTAGCAAAACAAAACTTACAGGAAGAGAGCAGATGGTTAACACAGAAAATGAATCATTTATCTTCATTATTAAGAAATGAGTTTTCAAAATGGACAATTTTCTTCCCTGCACATAATTAGGGAGATTGCTGGGACTGTGGGACCACATGTAGAAGCGTCATAAGTGACAGTGACAATATTACTACCAGCAGTCTGTTCTGATACAGCATCAGAGTTGCTTGCAGTTTCTTCCTCTTCCTCCTCATCATCGTCTTCCTCCTCTTCTTCAGCTTCTTCTGATTCCTCAGAGCTGGTCTCCTCTTCCTCCACTGACACAGACCCCGCTGAAATCATAGTAAAAACGATCAAGGGATTTCCCAAGGAGAGATGATAACTTATTGATAGATGGGGGGTCCGACTCCTGGGACCTGCACCAATGCGCACAACGAGAAACGTTTATCCCCGCTATAAGCCAAACGATATCCTTGGCTTTTTATAGCAGCCCCACAGCACTTGAGCACTTCCACTCCACTATTACAGGGATAAAAATGCCCTGGCATAAATAAAAAGTCTGTTTTGACGATTGGTGGAGGTCCCAGATATTTGAACCCTCACCGATCAATAAGAAACAACATCCTGTGACTAGGTTTTCACAGAAGATCCCCTCTCATTTAGGGCCAAACAAAACAAAACAATCAGGGATACTAATCAGCTGTAATATTAAGCATGAGTAAAGTGGTTGGCTAACTAACATTTATTACCCAACCACCGGGACGCCCACTGATCCCAAAAACGAGGGTCCCGTGTCACCCGCTGTAACACAATAATCATTTCCAAAGAAACACGCTCCGTTACCTGAGGACGATTCTGCAGAGCTGGATTTCCGTTCATTGTCGCTGATATCCTGTAGGTCTGACAGAAGATCCCGCACGTCCGGTCTGTCATCTTTAACTGAGAAAAACATAAGTGGTAGTTATTATACGGCAGCGATCCACAGCAGCGTTACTCTGCAGGGTTTGTTCTCAGTGGATGGGCCATGGCAGAGGTGGGCCATGGTGGAAGCGAGAAAGGGGTTTTCTCATTAGAGACCCCCGGATACCCCTCCTGGAAAACTGCTGCTTTTGAGTGTCAGTTACAGTCAGACAATTGGTAATGTAGACTGCCATAAAGATGAATGGCCGTACAGCCGCCAGCGGATATGGACAGGGGCTATCTTCAATAGACAACCCTTTAATAAGGTTTTATCGCATTCATCGTGCATCTTACGTCTCTGGCTACCAAATATTGGCAACTGCAAAGTTTCTTTCCACAGTTGCAAAATAAAAATTCACGGTATTATGTTAAAGTGGATAATGAATCTTGACCATCCTCTCTACCCCAATAAGCCTAATGCAGGCGATCACATTTTCAGGAAGCGCCAAGATAAGATGCGATTATGTGGAGAAACCGCAAATAATGCCCAACGAAGTCCATGGGACATCAATGTGCTACACAAATCACTGGCTAAAAGAGGAGAAGTTTCAGAGCGGGACGCCTCAATGTTACAGCCGTCTGCTTCTACCATTACGTTTCCCCTACTCCCTTCATAATATACATGTACTTGGAAGCCTATAGTACGGCTCACCGTGTTTCCACATCTCTCCTGTCTCGACTCTTTGCCGCTGTTGGCGCATGGGACTGCGGCTGCGGTAAGTGGCTTTATTTTTGTCGCCATGCTCCTCTCTAGCGGTTCGGTGATGAGCGGATACTGCGGAGGAGAAAAACAAAATTAAAGCAATAAACTGAAATCTACAGACATTTTCTACTATTATTTTGATCCGGCAAGGAGTCCAAAAACAGATGTGGACCATTGCCGGATCAAAATAAATTAACAGCAGCAGCAGCGAGACCTACAGTCTCATTTTCTTTTGTGGCGGCGAGGTTCCTACTTCACGTACTGATATGGGGACGTCATGTCCACTGCAGTCATGGGATGCTACATCATATCAGGCGAAGAGCGGACTTATCCACTGTGGAACTCTTTGTAGTAGTGCTGCAGATTTCATGCTTTACATATAGAGGCGAAGGGTAAAAATCCACACCGTATTTTGAGATTCTGCGGATTTCAACTTTGCAGTACTGGACAATTTCCACTGCAGATTTGCTCCATAGTGTGGGGGACGAGGGTCTGTAAAATCACATCTACCGTGTGGATTTATTGCGTGTTAATCAGCTCCAGTCATCTGAATGCAGAGGTTTCTGCATTGCGTGCATGGATCTCAGCAAACCCTATTCACGTTAATTGAAAAAAGGCCAAAATGTCTGCAATAAATCTGCGGCATGTGAATATATGCCAACAGGTCAACTAGATTTTTAGGGTTGCATATACCCGTCAGCTGGGACAGGCTAATCTAATTTATATGTATTATTCCGAATACCTAATTCGGAAACGGGATCAGTCCAACATGCAGAACATTGATGCTTGAGGGTGTAATCTGTACTGGTCCTCCATACTAGAAATACTACACAATGCACACAGCTTACAAAAAGGAAAATCTCTAAGAAGTAAAAAAAACAATGCAATTAAAGGGATTATTCAGAAGATTTTTTCTTTTCTTCCAGAGGGCATTGCTTTACTGCCTCCAGGCTTTCTGCTTTCCAGAATGGGAAGGTGTACTCCTAAATGATAGCCAGATCTGACCAGCGGCACGGTCACTCTAATGGCCTGAGCTGTGCGCTCTTCATCCTGCAGGCGGAGGCAGTTTTTACTCTGCGGCATAGGAAGCGCTGAGCCTTGCCAGATCCAGCTTCAGAGCAGTGTTTATAAGCTCTATAAAAAAAGAGCTTGAAAGCGCTGTGCTCTCTGCCTATGAAACCAGCCATCCTGATAGTCGGAGGAGGTGGCTGGGGACCTAGGCACTGAGCAGTCAGCTACAGAATTAAAAATCCCTCCGGTCTTCAGAACAGAGAAGATTTTTAATAGGAGGCAAATCGCTAAATTGTTTGTTTTTATAAGCATTTTGCAATTTTAACCAATCATGAAGTTGATAAAACCCCTTTAATTAGATAGCTTCATGTACAAACAAGATGCCAGAGAGATCTATGCTTTTTGTAAGAATAACAGGAATCTACAATTATTAGCAAAGAAAGTTTGTACTTGGCCAAAAGCTGCAGACCCTTCTTTCTTGGGGGCTTAAATAAAAGAGTTCCCAACATTTTTTTTTACTAAAAGTAGCACAAGCAACCAATAAAGAAAAAGTGTCAGACTAAGGCACCATTCACACATCCACGTTTGTGTCCTTTGCAGTACCACCCACAAGCCCGTTTTTTTTTTTTTTTTTCTCCGGGATGATAAATATGGACACGTCTCAGATTTTGAACTACGGTAATTTGCAGATCAAAATCATCAGTTCAAGTAAATAAGATGTGAAAAAAAGAATATAACACATGGATGCCTCCTGTGTCACATCTATGTGCTGTTTTTCATTGCCTAATGGGTAGGAAAGCATTTGTCCCCTTCGCCACACTGGGGGACACAGGACCGCGGTGTATGCTGCTGCTGCCACTAGGAGGCGACACTAAGTAATACAGAAAGGGTTAGATCCTCCCCCGCTGTATACACCGCCCACTGGCTCCAGATAATACCAGTTCACGCTTAGTGTCTGAAGGAGGCACACTGGGGTCTGCTATTCAGACCATACTTTTTTATTTTTAATTTTTCTATTTTTCACTTTTTAAACCTTTTCACGAGGAAGACTGGGGCGATGGACCCTTTCAAGGCTCCAATTTTTCCAAACCAACACAGACGAGCACGGCGAGTGTTGCCTCCCCGTACCCTCTCCTGCGACGTGGGATGCCATGCCTGAGCTACACTAAGGGCAACGGTTCCCTTCAGGACGCCGATCTCACCGCACCAGCAACAGACGGGAACATGGAGTGTCACCTCCATGTACCCCCTTCTGAGCCAGGCTACAGCCGGACACAGCCCTGTGAAATCCTAGGGGAGTGAACCCTTCGGATACACAGAGGCTCTCCCCTCCATGGCGTCTGTGCTGCTCCCACTGCACCACCACTGATGGAACAGCGGTGCTGCAAGGAGTTGGACCGTCCCTGTACACTTCCTCCAAAAGGGAATGGTGGATTGAGGGTTCCTGCACCGTCCCTGTCGCAATCCTGACCTGCATGCAGAGTGGCAGCTCTGCTCTTCACTCCCTCCGGGCTTCTGGCGGTGAGTTTTTTGTAGGGAGGGGGGGGCTAATTTAGTCCTTGGCTTCTGCCCTTGCTAGGCCGCAAGCCGGTAACCCCACCCACGACAGCGCGTCACCCGGCGGTCCCGCCCACCTGCCTGACGCTTCTCGCACACTGCCTAATCTCGGCGCCATTTTCAGCAGGAGCAGGAACCCTAATCCACCTCTTAGGACGGAGGCAGGCACTCAGGACGGTTAGCACCGTCGCTGCACCGCTTGGGGACAAGGCTTCTCAGGGGCACAGGACCTGGGTAAGTGCTCTGCTACACTGCCGTCAGGTCTCTCCTTTGCACACAAAGTGCTCCGCTGTTCCTCAGCTGCACATATAGCCCTTCCTGCACTGTATTGGTAGCTAACAGGGGTTCAGCATGTCGCTACCTAAAACCTCCAAAAAAGTCCACTAAAACAGTGTTTTTTTGCTTCATGCACCTGCTGTGAGGCTAAGGCGATTGAATTCCTTCAGGATCTCTCAAGGAGCAGTAGACCTAATCCATCTGTCTCAGAGAATTCCCCTACATCAGGGGAACCATCGGCCTGCAGGGGCCGTTGTTGTTTAAAACAGACAGGCATCTAGGAAACAAGTACATAGCTCATCCCCAGGCCCTCTGGCGCCTCGGCGTCCGTTACCTCCATTTCTCGCTCTCCCTCTCCAGGGGCTTATAGCGAACATGACTCCGAATCAGATTCTGAGGGGCCCCTAGACCTAGAGTCGCCAGGTTATCAAGCTACACTGCATAGCCTTATTGAGGCCGTCAACTAGTCGCTGCAGGTCGACGAAGAGCCTTCTACTTCCCTCACGGATAATGCGGTGTCCTTTAAAAGGACCAAACGTCCTCATAGGGTCTTTGCCAATCACCCGGAGTTCCAGGACATAGTCCGACGACACAGGGAGCGGCCAAATGTTTTGCAGGTCAGAAATCTCTTGAGGCCAGATATCCCTTCTCACCTGACCTCTGCAAACTATGGACAGAATCCCCTCCAGTGGATCCTAACGTATAGCTGTTAACTTCGAAGACTCTTGTCTTTGCTGGATGGATCCTCCATTAAAGATCCCACAGTTCGCCTGATTGACAGCCTTGGCCGCTCGTTTTTCGAGGCATCAGGCTCGGCACTTTTTCCCTCATTTGCAGCAACCTGGGTAGCCAAAGCCGTGGCTTACTGGGCAGATTCCCTGCATAAGGCCATACAGAAGAGTAATCTCCCTCTGGAGATAGCGGAGCTGGCCAATCAAATTTCCTTGGCTGGTGACTATTTAGTAAATGCCTCCCTAGATGCAGCTAATTGTTCTCTGCTCGCAGCAGCTATTAGAAGGGCACTATGGCTCAGGGACTGGCAAGCGGATTCTGCATCCAAAAAGTCCCTAACCTCCCTTATCTCAGCGGTCGCTTATTCTGAGAAAAGCTGGACCAGCTTATTTCGGACGGTACAGGAGGGAAGAGTAAATCCATTCCCCAGCCAAGAATTAGGCGCCCTATCTGTCGACGGCTGCAGACACGTTTCCAGCCCTTTCGCAGCAATTACGGGTGGTCCTCTACAGCCAGTTCCCCCGGTTCGGGGCGTCCCGCTCGCAGGGACAAGTGTCCACAGACCTTGTACAAACCCAACCACTCGTGGAAGGCCCGCTCCAAGCAGGCCAGATCTAAGGGATCTAGGCCCCAAAGATACTCGGCCAAATGACTTGCAACACTGTCCGGATGACACAAGCAGAGTAGGCGGCCACCTACTCCTGTTTCGCCATGCCTGGCTCACAGTCGTTCACGACGAGTGGATCAGGGATCTGGTGACCTCCAGATACAAAACAGAATTTTCTTCCCCTCCTCCAAAACATTTTTTTGCCTCTCGTCCCCCTAAAGTGAAAACAAGGGCACGGTCCTTTTATCAAGCCATAGAGTCACTCAGCCAAGACGGAGTCATTACCCCGGTCGCGGAGAATGAAAGGTTCCAGGGTTTCTATTCAAATCTGTTCGTGGGCCCAAAAAAGGATGGTACAGTCAGGCCCATCCTGGACCTAAAGCTTCTAAACAAATATGTCAGAGTCCGGCACTTTAGGATGGAATCTATCTGCTCCATCATCTCCTCGATGGAGCAAGGGGAGTTCCTAGCAGCCATCGATATTAGGAACACATATCTTCACATCCCAATCTTTCCCCCTCACCAAACGTTTCTTCACTGCGCCGTTCGCGGAGAACATTTTCAGTTCACGGCGCTGCCCTTCGGCCTCACCACTGTCCCCAGAGTGTTCACAAAGGTCATGGCGGCTGTCATGTCCATTTTATACTCCCAGGGCGCAGTCTTACAGACGACCTTCTGATCAAAGGGCCATCTTTCCTTTACTGCAAGGAGTGGGTCCACATTTCATTGGATACCCTTTCTCGGCTAGGCTGGTTGATAAACCTGACAAATCTTCTCCCATTCTAGCTCAGCAAATTTCTTTCCTTGGCATGATTCTGGACACTTTCTGAGGGTTGGTGACTCTCCCTCAGGACAAGCCTTAGCCCTTCAGCAGGGAGTCCGGGCGCTACGTCAACCGTCCTCTCGTTCCATTAGTTTCGGCATGAAGGTCCTCGGGAAGAGGGTAGCCGCAATGGAAGCAATTCCCTTTGCGCAGCTGCATCTTCGTCCTCTACAACATGCACTCTTGGACGCATGGGACAAGAGCCCCATCTCTCTCGATAGACGGTCGGCTGACCCCTTGGGTCAAGCAGCCACTCCACTGATGGACGCTCCGGTCCTCCCTCTTACAAGGGAAGTCCTTTCCCCAGGTCCATTGGCTGGTGGTCACTACTGATACCAGCCTTCTCGGGTGGGGAGCTGTCTTCCGTCACCACCCTGCCCAGGGGACTTGGTCCCCTCAGGAATCACGTCTTCCCATCAATGTCCTGGAGAGTCCAGTGATTCGACTGTCCCTGCGGCGGTTCCATCGTCTCTTAGCAGGCCGCCCCATCCGTATCCAGTCGGACAATGCCACAGCTGTGGCTAATATCAATCATTAAGGGGGCACTCACAGCAAAGCTGCAATGCGCGAGGTAGAACACATTCTTCGCTGGGCTGAAAGGAACCACTCGGTCATCTTCGTTCACATTCCAGGAATGGAAAACTGGGCCGCAGATTTTCTCAACCGTCAAGGCCTGGCCTCGGAGAGTGGTCTCTACATCAGGATATTTTCAAGCAGATCAGCCTTCGCTGGGGAACTCCCGACGTGGATCTGATGGCATCCTGGTTCAATGCCAAGGTACCCGAGTTTCTGTCCCGGTCCCGGGACCCGAGAGCCATCGGTGCAGACATGCTGGTCCTTCCATGGAGTCACTTTCGCCTTCCCTGTTTCCCTCGTTACCCTTGCTTCCGAAGGTCATCAGGAAAATCAAGGCAGAGGTGGTACCTGTGATCCTAGTTGCTCCGCACTGGCCACACCAAGTGTGGTACGCAGAACCGGTCCAACTTGTCGCAGACTTCCCTTGGCGACTACCAGATCAACCAGATCTGTTTTCTCTGAGTCCGATTTACCACCAGAACTCAAGAGCCCAGTGTTTGACGGCTTGGCCGTTGAATTCTGGGTTCTAACCCAGGTGGGTTTTTCCCGTGAGGTTGTTTCCACCATGATCAACGCTCGAAAGCCGGTGTCGATGCGCATCTATCATCGGACCTGGAAAACCTTTTTCAAATGGTGCAGAAGCAGAGGTCGGCCTCCGATAGTTTTCAACATTCCCACCATTTTGCAATTCCTTCAGTCCGGTCTGGACTTGAGCCTAGTGCCGAGGTCCCTCAAGGGACAGGGCCCTCGGCCTTGTCCGTACTTTTCCAGCGTAAGATCGCTTCCAAACCCCAGGTGAACACGTTCTTTCAGGGAGTCTCCCATGTGGTACCTCCCTATAGGTCTGGATACCTGGGACCTTAACCTGGTCCTAAGTGTCCTACAGGACTCTCCCTTCGAGCCGTTGCAGGATATCTCCCTAGGTCGCCTTCCTAGTCGCGATCACTTCGATCAGAAGAGTCTCGAAGTTAGCTGCTCTTTCCTACCGTGCTCCTCTTCTGACTTTTCACCAAGACAAGGTAAGGTGGTCTTCAGGCCGTCCCTGACCTTCCTTCCGAAGGTGGTGTCTTCGTTCCACCTTAACGAGGATATTGTTCTACCCTCGTTCTGTCCAGCTCCATTGCATCATGTGGAGAAAGCTCTTCACTCCTTGGATCTTGTGAGGGCTTTCAGAAGATACGTGTCAAGGACGTTGTCTTTTCGTCAGACGGATGCGCTGTTCGTGCTCCCGGAGGGGCACCGGAAGGGATTGGCTGCTTCTAAGTCAGCAATAGCCAAATGGATTCGGTCGGCTATTCAAGAAGCTTACCGTTTTAGAGGCAAGCACATTCCAGTGGGGATCAAGGCGAATCTACGGAGCAGGATTGCAGAGCGGCGACCTGGTCTAGCCTGCATACTTTCTCAAACCATTATAATGTCCATACTCAGGCATCAGCAGATGTGGGCCTAAGTAGACGAATTTTGCAGGCAGCAGTAGCGCACCTTTAGACAGCGGGTGCTGTTATATGGTTGTCATGATCCGTTCCAGGGTTTAATCCTGTCTGCCCTTTTTCCTGGGGATCATGTTAAGGGTTAACTTTGCTCTACCTCATTCTGGGTTTGCTGTGCTATTTAGCTCCGATGCATCCTGCTGGCGGTGTCAGCTATAGTTCTGCCTTCGGCATGTGAACCTGACTATGGTAGCTCTTGATCTGTCCTGCTGTGATCCCTGACTTGCCCCGTGTCTTTTGACTCCCTCTGTCTGTCCTTTTCCCAATGTTTCCCTGTTTGTTGGCTTTATTCTCTGGTTTTTGACTTGGTTCGTATTCGGACTCGCTTCTGCCTACTGTCTTTGTCCTATCCCCTAGCTTGTTCCTGACCACGTATACTGCTGCTACTATTGGTACTTCTGCTTCTAACGGTATTTTGACTTGTCTGACCACTCTCTCCCCACTTGGTGGCGTCTGTTCTACTGCTCTGTGTGTGCAGTCTTATTTCCCTTTCAAACACCCCCTGTTGGAGGTTGCGCTATACTGCCCTGCAGCAGCATGACAGTGGTTATTTCCCACCCAGGGACTGCTTTGGGATGTCCCACAGTCCTGTGTCTCCCACTGTTGCGAAGGAGAAACAGGGATTTTTGTGTACTCACCGTAAAATCCTTTTCTTCAAGCCACTCATTGGGGGACACAGCCCCCACCCTTTTTTCTTGTTGCCTATGATGGTTCCAGTTTTGAAATGTTGTACCTACTGTTAATGTTGTTAATCTCCTACTGCTTGGTCACTGAACTGGTTCGATGCGGAGCCAGTGGGTGGTGTATACTGCAGAGGAGGAGCTAACCCTTCTTGTATTTACTTAGTGTCAGCAGCATACACCCACGGTCCTGTGTCCCCCAATGAGTGGCTCAGAGAAAAGGATTTTACGGTGAGTACACAAAAATCCCTGTTTTTTCTCAAGGAGGGAAGGACACGGACGTCTGAATGTGATTTAAGATTAGAGCCGGACAGAGCGTCCAAAAACCATAATGGTTATGTGACTTTGTGGGCAGTTTTTCGGCAAAATTGTGTGAATGTATAGGATTCAATGTAAGAAGGGCAACATCGGCAGCTCATCAGGGTACTCGCTATATCGTCTGACCTCACCCAAGTAATAGAAATGCTTTACACAAAAGTAAGGATGATTCAGCATGGAAAGGAAAACCCAACTGACCCCATTAGAAGTCTGTGGGGTATTCGTCATAAGAACAAAGAAGCCACAACAGCCTGCATCATTCTGCCCTTTGACCAGAGAGATGTCAGAAGAGTCACTATTTTGATCTCTCTAGCTGCCAAACGAGAAATTATGAAACATTAGTTGGAGCCAGCTTGTCCGGCTGAGAAAGGGTTACGGGGATACAATGCAGTACAGAACTGCCACAAAAGTTAATGTCATATAAATGGTTTTAAAAAGCTAAAACTTACTTTGAGTGCTAAACTCTACAAGTATTCTTGACTCTGCACTGTACTGCATTCTCTCAGTCTCCTGCAAGAGCCCTGGCTTCCTGCGTTCAGAAAGCGCAGATCCTGCGAGCCCTAGAAGGCATGTGGTATAGGTTGGCAAGTGCAATTATGCGGATTATTACTACCAATTGATTGCTATCAGATCACTTTAAAATTAATCTGTCAGAAGGTTTTTGCTATGTAATCTGAGAACAGCAATGGGATGTGTGTTGCTGTTTCAATACAATTATTGTTTTATCACCAGGAGATTAGGTGTCTGGTGCTTCCTAGTCCAACTCTGTCGCCACCACAGATTGGCTACTTTCTGTGTATACTGTACATAGGCAGAAAGCTGCCAATCAGTGGGGTTATACAGAGCTCAACATTCAGAGCTCTGCTAGATCTGCAGCAGAGAAAACCGATATCACAACGGCTGCACCCAGTAAACTTAGTAAATCACCGCTGGAATCAGGGTCTCTGCACCTACATCATGCTGCTGTCAGATTACATAGAAAAAAACTCCCAATAGATTCCCTTTAAAGGGAACTTTTCATGACCAGAAACGCTATTTACCTGCAGATATAAGGTTGATCTGCAGGTAAATAGCTTTAAAATCATGTTGGGCTGCTCTACTGGATAGAGGAAGAACATTAAAAGGAGTATTCCCATCTTCAAGATCTTATCCCAACACGTAACAAAAATAATAGTAGCAAATAACTCCAATTAGAACTGTAGTATAGTTCTCCTGATTCCCTATGTCTCTTGCCTCATGTGAAGGCATTGCAGTAGCATAGGTATCCATGGTTATGACCACTAACAACTAAGGCTTTCACATTTCCGTTTTTACAATCTGCACAGGATCAGTCAAAAAGTTGAAATGACGGATCCTGTGCAGATTGTGGAAAATGGGAGCACTGGGCCAGTCTTTCTGATGGACCCGTCGAGGCTATGTGTACCTGTTGTGTATGCATCTTCGCAGCGGTTTTCTGCTGCAAACACATATACACAACACAAACCAGGTTAAACAAAAAAAAAAAAAAAAAAAAAAAAAAAAAAAAAAAAATCGCAGTATTCTCACCTACCGGCGTCCCGCGCAGCGATGCTCCCGACAGCTAGAATTCCTAGTAATACATTGCGAAATCTCATGAGACCGTGACTTCTCGTGAGATTTTACAATGTATTACTAGGAACGCTAGCTGCCGGGAGCATCGCTGCGCGGGACGCTGGTAGGTGAGAATATTGCGATTTTTTTAAAATTATTTTTAACATTAAATCTTGTTACTATTGATGCTCCATAGGCAGCATCAATAGTAGAAAGAGAGAGAGCGAGAGAGGATTTCCCTGACGAGAAATTCTTCCACGCATGATCTCTTTGAAAAGACGGGACCCGTCGCTGGATGCCTGCTTTTCACAGGCAGCGACGCATCCTGCGCCCATAGGATTCCATTGTAGCCAGTGACGGGCAGCGCAGGATGCGTCGCTGACCGATTTTCCGGCGTGCAGAAAAAAACGTTCCTCTGAACGTCTTCTCTGCCCGACGGACCGTTTTTTTTTACGCAGGATCCAGTGCACGACGGATGAAACGGATGGCCATCCGTCACATACAAGTCTATGAGAAAATGCAGGATCCTACATTCTCAAAAATCGACGGATTGTGACAAGACGGAAGTGTGAAAGAGGCCTAACTGTCGCTATATGAATGGTCGTTACTATCGATACTTAAGCTACTGCAATGCCTGCATGTGGGGTAAGCGACATAGCAAATCAGAAGAACTATCTTACATTTCTAATTGTAGGTATTTGATAATATTATCATTATTATTATTACATTCACAACATACTGGGATAGGATCTTGGAGATGGGAATTCCCCTTTAATTTTTATTCTCCCTGCGGCTGCTCGCTACTTATCATTGGGTCAATATAGAGAGCGGATACAGTCACTGCAGCTGTGACAACTCTTCGACACAATGATTGACAATCTGCCCTGCACAGACGCTGCACAACAAGCTGTAAATATGCCAGGGAATGTTTAGTGCCACTCTCACTGTATATTGAGTGGTGACTGTACCTGCTCTCTCTACCGACTTCAAAAATGGAAAAGAGCGGCTGCTGGGAGGATACAAGTTAATTTTCTCCCTGTAGCTGCTGCCCCAGTAAAGCAGGCAGGATTTTAAACACAATTTACCTTCAGATTAACCCTATATCGGCAGGTAAATATCTTTACTGGACATGGCAGGTTCCCTTTAAAAAGAGAAACAAAAAAAGAAAGAATAATGGTGCTCTAACGTATAGGTTATTAACTTGGCTCATGTCATGTATAACAAAAGCTAAAATTCATTCCTTGACCTGAAGAGACAGAACCACTTTGAACAATTGTTATATAATATACAAATCAGGACTGGGAAGTCTGCAGTTAAAGGGCTGTTCTACCTTCAGGAGAGCACTGGTCCCCAGCCTCTCTGCTTTGCGTGGGAAAATGTGCTCCTGAAGATTGACAGCTGGGACCAGAAGCACGGTTGCGCCTGTGGTCCTATCTGCGATCTCCCAGGAAGGCATCGAGGCTGGTTGGACACAAGTGATCTGGCCAGCTTCAGAATGCTGTGAGGAGGCTCTAAATAATAAAGCTTGCAAGCAGTGCATGCTCATCCTCTAAGTAATATCCCAAAACTTCTTAAGACAGGAGATCATTTTTAATAGGATGCTAATTGCAAAGTTGCTTGTTCTTACAAGCACTTTACAGTTGTACCCATTTAAGAACTTGAGACATCCCCTTCGAAGGCACCAAACTCAATCTGATTATTCACAGGTGCAGGAAAGAGAAGAGACTGACCTAAAGCACTGGTGCCATTATCTACACCTCCAGCGTGCAGACAGATTTCCTCCTCCGTCATTTACATGGCCCAGCACACTGATGAAGTCTGCCAGCCATGTGGGACTCAAACTACGGACTGACAACCAATTTTGTATCTAAAAACTAGCAAATTCTATATGTGTATCCACAATGCTATATTCACTACATAGTTGTCTTAAACCACCACTGGGGAAACTTTTTAGCTGTATTCGGAAATTTAGGGTTGAAAAAAACAGAGCTCCAACTAATATAAAGATGTATTAAATTATTACTGGTCAACAAACTGCATAAATCAGCAGTACAAGTTAGTGTAAAAAACTTTGTAATATATCTTATCTTAGAGAAATTTCCTTTCCTTACTAATGAGCCACTTCCTACCCTTTCAAACTCACTGTCCACTATGGAAAAAAATATAAACAATGTTGAAATCCATTTTGCACAAAGCAAGACTGACTGCCAGCACAGTGAGGAGTCAGGTTACATCTATTTCCAATTGAGAAGGAAGGGAAGAGGAGGAGTGAGGGTGCAGGCAAAGACAGGCAGATCTTACTGTAGATATTGAATGAGTCAGCTTATCCCTGAGCTGGATTCACAGCTACACTGATGAGTTTGCTGTGTAATCTCCTCCATGCAGCTGCTAATTCTAAGCATGTCCTAAACAGAGAAATATGAGTAGGAATCCCTGTGCAATGTTGTAAGGGAGACAACATAGCAGCTAGTCTGCTCCCACTATATGAGAGACAGCTGAAATTTCAATTTTGTCAAGAAGAAAACTGGTGAGATATGCTAGTCATATGACGGCCGGTGTTATTCTTGATGTACACACACATGACAATTTATTCTGTAAAAAGTTACCTGAAATGAAAGAAAGCTTTAAGTAATGAAATTACACAGAAGTTTGGATCTAAAGGATATTTTTTTCTTTTAAGAAAACTTCCGAATTGTCAGAAGTTTTGCTTGGTAGCGATCAAGTCACAAAGATCCCCACCAATTTCTGAAACAAAGAGGCTTAAGAGTTCAGCTGAGCTCTGGGTTCCTTTAGAGCTGAGCATGGGCCCAAAATAAGTCTGTGGGTTAACGCACCTATAAGCATGCCTGTCTGTGGAGAGCAAACCCCAGCCAAAAGATCAGCACTCAGTTAAGCGCTCACGTTCCTTTGTTACAGCGATCAGTGGGGTTTCAGCATTTAGGACTCCCATCATTCAAAAAAAAAAAAAAGTATTTGTAAAAATGAATGTTACACATTTTTACTAATAGTTTTCTAACTTTCATTTTCTGTCTCTACTGTAACTTTTATCTAACACGTTGTGCACTACAATGACAGTATTCTTTATTTAAGCTAAGTAACAAAACATGGACCAGCCCTAAAAATAAAAGTGGCAGGACCGGGTGCGGGTAGCAGTACCTTCTCTCCTGGCCTCCCGTCCTTTACGTCTCTCCTCGGCTCTCCTATGTCGTTCTTTCAGTTCTTTCTGCTGTTCCCATAGTTTCCTTTCGCGCTCACGATTACGTTCCAGTTGTTCTAAACGGTCGCTGCAAGAAAGAAAAAAAGTTCAATTAAAGTTAAAGGAGCTGAAATATCTGGTGTCCGGCCAAAAGATGATTACAGGGTGTCATACTACTGGGAACTCCAGCACATAAGATGGGGGAGACCCTTCCACTCATTGGCTGAGAAGTGGCTTTGAAAACCTGTATGTAGGTTGTATGCAATCAGTGTCAGTAAGGCTAGGTTCACATTGCGTTAATGGGTGTCCGCTAGCGGACTCCGTTACATGGCGCAACTGTCGCAACTAACGCTATGTAACGGATCCGTTAGCGCACCCATTGACTACAATGTGCTAACGGATCCCTAACGCATCGCAAACGTATGCCATTTTTAGCATGCGTCTGCGATGTGCCGTTAGTTTCGGACGGACCGCGGACACTGCTTGCAGCGTTCACGGTCCGTTCCTCGCTAGCGCAGATCGGGCATCTGCGCTAGTGGGATTGCCGACCGCAATCCCCTTTTGGACATTGCGTTAGCGCAATCCGTTAGTGCAATCCGTTTAGCGGATACGCTAACGCAATGTGAACCTAGCCTAACCAGAGGACACCGGAACTGATGCATCCAATCGGAACAATATGGATTCTTGATGTAAAGTGCCAGCTCTACTCTACACTTCATGTTTTGGGACTTTTTATCTTGCAAGTAGAATCTAATATTAAAGTGTGCAGTGATTTTAGAAAAGGTGCTACTCAGTCTCTTCTTCTTACTGCTAGAACACAGACATTGCACTTTTCTCCATTTAGTGTTTAGGTACCGTCACACTAAGCGACGCTGCAGCGATACCGACAACGATCCGGATCGCTGCAGCGTCGCTGTTTGGTTGCTGGAGAGCTGTCACACAGACCGCTCTCCAGCGACCAACGATCCCGAGGTCCCCGGTAACCAGGGTAAACAGCGGGTTACTAAGCGCAGGGCCGCGCTTAGTAACCCGATGTTTACCCTGGTTACCATCCTAAAAGTAAAAAAACAACCGCTACATACTTACCTACCGCTGTCTGTCCTCGGCGCTCTGCTTCTCTGCTCTGGCTGTGAGCGCTGGGCAGCCGGAAAGCAGAGCGGTGACGTCACCGCTCTGCTTTCCGGCCGCTGTGCTCACAGCCAGAGCAGAGAAGCAGAGCGCCGAGGACAGACAGCGGTAGGTAAGTATGTAGCGGTTGTTTTTTTTACTTTAACGATGGTAACCAGGGTAAACATCGGGTTACTAAGCGCGGCCCTGCGCTTAGTAACCCGATGTTTACCCTGGTTACCAGCGAAGACATCGCTGAATCGGCGTCACACACGCCGATTCAGCGATGTCAGCGGGAGATCCAGCGACAAAACAAAGTTCTGGACTTTCTTCCCCGACCAGCGACAGCACAGCAGGGGCCTGATCGCTGCAGCCTGTCACACTGGACGATATCGCTAGCCAGGACGCTGCAACGTCACGGATCGCTAGCGATATCGTCTAGTGTGACGGTACCTTTTGGCCGGACTCGAGCAACCAGTCATGGACACTTGAGTATGTGTTCAGAGGAATCCCCAGGCTCAAGAGGTGACCGAACGAGGAGGTTCATCAGCTTCGACAAGGCTGGAGGTTAGGCCTTAAATTGCCAAGATTAAACTAAAAGTTTCTTCTGTTGTGTGCACATAACCAAGCGCTTTTAGGGTTGCATGGATTGCAAAGGTCGAGGACATCAAATATCAGCTCTGCACATAATGAAGTCTTTTAAAATAAAATAAAAATACCTTTTTATTCCTAAGCTATACTTTTTTAATGCTAAGCTATACTTCTACCAACAGAGCAAGTAAGGAACATGGCAGTCATCAGATGTCGCTCTGTCGTACACAACATAGTCATGTATAAAATGATTGCCAATTCATTTGAACAAGAGCCTCTTGTTAGTACATATACCATTGTTGGTGTTAGTATGTGAATTGTCCTTACTTGACAATTCCTTTAAATGCTGCTTTCTAGAAAGCGAAAATACTTATTATACACAACGCCCGGCTCTCCTTACCGTTCCCTCCTAGAATGCTCCCGGGCCAGCTCCCTCCTCTTCAGTCGCTCACGCTCACGGCGAACTTTATCTTGTTCTTCTCTGTGTCTTTTCCGTCTTTCAGGCTCTCTGTCCTTTTCCTTTGCACGCATATATTTACCTGCTCCGTAATAAACATCACGCGGCAGTCAGTACAAACTATTCATCTTGGACAGTAAGGCTATGTTCAAACGTTGCGATTTTGCTGCTTCTTTATGTAAATTTTAAGCGGTGTTTACAGTGACAGCAAAAGCTATGAGAACACACATTGTTTCGTTTTTTTCCTGACTGAATTGGAAATGGTTTAGTTCTTTCAGCCTTTTTTCACCCATAGAAAGCAATGAGTAAGTGCAAAAGAACAGCAAAAAATGCAGGTATCAAGTTTTGCTGCATTTTTGGTGCAAAAAACTAAGAAAATTGCATCATGTTTGTTGGTGGGGCACTAAATATTTACCAACATGCACAAGAGATAATAAAAATACAGAAAAAAAAAAACTTCGCAAAAACGCAGCAAATAGGTTGCAAAACCTGCTTTTTGTAAGTAGCTTCTTTACTGCTAAGAGAGGTTTTGCCTGCAGAAAAACAATGCAAAATGTGATCATAGCCTTACACGCCACCATTATCCATCTATGAATTTTCCAATACAATGTAATGTTCATTAAATCACGGCAGACCCCTTCCTTCATCATCGTGCCCAGTCCATGCACTAAAGGCCGGTTCCATTTTTGAGGTTGTGTTCGCAGCGTTTGACGCATACATCCGCATGTGTCTTGATTTCATATCTTTTTACATTGTGGACACAGGTGCCTGCCTTTGCATGACTTCGCCTGCGTTTGCTTACGCATGCGTCTTTTCAAGATGTGCGACGGGGCGCGGCTAACGCACCATGTTGCAATTTTTGAGGTGGCAAATTTCCGTCAAATATGAGCAGGCATGCGCATGAGTGCGTTAAAAAAAACCACACGCATTAATGCCTATGGGAATGCATGCGGACTGCGCATATCCAGGAACTGATTTAGACACGCCCATTGAGACACGGCCCTCCCGGAAATACTGACTGCATGCGCATAAAAAGCGCACACTCAAGCAAAAGACGCATACAAATGCAGCGTTTTTTTAGTCATGCGTTGGCATGCGTTTTTGCATGCGTTTGCGGACAACACCCTGCGGACTCAACCGCAAATGTGCAACTAGCCTAAGCAGGGGTTCCTGTAAATGTTTCTTGTGACGCTGAAAGTGCATTCCAAGTATCTGATTGCTGAGTTTTATTTAGAAGGCGCTGCATTATATGTGTTTGACCTCCTGAAATTACACACATAAAAACGCCCATTATATAGAAGTACCTTCGGCAGAATGGCTGCGGTGTCGGCGTTTCTCTTTCTTCTTCTCATCTTTCCTATGGTGAGATTTTTCTTTTCGAGAAACTTGCTGTGGAGGTTTAATAGCCAAGGAGTCGTCTTCTTCACCTCTAGGAATAAAAAAAAAATCCCCACCCCCAAAAAATTAACACACAGGATTTATTTAGAGTTTTTTTTTTAGTCTAACTGTAATTTGGGCACGTTAAGTGGTGCTATCGCCAAAACTGAAAATTACTGTGGTCATATTGATCCAGGCTTGAATCTCCATAAGATTCAGGTATCGATGCTTTAAAGAAAAAGGAAAACGTAAAAAAAAAAAAAAGTTACCCAAATTTTATTTGGCTTTTTAAATTCTACTCAATCTGCCGACGATGCAGTTCACATACTCTGAGGATCCATTCAATTTATACAGTGCGATACTGCTGCCTGTAATCAGAGGCCTCACAGGTTAAGGACCATAACTGTTATCACCACTCAACAATGCTGAGCCATGATTGTGGCAAGCATGGCATGTGACCACTGAGGTAAGTGACTGCTTAAAGGGATCAAATGCTGCCAGCTTGTGAACACGAATGAGCAATGACCACCAGCTCATTAATGAGGCTATAAAGTGACAAGATTTTTTTTTTCTAGCTTTAATATGAACTCTAATATGTGTCTGCAAGAACTCTTAAATGGATGCTCAAAGGGGTTGTCCACATTTGATAATTTGAAGGGCATAAGACTGGGGCGGTACTGTAGATCAGCTGCTAATCAAGAGAATAGAAGCCAATCTGAAGGACCCCGCAGCATTCACTAAGTGTGGTGTCCTGCTCCGTAAACTGTTCAAATCCGCCCACTGTTGGGGGGGTATAAAAACTGATCGGTGTGAGTGCTGAATGTCAGACCCATGTCAATCTGATAGAGAGGAGTGAAACGATTGGCAGGACCTATGTCCAGTGGCCAGGTGAGTACTCCATTGCATGGAAGCCCTGTGAACTGCGTCCTGCCATGATCACCGGCTCTATTTTTTGGAACGATGTCATTGTTGCGGCGGCATTACGCACATACGACATAGTGCCAGAGATGTCGACAGGTAGGAGGCGGTTCACATGGCTCTGGTCAGGCGTCCCTGGAATACGGACCTGGCTGCTGGACAGACAAGGATCCTTCAAATTTCTTTCCTCATTTCTACAATCTGATATTGATGACTTAGCCTGAGGATTGGTCATTGATATAAAAGTAGTGGACAAACCCATTAAAATGAAGTAAAAAAAATAACGAATATAAGCATTGCTGTATCTAAAGTTTACACATTGCCAGGGGAAGGAAAATATAGAAAAAAAAAATCAGAACAATGAATGCTGTACCTGTCTTCCATTGAATCTTCACGTCTGTAAGGGGAATTTCTAATAGTAATCTCCATCCTGTGATCTCTTAACTCGCCTTCTTCTAATGAGTCTCTCTTGGAATCACAGTCATCAGCCTGGGAAGGATATAAAATGCAAAGTAAGAAACAAAAGGCAAAAAGACTAAACAGAAACTAAAGTCAAAACTATAAAGTGAGAAAAAGCTGACACTGCCAAGTGTGGAAAAGATACAATTAAAGGGGTTGCCTCGCGGCAGACATTTATGACATGTCCACAAGATCTTCTGTGACCTGCACCAATCTCCAGAAATGGGAATCCCACAATCCCCCCATTCTGATGGGTGCCTGACCTGCAGTGACAGGTGAGGTGGCCGCACACGTGCCAGCCTTATCCAGTGACTACTATGTGAGGTTGGATCGTCATCAATTACATAATTATGATATATACTGCTTAGGTTGGACATACACATTAGATACTTGTCAGCAAAGCACTTTTAGTCTAAAAGGTCTCTCCTGAAAACTCTATATACATACACGCCTGGCCTGACACAGCAGGTCACCCATTACTAAACGTCAAACATATATAGGGCATTGCTTAAAAGGCTTGTGACATTGTCTGCAACTCTCAGCCCTCAAGAACAAAAACAGCCCAAGACCGGTGATGAGAAACAATTTACCTACTATGTACCCAACAGAGTATCCCTTATACCATCAACCCCATAATGAATAATAAGGCTATGTGCACACGTTCAGGATTTATCGCTTTTTTTGCTATAAAAAACGCGATAAAACCATGAAAAAAACCCGCATACATTAAGCATCCTATTATTAGAATGCAATCTGCATTTTTTGTGCACATGCTGCTTTTTTTTTCCGCGGCGGAATCGCATTCCGGAAAAAAATGCAGCATGTTCATCCCTTGTGCGGAATCGCGGGGATTCCGCACACACAGGAATGCATTGATCCGCTTACTTTCCGCATGAGGCTATGTCCACCATTCGGGAAGTAAGCGGATCATGTGCGGTTGGTACCCAGGGTGGAGCAGAGGAGACTCTCCTCCAGGCCCTGGGAACCATATAATTGTTAAAAAAAAAAAAAAGAAATAAAATAACATATATACTCGAGTATAAGCCGACCCAAGTATAAGCCGACCCCCCTAATTTTGCCACAAAAAACTGGGAAAACTTAATGACTCGAGTATAAGCCTAGGGTGGGAAATGCAGCAGCTACCGGTAAATGTCAAAAGTAAAAATAGATACCAATAAAATTAAAATTAATTGAGACATCAGTAGGTTAAGTGTTTTTGAATATCCATATTGAAATCAGGAGCCCCATATAATGCTCCATAAAGTTTATGATGGCCCCATAAGATGCTCCATATTAAAATATGCCCCATATAATCCTGCATAAAGGTTAATAATGGCCCCAAAAGATGCTCCATAGACACATTTGCCCAATATAATGCTGCACAAATGCTGATTATGGCCCCATAAGATGCTCCATAAAACAGGATTTTTGGTTGCTTAGCGTAAAATCTGTTTCTCGGAGCCTTCATTGGGGGACACAGGAACCATGGGTGTATGCTGCTGCCACTAGGAGGCTGACACTATGCAAATAAAAAAGTTAGCTCCTCCTCTGCAGTGTACACCCCACCAACAGGAAGTAGGATATTCAGTTAGTGAGAAAGCAGTAGGAGAAGCAACGTGTAAAGGAGAAAGAATAATATAACAATAATAATAATAATAATAATAATAAACTTTATATATAGCGCCAACAAATTCCATGGCGCTCCACATAACAGTTTCAAACACTCAAAGAGTGTTCAAAGAACTCAAACGTAAACAGTAAACAAAGCTGTTCAACTTGGGAGGGAGCTGTGTCCCCCAATGAAGGCTCCGAGAAACAGATTTTACGGTAAGCAACCAAAAATCCTGTTTTCTCTATCGCCTATCATTGGGGGACACAGGAACCATGGGACGTCCCAAAGCAGTCCCTGGGGTGGGAAAAACAGACTTTCATCAGGTCCGAGGACTCACCACTGCCGCCTGCAGAATCCTTCTGCCCAGGCTGGCGTCTGCCGAAGCATAGGTATGGACCTTGTAAAGTTCAGCGAAACGTGTGGATGGAAGACCAGGTTGCCGCTTTGCGAAGCCGTCGGTGAAAGCCCTGTGACGTACCGCACAGGAAGCGCCGACTGCCCGGGTAGAGTGAGCCTTTCTCTCTGGAGGGGCACTCTGTTCTTGACCAGGTAAGCTTCCAAAATTGCCGTTCTGATCCAGCAAGCAATAGTCGCCTTGGAATCCGGCAGGCGTTCACACGCACCATCAGGGATGGTGAAAAGAGAATCCAGCTTTCGGAAAGCAGCGGTGCTAGCAAGGGAGATCCTCACTGCCCTGACGAGGTCCAGCCTGTTCAACGATTGCTCCAGAGGATGAATCGGAACTGGACAAAAGGAAGGTAGAACGGTGTCCTCGTTGAGGTGGAAAGGTGAAAACCACCTTGTGAAGGAAGGAAGGCGGAGGCCTGGGACCACCTTGTCCTGGTGGAAAATCAAGAAAGGAGATCGGCAAGAAATGGCCGCCAATTTGAAAATGTGGCGGATCGAAGTGATGGACCTGAGAAAAGCCACCTTCCCAGATAGAACTGACATGGAAAACTCCCTGAGAGGCTCAGAGGGGGGAACCCCCAAGAGCGACCAGCACAACCTTTAGATCCCATGAATCCACAGAGGCCCTGTACGGAGAGACAGAATGGGCTACTCCTTGAAGGAAGGTCTTAACCTGCGGCTGAGAAGATAACATCTTCTCAAAGGGAAGAAGAGCGCAGGAACCTGGTCCTTTAGGGAACTAAGGGTGAAGCCCGAATCCAGTCCTGCCTGAAGGAAAACCAAATGGAAGGCAGGGAAAGGACATAGGTGAAAAGCGGTTGGACTTGCACCAACGAAAGTAAGCCTTCCAGGTACGATAGTAGATCCTGGAAGACGAAGGCTTCCTAGCCTGGATTATAGTGTGACTCATCCGGGCCGAAAGGCCGGACGCTCTTAAAACTGTGGAGTCCACAACCACGCCGTTAAACTGAGCGACTGATAATTCGGGTGGCAGATCGGACCGTGGGACAGCAGATCCGGTCTGTCTGGAAGGCACTAGGGGCGTCCGCGAGAAGATTGACGATGTCGGCAAACCAAGGCCTCCTGGGCCAATCAGAATGCCCGGCACCCCTTCTTTTCCGACAGCTTGGAAAGCAAGGGAAGGGGTGGGAACCGATAGGGGAGCACGAACTGCGACCAAGGAATGGCCAAAGAGTAAACACCACTGCGAGATAATCGCGGGACCTTGGGACGACCCAAGGGACATTCCTGTTCAATCGGGACGCCGTGAGGTCCACCTCTGGAGTCCCCCATCGAAGAGCAATCAGGTAGGAGACCTCCTGAAGTAAGGACCATTCCCCTGCCGCGAGGCCCTCGCAGCCGAGGAAGTCGGCGGCCTAATAGTCCACGCCGGGGACATGCGCTGCGGATCTCACCAGGACCGTAGCCTTTGTCCAGAGGAGGATCCTGGGATCTCGGCAGAGGCCAGAGAACTCAGAGTCCACCCCTGGAGGTTGACATATGCCACTGCTGTGTCATTGTCTGTCTGGATTCGAATTGGCAGGCTGCTGAGAATCCTTATCCAGTGAAAGACAGAAAGATGATCCGGAACTCGAGGACATTGATCGGTAGAGAGGACTCCTGCGCCGACCAACAACCCTGAAAAGAACAGGTGACAAAGCCCCACGCCTCCGCCGAGCAGGCTGGCGTCCGTCGTCACCACCTGCCAGGGAACTGGAAGAAAGGATATGCTGTGAAGGATCTGCTCTGGGATAAGAGAAGTGACCTCGGCCACCAGTCGAGGAACCGTTTGACCCGGGAGAAAGCCGGATCGGACGATGCAGGGAGAAGACAGACGTGTCCCCCTGTGATAGAATAGCCTGCTGAAGAAATCTTGAATGAAACGGGCGAAGGGAAAATTGCTTCCGATGTTGCAACCAACCTCCTTAGGACCTTTATGGCCCATCGGAAAGGAGGGGAGCCGAGAACCCTGGAGCAAGCGAACTTCCCGACAAAGGAGGGAAATCGTGTCTTCGGGAAGAAAGACTCTGGTCAGACAAGTGACGAAGAACCTGCCCAGAGATACGAGGCGCCGAACAAGACGGAACTTCTTCCTATTGACGAGCCACCCGCAACGGCTAGAGCGTCGGGGAAGATTGATAGACTTTCGGGAGCCTGAAACCGAAATTCCTGAGCCTCCATGGAAGCGATTACTGAATGAGGGAATATCATCCTGAAGTGTTTCAAGACGAGACTTCCTGTTAAGCAATTTGAGATCCGGACTGGGACGAACCGTGTAGTCCTCTATCAGTACAAAGAGATTTGAACCGTTCCTGTTCTGGGACGGGAACGATTACCCCGGATTTAAGGAGGGAAACAATGGCTGTAAAGAAACCCGGTACTAGAGCGGGGTCTCTTGGAGGTTGGGATTCAAAGAAAACGATCCCAGGGCCGTGAAATGAATCTATTTTGTATCCAGAGGATACAAGTTCCCTGGCCCATGCGTCCTCTACTGAGGAGACCCAGACGTCCCTGAGGAACAGGAGACGGCTGCCCAGCCTGGGAAATGGGCTGGAGTCTAGTTGTGGGTCATGCCTAGGTGGAACTTCCAGTCCTGGACCTGGAGAATCCACCTTAGAAGTAGAGGGAACGCCAGGAAGGAGTGAGTCGAAGAATACCTTCTTCTCTTAACGTGCCTGAGGCCTCTGCTGTTGCGAAAAAGGAATCTGATGCTGCAAAGCGACGAGAAAAACCGAAAGGACCGAAGTTGCCGCCTAGGAAGAGAACTGGTGCCGCCAGTGGCTTCCTTAGTAATTTGGTCCAGCTTGGAACCGAAAAGACGTGATCCTTGAAAAAGGCAGGCCCGTAAGGGACTTCTTTGATGACTCGAGCCAAACAGAGTGACGGCTGGCAACAACATTACTGTACTGAAGACGCGACGTCCAGGGAACAAATTATTCCCCGGCGTGAGTAATCTGGGTGGAAACTTCCGCCATCCAGTCTGGTGGAGCTCCGGCCTGAATGCCCCAACGGAGTTGTTTAGCCCCTTCGGATACAGACTTCGAAACCCAAGTGGAAGCGAAAGCCGGGCATAGAGATGATGCGGCAGCTTCGAAAGTCGAATTCACGAAAGATTCCATGATCCTATCGATGGAATCTGTCAGAGTCTCCCCACCGGACAGCGTGAAGACTGTGTTGGTAGCAAGTCTAGCAGCGGCGGATCCACAGAGGGAGAGGTCGTTCTCTAACGCCTCTCATTCCGGTTGGCGATGAGGTCCGGAGGAAAGAGATATGAGACTCCAAGACGCTTGTCTCTGTGAGAACGTCTGGTCGAATTCGCTCTTTCTCTGGCCAGAAGCTCCTCGATTCAGGATGAGGAGCGAATCCCTTGGGAGGTAATTTAGACAGTCTAAACGAAACCGCCTGATCTGCGGGTTCCGTCGAGGAATCTTTGATGCCACAGGTCAGATTGGACGCTCCAATGAGGCCTTGAACCATATCCCTCATGTTATGATTTGGTTAGACTCCGGCCCCAAATTATCCTCCGAAAGCGCATCAGAGAAAAACCTCGCCTTACTCGGGGTTCGGAGTATCAGGGGGAAGTCGACCACAGAGAAGGACCGTGGGGCGAGATGGACCGAGGAGAGAACTCAGACCAGCGTTCCTGTCTGGATCTTTCACGGCCTGTATTGGAAGACTCGGACGGAGCTTCTTGCGACCCGCTGGCTACTGCGGAAGTCTGCAGGGGCAACCGATCGAGCACGGACACAAGGGTCTGGGACACCCATGTGAGATCCGCTATTGATAGAGACAGAGGGGAGGCCCAGCCTGGGGTGGGGACTTCGCTCTGAGGCGGAGCAGCAGGGGGGGGGGGTCTTGGGTGGTGAACATAATGTGGGTTGCTGCAGGCCTGTCTGAGGGAAGCTTGCGGTTACAAGACGCACCCTGAAAGTGTTTCACTAAGGCACAGGAAAAAGTAGGAGGTCGGGAGTGACCTTCCTTAAAATTAGACCGAACGGGCCCCTGAGGTAAATGTCAGAAGACTAGGGGACCGGGGATTGAGACAAACTGCGGTGCAAAGGTACTCACGGCAGACACTGCGGGATCCAGATGGAAGATTGCACGGCCTTGAAGATGCTCCTCAGGAACGATAGCCCCTAGGAGAACAGGCAGACACATCTGGGGCACTCTTGTCCGAAACTTGCTGCAGGTCTGAAGAACAGCAGTGGGGAGATGCGACGATGCCAGGAATTTGCACTCTTAGGATGTGCAAAGAAAAACGTTCCTGGCACTGATATAAGCATCTGTGGCTGCCTGGGAGTGGTGGGCGGGGCTTAACCGCCAGGCCAGGAGCACCAAGATGGCGGCGGTGGGCGGAGCTTGCCGATAATAGTCGGGCGGGAGAAAAGCCCGCCCGAGGGAAAGGAAGTGGGAGGAGACGCTGCGCCGGAAGTAGGCCCCGGAAGAAGCCGGGGCCTAAATTTAAGGCCGGCGGCCGCCGGGAAGGGCCGCGGCGGCGGGTGAAGCGGCGCGGTTTCCTGCAAGGCCGCCGTGCCGTGGTAAAAGGGCACAGTGCGGCCGTAGGAGGAAGCGGCGGCGGTGCCTGCAAAGCCGCCGCACCAGAAGAAAGCGGTGCAGCCACAGGGGAAAGCGGCGCGGCTGCCAGCGAGGCGGCCACGCCGTGTCAGAAAAAAATAGTGCGGCCGTAAGGAAATCGGCGCGGCTACCATAAGGCCGCCGCGCCAGGACAGAAACAGTGCAGCCGCAGGGGAAAAAAAAGGCAGAGGCTGCCGCACGGCCGCCGCATCGGGACAGAGCACAGTGCGGGGAAAAAAAGGCAGCGCGGCCGCCTGTAAGGCCAAGAACAGCGCGGCTGCCACGCTAATGGGGCGACGACCCCCGCCCCATGAGAAAATGTCAACCAGGTCAATACAGCCTGGAAAAAATCCCAAGGGACCCCCAAATGACTACCCTGGAACTGAGGAAGGACCCACAGGTACTTTGGAATACTCACCTAAAAAATCCCACGCCGTTCTTACTAACCTCATTCTGTGGGAAAATATCAGACGTCCAGGGAGCTGATGGACGTCCTCGTCTCCTCCAACCGACAGGCTCTGGTGGGCGAGTGGGTGGGGGACGGAGCCAGGACCGGACTTCTAAGCACGCTTGTGTGCTAGGATCTTGGTCCTGGTGGGGGATCTATGAGGATACGGGGTGGCAGTACACGCCGTACTCATAGTCCGTATTGTGGGACTACAGGTGTGACTGTTCACCCTGTATCCCTCCAGAAAATCTGAAAAGAAACGACGCACATTGAGGTAAATAAGGGTCTAATGAAAGACCCGTGTCCACCTCCTACTGACACTAAGCTAAACTGAATATCCTACTTCCTTGTCGGTAGGGTGTACACTGCAGAGGAGGAGCTAACTTTTTTATTTGCATAGTGTCAGCCTCCTAGTGGCAGCAGCATACACCCATGGTTCCTGTGTCCCCCAATGATAGGCGATAGAGAAAGATATTTACCCCATATAGTGCTGCACAAACCTTGATTATGGCCCCATAAGATGCCCCATACTGACACTTGCCCCATATAGTGCTGCACAAACGTTATGGCCCCATAGATGCTCCATACAAACACTTGCCCCATTTGCTGTTGCTGCGATAAAAAAAAAAAAAAAAAAAAAATCACATACTCACCTCTCCGTTGCTCAGGCCCCCGGCACTTTCAATATTCATCTGCTCCTCGTTCCGGCGCTGCTCCATCTTCAGAGTCTTCTGAACTGACGTTCAGGCAGAGGGAGCGCACTATCCACGTCATCGCACCCTCTGACCTGAGCGTCACTGCAGAAGACACTGAAGACGGAGCGGCGCCGGAACGGGGAGCAGGTGAATATTGCGCAGCGCTCCCCTCTCCTCCCAGTTATACTCACCTGCTCCTGGCGCTGTGCAGTCCCTGCTTCCCCGACGCCGCATCTTCATCCTGTACTGAGCAGTCACATGTACCGCTCATTACAGTAATGAATATGAGGCTCCACCTCTATGGGAGGTGGAGCCGCATATTCATTACTGTAAAGAGCGGTACATGTGACCGCTCAGTACAGGAACAAGCTGCCGGCGCCAGGGACCTGCAGGGACCGCGCGAGGAGCAGGGGAGTATAATTAGACAGCCCCCGCTCCCCTGCCGACCTCTGGGTATGACTCGAGTGTAAGCCGAGGGGGACTTTCAGCCCAAAAAACAGGCTGAAAATTTCGGCTTATACTCGAGTATATACCGTAATAAATCGTGATATTCTCACCTTCCAGCGTCCCCAACAATCTTCCCGCTCCTCGCAATGCTTCCGCTCCTAGTGATGCTTTGCGGCAATAACCTGTGATGACCTGCGGTCTCACGAGACCGCTACGTCATCAGGGGTCATTGCTGCGAGGCATTACTGGGAACGAAAGCATCGCAAGGAGCGGGAAGATTGCCGGGGACGCCGGAAGGTGAGAATATCACGATTTATTATTTTTTATTATTTTTAACATTAGATCTTTTTACTATTGATGCTGCATAGGCAGCATCAATAGTAAAAAGTTGGTCACACTTATCAAACACTATGTTTGACAAGTGTGACCAACCTGTCAATCAGTTTTCCAAGCGACGCTACAGATCGTTTGGAAAACGCTAGCATTCTGCAAGCTAGTTACGCTTGTAAAACGCTAGTGTTTAGCGGGAAAACGCATGCCAATTCCGCATGCGTTTTACCCACGGCACAGTTGCGGAATTGCCGTGGAAATTTCCGCAGCAATTCCGGACGTGTGCACATAGCCTAAGTAATATTTTCCCAGAAAAGATCCGACAGCGCTTGTTTGAGCAACGACTCTTCCCCTCGAAAAACTCAGAAACACGGAAGCTGTGGGAGGAGTGCGTATGCGTTCAATGGGGTGTAAGCAGCCGTCAGACAGTTATGGCAGTGGTTGATCAGCCTCGAAAGACAGCTCATGTTGAAAGAAAGCAGCCCCCCCCCCCTCTCCCAACATTCAACATCAATCATTTTTCTGGCGTCTTACATTTTTTGTATGTTTATACTCCGTTTTTTCTTCTTGTTCCTTTCTCCTTTTCTTTTCATTTAAAATTTCATCCAGCGTTTTCACTTTCCAGGTGTCTTTTTCATCCCCCATTTGGTGGGTCAACCTAAGAAAGGAAACTTTATTTTAATATGTTTACAACAAGGGATTTAAAGGGGCAAAATGCGGCACAAAAATATATCACATTGCGTTTGAAGTGTTTAACAAATGCACTCCCCAATCTACTCTGCCATTCTAATCTGTCCCATTGTCCCAATTTCAGCACATCTTTAATGGTAGCTCCATTTCTATGTCGGTCTTAACACAGTAGCTTCCATCCTTGGTTTCTGTGTCGGCAAATGACCACTGATGTGATAACTAGTTAAGCCATTTGGATTACTAGTTAAGCCAGCCCCATTCTTTATCATGTCTGATGCAGGGACTGGCTTAGGTGGTGGAATGAGCCAAACATCTTATACATAGATCCCCTTTCCACTCCATGACATACTATTACAAGATGGAGCAGGCAGGCAGGGCTGTGGGGTCGGTAAGCCAAACCTCCGACTTCTCAATTTCCCTGTCTCTCAACTAAACAGCACTGGTCACTACTGAGCATGTACATAAAGTGCAGCACAGATTCATCTCATCTATGACCCCAGAGCACTGGTCACTACTGATCATGTACATAAAGTGCAGCACAGATTCATCTCATCTATGACCCCAGAGCACTGGTCACTACTGATCATGTACATAATGTGCAGCACAGATTCATCTCCACTATGACCCCACAGCTCTGGTCACTACTGATCATGTGCATAAAGTGCAGCACAGATTCATCTCATCTATGACCCCAGAGCACTGGTCACTACTGATCATGTACATAAAGTGCAGCACAGATTCATCTCATCTATGACCCCAGAGCACTGGTCACTACTGACCATGTACATAAAGTGCAGCACAGATTCATCTCCACTACGACCCACAGCACTAGTCACTACTGATCATGTACATAAAGTGCAGCACAGATTCATCTCATCTACGACTCCACAGCACTGGTCACTACTGACCATGTACATAAAGTGCAGCACAGATTCATCTCCACTATGACCCCACAGCACTGGTCACTACTGATCATGTACATAAAGTGCAGCACAGATTCATCTCCACTATGACTCCAGAGCACTGGTCACTACTGATCATGTACATAATGTGCAGCACAGATTCATCTCCACTATGACCCCACAGCTCTGGTCACTACTGAGCACGTACATAAAGTGCAGCACAGATTCATCTCCACTACGACCCCAGAGCACTGGTCACTACTGATCATGTACATAAAATGCAGCACAGATTCATCTCCACTACGACCCCAGAGCACTGGTCACTACTGAGCATGTACATAAAGTGCAGCACAGATTCATCTCCACTACGACCCCAGAGCACTGGTCACTACTGATCATGTACATAAAATGCAGCACAGATTCATCTCCACTACGACCCCAGAGCACTGGTCACTACTGAGCATGTACATAAAGTGCAGCACAGATTCATCTCATCTATGACTCCAGAGCACTGGTCACTACTGAGCATGTACATAAAGTGCAGCACTGATTCATCTTATCTATGACCCCAGAGCACTGGTCACTACTGATCATGTACATAAAGTGCAGCACAGATTCATCTCCACTATGACCCCACAGCACTGGTCACTACTGATCATGTACATAAAGTGCAACACAGAGTCATCTCCACTACGACCCCACAGCACTAGTCACTACTGATCATGTACATAAAGTGCAGCACAGATTCATCTCATCTATGACTCCAGAGCACTGGTCACTACTGATCATGTACATGAAGTGCAGCACTGATTCATCTCATCTATGACTCCAGAGCACTGGTCACTACTGATCATGTACATGAAGTGCAGCACAGATTCATCTCCACTATGACCCACAGCACTGGTCACTACTGATCATGTACATAAAGTGCAGCACAGATTCATCTCATCTATGACTCCAGAGCACTGGTCACTACTGATCATGTACATAATGTGCAGCACAGATTCATCTCCACTACGACCCCAGAGCACTGGTCACTACTGAGCATGTACATAAAGTGCAGCACAGATTCATCTCATCACCGACTCCACAGCACTGGTCACTACTGAGCATGTACATAAAGTGCAGCACTGATTCATCTCATCTATGACCCCAGAGCACTGGTCACTACTGATCATGTACATAATGTGCAGCACAGATTCATCTCCACTATGACCCCACAGCTCTGGTCACTACTGAGCACGTACATAAAGTGCAACACAGAGTCATCTCCACTACGAACCCACAGCACTAGTCACTACTGATCATGTACATAATGTGCAGCACAGATTCATCTCCACTATGACCCCACAGCACTGGTCACTACTGATCATGTACATAAAGTGCAGCACAGATTCATCTCCACTATGACCCCACAGCACTGGTCACTACTGAGCATGTACATAAAGTGCAGCACAGATTCATCTCCACTATGACCCCACAGCACTGGTCACTACTGATCATGTACATAAAGTGCAACACAGAGTCATCTCCACTACGACCCACAGCACTAGTCACTACTGATCATGTACATAAAGTGCAGCACAGATTCATCTCCACTATGACTCCAGAGCATTGGTCACTACTGATCATGTACATAACGTGCAGCACAGATTCATCTCCACTATGACCCCACAGCTCTGGTCACTACTGAGCACGTACATAAAGTGCAGCACAGATTCATCTCCACTACGACCCCAGAGCACTGGTCACTACTGATCATGTACATAAAGTGCAGCACAGATTCATCTCCACTATGACCCCAGAGCACTGGTCACTACTGAGCATGTACATAAAGTGCAGCACAGATTCATCTCATCTACGACTCCACAGCACTGGTCACTACTGATCATGTACATAAAGTGCAGCACAGATTCATCTCATCTACGACTCCACAGCACTGGTCACTACTGATCATGTACATAAAGTGCAGAACAGATTCATCTCCACTACGACCCCACAGCACTGGTCACTACTGATCATGTAGATAAAGTGCAGCACAGACTTATTTCAACCAAAAGCCCAGATCCTTAGATCAGGAAAAGAACAGACATCAATAGGACATTTCAGAACTTTTCCAAATTCTTATTAAACAATTTCCAGCTCAGTGAACTACTTTTCAGTAGCAGTAAACTACTGAAGCCAATGTATTATATATTTTTGGAGTCCGAGATGGTCCATTTTATACCGACTTCACCAAAATGGACTCCGACTCCACAGCCCTGGGAGCGGGTGTATTGTGCGGAGTCTGCTCCACACAGAGCACATGCCGACAGTATCATAGATGCTGATACATGCAGATGCTGTGATCACAGTGAGGTGTCAGCTCAAGTCCCCATGCATGAGTCCTCGTGGAATGTCATGGAAGTAAGGGGCCTGCACAAAGCGCAAACTGCAATAAAGATCCACCAAAAAATCCCAGGGACAAAAAAAAAAAAAAAAAAAAAGAATACAGTGTAAAGTAAAAATAAAATAAAATTCATTAAAAAAAAAAATTCTTGATTTGCTTTACTAAATCACCTAACTCCCTATTTAAGAAAAATTATATAAAAAAAATATCAGTGTTGCTGCATGAAATTGTTTAACTCCTAGAACAAAATGCAGCTCTATGAATGGAAAAATACAACCGTTATGGATCTGGGGAAAATAGGAGACAAATTAATTCGTGTTACAGAGATCAGAATAGACAAAACTAGAACACGAGAATAAACATAAAACCCGTAAAAGTTTGGTGTCGCCGTAATCGCACCGACCGGGAGGATCGGATTTCCAGGTAAGGCCACGGTCACATTATCAGTATTCGGCCAGTATTTGACCTCAATATTTATAAACCAAAACCAGGAGAGGAACAATCAGAGGAAAAGTATAATAGAAACACGTCACCACTTCTGTATTTATCACCCACTCCTGGTTTTGTCTTATAAATACTGAGGTAAAATACTGACCAAATACTGAACGTGTCCTTACTTTGTATAGTAAAATAAACGGCGTCATACAAACTACAACCGACCCCGAAAAAAAGGAAAAAAAACGAGTCCTGGTCCGGGCAGATCCGGGGAACCATGAAGTTTGGCTGCTGGAAGGAGGGAGGAAAAGACAAAAACAGAAATTGGTCACAGCAGGAAGGGGTTAAGGTTTAGGTGGCCCCTTCACCGGCCCCCTCTGCCTCCATATTTGGGGAGATTTTCTAGGCCCCAATGATAACTTCCCAGGAATAATGATTAAGGAACCAAACTGAGTGATATCTCCATGGCAACCACCGCACTTCCCCCTCCGGTAACGGGTCCTGCAGCAAACGGTGACCTATGAGCGTTATAAACACAGGAGACGTGAAGGGAAAACAATTTACCCCAAAGTTCTGCGCGGCGCAGCGTGAGCACCGAGGTCACTTCCTGGTGTCTGACGTGACGTCTCTGGAACGCAACGTAACCTTACGTACGAACTGCTGCCTTGTCCGCACGTCTCCACTAGGTGCCGCGCGTGAGCAGCAACGCACATCCTGGTTTCCTCCGCGCCTGCGCGCGCCGTGGTAAACTGTGCCTGCTCGGCTTCGCTAGTTAGCGCGCGTGCGCAGTAGCAGCCACGGGAACGCTTCCCGCTTTTTTTTTTTATATTAAACATTTATGAAGTAAAGTGATGATAAATTGTACTTTAGGATATATATATATATATATATATATATATATATATATATATATATATATATATATATATATATATGGACTGTATAGAACTGAAACATTTCTTCAAATAATTAAATCCTTGTCAAATGATTAAACTTATCTTTCCAGCCTTCAACAATTATCACTATTCTTATTATTTATTTCTATAGCATCATTAATTCCATGGTGCTGTACATGAGAAGGGGTTACATACAGGGTTATAGATATCATTTTCAGTACACAAATTTACGATGACAGACCGGTCCAGAGGGGAGTGGCCGCCATTGCAGATTTCTGGAGGCGAGGTTGTCACTACTCATCACACTTTTTTCTGTCCGGACGGCTTCATGTATATGCAGCTGTCACGTTCATGTCGGGAGAGACGCCGGCCAGTCCAAGCACTGCAGTCTGATCTTACTCCTATTCATCCTGCCCTCACATATCCCGCCCATCGGCGCTCCTATCATGTAATCAGGGGACACGGATGGGTTGTCATGAGAGCCGGGGGTCTGCAGAAGACCCCTGTGCCTGTCACTATGAATGTCCTCTGAACGCCATGAGATCGTGATCTCTGCTGAAGTCCGGCTATGTACAGCACAAGCGATCGGTAGCTTCAAGTAAACATAAGATAAAAAAAAGTCTTTAAAAATATTTAAAAAAAAAACACAAAAGTTCAAATCACCCCCTTTTTACCCCATTTAACCCCTTTACCCCCAAGGGTGGTTTGCACGTTATGGACCGGGCCAATTTTTACAATTCTGACCACTGTCCCTTTATGAGGTAATAACTCTGGAACGCTTGCATGGATCCCGGTGATTCTGACATTGTTTTCTCGTGATATATTGTACTTCATGATAGTGGTAAAATTTCCTCGACACTACTTGCGTTTATTTGTGAAAAAAAAAAACGAAATTTGGCGAAAATTTTGAAAATTTCGCAATTTTCCAACTTTGAATTTTCATGCCCTTAAATCACAGAGATATGTCACACAAAATACTTAATCAATACCATTTCCCACATGTCTACTTTACATCAGCACAATTTTGGAACCAACATTTTTTTTATATTAGGGAGTTATAAGGGTTAAAAGTTGACCAGCAATTTCTCGTTTTTACAAAACCATTTTTCTTAGGGACCACATCTCATTTGAAGTCACTTAGAAGGGTCTATATGATAGAAAATACCCAAGTGTGACACCATTCTAAAAACTGCACCCCTCAAGGTGCTCAAAACCACATTTAGGGTATGTGCACATGATGCAGATTTAGTGCAGAATTGGTGCAGAACTGCAGCAGATTTTTCTGCTGCAGAAACGCTGCAGAGCTGCACTGTGATTTACAGTACAATGTAAATCAATGTGAAAAGAAAAAAGCTGTGCACATGGTGCAGAAAAATCTGCGCAGAAACGCTGCAGATTTCAAAGAAGTGCACGTCACTTCTTTTGTGCAGTTCTGCAGCGTTTCTGCAGCAGATTTTTCTTCACCATGTGCACAGCTTTTTTCTTTTCACATTGATTTACATTGTACTGCACAGAAACTGCACAGAAACTGCACAGAAACTGCACAGAAACTGCATAGAAACTGCACAGAAACTGCGCAGAAACTGCATAGAAACTGCACAGAAACTGCATCAAATCTGCAGATGCAGATTTAGTGCAGAAAATTCTGCACCACATTTCCTACGTGTGCACATAGCCTTAAGAAGTTTATTAACTCTTCAGGTGCTTCACAGGAATTTTTGGAATGTTTAAAATAAAATGAACATTTAACTTTTCATTCACAAAAAAATTACTTCAGATCCAATTTGTTTTATTTTACCAAGGGTAACAGGAGAAATTGGACCGCAAAAGTTGTTGTACAATTTGTCCTGAGTACGCTGATACCCCATATGTGGGGGGGGGGAACACTGTTTGGGCGCATGGCAGATCTCGAAAATGAAGGAGCGCCGTTTGACTTTCCAATTCAAGATTGGCTGGAATTGAGATCGGACACCATGTCGCGTTTGGAGAGCCCCTGATGTGCCCAAACAGTGGAAACCCCCCAATTCTATCTCCAACCCTAACACGAGCACACCTCTAACCCTAATCCCAACACTAACCATAACACTAACCACACCCCTAACCCGAACATGCCCCTAACCCTAATCCCAACACACCCTTAACCCCAACACACTCCTAATCTTAATCCCAACCCTAACCACACCCCTAACTCCAACACACCCCTAACCCTAATCCCAACCATAACCCTAACCACACCCCTAACTCCAACACACCCCTAACCCTAATCCCAACCGTAAATTTAATCCAAACCTTAACCCTAAACTTTATCCCCAAACCTAACTTTAGCCCCAACCCTAACCCTAACTTTAGCCCCAACACTAACTGTAGCCCCAATCCTAACTTTAGTCCTAAGCCTAACCCTAATGGAAAAATAGAAATAAAATTTTTTAATTTTATTATTTTTCCCTAACTAAGGCAATGATAAAGGGAGGTTTGATTTACTATTTATAGAAGGGTTTTATGGCGGGTTTTTATATTTGGCAGCTGTCACACACTAAAAGACACTTTTTATTGCAAAAAATAGTTTTTGCGTCACCACATTTTGAGAGCTATAATCTTTCCATATTTTGGTTAACAGAGCCATGTGGGGTCTTGTTTTTTGCGGGACGATTTGACACTTTTATTGGTACCATTTTCGGGCACGTGACTTTTTTTTTATAGTTTTTTATTCTGATTTTTGTGAGGCAGAATGAACAAAAACCAGCAATTCTTGAATTTTTTTTTTTTTTGGGGGGGGGGGGGGGGCGTTTATACCCTTCGGCGTTTGGTAAAATTGATGAAGCACTTTTATTCTTCGGGTCAGTATGATTACAGCGATATCTCATTGATATCATTTTTTATGTTTTGGCGCTTTTATACAAAAAAACTATTTTATATAAAAAATAATTATTTTTGCATCGCTTTATTCTGAGGGCTATAACTTTTTTATTTTTTAACTGATGATGCTGTATGGTGGCTCGTTTTTTGCAGGACAAGATGACGTTTTCAGCGGTACCATGTTTTTTGCCTCTGTTTTATTTTTTTACGGTGTTCACTGAAGGGGTTAACTAGTGGGACAGTTTTATAGGTCGGATCGTTACGGATGCGGCGATACTAAATATGTGTACTTTTATTGTTTTTTTTTTTATTTACATAAAGAAATGTATTTATTGAACAATATTTTTTAATTAATCCGATTAGTAAACGGTGTAACGAGAAAAATAATTGAAATTACCAGAATTACGTTTTTTTGCCACCACAACGTTGCAATAAAATGCAATAAGAGGCGATCAAAACATCTATTCTACCCCCCCAAAAAGGTATCAATAAAAACGTCAGATCAGGGCACAAAAAATAAGCCATCACCCAGACCCAGATCCGAAAAATGAAAATGCTATGGTCACGGAAAATGACGACAAAGCAAAAACTTTTTTTCAGACAAATTTATGACGTTTTTTTCACCAATAAAATAAGAAATAAACATATATGTTTGGAACTCCACATTCATACTGACCTGGGGACTCATATTGCCAGGTCAAGTTTTACCATATAGTGAAAATGATAACTAAAAAAAAATAATAAACAATTGTGGAATTGCAATTTTTTCACACTTTCACAGCACTTGGATTTTTTTTCCCCATTTTCCAGTATACTATATGGTAAAATCAATGGTGTCATTCAAAAGTACAACTCGTCCCGCAAAAAAACAAGCACTCACATGGCGATATTGACAGAAAAATAATAAATGTGTGGCTCGGGACCAAAAAAACAAAAACAAAAAATGCTGTAAATGGCCATGGCGTCAAAAGGTTAATATTGAATTTTTTGCAAATTTAGACTTTTTTTTAAACATGTTAAAAATGGTAACTTTATAAATATAATTTGTTTTATTTCTTTTTTAACCCCTTAACCCCTTAGTGACAGAGCCAATTTGGTACTTAATGACCGAGCCAATTTTTACAATTCTGACCACTGTCACTTTATGAGGTTATAACTCTGGAACGCTTTAACGGATCCCGGTGATTCTGAGATTGTTTTTCCGTGACATATGTTAGTGGTAACATTTCTTCGATATTACTTGCGATTATTTTTATTATATTTTTATTATATGTTTATGCCCTTAAATCAGAGAGATATGTCACGAAAAATAGTTAATAAATAACATTTCCCACATGTCTACTTTACATCAGCACAATTTTTGAAAAAAAAAAAAATTTTTGTTAGGGAGTTATAAGGGTTAAAAGTTGACCAGCAATTTCTCATTTTTACAACACCATTTTTTTTTAGGGACCACATCACATTTGAAGTCATTTTGAGGGGTCTATATGATAGAAAATAACCAAGTGTGACACCATTCTAAAAACTGCACCCCTCAAGGTTCTCAAAACCACATTCAAGAAGTTTATTAACCCTTTACGTGCTTCACAGAAACTGAAACAATGTGGAAGGAAAAAATGAACATTTAACTTTTTTTTGCAAACATTTTAATTCAGAACCATTTTTTTTATTTTCACATGTGTAAAAACAGAAATGTAACCATAAATTTTGTTATGCAATTTCTCCTGAACACGCCGATACCCAATATGTGGGGGTAAACCACTGTTAGGGCGCACCGCAGAACTTGGAAGAGAAGGAGCGCCGTTTGACTTTTTCAATGCAGAGTTGGCTTGAATTGAGATTGGATGCCATGTCACGTTTAGAGAGCCCCTGAAGTGCCTAAACAGTGGAAATCCCCCACAAGTGACACCATTTTGGAAACTAGACCCTTTAAGGAACTTATCTAGATGTGTGGTGAGCACTTTGAACCCCCAAGTGCTTCACAGAAGTTTATAACATAGAGCCGTGAAAATAAAAATTGCATTTTTTCTACAAAAATGATCTTTTTGCCCCCAAATTTTTATTTTCACAAGGGTAACAGGAGAAATTAATCCACAAAAGTTGTTGTGCAATTTCTCCTGAGTACGTTGATACCCCATATGTGGGGGTAAACCACTGTTTGGGCGCACCGCAGAGCTTGGAAGAGAAGGAGTGCCGTTTTACTTTTTCAATGTAGAATTGGCTGGAATTGAGATCGGACGCCATGTCGCGTTGGAGAGCCCCTGATGTGCCTAAACAGTGGAAACCCCCCACAAGTGACCCCATTTTGGAAACTAGACCCCCCCATGGAACTTATCTAGATGTGTGGTAAGAACTTTGAATGCCCAAGAGCTTCACAGAAGTTTATAATGCAGAGTCGTGAAAATAAAAAATATTTTTTTTTCCACAAAAAAGATTTTTTAGCCCCCAAGTTTTTATTTTCACAAGGGTAACACGACCAATCAGCGACGGGCACAGTCCGGCGGTGAAATGGCTGCTCCCTACTCCCCTGCAGTCAGTGCCCCCTCCAGTTAGCGCTCACACAGGGTTAATGGCAGCATTAACGGGCCACGCTATGCCGCGGTGTAACGCACTCCGTTAACGCTGCTATTAACCCTGTGTGACCAACTTTTTTACTATTGATGATGCCTATGCAGCATCAATACTAAAAAGATCTAATGTTAAAAATAATAATAAAAAAAAAACTTTATATACTCACCATCCGTCGGCCCCTGGATCCAGCTGAGGCCTTTCCCGCTCCTCGCGACGCTCCGGTGACCGGTCCATGCATTGCGGTCTCGCGAGATGATGACGTAGCGGTCTCGCGAGACAAAAAAATTACATACTCACCTCTCATCGCTGGGTGCTGAGTGCCGGGGGCCTATGCAGGTGGGGACTCCGGTGTGCTATGGGGGTCAGGTGCTGGAGTCGCCGCTGGCTCAGGCCCCCGGCACATGCGATATTCACCTGTCCCCGTTAGACCGCTGTGCGCCGCTCTGTCTTCCGTGTCTTTGGCTCTGACTGTTCAGACAGAGGGCGTGCACTTACCACGTCATTGCGCCCTCTGACCTGAACATCACAGTCAGACGACACAGAAGACAGAGCGATGGAATGGGGCTCACCCTCCCCGGTCATACTCACCCCATCCTGGCACGGTCCCTGCTTCTCCGTCGGACATCGCGGTATGCGTTCAGTGCTTATGTGCAGCGCCCCAGGGTCCTGGTCGTTGCAGTAATGTCATTCTTCCACCAGGGGGAGTGATGTTACGTCTGATGGCAATAAAGGAGATCACCTTACCAGGTATCACAAACCACACAACACACTTCACACTCCAGGCCGCCAGGGGGAGCCATCTGCGGCTGCAAAATCTTGAAAATCACCACTGTGGCTGAAAAATCTCAAGAATCATCCCCGCGGCTGCCGAATCTCGAAAATCACCGCCGCGGGTGAAAAATCAAGAAAATCAGCCCCGCGGCTGCCGAATCCAGAAAATCACCGCCGCGGCTGCCGAATCTCGAAAATCACTGCCGCGGCTGAAAAATCTCAAAAATCACCACTGTGGCTGAAAAATCTCGAAAATCAGCCCCGCGGCTGCCGAATCTCAAAAATCACTGCCGCGGCTGAAAAATCTCAAAAATCACCACTGTGGCTGGAAAATCTCGAAAATCACCACCGCGGCTGAAAAATCTCAAAAATCAGCAACGCGGCTGCCAAGTCTCGAAAATCACCACTGCGGCTGAAAAATCTCGAAAATCAGCACCGCAGCTGCCGAATCTCGAAAATCACCACCTCGGCTGAAAAATCTCGAAAATCAGCCCCACAGCTGCCGAATCTCAAAAATCACTGCCGCGGCTGAAAAATCTCGAAAATCACCGCAGCGGCTGAAGAATCTCAAAAATCATCCCCGCGGCTGCCAAATCTTGAAAATCACCGCCGCAAGTGAAAAATCAGCCCCGCGGCTGCAGAATTACAAAAATCACCGCCACAGCTGAAAACTCTCGTAAATTACTGCCGTAGCTGAAAAATCTCGAAAATCAGCCCCGCGGCTGCCGAATCTCAAAAATCACTGCCGCGGCTGAAAAATCTCGAAAATCACTGCCGCGGCTAAAAAATCTCAAAAATCACCACCGCAGCTGAAAAATCTCGAAAATCAGCCCCGCGGCTGCCGAATCTCAAAAATCACCGCCGCGGCTGAAAAATCTCAAAAATCACCACCACGGCTGAAAAATCCCGAAAATCACCGCCGCAGCTGCCGAATCTCGAAAATCACCGCAGCGGCTGAAAAATATAGAAAATCACCGCCGCGGCTGCCGAATCTCGAAAATCACTGCCGCAGGTGAAAAATCTCGAAAATCAGCCCTGCGGCTACTGAATTTCAAAAATCACCGCAGCAGCTGAAAAATCTCAAAAATCACCGCCGCGGCTTAAAAATCTCGAAAATCAGCCCCGCGGCTGAAAAATCTCAAAAATCAACCCTGCAGCTGCCGAATCTCCAAAATCACCACCACGGCTGAAAAATATCGAAAATCACCGCCGCGGCTGAAAAATATCGAAAATCAGCCCCGCATCTGCCGTATCTCAAAAATCACCGGCGCCGCTGAAAAATCTCGAAAATCAGCCCCGCATCTGCCGAATCTCAAAAATCACCGCCGCAGCTGAAAAAAGTCGAAAATCGGCTACGCGGCTGCCACATCTTGAAAATCACCGCCGCGGCTGAAAAACCTCAAAAATCACAGCCGCGGCTGCCGAATTTCGAAAATCACCGCCGCTAAATCTCGAAAATCACAGCCATAGCTGAAAAATCTCAAAAATCAGCCCCGCGGCTGCCGAATCTTGAAAATCACCACCGCGGCTGAAAAATCTCGAAAACCAGTCCCGCAGCTGCCAAATCTCGAAAATCACCGCCACAGCTGAAAAATCTAAAAAAATAAGCCCCGCGGCTGCCCAATCTTGAAAATCACCACCACTGCTGAAAAATCTCGAAAATCAGCCCCGTGGCTGCCGAATCTCAAAAATCACCACTGCGGCTGAAAAATCTCAAAAATCATCCCCACTGCTGCCAAATCTCCAAAATCACCACCGCGGCTGAAAATTTCGAAAATCACCGCCGCGGCTGAAAAATCTCAAAAATCAGCCCCGCGGCTGCCGTATTTCAAAAATCCCCGCCGTGGCTGAAAAATCTCAAAAATCATCCCCATGGCTGCCAAATCTTTAAAATCACCGCCGCGGCTGAAAAATATCGAAAATCACTGCCGCGGCTGAAAAATATCGAAAATCAGCCCCGCGGCTGCCGTATCTCAAAAATCACCGCCACCGCTGAAAAATCTCGAAAATCAGCCCCGCGGCTGCCGAATCTCAAAAATCACCACCGTGGCTGAAAAAAGTCGAAAATCGGCTACGTGGCTGCCAAATCTTGAAAATCAGCGCCACGGCTGAAAAATCTCGAAAATCAACCCCGCGGCTGCTGTATCTCAAAAATCACCGCCGCCGCTGAAAAATCTCAAAAATCAGCCCCACGGCTGCTGAATCTCAAAAATCACCGCCGCGGCTGAAAAAAGTCGAAAATCGGCTACACGGCTGCCACATCTTGAAAATCACCGCCGAGGCTGAAAAACCTAAAAAATCACCGCCGTGGCTGCCGAATTTCGAAAATCACCGCCGCTAAATCTCGAAAATCACAGCCGCAGCTGAAAAATCTGAAAAATCAGCCCCGCGGCTGCCGAATCTTGAAAATCACCGCCGCGGCTGCCAAATCTCGAAAACCAGTAACGCGGCTGCCAAATCTCGAAAATCACCGCCACAGCTGAAAAATCTAAAAAAATAAGCCCCGCGGCTGCCCATCTTGAAAATCACCACCACTGCTGAAAAATCTCGAAAATCAGCCCCGTGGCTGCCGAATCTCAAGAATCACCGCCGCGGCTGAAAAATCTCAAAAATCAGCCCCGCGGCTACCGTATTTAAAAAATCACCGCAATGGCTGAAAAATCTCAAAAATCATCCCCATGGCTGAAAAATCTCTAAAATCACCGCCGCGGCTGAAAAATCTCGAAAACCACCGCCATGGCTGAAAAATCTCAAAAATCAGCCCCGCGGCTGCCGAATCTCGAAAATCACCGCCGCGGCTGAAAAATCTCGAAAAACAGTAACGCGGCTGCCAAATCTCGAAAATCACCACTACAGCTGAAAAATCTAAAAAAATAAGCCCCGCGGCTGCCCATCTTGAAAATCACCACCACTGCTGAAAAATCTCGAAAATCAGCCCCGTGGCTGCCGAATCTCAAAAATCACCGCCGCGGCTGAAAAATCTCAAAAATCAGCCCCGCGGCTGCCGTATTTCAAAAATCACCGCCGTGGTTGAAAAATCTCAAAAATCATCCCCATGGTTGCCAAATCTCTAAAATCACTGCCGCGGCTGAAAAATCTCGAAAATCACCGCCATGGCTGAAAAATCTCAAAAATCAGCCCCGCGGCTGCCGAATTTCGAAAATCACTGCCACGGCTGAAAAATATCGAAAATCACCGCCGCGGCTGAAAATTATCGACAATCAGCCCCGCGGCTGCCGAATCTCAAAAATCACCGCCGCGGCTGCCACATCTTGAAAATCACCGCCGCGGCTGAAAAATCTCGAAAACCAGTCCCGCGGCTGCCGAATCTCAAAAAAATCACTGCCGCGGCTTAAAATCTCAAAAATCAGCCCCGCGGCTGCCCAATCTTGAAAATCACCACCACTGCTGAAAAATCTAAAAAATCAGCCCCGCGGCTGCCGAATCTCGAAAATCACCGCCGTGGCTGAAAAATCTCGAAAATCAGCCCCGCGGCTGAAAAACCTCAAAAATCACCGCCGCGGCTGCCAAATCTCGAAAATCACGGCCGCGGCTGCCAAACCTTGAAAATCACCGCCGCGGCTGCCGAATTTAAAAAATCACCGCCATAGCTGAAAAATCTCAAAAATCAGCCCAGTGGCTGCCGAATCTGAAAAATAACTGCCGCGGCTGTAAAATGTCGAAAATCGGCTACGTGGCTGCCAAATCTTGAAAATCAGCGCCACGGCTGAAAAATCTCGAAAATCACCGCCGTGGTTCAAAAATCTCAAAAATCACCCCCGCGGCTGCCGAATCTCGAAAATCAGCACCGCGGCTGAAAAATCTCGAAAATCAACCCCGCGGCTGCCGAATTTCAAAAATCCCTGCCGCGGCTGAAAAAAGTCGAAAATTGGCAACGCGGCTGCCACAGCTTGAAAATCAACGCCGCAGCTGAAAAATCTCAAAAATCAGCCCCGTGGCTGCCGAATCTCAAAAATCACTGCCGCGGCCGAAAAATCTCAAAAATCACCGCCGCGGCTGAAAAATCTCAAAAATCACCGCCGTGGCTGAAAAATCTCAAAAATTAGCCCCGCGGCTGCCGAATCTTGAAAATCACCGCCGCGACTGAAAAATCTCGAAAATCAGCCCCGCTGCTGCCAAGTCTCGAAAATCACCACTGTGGCTGAAAAATCTCGAAAATCAGCGCCGCGGCCCGAAAAATCTCGAAAATCAGCCCCGCGATGCAGCCGAATCACAAAAATCACCGCTGCAGCTGAAAGATCTCAAAAATCAGCCCCGCTGCTGCCGAATCAGGAAAATCACCGCAGCGGCTGCAAAATTTTGAAAATCAGCCCCGCGGCTGCTGAATCTCGAAAATCACCGCTGTGACTAAAAATTTCGAAAATCAGCTGCGAGGCTGCTGAAGTTTGAAAATAACAGCTGAAGCTGAAAAATCTCGAAAATCAGACCTGCGGATGCCGAATCTCGAAAATCACTGCTGAGGCTGAAAAATATCGAAAATCACCGCAGCGGCTGAAAAATCTCAAAAATCTGCCCCACGGCTGAAAAATATTGAAAATCTGCCCCCGCAGCTGCCGAATCTCGAAAATCCCCGCTGCGGCTGAAAAATCTTGAAAATCACTGCCACGGCTGAAAAATCTCAAAAATCAGCCCCACGGCTGCCGAATCTCGAAAATCACCGCCGTGGCTGAAAAATCTCGAAAATCAGCCCCGCGGCTGAAAAATCTCAAAAATCACCGCCGCGGCTGCCAAATCTTGAAAATCACCGCCGCGGCTGCCAAATCTCGAAAATCACCGCCGCGGCTGCCAAATTTCAAAAATCACCGCCATAGCTGAAAAATCTCAAAAATCAGCCCCACGGCTGCCGTATCTCAAAAATAACTGCCGCGGCTGTAAAATGTCGAAAATCGGCTACGCGGCTGCCAAATCTTGAAAATCAGCGCCACGGCTGAAAAATCTCGAAAATCACCGCCGTGGTTCAAAAATCTCAAAAATCAGCCCCGCGGCTGCCGAATCTAGAAAATCAGCCCCGCGGCTGAAAAATTTCGAAAATCAACCCCGCGGCTGCCGAATCTCAAAAATCACTGCCACGGCTGAAAAATATCAAAAATCACTGCCGCGGCTGAAAAATATCAAAAATCAGCCCCACAGCTGCCGTATCTCAAAAATCACCGCCGCCGCTGAAAAATCTCAAAAATCAGCCCCATGGCTGCCGAATTTCAAAAATCCCTGCCGCGGCTGAAAAAAGTCGAAAATTGGCAACGCGGCTGCCACAGCTTGAAAATCAACGCCGCAGCTGAAAAATTTCAAAAATCAGCCCTGTGGCTGCCGAATCTCAAAAATCACCGCCGCGGCTGAAAAATCTCAAAAATCTGCCCCGCGGCTGAAAAATATCGAAAATCTGCCCCCGCAGCTGCGGAATCTCGAAAATCCCCGCTGCGGCTGAAAAATCTTGAAAATCACTGCCACGGCTGAAAAATCTCAAAAATCAGCCCCGCGACTGAAAAATCTCAAAAATCACCGCCGCGGCTGCCAAATCTCGAAAATCACCGCCGCGGCTGCCAAATCTCGAAAATCACCGCCGCGGCTGCCGAATTTCAAAAATCACCGCCATAGCTGAAAAATCTCAAAAATTAGCCCCGCGGCTGCCAAGTCTCCAAAATCACCGCCGCGGCTGAAAAATCTCAAAAATCAGCCCCGTGGCTGCCATATCTCAAAAATCACCGCCGCCGCTGAAAAATCTCGAAAATTGGCAACGCGGCTGCCACAGCTTGAAAATCAACGCTGCAGCTGAAAAATTTCAAAAATCAGCCCCGTGGCTGCCGAATCTCAAAAATCACCGCCGCGGCTGAAAATTCTCAAAAATCACCGCCGTGGCTGAAAAATCTCGAAAATCAGCCCCGCGACGCAGCCGAATCACAAAAATCACCGCTGCAGCTGAAAAATCTCAAAAATCAGCCCCGCTGCTGCCGAATCTAAAAAATCTTGGAAATCTGCCCCCGCGGCTGAAAAAAATCTGGAAAATTTCCCCCCGCGGCTGCTGAATCTTGAAAATCAGCGCTGCGGCTGAAAACTCTCGAAAATCTCTGTCGCGGTTTGAAAATCTCAAAAATCAGCCCCCCTGCTGCCGAATCAGGAAAATCACCGCAGCGGCTGCAAAATTTTGAAAATCAGCCCCGCGGCTGCTGAATCTCGAAAATCACCGCTGTGGCTAAAAATTTCGAAAATCAGCTGCGAGGCTGCTGAAGTTTGAAAATAACAGCTGAAGCTGAAAAATCTCGAAAATCAGACCTGCGGATGCCGAATCTCGAAAATCACTGCTGAGGCTGAAAAATATCGAAAATCATCGCAGCGGCTGAAAAATCTCAAAAATCTGCCCCGCGGCTGAAAAATATCGAAAATCTGCCCCCGCAGCTGCCGAATCTCGAATATCCCCGCTGCGGCTGAAAAATCTTGAAAATCACTGCCACGGCTGAAAAATCTCAAAAATCACCGCCGCGGCTGCAGAATCTCGAAAATCACTGCCGCGGCTGAAAAATCTCGAAAATCTCCGCCGCGCTGAAAAATCTCAAAAATCTCCGCCTTGGCTGACGAATCTCAAAAATCACTGCCGCGGCTGAAGAATCTCGAAAATCTGCCCCCGCGGCTGCCAAGTCTTGAAAATTACCACTGTGGCTGAAAACTCTTGAAAATTACTGCCGCGGCTGAAAAATCTCAAAAATCAGCCTCGCTGCTGCCGAATCTCAAAAATCTGCCCCCGCGGCTGCCGAGTCTTGAAAATCACCGCTGTGGCTGAAAACTCTTGAAAATCACTGCCGCGGCTGCCGAATCTCGAAAATCACCGCCGCGGCTGCCAAATCTCGAAAATCAGCCCTGCGGCTGCCGAATCTCGAAAATCACCGTTGTGGCTGAAAAAGCTCGAAAATCAGCCCCGCTGATGCCGAACACACTGCAGGCAAGGCTATGTGTATATATATGAGCGCAGTCCTAAGGGAGCATGGCTCTGCAAAAAGGTACAGCGGAGCAATATGTGTAAAAACAAGGGGGGCCTGAGGGAAGTGTCCCTGTGCCCCTGAGACAGCCTTGTCCCTTTGCAGTTGCGGTATTCTGCTGAGGATTGCAGTCCTGTCCTCCTGGACTTCCTGGAGCAGTGAGATGGCCGTCGAGATTGGGAAGGCGCTTCTCGCAAAGAGCAAGAAGCGCCAGGCAGGTGGGCGGGCCCGCTGGCGCGACGTGCACTTGTTTAGCCCAATCAAATGGATTAGCAGGAATTAATTTTTTTTTAAAGACTTTCGGAGTTACAAAGATATTGACTATGTTAAGATTTTTTATATTTTGTCAGATAATTGTTTCACTACTTCCATGCTCTTCACCTTCTTTATTACTTCCCCCACACTTTCTTCTTCATCATCCTCAGCAGCATCTTTTTCATCAACCTCTCCTTCACCTTATTCTTCTTCTTCACCTTCTTCCTATCATTCTTTTTTTACATTCTTCATATTCTTTTTATTCAACTATTATTCTTCTTCATATTCTACTTCTTCATCTTCTTCTTCTTCATCATCATATTCTTATTTGTGACAGGCATTCCTGTAGTTGTTATCTATAAAAGTTTGAAGATTACACTTTCCGTTCTGTCACAAAAGCTTTACAACAGAATTTGTCCACGTTCAGTTTGGCCTGCAGCAGCAGGTTTTTTCCAGGGGCACCATGAGGAGGAACGGACTCACCCCCATACGCTGCTTAGTCTTTTTCTGCTTATAATTTAGATAATATCTTTTGCTCTGATTTTTAGTCTTATGCTGAATGTTCTTCTGCTTTTTGTTCTGCAGCTTCTTGTTCTTCTGCTTCTTGGTCTTCAGGGTCGTCGCCTCTAGGGTCGTCTTCTTCAGGGTGGTCTTTAGAGTCGTCGTCTCCGGAGTTGTCGTCTCCGGGGTCGTCGTCTTCTTCGGGGTGGTCTTCAGGGTCATCGTCTTTAGAGTCTTTAACTTAAAAATGTAGCAGAAGGTACAAGAAGGCTGAGGAACTGCAGAGAACCAGCTGACGGTACTGGAACACGGATGGCTACCCGAAGGTACAAGAGCCTATGGAACTACCGAGGACCAGCTGACGGTACTGGAACCCGGATGGGCAGCCAAAGGTACACGAGCCTATGGAACTACCGAGGACCAGCTGACGGTACTGGAACCCGGTTACTAAGCAGGAGGTACCCGTGCCAGAAAGCACTACCAAGGACCACCAGACGTTGGTGGAACACGGATACCCAGAAGGAGGCACCTAGGCCAAAGGCTCTGCCTGGAACCAGCTGACGGTACTGGAACCAGGATGGGGAGCAGAAGGTACAAGAGCCAAAGACACTGCCGAGAACCAGCTGACGGTACTGGAACCCGGATGGGTGGCCAAAGGTACAAGAGCCAATGGAACTACTGAGGACCAGCTGATGGTACTGGAACCCGGTTACTAAGCAGGAGGTACCCGTGCCAGAAAGCACTACCAAGGACCACCAGACGTTGGTGGAACTCGGATACCCAGAAGGAGGCACCTAAGCCAAAGGCTCTGCCTGGAACCAGCTGACGGTACTGGAACCAGGATGGGGAGCAGAAGGTACAAGAGCCAAAGACACTGCCGAGAACCAGCTGACGGTACTGGAACCCGGATGGGTAGCCAAAGGTACAAGAGCCTATGGAACTACCGAGGACCAGCTGACGGTACTGGAACCTGGTTACTAAGCAGGAGGTACCTGTGCCAGAAAGCACTACCAAGGACCACCAGACGTTGGTGGAACTCAGATACCCAGAAGGCGGCACCTAGGCCAAAGGCTCTGCCTGGAACCAGCTGACGGTACTGGAACCAGGATGGGGAGCAGAAGGTACAAGAGCCAAAGACACTGCCGAGAACCAGCTGACGGTACTGGAACCCGGATGGGTAGCCAAAGGTACAAGAGCCAATGGAACTACCGAGGACCAGCTGATGGTACTGGAACCCGGTTACTAAGCAGGAGGTACCCGTGCCAGAAAGCACTACCAAGGACCACCAGACGTTGGTGGAACTCGGATACCCAGAAGGAAGCACCTAAGCCAAAGGCTCTGCCTGGAACCAGCTGACGGTACTGGAACCAGGATGGGGAGCAGAAGGTACAAGAGCCAAAGACACTGCCGAGAACCAGCTGACGGTACTGGAACCCGGATGGGTAGCCAAAGGTACAAGAGCCTATGGAACTACCGAGGACCAGCTGATGGTACTGGAACCCGGTTACAAAGCAGGAGGTACCCGTGCCAGAAAGCACTACCAAGGACCACCAGACGTTGGTGGAACTCGGATACCCAGAAGGAGGCACCTAAGCCAAAGGCTCTGCCTGGAACCAGCTGACGGTACTGGAACCAGGATGGGGAGCAGAAGGTACAAGAGCCAAAGACACTGCCGAGAACCAGCTGACGGTACTGGAACCCGGATGGCTACCCGAAGGTACAAGAGCCAATGGAACTACCGAGGATCAGCTGAAGGTACTGGAACCCGGTTACTAAGCAGGAGGTACCCGTGCCAGAAAGCACTACCAAGGACCACCAGACGTTGGTGGAACTCGGATACCCAGAAGGAGGCACCTAAGCACATGCCACGGAGATTAGGGATCAGCTCACGCCGCAGTCTGAAGAAGGCGGAGGAAGATGAGTGAGAGGAGAAGATATGCACTGCGCATGCCCATGAATCCCAGCCCCGCAGTGTGAATAAAACAGAAGACACTGCGGGGCGGGATCTCGGGCAGCGCGGCCGCACACTTGCAGTCAGCCTGACATCAAATGATGTCAGAAGACGGGCAGCGCTAACTGCGCATGGCCAAGAGATAAAATAACAGCGCAGGCTCCGGGACAGATTCAAATGCTCAGAAGGCGGCGCACGGTGCCAAGGGGGTAAGAATGACAGCTGTGCCCCGTCTGATTAGGAAGGAAAGTCCTGCCTCCGGGACTTTTACGGTATGAGGGGACACATTTTATAAGTGTTTAGTTCAGCGTGTGCAAGGAGCATAACTAAAAGAGCCACCTTTTCCTTGTGCAGCATTAGTGCTGCACAAGGTGGCTCTTTTAGTTACAAACACCTGGGGAGGACAGGTTCTCTTTAATTTCTGTAGTAGTGTGAGTGTGGAGGAAGCAGGAGAAATTGCCGGATACACAGCAGGGGATCAGCTGACATTACTGAACCCCAATAACATGGCAGCAAGTGTTGACTGTGCAGACAGCACTTCCACGCAGCAACTGGCGGTGTTGCAGCCCAGGGTCAATGCTAGAAACTGAGTGGAGAAATTGCCACACACACAGCAGGGGAGCAGCTGGCGTTACTGAACCCCAATAACAGAGGAGCAACTGTTAACTGCACAGACAGCACACCCGGGCAGCAACTGGCAGTGTTAGAGCCCAGGATCAATGCTAGAAACTGAGTGGAGAAATTGCCGCACACACAGCAGGGGAGCAGCTGGCGTTACTGAACCCCAATAACAGAGGAGCAACTGTTGACTGTGCAGACAGCACTTCCGGGCAGCAACTGGCGATGTTGGAGCCCGGGGTCAATGCTAGAAGCATAGTGTAGGCCAAGACCTAATTGGAGCAAGTTTAATATCTGATGTAATGTGAATGTGGAGGGAGCAGGAGACATTGCCGCACACACAGCAGGAGAGCAGCTGGCGTTACTGAACCCCAATAACAGAGGAGCAACTGTTGACTGTGCAGACAGAACTTCCGGGCAGCAACTGGCGGTATTGGAGGGTCAATGCTAGAAGCATAGTGTAGGCCGAGGCCTAATTGGAGCAAGTTTAATATAATTTGTAGTGTGAGTGTGGATGGAGCAGGAGAAATTGCCAGATACACAGCTGGGGATCAGCTGACATTACTGAACCCCAATAACACGGCAGCAAGTGTTGACTGTGCAGAGGGCACTTCCGAGCAGCAACTGGCGGAGTTGGAGCCCAGGGATTACAGGAGAAACAGAGTGTAGGCTGAGGCCTAATTGGAGCAAGTTTAATATCTGATGTAATGTAAATGTGGAGGGAGCAGGAGACATTGCCGAGCACACAGCAGAGGAGCAGCTGACGTTGCTGAACCCCACGAACACAGGAGCTAGTGTTTTTCTCTGTGCAGACAGCACTTCCGAGCAGCAACTGACGGTGTTGGAGCCCAGGGTCAATCAGGGTGTAGGCCGAGGCCTAATTGGAGCAAGTTTAATATCTGATGTAATGTGAATGCGGAGGGAGCAGGAGAAATTGCCACACACACAGCTGGGGATCAGCTGACGTTACTGAAACCCAATAACACTGGGTCATGTGTTGACTGTGCAGACGGCACTTCTGAGCAGCAACTAGCGGTTTTGAAGCCCAGGGATTACAGTTCAGGTGGTAGAAACATGAACACAACAGGAGACCTGGATACTGTTACCAACCAATTATTTAATCTGGAAGAGGAGTGGCAAATTCCTGCGAGATCCAGGTCTTGTTCATTTTCAGAAAAGTAAGCCGGTCAACGTTATCGGAGTATAATCGCATGCGACAGTCTGTTAGAACACCACCTGCAGCACTAAAGACGCGTTCCGATAATACACTAGCAGCAGGGCAAGCCAGCACCTCCAATGCATACTGGCTATGCTCTGGCCATGTATCCAGCTTAGAGACCCAAAACTTGAAGGGGGAAGAACCGTCTGGGAGTACACTGAGAGGGCAGAACATGTAGTCTGTCACCATCTGAAGGAAACGTTGCCTCCTGCTGACTGGAGCAGTCTGTGATGGTGTAGACATTTGTGGTGGGCACACAAAAGTTTGCCCCATTTGGGCCAAACTGGTCTTGCCTTGTGCTGAGACACTGCTTCTGCTCCCTCTTTGTGCAGAGCTTCCTCCAATGCCTTGACGCACTGAGCTGCTTTGTAAAGCACTAGCAGCACTGCTCTCGGTTGGACTGGAGAAGATGATGGAATGCACCAGTGTGTCTTGGTACTCCCGCATTTTACACTCCCGGTTCAACGGTGTTATGAGGCTTTGTAAATTGTCCCGGTAGCGAGGATCTAGGAGGCCGTACACCCAATAATCAGCCATGTTGAGAATGTGGGCGATGCGGCGGTCGTTTCTCAGGCACTGCAGCATGAAATCAACCATGTGCTGCAGACTGCCAACTGGCCAAGAAACGCTGTCCCCTGCTAGAGGCGTGATCTCTGCCTCGCTCTACATACTGACTACTAGAGCATTGTGTAACTCCCTCCTCTGGACAGATGTCTTCCTCCTCCATTGACTCCTCCTCATCCTCCTCACAGTGTGTCCCCAGCCTAGGCCTTTGTGAGGAACCACGTGGCGCAGACTGTCCAGAAGCAGATGGCATTGGTGACTCTTCATCCTCCACCTCTTCCACAACCTCTTCCCTTAGCGCTTGCACTAGTGCATCATCTGCATTCGCCATCCACGTGGAATCATCGAAGGCACACAAAACCTGGCAGATGTCCTTCATAGTGACCCACTCAGTGGTTGTGAAGTCTGAACGGTGCGCAGTGCGACTTTTTTGCGCCTGATGCAGCTGGTACTCCATTACTGCTGGCTGCTGCTCACACAACCGCTCCAACATATGTATATTTGAATTCCACATGGTTAGTAGGTCACATATGATTCGATGTTCCGAAAGGCCGAATCGGCGCTGCAGAGCTGCAATACGCAATCTTGCCATACTGGAACGCCGCAAGTGAGCACACTCTAGGCGGACCTTGTGCAGCAGTGCATCAAGATCCAGATAGTCCCTCAAAAAACTCCAAGTTGAGTTCATGTTCCAGACATGGGATGTGAGTGAGGTTGCCTAGGCCCAGAACTGCCACCAGATTTCGGCTATTGTCGCACACTACCATGCCTGGCTGGAGATTCGCTGGCACAAACCACACGTCGCTTTCCTGCTTGATGGCATTCCAGAGCTCCTGTGCGGTGTGGCTTCGATTCCCCAAAGAAATTAATTGCAATACAGCCTGTTGACGTTTGGCCACGGCTGTGCTCATATCGGTCGGAACAGGTAAGCGTTCACAGGTCCATGTGGAGGTGGACTGCGACGGCTCCTGCAGCAATGATTCAGAGGAACTGGAGAATGAGGAGGAGTCAATGTGTACAGACTGGATCCCTGCAATCCTTGGAGTTGGCAGAACACGTACAGCGCCACTCGCAAGATCTGTACCCGGCTCCATAACATTAACTCAATGGGCAGTGAAGGAAAGGTATCGTCCCTGTCCATGGTGACTGGTCCACGCATGGGTGGTGATGTGGACCTTGCTACTGATGGTGTTTAGTAGCGCATGTTTAATGTTTCCCTCCACATGCTTTTGCAGGGCAGGGACGGCTTGCCTGCTGAAATAAAAGCGGCTGGGCACATTGTATTGTGGGACTGCCAATACCATCAAGTTACGGAAGGTGTCAGTCTCTACCACCCTGAATGACAGCATTTCAAGGGACAGTAGTTTTGCAATGCCAGCATTCAGAGCCTGTGCTCGGGGGTGGTTTGCCGAGAATGGCCGCCTTTTCTCCCATGCCTATGCTACTGATGGCTGTAGAATGGGCTGGGAGTGTGAGGATGACAGGGAACGTGGTGCTGTGGGTGGAATTACACTGGGTCTCTGTACAACAGTGCCAGAGGTTCTTCCATGGCGATCCTGTGAGGAAGCCGAACCAGCTGTGTGTGAGCTGGAGGAAGAGGCTACAACACGAGCTGAAGAAGTGGTAGGTGCTGCTGTAGGTTGGCCTAGGTCTTCAGTGTGTTTTTGTAACTCCACCACGTGCTTGGTCCGCACATGTTTCCACATATGTGTGGTATCGAGGTTGCTGGCACTTTTCCCTCTTTTGACTTTCTGATGACACAGCTTGCATTTGACAAAGCAAATGTCATCTGCAACGGTGTCAAAAAAGGACAAGGCACTGCAAGTCTTGAGAGCGCCCGTTTTGGATTTGGAAGAGGCATGCTCCTAATGGGTGCCGAAGTGGAGGCTACAGGCAATGCAGTCTTCCCCCTCCCTCTCCCTCCTTTTTGGGCCGTTCGGGGAATCTTCCTCAGAGCTGCTCCCACCACCTTCCTGTACCTCACGCCATGATGGGTCAAGGACTTCATCATCTACACTACCCTCTTCCAACAACTGCTTCTCCTGGGTAGTCTCGGCAGCACAGTACGCACCAGAAAGTGGCACCTGAGTCTCATCACCAGATGCGTACTGAGGTGTGCTGACCGTAGGCACTGGCCCACCAGCCTCTTCAGATTCAGAGAGACAAAGCTGTTGCGCATCACTGCATACTACCTCTTCAGATTCTACAATAATGCTTGGCTGGCCCCATCTTTCCAAGCCAAGAGATTCAGAGAACAGAAGTAGAGATGGCTCTTGTACAGGGCTCTCTGACTGCCTGGGCAATTTGGCAGGTGAAGAGAGAGATGGGTGCTCTTCAGTGCTCTGTGCCTGAGAGGATGTGGCACTAATTGAAGTCGATGCGTTAGCTGCCATCCATCTGACAACGGCTTCAATTTGTTCGTCCCGCAGCAGTGGGGTACGGCGAGCTTCTACAAAGCTGCGCATGAAGGACTGTTCCCTACTATAACTGGGTGATGATGAGTCACCGATGCCGATGAGTCACCGGTGCCCGCAGCAGGCACAGAATCCCCAAGTCCTCTCCCTGCTCCTCCTCCACGCCCATGCCCACGTGCCTTACTCCCTGCCTTCTTCATCTTGGTAGACTGATAAAGATAGGCAGAAAAGTACTAAGGGCTTAGTGTGCTTAGGCTTAGTGTGCTTATTCCTGAACAGCTGCTAACAGGTACAAGAAACACTAATTTTATAAAGTGCGGACTAGACTTTAATATGCGCTAATGTGGCCTACACAACTGTAAAGTGAAGTGTTTGGTGAACTTTATTAACTTTTTGTTTTTTTCGCAGAACAGACTACAGCGTGAGCTGAAGTCACACAGAGACCTTGCAGACAGCCGTGAACGGTGCTGCAAAGCCCAAAAAAGCTCCTCTATGTACTCCTATATAGTGTTTTTCCACAATCTAGCAGGATACAGATGGAAACCCACTAATAGGATAAATCAGGACAAAATGTGCAGCAGGCAGCACTAATTGAAAAAAGGACAATGCAACAGTATAGGCAGTGACACACACTGAGCTGTCTACAACCGGCTGTGGCTGCAGAACAGACTACAGAGTGAGCTGCACTCACACAGAGACCTTGCAGACAGCCGTGAACAGCGCTGCAAGGCAAAAACAAGGTTCTCACACAGCAGTTGCTAAATTAGCCTGGGTAAAGAACAAAGAAGCAAATCACTCTCTCAAACTGGCCCTCAGTCAGAAGAACACAGCGTCCTGTCCCTAACTGAATTCACAGCAGAGTCAACCCAAAATGGCGGCGGTGACTTTTATAGTGCATCCTGACATCATTTCAGCAGCCAATCACAGCCATGCCAGTAGTTACATGCCTAACATGCAGAACAGGATGTGCCCACACTTCTAGTGATTTCGCATTGGCTGAATTAAATCAAACTGACTGATTGCATTATGGGAACTTCCGATTCCGGTATCCGATATTGCAAAAGTATCGGAACTCACTATCGGAATTCTGATACCGCGAATATCGGCTGATACCCGATACTTGCAGTATCGGAATGCTCAACACTATTGGGGACACAGGACCAAGGGTGTTATGCTGCTGCCACTAGGAGGACACTAAGTGAATATAGAAAAATTAACTCCTCCTCTGCAGTAAACACCCTCCTGCTGGCTCTAAGTGAACCAGTTCAGTAACAAAGCTCTAGGAGCTTAAAACCATTAACAAAAATAAACTATGTCAAAACCAAGAAAGAAACACAAGCCATCAGGCTAACAGGGTCTCCTATGCCTCATTGGAAGACACAGGACATCCTAAAGAAGTCCCTGGGTGGGGAACAATCAACTATTACCCCATGTACAAATGAGTCACAAATGCGTACTGCTGCCTGCAGAATCCGTCTGCTAAGGTCCGCATCTACAGAGGCCTGAGAATGAATACTGTAATGTATTGTGAAAGTATGCAAGCTGGACCAAGTCGCAGCTCTGCAGACCTGTTCTGCTGAAGCCTGGTGCCGATTGGCCCAAAAGGCGCTCACTGACCGAGTGGAGTGTGCCTTAGTCCCTGCTGGGACAGGTTCGCCCCTGACACGGTAGGACTCCTGAATAGCCGAGCGAATCCACTTGGCTATTGTGGCCTTTGAAGCGGCTAGACCCTTCCTATGCCACTCCGGAAGCACGAACAGGGCATCTGACTTGAGAAAAACGCAATCCACGAGACATATCTCTTCAAGGCTCTCACAAGATCCAGGGTGTGAAGAGCCTTCTCGATGCGATGTACTGGTGCCGGACAGAGTGAGGGCAAAACAATATCCTCGTTGAGATGGAAAGAAGAGACAACTTTCAGCAGAAAAGATGGGGATGTCCTCAGAACGCCTGAAAATTCAGGGACCGGGTCTCGACAGGACAGGGCCGCCAACTCAGAGACTCGCCTGATTGACGTGACCGCAACAAGGAAGGCTACTTTCCAGGAAAGGAAAGTTAGAGAGAGATCCTGCAGCGGTTCGAAAGGGGCCTCTTGTAAGACCCTGAGGACCAAACTAAGATCCCATGGTTCCAATGGCATCTTATAGGGAGGCACCACATGAGACTCCCTGAATGAAGGTCTTCACTTTATCTGCCCTTTGAGTGAGCTAAGCGCGAGACCAGAGTCCAATCCGGTCTGTAGAAATTACAAAATGGAAGGAATGGAAAAAACGAAAGAACGACCACTGTCATTGCAGTAGGAGAAGAAGGTCTTCCAGGTGCGGTGATAAATGTGCATAGACGCGGGCTTCCTAACACTAAGCATGGTGGAGATCACTTGATGAGAGAATCCTGCTTGAGGTAGAACCCAGGAGTTCTGATGGTAAATAGGGCCCTGGGACAGCAGATCTGTGCGATCCGGCAGTCGCTATGGAACGTCGGTGACGAGTTAAACTGGTTCCGCATTCCACGCCCTACGTGGCCAATCTGGCGCAATCACGATTACTGGTACTGCTCCGCTCTGATCTTCTTGATGACCCTCGGAAGGGGAGGGGGTAATATATACGGACGCTGAAATTGATGCCAAGACAGGACCAATGCGTCCGCTTCGATGGACACTGGGTCGTGGGACCGTGCTATGAACTCGGGAACGTTTGTGTTTAGCCTCAAGGCCATAAGATCCACATCCGGAGTCCCCCAGCGACAGCAGATCTGCTGAAAAACCTCCGGATGCGGAGAGCACTCTCCCGAGGCGAGACCCTGGGGACTAAGAAAGTCTGCTGCCCAATTCTCTATGCCCGGGATGTGGACTGCCGAGATCACTGAGTGGTTTCTCTTGGCCCATCGGAGAATGTGACCTACTTCGATCATGGCTGCCATGCTGCGGGTGCCCCCGACGGTAGATGTACGCCACAGCTGTGGCGTTGTCGGACTGAATCCTGATGGGTCGATGTGCCAGGAGGAGATGAAACCGCAGAAGGGCTATCTTGATTGCCCGTATCTCCAAAATGTTGATCGGCAGACACGACTCTCAAGAAGACCAGCGCCCCTGTGCTGTGTGATGGCAGAACACTGCCCCCAGCCAAGAAGGCTGGCGTCTGTGGTCACCACTAGTCAATGTACTGGAAGGAAGGACTTCCCCTGATTCAGCAAATACTTCTACGTCCACCACCTGAGGGTCTGTTTGACCCGCTGAGAGAGGTGGAATCGACAGTCGAGAGAGAGAGGATTCCTGTCCCAAGCCGCCAGAAGCACATGTTGCAAGGGGCGGAGGTGTAGCTGTGCAAATGGAACCGCCTCTATAGCTGCTACCCTCTTGCTTAGGACTCTGAAAAGCAGAGAGTGTGGAAAAGAGTGGAAGAGCATCTGAGTTCCCCGCTGTAAAGCTAAGACATTTTCCAGAGGAAAGATCACCAACCCCCGGGATGTGTCCAGGATCATTCCCAGGAAAGGAATTCGCTGAGACGACGACTGGTGAGGACTTTTTGAAGCTTATCTTCCTGCCCAGGCGAGAAAGTGTATCTATTGTGATACTCACGCACTCCTTGCAAGCATGGAAAGATGGTCCCTTGATCAGGATATTGTCAAGATACGGTAGCACTACCACCCCCCGAGCGTGACGGATGACCATGGCAGCCGCCATGACCTTGGTGAAGACTCTGGGGGCGGTGGCCAGGCCAAAGGGCAAGGCAATGAATTGAAAATGCTCCTCTTGAACCGCGAATCGTAGAAATCTTTGGTGAGGGGGAAAAAAATCGGGATGTGAAGGTAAGCGTCCTGGATGTCTAAGGACGCTAGGAACTCTCCCTTTTCCATTGAAGCGATGACTGAACGGAGCGACTCCATTCTGAACCGTCGCACTCTGACGAACTTGTTCAACAGTTTTAGGTCAAGTATGGGCTGCACTGTCCTGTCCTTTTGAGGGACTACAAAGAGGTTCGAGTAAAAACCCTTGAACCTTTTGTTTTGCGGAACCGGGTGTTAGGGCTAGCGGAACGCACCGAGTAAATAGATGAAGTTATTGGTGCATTCGCAGCCCGGGATCCCCCGTGCAGGAGGAACCTGCTGCTAGCAAATGGCATTATATGGCGGTATAAGCGAACTCTGTTACCTCACAGTCGCTGATATAGACACTGTGTCCTGTTAAGCTCACTGGAGTACACAGATAACTGCTGAGCAGATAGCAGTCTGTGATCATGCAGTCAGGAAAGCACACAACCACCTCCTCACCAGAGGTGCCGTTATTCTAGGGGCTTATTTCAGCCGGGGCCCGGAACACATGCATACATGACCACACTGGCGCAAAGCACATAAGATTAATACTAGCGCAAGGCCGTGCGGTCATTCGAACCTTTTATAGCTGCAGCAACTTCAGGACCTTCCCAGAAGGACCAATGGGAGGCTGCCACAGAACTTGAGCAGGTTCAGGACCTTCCTAGAGGACCAATGGGAGTTGCTGCAGTACCTGAGCATGTGACCCTTGATCTCCAATGAGAAATCTTACCCTGGGCATGCTCAGAAGGGGAAAAGCAGGACTTCGCCCCAAAGATGTCTGCTCACCGCTGACCAGTACTGGCTACAATGGCAGAACCTGGAAAGGCAGCGGTAACCCTTTGCACAGTATCAGGCTGAGCAAGACGCTGGGATCGACGTCTCTGCTGAGCAGGTTCCACTGCGGTAGGAGAAGAATGGGAGACAGCAGCAGAGATGGCTCGAGATTCCCCCTGTGCAGAGACGGGAACTCGACCCCTAAAAATGACCCTGTCTGTTCTGAGGGCATTTATGGCTCGGAAGAACACTGCTGCCTTTGTCTTGGGAGACCGGAAGAGACGAGAACTCTAGTTTGTATCCGGAGGACACCAGATCTCTGACCCATTCATCGTGAACGACCGAGAGCCAGGCTTGAAGGAACAAAAGCAGATGACTGCCTACTTTGTTGGTGTCATCCGGATACCGCACTGAGTTATTGTGCAGAAGATCTGCGTGATCTGGGTCCCTTGGGTCAAGACTGTTGAGCCTGCTCTTCCAGGAATAGGAGGGTCTATATGAGACCTGGGAACTTCTATCCCTGCGTTGGTCCCGAAGAGACGGATGTAGAGGACCAGCTGGGGTTATTATGAAAAAACTGTGTCCGAACTTGTTGTTGGTTCTGAAAAGGTCGAACGGGCCTTGCTGGGGCAGAAACTTACTCTTCCCTCCAGTAGCGTCGGAGACCAGTTAATAAAGTTTTTCTCCAAATAAACGACCGCTCTGATGGGGCAGAGAGGTTAAGGACTTTTTGGAAGCAGAATCCGCACGCTAGTCTCTGAGCCATAGGGCCCTCCTAATGGTGATGGCGTTTTCTGCTGCTTGGGAAGTGCAGTTAGCTGTATCCAAAGAAGCAGACACCACAAAATCCCCAGCCCGAGATATCTGATTAGCGAGGCATGCTGCCTCAGGAGGGAGGTCAGTTCCCTGAATGGCTGCAGACAAGACCTCAGCCCAATGGACCATAGCTTTAGCCACCCAGGTCACGGCAAAGGATGGAAAGAGTGCAGCTCCAGAGGTCTCAAAGACTGACCGAGCAAGATTGTCAATTTGGCGGTCAGTAGAATTTTTGACTGTCGCGCCATCGGACAAGGACAAAAGAGTTTTAGATGCAAGACGCGATACGGGAGGATCCACTGTGGGGCCTGTAACCAATCCTTTCTTAAATCAGGAGCAAAGGGATATTTAGACTCCATGGGATTCTGCCCTGTGAAGCGTTTATCTGGTCGGTCCCTATCTCTCAACGATGTGCTTAAACTCGGGGTGGTTGGCAAACACCCTATGAGGGCGTTTAGTCTTCTTAAAGAACACGGCATGATCTGGGGTAGATACAGGTTCCTCATCCACTCTCAGAGCCTTGTTGACTGACTCAATAAGGGAATCAACGGTCTCCTGATAATTCTGCGAGTCCTGATCTAAGGACACATCAGATTCGTATTCTGAATCATGTTAGCTACCAACCCCTGGAGAGGGGGAGCGAGAAGCCGAACTCATGGAGGCCGCAGCACGAGAAGGTTCGGTGGACGTGTCATGTGTTCGTTTTCTAGAAGTGTGAGCACTTTTTGAGCACTGCTGGATGATGAATTTTTTTCCCTCGGAATGGTTTTTCGCAACCGACAAAGTGACACCCTGACTTGAGGAGGGGTCCCAGGGAGAGTATATTGCCTTGGCAAGAGAAGCCATAGACCGGGACAGGGAAGTAGCCCACTGAGGGGGACTAGGCCCGCTGGCAGTGGCGGGTGGCTCCTGGGCAGATACCTGGTCACTGGCCGTGCAAAACGCAGGATTGTGGCCTTGGGGCAAAGAGACCTTGCAAGTACTTGCAAGTAGTAACGCAGGATTGTGGCCTTGGGGCAAAGAGACCTTGCAAGTGGTACATGAGGCAAAAAACACAGTATGTGTTTTGTTAGCCTTTTTGAGGGGGAGAGAATGTGCAGAGGAAGGGTTAAGCTAAGATTCTGAAGTTTACCCAGGTCCTGTGTCTTGAATCCCCAGGAGAGGTGCTGCTCTCTGTCGCCCACACAGCGCTTTTGTCAGCGCTGTTCTTGCTGTTCCTGCCGGTGTACAGGCACCCAGAAAAACGCTGCTGCGCTGCCAGAGGTGTAGAAAGATGGCGGCCAATATAAGGAAGGCGCTTATCGTTTAGAACGAGAAACACCAGAACACAGGGTAGCACCACCCCCGGTAGGCGGGGCCATAAAAATGCGGCCTGTCCCGGCTAAAAGCCGGGGATTACATTTCTGGACTGGGGGAAGTGCAGGCCCCAGTTGGCAACACAGCGCCCGCCGAGCCTGCGGCCTACGCTGAGTCTGCGGCCTATCCCGGCTAGAAGCCGGGAACTAAATTTTTGGGGCCGCGTGAGTGCAGGCCGTGGTCGTACACCGCAGCACCCGCCGAGCCTGCCAGGAGCTGGGGAGGGACCATAAAACCCGGCAACGCCGGGGGCAAAAAGGAGGGGAGCAGAAGCGGTGTACAAAAAAAATTTAAAAAATACGCCGCCGGACACTGGGACACCTCCCCCTCCCCGGGACCAGGACCCCCTTCTCTGCGCCCAGATGGAGCCTCTTCTACAAGCTGCAGTCTTACTCACGGATTGCCAGATGTTGCCAGACGGAGCTGCAGGTCTGCTGGTCCTAGGGTTCAATCTCAATCCACCATCCCCATAGACGAGAGGGGTGGAGAGAGTCTTTATGCCTCCTTCCATCATCCGCATAGAATCAGTGGCGATGCAATGGGGGCTGCACGGACGCCATAGTGGGGCCTCTGTATATCCACGGAGCAGGGCAGAATAAATGTCCGGCTATAGGCCTGGCTCCAGGAGAGGATACATAGAGGCGACACTATGTGCTCGTCTGTTGCTGGTGTGGGAGATCGGGACACGAAGGAACCGTCGCCCCTAAGAATCAGCTCAGGCATGGCATCCCACATCGCAGGAGAGGGTACGGGGAGGCAACACTCCGCGTTCTCGCCTGTTGAGGATTCGGGGGAGATCGGAACCTTGAAAGGATCCGTTACCCCATTCACTCCGTTAATTAAAAATTTGCAGAAAAGTAAAAAATAAAAAAAATGTTGGGGTCTGAACCAGACCCCAAGTGCCTCCTACAGACACTAAGCAAGAACTGGTTCACTTAGAGCCAGCAGGAGGGTGTATACTGCGGAGGAGGAGTTAATCTATCTATATATTCGTCTAAAGGGTACTTCCGTCTGTTTGTCTGTCTGTAACGGAAATCCCGCGTTGCTGATTGTAAATCAGCGACAAGCACTGTCCGGCCACGAATTGGCCCCTCCCTACTCCCCTCCAGTCAGCGCCAGTGTGTCGCCCCATCCCGGACCAACTTTTTACTATTGATGCTGCCTACGATATCATTTCTGTGGAAACTTCCTGAAGAAGAAGCCATGAGCTTCGAAACGCGTTGAATAAACCACCCGAACATCTTATAACTGTATCTGGATCCATCATTTGTTGCAGCAGCGCGGATTTTATCCACATTCATCTTTTATAACAATATTGAGCGCTGTAATACCTTTACTAATTCAAGCGGCTCCCGACAGTTTGAAATCAGGAAGAGAATTTCGTGTATGGACAGGCATGTGATTTATTACGCTGTATGTCCATGCAATAAAATCTACGTGGGCTTGACCACACGACAGCTGAAAGTACGTGTTAGGGAGCATGTTCGAGGTATTGCGGCCGCAGCGACCCAGGTGGACGCATCTATGCTGAAGACTCTACTGCGCCACTTTAAAGAACATCACAACTGTGACGGAGGCCTTCTCAGGGTGCGTGCTATTGACAAATTGGAGGTTGGTATCTGGGGTGGAGGGACCTCAAAAAGACTGGCACAGATGGAGTCCAGATGGATTTGGACCCTTCACACGGCCCATCCATCTGGACTTAATGAAATCATGAGTTTTGCTCCTTTTTTATAATTAGTGTTCTTCTATTTTTGATCACCTTAGATTCTGGCCTGGGTTACACATTGAAATGTTACCTGGTTTGTGCTTATGTTTTTAAGTAATTTTAAATTTGTTTTTTTATTTTAGTTTCCCTATTATTACAGTATATTGATATATCTCTATGTGGTCTGATCATCGTGCGTCAACCTCTATTCTATATGTTCAAGATATGTCCTGCTCATGAGGATATGATATAATGGAGAATGAACTCTCATATCCCTTTAAATGGACTATTGGACCCGATGGAGAAATTATACAAGCAACGGATGTTAATGTCACTTGTTATTGTTTATTGTATTGTGAGCATTGCATCACGGGCATTGGGTGGTGTGATTTAGTATTTATTAGGTGATGATTATACAGTCCTCCCTTTAGCACTGTGATATTGCATTCCCGGCCTGTACAGGCATTTTCTCCCTTCCTCCGCCGCCCCGGGTGGCTTTCGGCGTCTTTTCGGTGATAGTGGTATCCAAATAGGACCTGCCGTCACGTGACGCCGACCGGCATCGTGGTTGTTATGGAGATGTGCACATCACATTAGGCCGGGAACGTCATTTCTGGTCATGTGGGACGACGGCTCAGGCCGCAATAGTGAGTGCGTAGATATAAATAGCATCCACACTAGCAATAGACAGGCCCCCCGAAGAAGGAAGGTCCGAAACGCGCGTCGGGGCGGACGCACTGGGACCAATTCGTGTCTGACACCCTGAACCGCCGGTAATTATGGTTATATTTTTTACTGTGTATACTTGGCCTACTTTTGGCCTTTCTTTTGATATGGCTTAGATTATATGGATTACTATGGTCCGGCAGGTTTGAGGTATGATGGAGGCGACTGATGACTCAATGTACTAGGAATGACATTATATATGATCTATGATTGAACAACTATATTATACCTCCCAGTCACATTTTTGGGTCCCTGCGTGGCCAAACTTTTGCACTATACTTGTGTGACAAATTGTGTGTGACCATTCCCCCATACCCTTGTTTATTGTGTTTTAATAATAAAATGTATACTTTTATATTAAGATGGACCGAAGTATCATCTATTTTGTAGTTATGCCCACATATACTACGTGGGCAGTGTTATATACTGCGTGGGCAGTGTTATATACTGCGTGGGCAGTGTTATATACTACGTGGCTGTGCTATATACTACGTGGCTGTGCTATATACGTGGCTGTGCGTGTTACGCGAGCTGTGCTATATACTACGTGGCTGGCTGTGCTATATACTACGTGGCTGGCTGTGTTACGTGGCCTGTGTTATATACTGCATGGGCTGTGCTCTATATTACGTGGGCTGTCCTATATATTACATGGCCTGTGTTATATACTGCGTGGGCAGTGTTATATAATGCGTGGGCTGTGCTATATACTATGTGGCTGTCTGTTACGTGACCTGTGTTATATACTACGTGGCTGGGCTATATACTACATGACTGTGCTATATACTACGTGGCTGCGCTAAGCGCGATGTACATACATACATATTCTAGAATACCTGATGCGTTAGAATCGGGCCACCATCTAGTCTTTCTATATTCACTTAGTGTCCTCCTAGTGGAAGCAGCATAACACCCATGGTCCTGTGTCCCCCAATGAGGTGTAAGAGAAAACAAAATAATGTCTTCTGGTTTAAATGGCTCCCTATAGACTATAGTGGCAGAATCAGAGTGTGTCCTGTTCTCATCCGTTTTGTGGCTCAAAGTCTCATGGACAAGAGACACGGATCTATCGTGATGCATGTTTTGCTCAATGAAACTATGGGTCTGTTTGGTGTCCAGTGTAAGGCTATATTCACACATCCGTGTGACACGTCCATATCTTTCTCACACTTCTAATAGGTGGCACTAGAGTTCTAATCCGTAGTCCTCTTCTCTCTGAATAGACAATTTTCATATTCAAATTTCTCAGAGGAGCATGCGTGGCTTACAAGTCACATGGCAGGCCTGGCTTGTCCCTCTACCCCTTAGACCTCACACTTCCCTCCTACTGTTTGCACGCTCAGTTGTCCAACCACATACCATATCTGTGTGATACCTGCTGGCAACGTGTGTATGCGCTGCATAGTGCAGCATGTAATAGTGGATCCAGGCTGTCTTACCTCGTCTTGTGTCCTCTGGTGGCTCTTCTACTTCTGTGACTTAATAAAGTCTTGTATTTTATTTTCCTAGCAGCCTTGCATTTTGTGTTTTATATTTATGTGTCACTAGCAAACAGTCCCCCTTCCTGCCTCATAAGTAGCCCCCCATGTGTAGTCACATCACATAATGTATGCGAGACATGGAAACCGGCATCTGTGGCAATGCGAATCCTACTCTGCACTGATGAGGAGCAAAACCTCCATAACATGCCTTTGAACAGATAAGTATTTGTGCTGTGACTGATAGCCTAATGCCAGTATGTCAATGGATTTTCTTTAAAAACAGATCCAAGCTCATGGCGCCCCCCATTTTAGGGACCAATTGAGCACATAGATGGCATTTTAGTTGTAAATCTTGTCTTGGATTTTATTTGCTTTTACTCACGTGTTTCACATTTGTGCAAATAACCGTATTTACAGAGCAGGCACGGCACAAGCCACGGGCACAGCGTCTGACTTATTACAATGACCGCATTAATCAGAATATCCGTTGCTTTCACCTCATAGTCCAGTAATGTGGGGCTCCTGGGCACATTCCTGAGGGTGAGGGTTACGGTTAACCCTAACCCTGGTGCCCATCCCCGATACATCTGCTACGTTACACGCAGTGTCGGTGGGTTACACATTTCTTCGTGTGTTGATAAGAAGGTCCCGCTGCAGTCCTACATCCTTCGCTGCGGCCGTCCTCCCCCCGGGGGCATCCGTGATCAATGTCAGCTTATTGAATACACCGCGGCCGAAGTATTCTGCCACCACGTTGAAGCCGTCGTTGGCGCACTTTAACTTTAAAAAAAAGAAAAGGAAAAAAAAAAAAAGTTACTTGTGAATCAGGTTTACAAAGATTCCTTCATCCCTTCTACGCGACAGATGAATGTTCTGCAGCCATGTGAGATCTTACATTCACACACAAGACCCCAAAAATATTATTATGGCTTTTGCTAATAAATTGTTGATTGTTTTTGTTTTCTTTTATGGGGGGATGAAAAATGAGCAAACAATTTTGCATTCCCCCACGAACCCAACCAACCATACACATCCAATTAGTAATGCAGCCTGACCTGGTGCTGGAAGTGGTCGTACAGGTCCTTCTTCTCTTCCTGAGCCCTGATCATATCGAGGACTTGCCGGTTTTCAGGCAGGCAGGTGGGGCAGTCCGAGTCGCTCTCCGCATAGCTCTCAAAGCAGTGTTGGTGGAAAGAGTGGCCACACAAGAAGTGTACGGACGGCAGCTCCAGCGCGCTGCTGCAGATGCTGCACTTGGTCTTCTGGAAGATCTTGGGGCTTAAAGACGAGACACAAATATACAAAGGTCCATCCGCTACTCCAAAATGATTGGAAAAAGATCTAATCCCCATGAGGCCATCGCCAGCTCAAAGGCTACAGAATATCTACTGCTTAGTGATCAGAGACCGGCCGCTGAGCTGCAATGCTACACACAAGCAGAAGGAGGCGTACTGCAGCTTACAGGGAGTTGTCCACTTTTACTACACTTTTACTCACAGGCTCATCTAGATGTAGAAAACCCAACTGAGCTTTACTGCTCCTCCGAGTCTCCACCGCTGCCCCGGAATCTTGTGTGACTGCAGATGTATCATCACATCGATAACACTGCAGCCAATCCTCAGCGACTGACTGCAGCCAAAAATCAGAGACTGGGGCGTAGCCCTGAGGAGAGTATGCGAAACAGTTTGTTTTTCTACACCTTTTAAATATACATAACATCTAGGGACAATATATAAATATATTTTCCTTGGGGCATCCCCTTTAGGAGGACACTCCCTTGCCCTCAGGATAGGTGGGGCTCCCAGCGGACAGACACAGCCGATCACAGCATGCACGTTACACTTCATATAGACCTGAACTCCTGCAATCAGACTTGGTTCCTACCTGTTCCGCAGCTCGTGGATCTCCTGCCGGATGCGGGCGGTGTCCTCCCGGTACTGCTGGACCGTCCTCTCGTCCTCCTCCGACTGCTGACTCAGTTTCTGCATTTTGTTGATCAGGTAGTCTCTGATCACAGACAGGGTGGCTGTGGAGTTATGTGCCAGGGTCTGCACCACTGGAAAAGAAGAAGCCGATTAGTGCACGAGACGCATCTCCTGCTGCACCGAAATATACGGTGGGAACAAACGTTATCAGCAGGAACGGGGAAAGCGCAAGCTACAAGATCCAAGCAGGATGAATCTGTGCAAAGGCTAAGAATCTGGATATCAAAAACATACACTGTACAGTATATCTGTGGTCCTCAAGGCCCGATACTGGCAGTGCAGGGGGTGCACTAGGGCAAAACTAAGCTTCCCTGGCAACAGGCAGATGGGGCGAGTGGGGTTTGTCCAATATTGCCTCCAGAGCCCGCTGTACACAGAGGGTGGTTACACATGCTGTACATAGCTGGATCATGATTGTGACCACTACCTGCATTTAGTTGGTCTGGGAGGAGAAAGAGTGCGAGCGAGCAAGCAAAAGAACGAATGAGCAAAAGAGCAAGGATGCAAAAGAGCAAGGATGCAAAAGAGCAAGGATGCAAAAGAGCAAGGATGCAAAAGAGCGAGCATGCAAAAGAGCGAGCATGCAAAAGAGCGAGCATGCAAAAGAGCGAGCATGCAAAAGAGCGAGCATGCAAAAGAGCGAGCATGCAAAAGAGCAAGGATGCAAAAGAGCGAGCATGCAAAAGAGCGAGCATGCAAAAGAGCGAGCATGCAAAAGAGCGAGCATGCAAAAGAGCGAGTAAACAAGCAAAGGAAGGTGAGCAAAAGAGAATTTCACCAAAATAGGGATTTTTGTGTGTACTCACCGTAAAATCCTTTTCTCCGAGCCACTCATTGGGGGACACAGGACCATGGGTTATGCTGCTGTCACTAGGAGGCTGACACTAAGCTGAGACAAAAAAAAGGTTAGCTCCTCCCCTGCAGTATACACCCTCATGCTGGCTTCCAGAGACCCAGTTCAGTGCAAAAGCAGTAGGATAATAACAATATATCAAGTAACATTAGAATATAACATGTCAAACAAACAGTCAAAGACCAAAAAAGGTAACGAGCCGTAAGGCTACCAGGGTTGGTGCTGTGTCCTCCAATGAGTGGCTCGGAGAAAAGGATTTTACGGTGAGTACACACAAAAATCCCTATTTCTCCTTCGCCTCATTGGGGGACACAGGACCATGGGACGTCCCAAAGCAGTCCCTGGGAGGGAAACAATACAACCAAATAACTCCGTGTACCATCTGACTACAAATGCGCAACAGCCGCTTGCAGGATACGCCTGCCAAGGGCCGCGTCCGCAGAGGAGTGAATGTGGACATTGTAATGCTTCGTGAAAGTATGCAGGCTGGACCACGTTGCGGCCTTGCAAACCTGCTCCGCTGTTGCCTGGTGCCGGATGGCCCAGGAAGCACCCATCGACCGAGTGGAGTGTGCTCTAATCCCCGCCGGGATAGGACTGCCCCTGACCCGATAGGATTCCTGGATAGCAGATCGGATCCATCTGGCTATCGTGGATTTAGACGCAGCCAAACCCTTTCTGTGACCCACCGGGAGCACGAAAAGGGCGTCCGATTTTCTGAAATGAGCCGTTCTGGAAATGTACCTCCTGAGAGCCCGTACCACATCCAGAGTATGGAGAGCCTTCTCGACCCTATGTTTGGGCTGCGGGCAAAAGGAGGGAAGAATGATGTACTCGTTAAGATGAAAAGATGAGACCACCTTCGGAAGAAACGCCAGGGAAGGGCGTAGGACTACTTTGTCCTGATGAAAGGCAAGGAAAGGTGCCCGGCAGGATAAAGCGGCGAACTCTGAAACCCTTCTGATGGACGTCACCGCTACCAGGAAGGCAACCTTCCATGAGAGGACAGAGAGCGGAACGTCCTGAAGGGGTTCGAACGGAGGTTCCTGAAGAACCCCCAGGACCAAGTTGAGATCCCAGGTCTCTAGCGGCATCCTGTAGGGGGGAACCACATGGGAGACTCCCTGAATGAAGGTCTTGACCTGAAGGTTGGCGGCGATCCTGCGCTGGAACAGCACGGATAATGCTGAGATCTGGCCTTTGAGGGAACTCAGTGCCAAGCCGGAGTCCAGACCGGACTGAAGGAAATTCAAGATGCAAGGGATAGAGAAAGCGAGCGGAGGGTGACCTCGGAGCCTGCACCATGAGAAGAATGTTTTCCAGACGCGGTGGTAAATGGAGGCGGAAGACGCCTTGCGAGCACTTAACATGGTGGGAATGACCTGCTGAGAGAAACCGGCTCGAGTTAGAATCCAGGTTTCAACAGCCACGCCGTTAAACGTAGGGCCCCGGAGCTCTGGTGGTAGATCGGCCCTTGGCGAAGCAGGTCTGGGCGGTCTGGTAACCGCCAGGGAACGTCGGCTACGAGCTGAACGAGATCCGCGTACCAAGCGCGGCGTGGCCAGTCTGGGGCGACCAGAATGACCGGAACTCCCTCCGTCTTGATCTTTCGGATCACCTTCGGCAGTAAGGGAAGGGGAGGAAACACGTATGGGAGTTGAAACTGATGCCACGGAGAAATCAGCGCGTCTACTCCTATGGCCTGGGGATCCCGAGAGCGTGCAAGGAAGTTGTGGACCTTGGCATTCAATCTGGACGCCATCAGATCCACGTCCGGGGTCCCCCAGCGAAGACAGATCTGTCGAAAGACCTCTGGGTGGAGTTCCCACTCCCCCGAGGCAAGGCCCTGGCGGCTCAGGAAGTCCGCCGCCCAGTTCTCGACTCCCGGAATGTGCACCGCAGAGATGGTGGAATAGTTGGTTTCGGCCCAACGAAGGATGTGAGAGACTTCCTGCATCGCCGCCCTGCTGCGGGTACCCCCCTGGTGGTTGATGTAAGCCACCGCCGTGACGTTGTCCGATTGGACTCGTATTGGGTGACCCGCGAGCAGGGCGTGAAAGCGACTCAGGGCAAGTCTGATAGCACGAATCTCCAGGATGTTGATGGGGAGTCTGGATTCCCGAACTGTCCAACGGCCCTGGGCAGAGTGGTGAAGAAACACCGCCCCCCAGCCGAGGAGACTGGCGTCGGTAGTTACCACTAACCAGCGGATCGGGAGGAAGGACTTCCCCTGGAGAAGGGATGGACCCAGGGTCCACCATACGAGGGATTGTCTGACCCGCGGAGACAGGGGCAAGGGCGGTCGAGAGATGGGAGACTCCTGTCCCAGTTGTCCAGCAAAGCCTGTTGCAAGGGGCGGAGATGGAGTTGAGCGAAAGGAACCGCTTCGATTGCTGCAACCATCTTTCCCAGGATCTTCATGGCGAACCGAATGGTTCGCGGGCGAGGCTGGCAGAGCGTTCGGGCTCCCTGCTGAAGCGCTTGGGCCTTGGACCGAGGAAGCAAGACCAGCCCCCTCGAAGAGTCCCGGATCATTCCTAGAAAGGAGATCCGACGGGCAGGAACGGGAGAGGACTTGTCCAAGTTGATCAACCAGCCCAGGCGCGAAAGAGAATCCAGGGTAATGTGGACGCTTGACTCGCAGGCCTGAAAAGACGGGCCCTTTATGAGAAGATCGTCTAAGTAAGGTAACACGACGACTCCTTGAGAATGAAGGATGGCCATGACAGCCGCCATGACCTTCGTGAATACCCTGGGCGCCGTGGCAAGACCGAAGGGCAAGGCCGTGAACTGGAAATGGTCCTCCAGAACGGCAAAGCGGAGGAACCTCTGATGAGGCGGGAATATCGGAATGTGAAGATAGGTATCCTTGATGTCTATCGATGCCAAGAATTCCCCTCTTTCCATCGAAGAGATGACCGACCTGAGCGATTCCATCCTGAAGTGCCGAACTCTTACGCACTTGTTCAGGAGCTTCAGATCCAAAATGGGACGCACTTTTTCGTCCTCCTTTGGTACGACGAAGAGGTTTGAGTAGAAACCTTTGAACCTCTCGTGTTCCGGGACCGGAACAATGACCCCACTCTGGCGGAGGGAGTGAATGGCGCAAAGGAGGGCGCGAGACTGAGCTCCCAAACTGGGGAGACGAGAGGGGAAGAACCGAGTTGGAGGGGGAGCGGAGAACTCTATTTTGTAGCCAGACGATACCAGATCCCTGACCCATTCGTCGTGAATGACGGAGAGCCAGGCTTGCTGAAAAAGGAGTAGACGTCCGCCTACTCTGGTGGTATCGACTGGCGCCGTTCCCGAGTCATTGAGACGGGAATCTGGGGGGTCTCGAACCTCTGGTTCTGGGCTGCCTCGGCTTTCCGCTCCAGGAAGGATTCGGTCTGAAGGAGGGACGAGCGTCTCTGTCTGTGCGAGCGGATCGGTCCGATCTGGAAAGACCGGAATGATTGGACCAGGCTGGGCAGGTACGAAAGGGCCGAAAATGAAAGTAAGGCTGGCGCTGGAAGGCCACCTTGGGCCTCTGTTGGGGGAGGAACTTGCTCTTTCCCCCTGTGGCATCGGAAATAAGCTGGTCAAGCTTTTCGCCGAAAAGGCGCCCGCTTTGAAAAGGGAGAGAGATCCGAGATTTTTTAGAGGAGGAATCTGCGCGCCACTCTCTGAGCCAAAGTGCCCTTCTGATAGAGATGGCGTTAGAAGCTGCCGATGCAATTCGCTGCATCGAGGGATGAATGGATTTCGCTAGAGCATCTGCCCAGGAAACCATTGCCTTGGCCACCCAAGCCGCGGCGAAGGAGGGGGATAGAGAAGAGTCTGAGGCTTCGTACACTGAGCGAGCTAGAGAGTCTAGCTGACGTTCAGTGGGACTCTTAATTGAAGCGCCGTCCGGGACTGAAAGAAGCGTTTTAGAAGCCAGGCGTGAGACCGGAGGATCTACTATAGGGGGATCCGTCCAGTCTTTCACGAGATCTGCTGAAAAGGGATACTTTGATACCAGGTCCTTCTTACCCGTGAAACGCTTATCTGGACGCTCCCTGTGTCGCCTGACTATATCCAGAAAATCTGGGTGAGAGGCAAAAGTCTTGTGGGAACGCTTGGTTCTGGTAAAAGAGACAGCATGTTCCGGAGCGGAATTAGAGTCATCATCCACCTTAAGTGCGTGATTGACTGCTACAATGAGGGAATCAACCGTAGCTCTGAACTCCGGAGCCTCCGGGTCCAATGATACTTCGGACTCATGTTCAGAGTCGTGAACGCTGCGAGCCCCCAAAGAGGGTGAGCGAGAGGTGGAGCTGCTAGAGACTGAGTGGCGAGGTGAGCGCTCAGGAGAGGTAGTGCGGATCCGTTTTCTGGATGACCGTGCCTCTTTATGAAGAGAGCGGCCCTGCTGGCCGACGATTCCCCTGTTACGGAGGGATCTCTTAGGACCTGTAACGGATTACCCCGTTCCCCGGGAGGATTTTGAATGGATTTGATGGCGTTGGCTAAAAAAATCCACGGACTGCGAAAGTGAAGCGACCCACGGGGGGGGGGTTCGGGGACTAGGTACGCCGGAGTCGGTGGCGGTGGAGGGCTCCTGGGCACATGGAGCATCGCAGGCAGAGCAGAGGGGAGAAATTTGTGGGGCCTGGCAGGTGGTACACGCAGAAAAAAAGGTCGTATGCACCTTAGAGGATTTTTTAGACCTTGACTGGGACATGATTCTAATGCAAAAAAATAGACCACAGGGTCTATAAGGTAGGGAAGCAGAGGGCGACGCTGCAGAGGAGAGGCTGACGAAGTCTCCTTACCCAGGTCCTGTGTCCCGCTGTCCTGAGAAGACGAAAGGTGGAAGAAAGGCTGCACGTGGGCGCTGTGTCGCCTAGAAGCTGCGGCAGGGCTGAGCTGCGGCGTGCAGTGAGGGACCAAGATGGCCGCCGAGATCAGGAGAGAGATCTCGGGGGCTGCGAGAAGCGCCAGGACCGGGGGGCGGCGCCGCCGATGACGCGAAGAGATGGGCTGAGCCCATCGGCAGCGTCCTGCGGCCGCAAAGTGCCGAAAATTAGGGGCCCAGCCAAGCGATGTGCCGCTACCTAGGAGGAGCCCTCCGGACCACAAAACCGGCGACCCCCCCCATGAGACACTTACCCCGAGGAGGTGAGAGGTGCCTTGGGATGGCAGGGACGATGCAGGGGTTGGGAAGCCTCCATCCACCAGCCCCAGACAGGGGCTGGTGATGCAGTGTGGTCTGCACGGACGCCACGGAAATAGAGCCTCTGTACAGCCGAGGGAGAACCTGGTGGACAGGGCAGATGTCCGGCAATAAAAAGGCCTGGCTGCAGAAGAGGGTACTGGAGGTAAAACACCAGTGCTCGTCTGTACAACGTGGGGAGATCGGTGCCCTTTTAGGGAAAAGACCGTCGCCCAAAAAAGGTCAGCTCAGGCAGTGGCTCCCATGTCGCAGGAGAGGATACGGTGAGGAAAACTCCCGTGCTCGCCTGTTGTTGGATCGGGGGAGATCGGACCTTGAAAGAATCCGTCGCCCCCTTCATCCGGAATAGGAAGGTTAAAAAAATCAGTGAGATTAAAAATCAGTGTGCCTCCTACGGACACTAAGCTTGAACTGGGTCTCTGGAAGCCAGCATGAGGGTGTATACTGCAGGGGAGGAGCTAACCTTTTTTTTGTCTCAGCTTAGTGTCAGCCTCCTAGTGACAGCAGCATAACCCATGGTCCTGTGTCCCCCAATGAGGTGAAGGAGAAATGACAATTACCTGCGACTTACCCAGCAATGGAGGCATGAGGTTCTTGCTCTCGATGTGCCTCAATACTGTGGCAATATGCTCCTTGCAGTCTTCCTCCTTGCGTGCAAAGTAACTGAGCGCCTGCTCCCACAAGCAGCTCTCCTGCTCCCCGTACTGCTTGCAGGCTTCTATTACCTCCTGGTACTGATCATTTTGCATGTGGTAGTGCATGATCTGCTGGAAGCTAAGAAGATTGGGGGGGGGGGGAAATCAGGGAAGTAAAAGACCTGCGCTACTGGTGACCCAAGTGACGCAGTCTGCAGTGTTGTGTGCGCACTATATACTCACAGCTTGCCCTGCTCGTACAGATACAGCACTCCTTTCTGAAAATTATGCATCTGGCACAGGACGAGCGCTTTATCAAACACAGTCTTAAAGCGTCCGCTCTTCAGGAGAGTCATGGCGTCGTTCTGGAGCTGCTGCTTTGCCTGCGTGAAAACGACAGTAATTTACTTGTATCGTGAGAATGAAAATAACACAGGTGCATGTACCATTATGTGTTTCCAAAGATTTGCTGCCATTATGCCTAAATTTCCGAATGTTAGAATCCAGAGGATGCGCAACAAACAATACCAGCAGCCCCTCCCCGCCCGGGTCTTACCTGAGGGTCAGCAACAAACAATACCAGCAGCCCCCCAGGCCTTACCTGAGGGTCAGCAACAAACAATACCAGCAGCTCCCCCCCCCGCCCGGGTCTTACCTGAGGGTCAGCAACAAACAACTCCAGCTGCCCCCCAGGCCTTACCTGAGGGTCAGCAACAAACAATACCAGCAGCCCCCCAGGCCTTACCTGAGGGTCAGCAACAAACAATACCAGCAGCCCCCCAGGCCTTACCTGAGGGTCAGCAACAAACAATACCAGCAGCCCCCCAAGTCTTACCTGAGGGTCATTCTCATGTGCCCAGTTCTGTAAACGCAACTCGAGTAAAGTGTCATAAACTCCTTGGGGGGAATCGCTCTGCACCTTCGTCATGTGCTCCAAAAAGGTCTTCAGCTCACAGGGATTGTTAGCAAATATTGGGATGAATTCTTCTGGGTTCGCCTAGAAAACAACGTACAATCTGTTTCTGTTAATCATTTGCAAAATCCTCCTTATCTCACTTGTATTGTGGAGACGACAATGATAATCCTCGTGGAAGGGAACAAAAAAAAAATTAAAAAAATGTAAAAAAATATATATATATATTGTATACACAGCCCCTAGAGTTGAACAAACAGTTGGTCCAGCAGCCACATCAGTAGTCCATGGCCCCCGACCTGACGGCATCCTTTTGCCTCTTCTGATCTGCCCAGCACGATGACATGGGTCACGCATCTCAACGCCATGAAGTTGAGAGCCCTATGAAATCGGGAGACGCAGCGGGGATGCTGCAGGTAGTAGTGGTGGTTCACAGGGCTCTGGTCTGGTGGCCATGGACTACTCCTGAGACTGCAGGATCTGGTGGAAAAAGAATTGATACACATAGAACTTCATATGGTCAGGGGATGGGGGGTGGGGGGGGGGGGGGACTCTCCTGGATGGGAAGGACCTTTGGCAGACCAGATAAAGAACAGCGGGAAGAACGGCCAAGCTAGACCCTTATAGGACAACCAGAAAACAAGGGGCTATCACCTACAAATAGGAAGCCAGACAGACTTAAAAAGGAGGCAACTGTGTGGCTCACGGGCCAGGCTGAGGATAAAAGACATAAAATCATAGAGAAAAACTAAAAAAAGATCTGGGGAGACTATATATAACAGGGACTATTTCCCGAGATGAATTTACCCTAACAGAGAAGTACCGTATATACTCGAGTATAAGCCGAGATTTTCAGCCCATTTTTTTAGGCTGAAAGTGCCCCTCTCAGCTTATACTTGAGTCATTGTCCCAGGGGGTCGGCGGGGGAGGAGGAGCAGCGCCTGTGACATACTCACCTGCTCCTGGCAGCTTCCCTGCATCTCCGGGCGCTGGCAGCTTCTTCCTGTAGTGAGCGGTCACATGGTACCGCTCATTATAGTAATGAATATGGACCAGACTCCACTCCCATAGGGGTGGAGCCGCATATTCATTACTGTAATGAGCGGTACCATGTGACCACTCACTACAGGAAGATGCTGCCGATGCCGGAGATGCAGGGAAGCTGCCAGGAGAAGGTGAGGAGGGGGAGCGATGCGCGATAGTCACCTCTCCTCGTTCCAGGCGCCGCTCCGTCTTCCACTTCCTCTGCAGTGTCGCTCAGGTCAGAGGGCGCGATGACGTGGTTAGTGCGCGCCCTCTGCCTGAGTGTCAGTGCAGAGGATGCGGAAGACACAGCGGCGCCGGAACGAGGACCGGTGAGTACAGCAAGTGCTGGGGGCCTGAGCGACGAGAGGGGAGTATGTCATTTTTTTTTTTTTTTTTGCAAATGTCTTTATGGAGCATCTTTTGGGGCCATTATTAACATTTGTGTAGCACAATATGGGGCAAATAACTCTAAGGAGCATCTTTTGGGGCCATAATCAACATTTGCGCAGCACTATAAGGGGCAAATATCTCTATGGAGCATCTTATGGGGCCCTTATTAACCTTTATGCAGTACTGTATGGGGCATCTTATGAGGCCATTATTAACATTTGTGTAGCACAATATGGGGCAAATAACTCTAAGGAGCATCTTATGGGGCCATAATCAACGTTTGTGCAGAACTATATGGGGCGAATATCTCTATGGAGCAGCTTATGGAGCCCTTATTAACCCTTATGCAGTACTGTATGGAGCAAATGTGTCTATGGAGCATCTTATGGGGCCATTATTAACCTTTGTGAAGCATTATGTGGGGCATATTTTAATATGCAGCATCTTATGGGACCCTTCATGAACTGTATGGAGCATCTTATGGGGTCCATCGTGAACTGTATGGAGCATTATATGGGTTTCCTGATTCAATATGGATATTCAAAAACACAACTTACTGATATCTCAATTAATTTTACTTTTATTGGTATCTATTTTTACTTTTGAAATTTACCGGTAGCTGCTGCATTTTCCACCCTAGGCTTATACTCGAGTCATTAAGTTTTCCCAGTTTTTTGTGGCAAAATTAGGGGGGGGGGGGGGTCGGCTTATACTCGAGTATATACGGTAACTACTTTCCTAGCTCCAACTAATCACTAGACATGTGGGCTTTAAAAACCTAGAACGTGGCTCTCAGACCACAAGAGCAGCTCTGCTTATCCTTCCCTGGTCCATCGCTGCCCCTACACCACCCCAGTCACGTCAACAGCGCTGCAGCCATTCACTAAGCTCAGTGGATATAGAGAGCCTGAGCTCGCCGATTAGCTGCAGCACTGTCAACAAAACAAAACCGCTGCAGCCAAGGTGATAGAGATGCAATGTTGGACCTGGGTATGAGTAATATGCAGTTTGGCCTTTTACACCCAACTATGCCTGTGGGCAGAAGATCACCGATATCTTACCCGACTCCCTCCAACAGACTGGGGAAAGTCAGTGCAGAGCTCCTTCAGCAGTTGGGTGGTCTCGTTGGGCACGTGGGACATGAGGATTTTCCCGTAACACTTCATATTGCTCTCCGCTTGAAGAAAGGGGAGACGTCCGATGTATCTCAGAGCTTCTTGAAAGTTCTTTAAGGGAGATAAGACATGGAAAGCTGCGTCACGTCTTCATCACCATAACCCACATTATACAGTCCCTATAAAGTCACCTTAATGTCCTCCAGTTGGATCTTCAAGTACCATTCATGATGGGCGTGCTTTTCTGCCAAATAAAGGGCATGTGAGTGGTAGCCAGCTTGCCGAAGAACTTTGATTGCTATTTCCACATCAAAATGGACTTCCCCCTCACTTGCCTGGCAGCAAAAATGGAAAAAAACAAACAAGTATTTTACATCCTTCCATGGCGGCAAGACGCGGGTGAAGCAAGTGTGGCTTTACCTTGATGAATTTTTCTAAGCGGGCGCTGTCCTTCAGCTTGGTGTAGCAGTTCAGCAGCAGCGTGGTGTGATCGGCGTTGGCCAGGGATTGCTGATGCAGGGCCTGAAGGTACGCTGTCAAGTTGTGAATGCGCTGGGCATCGAGGAATTTCCGGATGACATAGGAAGGCTCCAGCTTCCCAATCGTTCTAATAAAGGGAGACAAGGGGTTAAGCATCAGCAAATATGGGGGTTTTCCTCCTCTTCTTCGAAGAGCCATAACCTTTTTTTTTATTATTTTCCAGTGACATATAAATGTTTTTGCCACAGCAAACGATCAGCTCCATGAAACTGCATCGTGATGGTGGATCAATGGCCCCCAAATCAGCCCCCCCAAAATGATCACAGACCCCCTAAATGCTGCTTAGGTTAGGGGTCCTCTTTACATGAAGAAGGAGAGGATATACCGTATATACTGCTGGATGGCTCCATCGTGGTCTCCTTTGCTGTACAGGTGGTCTCCATACTGCCGGAAGATCTCAGACAACCCATCACTGTCCAAGTGTTGACCCTTCGCCAAAGATATGGCCATAACGTACAGATTCTTCCTGAAGAGCATCTGAAGAAGCAAAAAAAAAAAAAAATTATTCTGCAACTCCGGCTATTGAGCAAAGGCAAAAATCGCATTGTGAATACAGCGCTGCGTGCATCTAATCGGGGCTGGCAGTCTGACCACTGTCCTGGAGATCGGTGGAGGTCTCAGTAGATGTATGGACCCCAATCCAACAGTTATCACCCAGAGAAACTTCCGATAATGCTGTATTCTAGTCACCTGACTGCTACAGCCAATCACATGCCTCTGTGATCAGGTCATTGCAAAATGGAACGCAATCACTTCCGGCCCCGGCAGGGTGACCACAGGGGACTATGCCTGATTGTTTTGCCACCCATGCACCTTGCAAATGTGTTTGAAAGACTGGACATCCCCTTTAAGACTCCGCAGAGGTGAGGAAGTGATTGCACATCCCAGGAATATCCCATCATATTGAAAGGAGGCAGAGAATCCATATATACAGACAATACATAAATACCAGGCTCATTAAAGGGGTTGTCCCATAAACATATCACTTTCCACAGGATACAGGGGGTCTCAGCGTCAGAGAAAGGAGTCCCAGAATCCTTGTGTGAATGAACGGTAGTGAGAACGTGCTGTGCACTCACGCTCCCGCACCAACTGGTCGTGCAAGCACTCCCCAGCGCCCGCGCCCAATGGTCCCCTCCCCAGCGCCCAATGGTCCCCTCCCCAGCGCCCAATGGTCCCCTCCCCAGCGCCCAATGGTCCCCTCCCCAGCACCCAATGGTCCCCTCCCCAGCGCCCGCGCCCAATGGTCCCCCCCCCCCAGCGCCCAATGGTCCCTTCTCCAGCGCCCGCACCCAATAGTCCCCTCCCCAGCGCCCGCGCTCAATGGTCCCCTCCCCGGCGCCCGTGCCCACTGGACCCTTCCCCAGTGCTCACTGGTCGCTCCCGCTCTCCATCCACACAGAACTTCGGGTCTGCGTTTTGGGAATCACTGGGGGCATCAGCAACTGAATCCCCAGTGATCACACATTTATCATCTATCCCAACAAATTCTTCCAGTCCGGTCAGAGAACCCCCCGGACTTTCCAATCTACCCCCACACCCATAACAGCATCTGCCTTTTGAAATGACTGCCGCGGTCACAATCATGCAGCACTCTATATTGGATCCTGTTCCCGCAGGAGCCGCCTCGTCCGCTCCTGAGAATATCTTCGCACCTCCAGCTTGGTCTGCGTGTCCTTCTCGTGTAACGCCTGCAGGACTCCATCACGTTTGAGGACATAGAGAGAGCCCCACTCGGCCAGGACGTCCACCACATCATTGAGGACACAGCTGTAAGCGATGAACTTGTTCCCCAGGTCGTAGATGGTCAGCGTCTGCCTGTCAGCTGCGTTGCTGTCTGCACGGCCAGCAAAATCCGATCTGTAATCAGGAAAATGTGCGACACACGAGATCAGCCGATCAATTCATCTTATTTTTGCATTTTCGATGCTCACGGAGAGCATTATTTTCGTACCTTTCTCTGGAGACAATGACGAGATATCCGCGATACCAATGCACTATCAGCTTCTGTCCTTCAAATGCAAAGCAGGGTCCCCTCTCGTCTGTCTGGTAGAGATACACGCACTCGTTGCCGGCCACGATGAACTGCATGTCCTGGGAAGGGTCGGACAGCGCAGAGCAGCGCAGGCTGCAGCCGTGAGAGTCCAGTTCGGTGTAAGGGTAATCCTTCTGGCTGAGCTCGTACGCCTGAAAGAAAAGGATCCAGAGTCACAGTTATTGGGAGGCATAAGCTTGGTTCGCTCTGTGCACATGGCCGAGGTGAGCCATCGCTGCGGAGAGGTCAGCACTATAGGCGTAGCAAACATCCTGTCATTATCGGGGCTTCGGAGAGGAAGGACGGCCTCAAGTGATCCCCCTATAGAGGAGCGCTCCCCTCTGACGGCCATGTTCCCAATCCCCTCCCCTAACATAGGTCAAATAGCCAGGAAAGAAGGGAGAGCAATACCTAACATGCGGGAAATTACTTTACCCTGACGCTTTCGGTGGTGACCACAAAGAGATGGGTGGTCTTGCCGGTTTGTCTGAACGCCATGCCTGTGACTGGATAACTCCCCTCCTGCAGGATCTGCGTCTTACTATGTCTGTCTCGGGTTATATCGCCTTTGGTTAAGACGACGCTTCCATCTGTGAAACCTTCAGGCAAGAAAATGACAAAACACTGATAAAATAGTGAAGAACGCAGTCCACTCAAACACTGAGGGGCAGCTCATCACGGGGCACTAAGGGTACACAGGATATTCCAGACATGTCCAAGATGTAGCGGACCCTCCTCACCCCAGCCCTGGCAGCCACCTCTCCCACAACCAGCCCAGACGGCCCCCAAAACTCCCCACCCCAGTAGACACCTCTCCCGCCCCAGCCCTGGCTGCCACCCTTCTCTTCAGGACACATTAGAAGCTGGGATTGAGGGCCCCCCTGCTGAAGAGGCACGAGTTACAGAGATAATACCCGCATCTAGGTTCACACTGAAAGCTGGAAAGGGGGGAATGACGCCTTGCACAAAAATATTCTTCCTTTCTACAACAGTCTCTCATGTTCGGTACTTACCGATGGCCATAAAGTTGAGGTTTTCGTGGACGGTGATGCACGATACGACTGTCGGTTTGTTACCGGGAATAGCAGGAAAGATCCTGGTGCACAGCGGGTTTCCTCCATCGCGCTTATCCAGGTTCCAAACTTTGACCTGGGAAATGTGAACACATCGAAAACTGATATAAAGCAGGAGGAAGAAGGAAAAAAGAGATCTGCAGTTATTTATTATTCTTTGCTCATATAGTGCCGTCATATTCCACAGCGCTTTACAGATACCATCACTGCCCCCCTATCAGTAGGTCTTTGGAGTGGGGGAGGAAACCCACACAAACACGGGGAGAACATACAAACTCCTTGCAGATGTTGTCCATGGTGGAATTTGAATAAAGGACTCCAGTGCTGCAAAGCTACAGCAGTGCTAACCACTGAGCCACCATACATAGTGCTAACCACTGAGCCACAGTAGAGTGAGTTCTTAGTATTCAGGGCCCATGTAAAGGTCCAGGATAAACATTTTTCGATCTATCATAACGTCACTTCAGCTATGGCGTAAATTCTGTTGGTAAAAAAAATAAGTAACAAAAATGCTCAGGAAAAAAAACTAAGTGTTCAGTCACCTACTTTGTGGAAATAGAAAATATAAAAACATAAAAAAATTCCAATTTCTGCACTTACCACAGGGTTGACTCCCTCCTCGTCCTCGCCTATGGAGACCAGGATGTTGTGCTGCTTCAGCTGGTGGAGGTGGGTGACGCGGAGCTTATAAGCCTGGAAGGAGGAGAGCTGCAGGGAGCGCGGCAGGAACCAGATCTGGCCGGACATGTCTGATTCTCAGCTAAGGATACAAACCATAAAGAGACCAGAGATCTAAGCAGGGGGAAACGCAAAGACCTGCCGCCAATCAGAACACCTCATCACAGCGTTAGTGACGAAACGGGGGAGCGAGGGCCCGGATCCCAGCAATCGCACATCTAAAGGTGTGAAAAAATACAAAGGCCAGAGCCCGCTGCGATCCCCGCCGCAGAGGCCAGAGCCCGCTGCGATCACCGCCGCAGAGGCCAGAGCCCGCTCCGATCCCCGCCGCAGAGGCCAGAGCCCCCTCCGATCCCCGCCGCAGAGGCCAGAGCCCCCTCCGATCCCCGCCGCAGAGGCCAGAGCCCCCTCCGATCCCCGCCGCAGAGGCCAGAGCCCCCTCCGATCCCCGCCGCAGAGGCCAGAGCCCCCTCCGATCCCCGCCGCAGAGGCCAGAGCCCCCTCCGATCCCCGCCGCAGAGGCCAGAGCCCCCTCCGATCCCCGCTGCACAGGCCAGAGCCCCCTCCTATCCCCGCCGCAGAGGCCAGAGCCCCCTCCTATCCCCGCCGCAGAGGCCAGAGCCCGCTCCGATCCCCGCCGCAGAGGCCAGAGCCCCCTCCGATCCCCGCCGCAGAGGCCAGAGCCCCCTCCGATCCCCGCCGCAGAGGCCAGAGCCCCCTCCGATCCCCGCCGCAGAGGCCAGAGCCCCCTCCGATCCCCGCCGCAGAGGCCAGAGCCCCCTCCGATCCCCGCCGCAGAGGCCAGAGCCCCCTCCGATCCCCGCCGCAGAGGCCAGAGCCCCCTCCGATCCCCGCCGCAGAGGCCAGAGCCCCCTCCGATCCCCGCCGCAGAGGCCAGAGCCCCCTCCGATCCCCGCTGCACAGGCCAGAGCCCCCTCCTATCCCCGCCGCAGAGGCCAGAGCCCCCTCCGATCCCCGCCGCAGAGGCCAGAGCCCCCTCCGATCCCCGCCGCAGAGGCCAGAGCCCCCTCCGATCCCCGCCGCAGAGGCCAGAGCCCGCTCCGATCCCCGCTGCAGAGGCCAGAGCCCCCTCCGATCCCCGCTGCAGAGGCCAGAGCCCGCTCCGATCCCCGCCGCAGAGGCCAGAGCCCCCTCCGATCCCCGCCGAATAAAAATATTGAGTGTCCCTCAAAACGGGATCAATAACACGTCAGCTAGAACCTGAGCCCTTGCCGGACCCCAGAGAGAGGAGGTGACAAATCTCAGGAAATAAAGGCCGTTTTTGTAATAAAAAAAAAAATTAAAAGTTTTGTTTAAAAAACCACCGGAAAAAAACAAAAACAACGTCCGGGGAGAATCTTCTCACCCTAAAAACACAAGGGCAGAATTTCGTTAGTTTCACAATTTCCCCCATTTGCACTTTCTCAGCCCGTGATACAGTAAGATGAGGGCACGCTGGGAGCAGTAGTTCTCCCCCCACCTCTGGAGCAGCACAAACACACAAGGTAAAGGATACCCCCGAACAGCAGGCTGCCGCGGCCGGAGTCGCACACCGTCAGCCCCGGGGGCAGTGTCAGCGGTTTCCCGCCCTCCCCCGTCAGCCGCACCGGTTCTTTCTCAAAGAACGCGAATCTCCTCCACTGCAGATACGCCGCCATTGCTCCGTTTTCGTTTTCCGTTCAACCCGGTCACATGACATGGGATAACTACAAACCACGTGACAGGATGAGCTGTCACATCGCCTCTCAGGCCTCTTCCGGTCGCGCTGCCGCCATCTTTACTGAGGGCAAGATGCCCACATCCTGACTGATGAACGTGGAGATGGAAGGATCTTCTGTCTGATCGCTGATGTTTAGTTTTGCCACGTTCCCTGTTATGGCAGCATACAGCAATGATTTCTATTAGGCCCTGAACCCATTAATGTCGAATACTCCCGCTCTAATGGATGCCATACAGCGAGATCTGTAAAATATAGGCTCCCACGTCGGAAAAAAATCTATAACACAGAATGTTCAGGTCTATACTGTATACCATTATATGTTTGGTAGAAGTCACGATTGGTATAGAGCGGGATCTCGTGCTGAACCTGCTCCATACCCTGGTGGTGCTGCCTGTGTAACCAGCAGACACCCTCCGATAACTGCGGTCCCAGGAGCCAGCATCTAATCACTGCAAGGCCCCCAGACCTGTGTGTGCCCCGGCCAGGTGGTCTCTCCTTCCCCCCGAGAGCTCTGACAAGTAAGGGTTAATGGCTCGCTAAGGACAGACATGCTGAGCACGTGTGGCGAAAGTTTGGAGGTCAAACACGTGAACGTACCCCGAGGAGCGGGTGACGTGTGCATGCGCTATATGGGGGTACATGGGTATAACAAGAGGGGGCACAAGCGGCGGGATAACTCTGAGCTTCAGGAACCATTTACCAGGGGTCTTCATTACTCTTCTCATATGGGATAAAGCGTCTTTTAGGCCCCGAAGGCTCCAGTGGCCCCCACTATAATCACACCCGGGCCCCGAAGGCTCCAGTGGCCCCCACTATAATCACACCCAGGGTCTGAAGGCTCCAGTGGCCCCCACTATAATCACACCCGGGCCCCGAAGGCTCCAGTGGCCCCCACTATAATCACACCCGGGCCCCGAAGGCTCCAGTGGCCCCCACTATAATCACACCCGGGCCCCGAAGGCTCCAGTGGCCCCCACTATAATCACACCCGGGCCCCGAAGGCTCCAGTGGCCCCCACTATAATCACACCCGGGCCCCGAAGCTCCAGTGGCCCCCACTATAATCACACCCGGGCCCCGAAGGCTCCAGTGGCCCCCACTATAATCACACCCGGGCCCCGAAGGCTCCAGGGGCTCCACTATAATCACACCCAGACCCCGAAGGCTCCAGTGGCCCCCACTATAATCACACCCGGGCCCAGAAGGCTCCAGTGGCCCCCACTATAATCACACCCGGGCCCAGAAGGCTCCAGTGGCCCCCACTATAATCACACCTAGGTCCTGAAGGCTCCAGTGGCCCCCACTATAATCACACCCGGGCCCCGAAGGCTCCAGTGGCCCCCACTATAATCACACCCGGGCCCAGAAGGCTCCAGTGGCCCCCACTATAATCACACCCGGGCCCCGAAGGCTCCAGTGGCCCCCACTATAATCACACCCGGGCCCCGAAGGCTCCAGTGGCCCCCACTATAATCACACCCAGGTCCCGAAGGCTCCAGTGGCCCCCACTATAATCACACCCAGGGTCTGAAGGTTCCAGTGGCCCCCACTATAATCACACCCAGACCCCGAAGGCCCCAGTGGCCCCCACTATAATCACACCCGGGCCCCGAAGGCTCCAGTGGCCCCCACTATAATCACACCCAGGCCCCGAAGGCTCCAGTGGCCCCCACTATAATCACACCCGGGCCCCGAAGGCTCCAGTGGCCCCCACTATAATCACACCCGGGCCCCGAAGGCTCAAGTGGCCCCCACTATAATCACACCCGGGCCCCGAAGCTCCAGTGGCCCCCACTATAATCACACCCGGGCCCCGAAGGCTCCAGTGGCCCCCACTATAATCACACCCGGGCCCCGAAGGCTCCAGGGGCCCCACTATAATCACACCCAGACCCCGAAGGCTCCAGTGGCCCCCACTATAATCACACCCGGGCCCCGAAGGCTCCAGGGGCCCCACTATAATCACACCCAGACCCCGAAGGCTCCAGTGGCCCCCACTATAATCACACCCGGGCCCAGAAGGCTCCAGTGGCCCCCACTATAATCACACCCGGGCCCAGAAGGCTCCAGTGGCCCCCACTATAATCACACCTAGGTCCTGAAGGCTCCAGTGGCCCCCACTATAATCACACCCGGGCCCCGAAGGCTCAAGTGGCCCCCACTATAATCACACCCGGGCCCCGAAGCTCCAGTGGCCCCCACTATAATCACACCCGGGCCCCGAAGGCTCCAGTGGCCCCCACTATAATCACACCCAGGTCCCGAAGGCTCCAGTGGCCCCCACTATAATCACACCCAGGGTCTGAAGGTTCCAGTGGCCCCCACTATAATCACACCCAGACCCCGAAGGCCCCAGTGGCCCCCACTATAATCACACCCGGGCCCCGAAGGCTCCAGTGGCCCCCACTATAATCACACCTAAGTCCTGAAGGCTCCAGTGGCCCCTATAATCACACCCGGGCCCGAAGGCTCCAGTGGCTCCCATTATAATCACACCCAGGCCCCGAAGGCTCCAGGGGCCCCCACTATAATCACACCCAGGTCCCGAAGGCTCCAGTGGCCCCCACTATAATCACACCCAGACCCTGAAGGCTCCAGGGGCCCCCACTATAATCACACCCAGGTCCCGAAGGCTCCAGTGGCCCCCACTATGATCACACCCAGGGTCTGAAGGTTCCAGTGGCCCCCACTATAATCACACCCGGGCCCCGAAGGCTCCAGTGGCCCCCACTATAATCACACCCGGGCCCCGAAGGCTCCAGTGGCCCCCACTATAATCACACCCAGGTCCTGAAGGCTCCAGTGGCCCCCACTATAATCACACCCAGACCCCGAAGGCCCCAGTGGCCCCCACTATAATCACACCCGGGCCCCGAAGGCTCCAGTGGCCCCCACTATAATCACACCCAGGTCCTGAAGGCTCCAGTGGCCCCCACTATAATCACACCCGGGCCCAGAAGGCTCCAGTGGCCCCCACTATAATCACACCCGGGCCCAGAAGGCTCCAGTGGCCCCCACTATAATCACACCCGGGCCCCGAAGGCTCCAGTGGCCCCCACTATAATCACACCCAGGTCCCGAAGGCTCCAGTGGCCCCCACTATAATCACACCCAGGGTCTGAAGGTTCCAGTGGCCCCCACTATAATCACACCCAGACCCCGAAGGCCCCAGTGGCCCCCACTATAATCACACCCGGGCCCCGAAGGCTCCAGTGGCCCCCACTATAATCACACCTAGGTCCTGAAGGCTCCAGTGGCCCCTATAATCACACCCGGACCCGAAGGCTCCAGTGGCTCCCACTATAATCACACCCTGGCCCCGAAGGCTCCAGGGGCCCCCACTATAATCACACCCAGACCCTGAAGGCTCCAGGGGCCCCCACTATAATCACACCCAGACCCTGAAGGCTCCAGTGGCCCCCATTATAATCACACCCAGGCCCCGAAGGCTCCAGGGGCCCCCACTATAATCACACCCAGACCCCGAAGGCTCCAGGGGCCCCCACTATAATCACACCCAGGTCCCGAAGGCTCCAGTGGCCCCCACTATAATCACACCCAGGGTCTGAAGGTTCCAGTGGCCCCCACTATAATCACACCCGGGCCCAGAAGGCTCCAGTGGCCCCCACTATAATCACACCCGGGCCCCGAAGGCTCCAGTGGCCCCCACTATAATCACACCCAGGTCCTGAAGGCTCCAGTGGCCCCCACTATAATCACACCCGGGCCCGAAGGCTCCAGTGGCCCCCACTATAATCACACCCAGACCCCGAAGGCTCCAGGGGCCCCCACTATAATCACACCCAGACCCCGAAGGCTCCAGGGGCCTCCACTATAATCACACCCAGACCCCGAAGGCTCCAGTGGCTCCCACTATAATCACACCCAGACCCCGAAGGCTCCAGGGGCCCCCACTATAATCACACCCGGGCCCCGAAGGCTCCAGGGGCCTCCACTATAATCACACCCAGACCCCGAAGGCTCCAGGGGCCCCCACTATAATCACACCCAGACCCCGAAGGCTCCAGGGGCCCCCACTATAATCACACCCAGACCCCGAAGGCTCCAGGGGCCCCCACTATAATCACACCCGGGCCCCGAAGGCTCCAGTGGCCCCCACTATAATCACACCCGGACTCCGAAGGCTCCAGTGGCCCCCACTATAATCACTCCCGGACCCCGAAGGCTCCAGGGGCCCCCACTATAATCACACCTAGGCCCCGAAGGCTCCAGTGGCCCCCACTATAATCACACCCGGGCCCTGACATCTATAGGGGCCGAGAACATCCCTTTAGTCCATATGAGAAAACTAATAGTATTAAAGGGGATATTTATTTTTTCTTAAATGCATTAACTTACCGTAATCAATTTTGCATTTACTGCAAGTTTCATTAAAAAAAAAATGTTGCACCGTTTGCCTTCTACAGCTGCTGTTACAATGTCTATTGCTGCATGATGAGTTAACCGAGACTCAATCAGTGAGCTCGCTATGATCAGACGATCACAGGGGAGGGAGTCCATTATCTGTCTATTTCTGAGCTCCTCACTGCTGATTTATGACCACACTAAAGATGAATTTGCAGCAATACAAAGTGACTGTAAAAGACAAAATGGTGCAACTTTTTTTTTTTATTAAATCCAAATAAATAAATAATTTTCACATGAATTTATTGGGAAAAGAGTCCTCAAAACTGGACAGCACATATAAAGAGAGTGGGGGACCGTGGTGGACATTTTACACTGTAATAAGGGAACAGCCATGTGACTTGATACTGTTTTTCAGTTTTTGTTTTTTTTAATGGCCTCCAGCTCAATCCCGAGCCATGGAGACATACCACCCGGAAAAGCTGCATTGTATTTTCCGCAGCATGCCAATTCTTTGTGTGGATTCCGCAGCGGTTTACACCTGCGCCTCAATAGGAATCCGCAAGTGTTAAATCGCAGGTGGAATCCGTTTTACAAAAAAAGGTGCGGAAAAATCTGCACCCTATTCCACAACATGGGCATAGCCTTAATATGGTTTTGGTGGCGTTTTCGCATGTATGAACATAGTGAATCCATTGGTATTCATACATTCCATAGTAAGTACAGTTAAAAAGAAATAGGTCAAACGTTGACAATTTTTTTTTATTTAAAAAACCGGAATAAAATTATACCTGAATGTCCAGGAAACCCCCCCCCCCCCCAAAAAAAAAAAAAAAAATTGTTTAATTTTTTTTCTTTTTACAGTGCAACATTTTTGCAACTGAATTTCATTACCACTTTTGCACCGTTTGCCCGTTACCAGCTCTTTATTTCCTGGGATCTGCACATTGGTGTCTGCAACCAACCGAGAATCTGTCAGTGTTTGTAAGGGCTCCTGCAGACATCTGTGCAATCTGGGTCCACAATACACGGACTGGCCGCACCTCTCCTGACCCCGAGCATCTCCTGTCGGGAGACCCGCAATCAGATCAGTCCCACATTGGACCGATTTGCACAGACGTCTGCATGACCCCTTACCTTACTCTTTATCTAAACTTATCTGTGCCGATTTACAACCACATCAAAGTTTGGTTCAACTTTGATGTGGTCTGTGATCCCAACTGTCAAACAAGGCAGTACACAAAAGTACAAAAAAAAAAAAAATATATGATCAAAACTGAGGCCAGGATACAAGTCAATAGAAATAGATTTATTCCACTCTGTACAGATCAGTACAACATGGTCTAATATTACACCAATAATCACAAGTTTACATTGCCTCCTATGAATACTTTGTAGTAAATGCTGGCTGATTTTGAGGCGACGGTACGTGATACGATGTGTAACTGCTCGGATGCACTACTGTACGGTAGAACACATAAAAGGTCTAGAAATACTGAGGATCTTCAGGACGTGTGCCCGTGGGACTTCTATCCCGTGGAATTTCTGTGGCAGATTTTTTGGGTGGTTTACAGAAAACTAATGCAAAGCGTAGTAGATTGTGCAGAGAAAACGGACAGCAAATCTGGTTTGCACCGCAGCAGCGTGTGGCTGAGATTTCACAAAATGTAATCTACAATGCAGAGTTTTATTTTTTTTTTTCTGTATAATCTGCCGTGTATTCGACTGATATGAGTGCGCCTTTACTATTAGATCTGACTGAATCTATCATGTACGACATTCAGGGAAAAACACTGCAGACGTCACCCGACGGGAAGGAATTTACATTTGTTAGTCAAGTTTACGATTTAAAATAAAAAATAAAATTTTACCCTCTTACAAAAAAGTAATTAAAAAAAAAATTACACCACCGACACATCTATTGGTAGGACGAGAATTACAAACATCATTAATATAGAAGATGTTAATACTTACATAATAGATTAAAAAAAAAAGTTTATACCATATTGTGCTTGCTTAAAACTTGAACCGATAGGACAGACTGTTCAGAAAGGTTGGAATTCTGCAAACTCCACTCAGGTGTATGGGGAATATGGGGAAACTGGAGTTGTTTTTTTAATTATACACTTAAAAAGGGAAAGTTCACATTTTACAAGCATGGATCTTCACATTGCTCCTACAATACATACACATTAGAGGGATCTTCAGCTCTAAGCCACTGGATAGGCACGTCCGCCCTCGTTCTGGCGCTCGGAGAGGATCCCAGTAGAGGAATCGACACACTGATTTAAGAGCCATTACTTGCCTAGACCAGAAAACCCCTTTAATTTAGGTGTATTATGGGAGACATGTCTGTAGGTGCCTGAGTTTGCAGAAGGAGCGATGAGTCTTGAATGCTTGCGTCGCAGTGACTACATGTCTCGCGGCTGTTAGACATGAAGGGATTGCCCATTTGTTAGCTGTGAGACATGCAGTTGTGGGGACTAGAACATATTTTTCGAGCACGCTGAATACACTGTTAGCACACGAGCATGCTCAGATAACACCTTATCCCAGCACATTCACTCATCCTAGTCTTGATCTTTCCTTACAAAACTCATACTAAAAGCTAAATAGACGTCACCATGGTAAAAATAAATAAAAAAATAAATCAGCTGTTACTAAAAGGTTTTCCCGCCTAGTCCAAAGCAGAATCAGTAGCAATACGTGAACTTCCCCTTCAAGTTGAACACTAGCGATTCAATGATATTCACAACGTGACCGGACTTTATAGGCTGTGCTACGGCGGCAATTTCCGTGTTGGACCACTTGCCTACCGACCCAAACTTACAGCATCCTGTGTGGGAGGCTGCTGGAATTACTGCAGTAACGGACTGTAAAATATGGCTGCTGTCACGTTACCATCTTACAAAACAGACATGGTTATAACAAATATGTAGCTACATGTATAGACTACATAAAGATTTCTTTTTTTTAACAAATACAATATTTTTTTTGCTGCACCGAATAAAAATTATTTAAAAACACCATGTTCCTCAAAAAATATGTTATTCAGGACAGGTTTAATACAAGGTTGGATGTAACCTTGTATTAAACTGAAGGCAAGGACATTTTCTTTTAGATCCCAATTATAAGACCTTGTCACACAGATCTCCCCTCACAGATGAACACTAATACTGAGAGTGGCGCCATCTGGGCTCTTTCCTCTGATGAGAACTGCGACCTTCGTGGTAGTGCTCCTCTTGGCTGCTGCCCCTGTAATAAGAGTCTCTGCTGCTCTGGTAGTCGTTACTTTGATAAGGATGAGAGGTTTGGCTCCGGTTTTTTCGGTGGCTGGAGGAGGACTCGTGACGCATTGGTGAATGAGAGGAGCTTTGATTATATGGACTGTAATAGGGTGAGTAATTTGCTGCTGCTGATGGGGAGGAATAAGACATCGTGTCTGTACTGGGACTGTGAGGAGAACCTTGTCTGTAGTAGCTATTGATCTAGGGGGAAAAAAAAAATGAACTAGTAACAGGTTGGGTATGCATGGTTATTCAAAAATATGTCCCTATAAATCACAACAAGTATGGCACTTCAAACAATATATTACCACTAGTGGACTTACAACACAAGTAGTGTATGTTCCGGGGTGAGGATGGGGGTCTCTCAGTCGGCACCTGTCCCTGTCTTTCTGTGCTCACTGCAAACCACTTTAACTGCAGGTAACGTTCCTTGTTTATTTAACTATATCCATCATTTTTCTGGAACTCTTTATTGAATCCGACTAAGGAGTTAATATCCTACTACACAGAATGTCTGCTGTATTCTTTATATGGTAAGAATTGTATCTTGAGCCTTATATAACGATCTCTGTGTTGATCAGGACCAGTTCTTAGGTCACATTTGCTCTAAATAATTTGTATAGAATGCGATTATATTTCATAATAGATGAATTTTTTTTGTACTTTGACTATTATACAGTGTCCTTGTACTTTGGAGCTGTAAGTTTACCATTCTTTTCTTTGTGATTTTGAACATGCCGTAGTGAGAGGCCGTAGTGAGAGGCCGTAGTGAGAGGCCGTAGTGAGAGGCCGTAGTGAGAGGCCGTAGTGAGAGGCCCCCCCCCCCCCCCCCCCAAGTATATTTATATCAAACCATAAGTGGGGATAATATGAATGTAAATGCGTGTAGTCACCCACCATTGCTTGTCTGTGAAGCCCATCTGGAGAAGAGTATGGTTTCTGATAGCTTTGAACAGGAGGAGAGTGGTCGTATCTCATATCAGAATTGTAGTCATATCTAGAAAAACAAATATAAATCAAAATGTCAAAACAATCAATAATTGTAGCCAACAGCAAAGATAAATGGAGCTCTGCTGTGTCAGAGGAAACATAGTAAGAAAAGCCAGGAAGGATGTAACGTGGATGACTAGTCTGAGGTCGGCCGTGGACTATATACATACAACACAGTTGGATCACTCTCGGCTGGCTTTTCAAAACACATTTTCTCTGAAACACCAGAAAGTTTTACAGTAAAACAGACAGCTGCAATAACAAGAATTGGTCTCGGATTCATGCTGCCTGTCATCCTTTTAAAGTTTCAGTCAATTTAGTGACAAGGCTTTGAGAGAGATTTGGGGGCTTCGTATATTGTCTGCCTCTGCTGGAAATGCCATTGGTTCCTCTAAATGCATCCAGGAGACTTAATCTTACCTGTTGCCATTTGATGGCGAACCATTTCCAGAAAAGTTGCCGTTTCCATGTGGGGAGGATGCTGCATTATTTGCTTCTTGAGAGGCGTGACTGCTTCCTAAAAACATAAGAGATTTAAAATCGATTGCAATATCAGATGTTAGGCATGAGAGCAGGGCTGTGGAGTCGGAGTTCATATAGAATAGACCGGCTGCTAACATATATATAATACACTGGGTGCAGTAGTACAGTGCAGGATGTGCTGTACATTTTTTCATAGGAATTTGGGAAAGTTATGAAATGTCCTACAGTATGTCTGTTCTGTTCCTGATCTTTGGGTATGTGCACACGTTACAGATTTAGTGCAGATTTCACCTGCGTTTTTACACCTGCGAATTCCTATTAAGGAATCTGTGTAAAACGCTGCGGAATCCGCACAAAGAATTGACATGCTGCAAAAAATAAACGGAAGCAATTTGGTGCGGAATTTTCCAGCAGCATGTGCACAGCGGATTTGGTTTTCCATAGCATTACAGGCTACTGAAAACACATGTAAAACAGCTGCAGATCTGCAACCAAATCCGCAACGTGTGCACATACCCTAAGGATCTCGGCTTTAAAGAGAACCTGTCACCCCCAAAATCGAAGTTGCGCTAAGCCTACCGGGATCAGGGGCTAATCTACAGCATTCTGGAGTGCTGTAGATAAGCCCCCGATGTAACCTGAAAGATGAGAAAAAGAGGTTAGATTATACTCACCCAGGGGCGGTCCCCGTGGTCCGGGGCCTCCCATCTTCTTACGATCACGTCCTCTTCTTGTCTTCACGCCGCAGCTCCGGCGCAGGCGTACTTTGTCTGTCCTGTTGAGGGCAGAGCAAAGTACTGCAGTGCGCAGGCGCCGGGAAAGGTCAGAGAGGCCCAGCGCCTGCGCACTGCAGTACTTTGCTCTGCCCTCAACAGAGCGTGAAGACAAGAAGAGGACGTCATCCTATGAAGATGGGAGGCTCCGGACCGAGACACCCATCGGACTGCAGCGGGACGCCCCTTGGGTGACAATAATATAACCTCTTTTTCTCATCTTTCAGGATACATCGGGGGGCTTATCTACAGCATTCCAGAATGCTGTAGATAAGCCCGATGCCAGTGGGCTTAGCTCAACTTCCATTTTGGGGGCGACAGGTTCCCTTTAAGTTGAGATGAATCTGTGCTGCACTTTATGTACAGGCTCAGTAGCGAGGCAGTGCTGTGGAGTCGGATGTTTAGCTTACGGACTCCATAGCCCTGCATGATAAGACACCTCACCGCATAGTCCGAGCTATAAAGAACTTTCAAGTTTGGAAGGTGCTACGTTGTTGAGCAATGTGGCTGATGTTGATGAGCAGGAAGAAACAAGACTGTCGTGTCTGGTTAGCTCCGATTGCAGCATCTAAGAGGTTATGGTGCCGTAGTCAATAGCTTTTAAGTGGTCAAACAGAAGGAGGCAATCGGTATCTTGATCAGCAAATGTTAAAGGGACACTGTCACCTGAATTTGGAGGGAACAATCTTCAGCCATGGAGGCGGGGTTTTTGATTCACCCTTTCCTTACCCGCTGGCTGCAATATTGGATTGAAGTTCATTCTCTGTCCTCTGTAGTACATGCCTGCACAAGGAAATCTTGCCCTGCACAGGCGTGTACTATGGAGGACAGAGAATGAGCTTCAATCCAATATTGCAGCCAGCGGGTAAGGAAAGGGTGAATCAAAAAACCCCAAACCCCGCCTCCATGGCTATCTATCTCTGCCCTCGTACCTGATCTGTACTGGATTTTCAGAGGCCTTCCAAACAGTTTGACTCCATTTAACAGACTCATCCCATAGGGAACAGATTCTTCATGCTTAAATTGTACAAAAGCAAATAATTTTGAAGTGCCATCTTTGTCCTTGGGGATTTTTACATTTAACGCAGGACCAGCCTGGAAGAAAAAAAAAACAAAAACAAAAAAAAAAAAAACCACACAATTACTTTGAGCAAGTTCATATAACACAGGACAAGTGCAGTCTGAAGAGGAGAGAAACAACTTTTTTTTTATCTGCAAGATGATTACCATAAACACACACAAAAAAAGGCAGAATTGCATTTTTTTCTGTAGTGAAAACGGGCAGGTCAGTGAGAAGGAAAACAATATGGCTCTAAGAAGCGGATGAAAAAAAAAAAAAACCCTGCTAACATTCACTTGCCAACAAAGAGCACAGCTGATTAGAGGGCTGCCGCTCATCGGACCCCGCTGAGCCAAAATGGAATGACGTTTTTTAAGGAGGTCAACAGCAAAAAAATAAAAATAAAAAAAAAATGGCGGAGTAACCATTAACCCCTCTGTGACCTTAGACGTACTATCCCGTCGAGGTGCCCTGGGCTTATCTGACCCTGGACGGGATAGTACGTCATAGCCGATCGGCCGCGCTCACGGGGGGAGCGCGGCCGGGTGTCAGCTGCTTATCGCAGCTGACATCCGGCACTATGTGCCAGGAGCGGTCACGGACCGCCCCCGGCACATTAACCCCTGGCACACCGCGATCAAAGATGATCGCGATGTGCCGGCGGTGCAGGGAAGCACCGCGCAGGGAGGGGGCTCCCTGCGGGCTTCCCTGAGCCCCCCGCAGCAACGCGATGTGATCGCGTTGCTGCGAGGGTCTCCTCACCTCCCTCCCTGCTCGAGCCCCGGATCCAAGATGGCCGCGGATCCGGGTCCTGCAGGGAGGGAGGTGGCTTCACAGAGCCTGCTCAGAGCAGGCACTGTGAAGGCTGCAGCGCTGCTAGTCAGATCAGTGATCTGACAGAGTGCTGTGCAAACTGTCAGATCACTGATCTGTGATGTCCCCCCCTGGGACAAAGTAAAAAAAAAATTTTCCAAATGTGTAAAAAAAATAAAAAAAAATATTCCAAAATAATGAAAAAAAAAAAATATATATTATTCCCATAAATACATTTCTTCATCTAAATAAAAAAAAAAACCAATAAAAGTACACATATTTAGTATCGCCGCGTCCGTAACGACCCGACCTATAAAACTGTCCCACTAGTTAACCCCTTCAGTAAACACCGTAAGAAAAAAAAAAAAAAACGAGGCAAAAAACAACGCTTTATTATCATACCGCCGAACAAAAAGTGGAATAACACGCGATCAAAAGGACAGATATAAATAACCATGGTACCGCTGAAAGCGTCATATTGTCCCGCAAAAAAAGAGCCGCCATACAGCATCATCAGCAAAAAAATAAAAAAGTTATAGTCCTGAGAATAAAGCGATGCAAAAATAATTATTTTTTCTGTAAAATAGTTTTTATCGTATAAAAGCACCAAACCATAAAAAAATGATATAAATGAGGTATCGCTGTAATCGTACTGACCCGAAGAATAAAACTGATTTATCAATTTTACCAAACGCGGAACGGTATAAACGCCTCCCCCAATAGAAATTCATGAATAGCTGGCTTTTGGTCATTCTTCCTCACAAAAATCGGAATAAAAAACGATAAAAAAATGTCACGTGCCCAAAAATGTTTTCAATAAAAACGTCAACTCGTCCCGCAAAAAACAAGACCTCACATGACTCTGTGGACCAAAATATGGAAAAATTATAGCTCTCAAAATGGGCTAGGGCTAGGATTAGGGTTAGGGCTAGGGTTAGGGCTAGGGTTAGGGCTAGGGTTAGGGCTAGGGTTAGGGCTAGGATTAGGGTTAGGATTAGGGTTAGGATTAGGGTTAGGGCTAGGGTTAGGGCTAGGGTTAGGGCTAGGGTTAGGGCTAGGGTTAGGGTTAGGGTTAGGGTTAGGGCTAGGGTTGGGGCTAAAGTTAGGGTTAGGGTTTAGATTACATTTACAGTTGGGAATAGGGTTGGGATTAGGGTTAGGGGTGTGTCAGGGTTAGAGGTGTGGTTAGGGTTACCGTTGGAATTAGGGTTAGGGGTGTGTTTAAATAAGGGTTTCAGTTATAATTGGGGGGTTTCCACTGTTTCGGCACATCAGGGGCTCTCCAAACACGACATGGCGTCCGATCTCAATTCCAGCCAATTCTGCGTTGAAAAAGTAAAACAGTGCTCCTTCCCTTCCGAGCTCTCCTGTGTGCCCAAACAGGGGTTTACCCCAACATATGGGGTATCAGCGTACTCAGGACAAATTGGACAACAACTTTTGTGGACCAATTTCTCCTGTTACCCTTGGGAAAATACAAAACTGGGGGCTAAAAAATAATTTTTGTGGGAAAACAAAAAGATTTTTTATTTTCACGGCTCTGCGTTATAAACTGTAGTGAAACACTAGGGGGTTCAAAGTTCTCACAACACATCTAGATAAGTTCATTGAGGGGTCTAGTTTCCAATATGGGGTCACTTGTGGGGGGTTTCTACTGTTTAGGTACATTAGGGGCTCTGCAAACGCAATGTGACGCCTGCAGACCAATCCATCTAAGTCTGCATTCCAAATGATGCTCCTTCCCTTCCGAGCCCTCCCATGCACCCAAACGGTGGTTCCCCCCCACATATCGGGTATCAGCGTACTCAGGACAAATTGGACAACAACATTTAGGGTCCAATTTCTCCTGCTAACCTTGGAAAAATACAAAACTGGGGGCTAAAATATAATTTTTGTGGAAAAAAAAATATTTTTTATTTGCATGGCTCTGCGTTATAAACTGTAGTGAAATACTTGGGGGTTCAAAGCTCTCACAACACATCAAGATGAGTTCCTTAGGGGGTCTACTTTCCAAAATGGTGTCACTTGTGGGGGGTTTCTACTGTTTAGGTACATTAGGGGCTCTGCAAACGCAATGTGACGCCTGCAGACCATTCCATCTAAGTCTGCATTCCAAATGGCGCTCCTTCCCTTCCGAACCCTCCCATGCGCCCAAACGGTGGTTCCCCCCCACATATGGGGTATCAGCGTACTCAGGACAAATTGGACAACAACTTTTGGGGTCCAATTTCTCCTGTTACCCTAGGGAAAATACAAAACTGGGGGCTAAAAAATAATTTTTGTGGGAAAAAAATTTTGTTTTATTTTTATGGCTCTGCATTATAAACTTCTGTGAAGCCCTTGGTGGGTCAAAGTGCTCACCACACATCCAGATAAGTTCCTTAGGGGGTCTACTTTCCAAAATGGTGTCACTTGTGGGGGGTTTCAATGTTTAGGCACATCAGTGGCTCTCCAAACGCAACATGGCGTCCCATCTCAATTCCTGTCAATTTTGCATTGAAAAGTCAAATAGCGCTCCTTCCCTTCCGAGCTCTCCCATGCGCCCAAACAGTGGTTTACTGCCACATATGGGGTATCAGCGTACTCAGGACAAATTGGACAACAACTTTTTGGGTCCAATTTCTCCTGTTACCCTTGGTAAAATAAAACAAATTGGAGCTGAAGTAAATTTTTTGTGTAAAAAAGTTAAATGTTCATTTTTATTTAAACATTCCGAAAATTCCTATTAAACACCTGAAGGGTTAATAAACTTCTTGAATGTGGTTTTGAGCACCTTGAGGGGTGCAGTTTTTAGAATGGTGTCACACTTGGGCATTTTCTATCATATAGACCCCTCAAAATGACTTCAAATGAGACGTGGTCCCTAAAAAAAAATGGCGTTGTAAAAATGAGAAATTGCTGGTCAACTTTTAACCCTTATAACTCCCTAACAAAAAAAAAAATTGGTTCCAAAATTATGCTGATGTAAAGGAGACATGTGGGAAATGTTACTTATTAAGTATTTTGTGTGACATATCTCTGTGATTTAAGGGCATAAAAATTCAAAGTTGGAAAATTGCGAAATTTTCAAAATGTTCGCCAAATTTCCGTTTTTTTCACAAATAAACGCAGGTAATATCAAAGAAATTTTACCACTATCATGAAGTACAATATGTCACGAGAAAACAATGTCAGAATCACCAGGATCCGTTGAAGCGTTTCGGAGTTATAACCTCATAAAGGGACAGTGGTCAGAATTGTAAAAATTGGCCCGGTCCATAACGTGCAAACCACCCTTGGGGGTAAAGGGGTTAAAAGGGTTCATCCAGAATTTTTTTTTTTTAAATCAGTGCTGCCAAAAAAAAAAAAAAGGGGGCGTGTTATTGGCAGCATAGGTTACAATGGGTACATGTGGTATCTGTGAGAAAAGAAAGAAAACAGACGTGTGAAGGAGACCTTACGCTATGTTCACATGTTGCTTTTTTGCCACTTTTTTTTCTTGGCAATAATAAAAAAACCTGCAGTCACATTGCAGGCTATGCTGCATTTTTTCCACATACAAAAACATACTTTATGGATTTTTTTTTTCAGGAGAGCGGTCATGATAAATGGGTTTCCATCCTACTGTATCTGCATGTATTCCCCAAAAACGCAACAAAACCTGATGGCTGCACTTTTGCAGTTTCTTAGGCTACGTTCACATTTGCGTTCTGCCGGGCTGCGTCAAGCGCAGCCGCGGCGACGCATGCGCCCCTATATTTAACATGGGGGCACATGGACATGCGTTTGCATGCGTTTTGCGATGCATGCGGTTTTTTTTTGCCGCAAGCGTTAGGGCGCAGAGGACGCAGCAAGATGCATTTTTTTTGCGTCCAAAATTCGGCAAAAAAGGCCGCATGCGTCACAAAACTATGCATTTTAGCGTGCGTTTTTGTTTGCGTTGTGCGTTGCGTCGCCGACGCAACATCGCACAACGCAAATGTGAACGTAGCCTTATTGCTTTCTGTAGATGAAAAGCCGCTGTGACAAGTGAGAGAATTCACATGTTGCAGATTTCCAGTTCAGTCGAGGAACAAAAAAGGATGCGCGTGAGACAAAGATGCATAAAAACGCAGCGTGTGAGCACGGCCTAGTCCCCCAGTATTCACGCTGCCACCTTGTGGGACCCCGGCACATTATGTCTAGATTAGCAGTAGTCACCGGTTACCGGCTTTTGGCGCGCACCCGCCGCCATTCTTACTGCACGTTACCCCCAGCGCGGGAACCACAGCCGCCCCTTCCCCCCGCACAGTAAAGGCTTCCGAACCTGCAGGAACAGCTCGAACAGCAGCTCCTCCGTAGCTCTCGGGTCCAAATTCCCAACGAACAAGGTCCTGTCAGCATCCGCAGCCCCCATCTTCGTCCGCCAACGCCAACCACAAAATAACGACACCGCCAAGCGCCGCCGTCGCACAAGTTCTACGTCATTTCCGTATATGGCCACGCCCTATGACAGAAGAGGGGCGGATAACTCATTGTGGGAGGAGTTTGGAGAGGATCGTGACGATTTTTGTAGCTAGGCATCGGAGAAGCCAATCAGGTGGCTGCTTATTTTCAAACATTTCCTGATCTAAAGTAAGAGCTGGGCTGTGATTGGCTGCAGCCTGTTGCCCCCCTTTTTTTTACTATTTTTTTTATTTTTAGTGGTTGGAATACCTCTGTGTACCCTCTCTGCTGCTGCCGCTGGTGTTCTGGCCTGTAGGTTTATTGGTGCCATGTGGGATTACAGTCGATATGTTCATCATTTTTAGTTCTATTTTTTTAATGCTGAAAAAAACGCATTCTGGCATTTTGTTGTTTTTTTTTTACCGCCCGAGGGGTTAATTATTAATTTTATATATTGGTAGCCAGGACTATGTCAGATATGTTTATTGTTTATCTTTTTATTGAAAGGGGAGGGGGGATTTGGGAAACTTAAATTTTTCCTTTTATTCTATTTGTAATTTTTTCATATTTTTGTTTTTTTTAATTATTCTTTATTTTATACCTTTTTTAGTCCCCTAAAGAGACTTGAACCTGCCGTCCTTCATGGGGGTTCAAAAGTGGTGGCAGCGGAGGTGTTCGGGGAGCCCCTACCTCTCTTGGTGACACAGCGCCTCATGGAGATCGCCCCAGTACAACGCTGCTGACCGTGATCCACAAAGAGATTTAAAGGGGTATTCTGAAGTCTGGACGTTATTCCCTATCCATTGCATAATGTCCCGGTTTCTGGGGGTCTGACCCCTGGGACCCCTCCTCCACTGATCCCAAGAACCAGGGCTCAGATGGAGCGGACGTCAATCATGCTCACGTCTCCTGCATTCATTCTTATGGGAGTCCAAGTGGACAGACGGCTCGTGATTGGGAAATTATGCCCTATCCAAAGGATAACATCCAAACTTGAGAACACCCCTTTAAGTGGTTAATGTAGCATGGTTGCAGAGCGCTGCTTTTGGCTGTATAACACAGCTGGCACTCATTGTGTGTGGAGGCAGCGCAGCTAATTCACCAGACATGGGGTACTGATGGGTGATCATTTTTAGATCGGACCAAAAATAGGAGTTTGTATCAGCCGGTCTCACCCTGCCGCAGGAGTAATGAGGAGCAGAGTAATGGAACGGCAATATTTGTACCCTGCGTCTCCCTCAACACAGCGCTAGTTGTACACTCCGCTGTGCCTCCCCGGTCATGGAGGTGTACACTCCGCTGTGCCTCCCCGGTCATGGAGGTGTACACTCCGCTGTGCCTCCCCGGTCATGGAGGTGTACACTCCGCTGGGCCTCCCCGGTCATGGAGCTGTACACTCCCGTGTCTCCCCGGTCATGCAGGTGTACACTCCTCTGTGCCTCCCCAGTCATGGAGGTGTACACTCCGCTGGGCCTCCCCGGTCATGGAGGTGTACACTCCCCTGTGTCTCCCCGGTCATGCAGGTGTACACTCCCCTGTGTCTCCCCGGTCATGCAGGTGTACACTCCTCTGTGCCTCCCCGGTCATGGAGGTGTACACTCCGCTGGGCCTCCCCGGTCATGGAGGTGTACACTCCCCTGTGTCTCCCCGGTCATGCAGGTGTACACTCCCCTGTGCCTCCCCGGTTATTCAGGTGTACACTCTGCTGTGCCTCCCCGGTCATGGAGGTGTACACTCCCCTGTGCCTCCCCAGTCATGCAGGTGTACACTCTGCTGTGCCTCCCCGGTCATGCAGGTGTACACTCCCCTGTGCCTCCCCGGTCATGCAGGTGTACACTCCGCTGCGCCTCCCCGGTTATTCAGGTGTACACTCCGTTGTGCCTCCCCGGTCATACAGGTGTACACTCCGTTGTGCCTCCCCGGTCATACAGGTGTATACTCCGTTGTGCCTCCCCGGTCATACAGGTGTACACTCCGTTGTGCCTCCCCGGTCATACAGGTGCATACTCCGTTATGCCTCCCCGGTCATGCAGGTGTACACTCCCCTGTGCCTCCCCCGTCATACAGGTGTACACTCCGCTGCGCATCCCCGGTTATTCAGGTGTACACTCCGTTGTGCCTCCCCGGTCATACAGGTGTACACTCCCCTGTGCCTCCCCCGTCATACAGGTGTATACTCCGTTGTGCCTCCCCCGTCATACAGGTGTTCACTCCGCTGTGCCTCCCCGGTCATGCAGGTGTACACTCCGCTGTGCCTCCCCGGTCATGCAGGTGTACACTCCGTTGTGCCTCCCCGGTTATTCAGGTGTACACTCCGTTGTGCCTCCCCGGTCATGCAGGTGTACACTCCCATGTGCCTCCCCGGTCATACAGGTGTACACTCCCCTGTGCCTCCCCGGTCATACAGGTGTACACTCCGCTGTGCCTCCCTGGTCATACAGATGTACACTCCGCTGTGCCTCCCCGGTCATACAGGTGCACACTCCGCTGTGCCTCCCTGGTCATACAGGTGTACACTCCCCTGTGCCTCCCCGGTCATACAGGTGTACACTCCCTTGTGCCTCCCCGGTCATACAGGTGTACACTCCACTGTGCCTCCCCGGTCATACAGGTGTACACTCCGCTGTGCCTCCCCGGTCATGCAGGTGTACACTCCCCTGTGCCTCCCCGGTCATGCAGGTGTACACTCTGTTGTGCCTCCCCGGTTATTCAGGTGTACACTCCGCTGTGCCTCCCCAGTCATACAGGTGTACACTCCGCTGTGCCTCCCCGGTCATACAGGTGTACACTCCCCTGTGCCTCCCCGGTCATACAGGTGTACACTCCCCTGTGCCTCCCCGGTCATGCAGGTGTACACTCCCCTGTGCCTCCCCGGTCATGCAGGTGTACACTCCTGTGCCTCCCTGGTCATACAGGTGTACACTCCTGTGCCTCCCTGGTCATACAGGTATACACTCCTCTGTGCCTCCCCGGTCATACAGGTGTAGAATCCTGTGCCTCCCTGGTCATACAGGTGTACATTCCTGTGCCTCCCTGGTCATACAGGTGTACACTCCCCTATGCCTCCCCGGTCATACAGGTGTACACTCCCCTGTGCCTCCCCAGTCATGCAGGTGTACACTCCTGTGCCTCCCCGGTCATACAGGTGTACACTCCCCTGTGCCTCCCCGGTCATACAGATGTACACTCCCCTGTGCCTCCCCGGTCATACAGATGTACACTCCGCTGTGCCTCCCCGGTCATACAGGTGTACACTCCCCTGTGCCTCCCCGGTGATACAGGTGTACACTCCCCTGTGCCTCCCCGGTCATACAGGTGTACACTCCCCTGTGCCTCCCCGGTCATACAGGTGTACACTCCGCTGTGCCTCCCCGGTCATACAGGTGTACACTCCGCTGTGCCTCCCCGGTCATACAGGTGTACACTCCCCTGTGCCTCCCCGGTCATACAGGTGTACACTCCTGTGCCTCCCTGGTCATACAGGTGTACACTCCCCTGTGCCTCCCCGGTCATACAGGTGTACACTCCCCTGTGCCACCCCGGTCATGCAGGTGTACACTCCCCTGTGCCTCCCCGGTCATGCAGGTGTACACTCCTATGCCTCCCCAATCATACAGGTGTACACTCCCCTGTGCCTCCCCGGGCATACAGGTGTACACTCCCCTGTGCCTCCCCGGTCATACAGATGTACACTCCGCTGTGCCTCCCCGGTCATACAGGTGTACACTCCCCTGTGCCTCCCCGGTGATACAGGTGTACACTCCCCTGTGCCTCCCCGATCATACAGGTGTACACTCCCCTGTGCCTCCCCGGTCATACAGGTGTACACTCCTGTGCCTCCCCGGTCATACAGGTGTACACTCCCCTGTGCCTCCCCGGTCATGCAGGTGTACACTCCCCTGTGCCTCCCCGGTCATGCTGGTGTACACTCCTATGCCTCCCCGGTCATACAGGTGTACACTCCCCTGTGCCTTCCCGGTCATACAGGTGTACACTCCCCTGTGCCTCCCCGGTCATACAGATGTACACTCCGCTGTGCCTCCCCGGTCATAGAGGTGTACACTCCGCTGTGCCTCCCTGGTCATACAGGTGTACACTCCCCTGTGCCTCCCTGGTCATACAGGTGTACACTCCCCTGTGCCTCCCCGGTCATACAGGTGTACACTCCCCTGTGCCTCCCCGGTCATACAGCTGTACACTCCGCTGTGCCTCCCCGGTCATACAGGTGTACACTCCCCTGTGCCTCCCCGGTCATACAGGTGTACACTCCCCTGTGCCTCCCCGGTCATACAGGTGTACACTCCGCTGTGCCTCCCCGGTCATACAGGTGTACACTCCGCTGTGCCTCCCCGGTCATACAGGTGTACACTCCGCTGTGCCTCCCCGGTCATACAGGTGTACACTCCGCTGTGCCTCCCCGGTCATACAGGTGTACACTCCCCTGTGCCTCCCCGGTCATACAGGTGTACACTCCTGTGCCTCCCCAGTCATACAGGTGTACACTCCCCTGTGCCTCCCCGGTCATACAGGTGTACACTCCTGTGCCTCCCCGGTCATACAGGTGTACACTCCCCTGTGCCTTCCCGGTCATGCAGGTGTACACTCCGTTGTGCCTCCCCGGTCATGCAGGTGTACACTCCGCTGTGCCTCCCCGGTCATACAGGTGTACACTCCGCTGTGCCTCCCCGGTCATACAGGTGTACACTCTGCTGTGCCTTTCCGGTCATACAGGTGTACACTCTGCTGTGCCTTTCCGGTCATACAGGTGTACACTCCCCTGTGCCTCCCCGTTCATACAGGTGTACACTCCGCTGTTCCTCCCCGGTCATACAGGTGTACACTCCGCTGTGCCTTTCCGGTCATACAGGTGTACACTCCCCTGTGCCTCCCCATTCATACAGGTGCACACTCCTGTGCCTCCCCGGTCATACAGGTGTACAGTCCGTTGTGCCTCCCCGGTCATACAGGTGTACACTCCCCTGTGCCTCCCCGGTCATACAGGTGTACACTCCGCTGTGCCTCCCCGGTCATACAGGTGTACACTCCCCTGTGCCTCCCCGGTCATACAGGTGTACACTCCCCTGTGCCTCCCCGGTCATACAGGTGTACACTCCCCTGTGCCTCCCTGGTCATACAGATGTACACTCCGCTGTGCCTCCCCGGTCATACAGGTGTACACTCCGCTGTGCCTCCCCGGTCATACAGGTGTACACTCCGCTGTGCCTCCCCGGTCATACAGGTGTACACTCCCCTGTGCCTCCCCGGTCATACAGGTGTACACTCCCCTGTGCCTCCCCGGTCATACAGGTGTAAACTCCCCTGTGCCTCCCCGGTCATACAGGTGTACACTCCTGTGCCTCCCCGGTCATACAAGTGTACACTCCCCTGTGCCTTCCAGGTCATGCAGGTGTACACTCCGTTGTGCCTCCCCGGTCATGCAGGTGTACACTCCGCTGTGCCTCCCCGGTCATACAGGTGTACACTCTGCTGTGCCTCCCCGGTCATACAGGTGTACACTCCGCTGTGCCTTTCCGGTCATACAGGTATACACTCCCCTGTGCCTCCCCGTTCATACAGGTGTACACTCCGCTGTGCCTCCCTGGTCATACAGGTGTACACTCCGCTGTGCCTTTCCGGTCATACAGGTATACACTCCCCTGTGCCTCCCCGTTCATACAGGTGTACACTCCGCTGTGCCTCCCCGGTCATACAGGTGTACACTCCCCTGTGCCTCCCCGCTCATGCAGGTGTACACTCCCCTGTGCCTCCCCGGTGATACAGGTGTACACTCCCCTGTGACTCCCCGGTCATACAGGTGTACACTCCCCTGTGCCTCCCCGGTCATACAGGTGTACACTCCGCTGTGCCTCCCCGGTCATACAGGTGTACACTCCCCTGTGCCTCCCCGGTCATACACGTGTACATTCCTGTGCCTCCCTGGTCATACAGGTGTACACTCCCCTGTGCCTCCCCGGTCATACAGGTGTACACTCTGCTGTGACTCCCCGGTCATACAGGTGTACACTCCGCTGTGCCTTTCCGGTCATACAGGTGTACACTCCCCTGTGCCTCCCCCTTCATACAGGTGTACACTCCGCTGTGCCTCCCTGGTCATACAGGTGTACACTCCGCTGTGCCTTTCCGGTCATACAGGTGTACATTCCCCTGTGCCTCCCCGTTCATACAGGTGTACACTCCTGTGCCTCCCCGGTCATACAGGTGTACACTCTGTTGTGCCTCCCCGGTCATACAGGTGTACACTCCGCTGTGCCTCCCCGGTCATACAGGTGTACACTCCGCTGTGCCTCCCCGGTCATACAGGTGTACATTCCCCTGTGCCTCCCCGGTCATACAGGTGTACACTCCCCTGTGCCTCCTCGGTCATACAGGTGTACACTCCCCTGTGCCTCCCCGGTCATACAGGTGTACACTCCTGTGCCTCCTCGGTCATACAGGTGTACACTCCCCTGTGCCTTCCTGGTCATGCAGGTGTACACTCCGTTGTGCCTCCCCGGTCATGCAGGTGTACACTCCGCTGTGCCTCCCTGGTCATACAGGTGTACACTCCGCTGTGCCTTTCCGGTCATACAGGTGTACACTCCCCTGTGCCTCCCCGGTCATACAGGTGTACACTCCTGTGCCTCCCCGGTCATACAGGTGTACACTCCCCTGTGCCTTCCCGATCATGCAGGTGTACACTCCGTTGTGCCTCCCCGGTCATGCAGGTGTACACTCCGCTGTGCCTCCCTGGTCATACAGGTGTACACTCCGCTGTGCCTTTCCGGTCATACAGGTGTACACTCCCCTGTGCCTCCCCGGTCATACAGGTGTACACTCCTCTGTGCCTCCCCGGTCATACAGGTGTATACTCCCCTGTGCCTCCCCGGTCATACAGGTGTACACTCCCCTGTGCCTCCCCGGTCATACAGGTGTACACTCCTGTGCCTCCCCGGTCATACAGGTGTACACTCCCCTGTGCCTTCCCGGTCATGCAGGTGTACACTCCGTTGTGCCTCCCCGGTCATGCAGGTGTACACTCCGCTGTGCCTCCCTGGTCATACAGGTGTACACTCCGCTGTGCCTTTCCGGTCATACAGGTGTACACTCCGCTGTGCCTCCCCGGTCATACAGGTGTACACTCCCCTGTGCCTCCCCGGTCATACAGATGTACACTCCCCTGTGCCTTCCCGGTCATGCAGGTGTACACTCCGTTGTGCCTCCCCGGTCATGCAGGTGTACACTCCGCTGTGCCTCCCTGGTCATACAGGTGTACATTCCGCTGTGCCTTTCTGGTCATACAGGTGTACACTCCTGTGCCTCCCCGGTCATACAGGTGTACACTCCCCTGTGCCTCCCCGGTCATACAGGTGTACACTCCCCTGCGCCTCCCCGGTCATACAGGTGTACACTCCGCTGTGCCTTTCCGGTCATACAGGTGTACACTCCTGTGCCTCCCCGGTCATACAGGTGTACACTCCGCTGTGCCTTTCCGGTCATACAGGTGTACACTCCTGTGCCTCCCCGGTCATACAGGTGTACTCTCCCCTGTGCCTCCCCGGTCATACAGGTGTACACTCCTGTGCCTCCCCGGTCATACAGGTGTACACTCCCCTGTGCCTTCCCGTTCATGCAGGTGTACACTCCGTTGTGCCTCCCCGGTCATGCAGGTGTACACTCCGCTGTGCCTCCCTGGTCATACAGGTGTACACTCCGCTGTGCCTTTCCGTTCATACAGGTGTACACTCCCCTGTGCCTCCCCGGTCATACAGGTGTACACTCCTGTGCCTCCCCGGTCATACAGGTGTACACTCCCCTGTGCCTTCCCGGTCATGCAGGTGTACACTCCGTTGTGCCTCCCCGCTCATACAGGTGTACACTCCGCTGTGCCTCCCCGGTCATACAGATGTACACTCCGCTGTGCCTCCCTGGTCATACAGGTGTACACTCCGCTGTGCCTTTCCGGTCATACAGGTGTGCACTCCCCTGTGCCTCCCCTGTCATACAGGTGTACACTCCCCTGTGCCTCCCCGGTCATACAGGTGTACACTCCCCTGTGCCTTCCCGGTCATGCAGGTGTACACTCCGTTGTGCCTCCCCCGTCATGCAGGTGTACACTCCGCTGTGCCTTTCCGGTCATACAGGTGTACACTCCCCTGTGCCTCCCCGGTCATACAGGTGTACACTCCTGTGCCTCCCCGGTCATACAGGTGTACACTCCCCTGTGCCTTCCCGGTCATGCAGGTGTACACTCCGTTGTGCCTCCCCGGTCATACAGGTGTACACTCCGCTGTGCCTCCCCGGTCATACAGGTGTACACTCCCCTGTGCCTTCCCGGTCATGCAGGTGTACACTCCGTTGTGCCTCCCCGGTCATGCAGGTGTACACTCCGCTGTGCCTCCCTGGTCATACAGGTGTACACTCCGCTGTGTCTTTCCGGTCATACAGGTGTACACTCCCCTGTGCCTCCCCGGTCATACAGGTGTACACTCCTGTGCCTCCCCGGTCATACAGGTGTACACTCCCCTTTGCCTTCCCGGTCATGCAGGTGTACACTCCGTTGTGCCTCCCCGGTCATACAGGTGTACACTCCGCTGTGCCTCCCCGGTCATACAGGTGTACACTCTGCTGTGCCTCCCGGTCATACAAGTGTACACTCCCCTGTGCCTCCCCGGTCATACAGGTGTACACTCCTGTGCCTCCCCGGTCATACAGGTGTACACTCCCCTGTGCCTTCCCGGTCATGCAGGTGTACACTCCCCTGTGCCTTCCCTGGTCATACAGGTGTACACTCCGCTGTGCCTCCCTGGTCATACAGGTGTACACTCCTGTGCCTCCCCGGTCATACAGGTGTACATTCCCCTGTGCCTTCCCGGTCATGCAGGTGTACACTCCGTTGTGCCTCCCCGGTCATGCAGGTGTACACTCCGCTGTGCCTCCCTGGTCATATAGGTGTACACTCCGCTGTGCCTTTCCGGTCATACAGGTGTACACTCCCCTGTACCTCCCCAGTCATGCAGGTGTACACTCCGTTGTGCCTCCCCGGTCATACAGGTGTACACTCCGCTGTGCCTCCCCGGTCATACAGGTGTACACTCTGCTGTGCCTCCCCGGTCATACAAGTGTACACTCCCCTGTGCCTCCCCGTTCATACAGGTGTACACTCCGCTGTTCCTCCCCGGTCATACAGGTGTACACTCCGCTGTGCCTTTCCGGTCATACAGGTGTACACTCCCCTGTGCCTCCCCATTCATACAGGTGCACACTCCTGTGCCTCCCCGGTCATACAGGTGTACACTCCGTTGTGCCTCCCCGGTCATACAGGTGTACACTCCCCTGTGCCTCCCCGGTCATACAGGTGTACACTCCGCTGTGCCTCCCCGGTCATACAGGTGTACACTCCCCTGTGCCTCCCCGGTCATACAGGTGTACACTCCCCTGTGCCTCCCCGGTCATACAGGTGTACACTCCCCTGTGCCTCCCTGGTCATACAGATGTACACTCCGCTGTGCCTCCCCGGTCATACAGGTGTACACTCCGCTGTGCCTCCCCGGTCATACAGGTGTACACTCCGCTGTGCCTCCCCGGTCATACAGGTGTACACTCCCCTGTGCCTCCCCGGTCATACAGGTGTACACTCCCCTGTGCCTCCCCGGTCATACAGGTGTAAACTCCCCTGTGCCTCCCCGGTCATACAGGTGTACACTCCTGTGCCTCCCCGGTCATACAAGTGTACACTCCCCTGTGCCTTCCAGGTCATGCAGGTGTACACTCCGTTGTGCCTCCCCGGTCATGCAGGTGTACACTCCGCTGTGCCTCCCCGGTCATACAGGTGTACACTCTGCTGTGCCTCCCCGGTCATACAGGTGTACACTCCGCTGTGCCTTTCCGGTCATACAGGTATACACTCCCCTGTGCCTCCCCGTTCATACAGGTGTACACTCCGCTGTGCCTCCCTGGTCATACAGGTGTACACTCCGCTGTGCCTTTCCGGTCATACAGGTATACACTCCCCTGTGCCTCCCCGTTCATACAGGTGTACACTCCGCTGTGCCTCCCCGGTCATACAGGTGTACACTCCCCTGTGCCTCCCCGCTCATGCAGGTGTACACTCCCCTGTGCCTCCCCGGTGATACAGGTGTACACTCCCCTGTGACTCCCCGGTCATACAGGTGTACACTCCCCTGTGCCTCCCCGGTCATACAGGTGTACACTCCGCTGTGCCTCCCCGGTCATACAGGTGTACACTCCCCTGTGCCTCCCCGGTCATACACGTGTACATTCCTGTGCCTCCCTGGTCATACAGGTGTACACTCCCCTGTGCCTCCCCGGTCATACAGGTGTACACTCTGCTGTGACTCCCCGGTCATACAGGTGTACACTCCGCTGTGCCTTTCCGGTCATACAGGTGTACACTCCCCTGTGCCTCCCCCTTCATACAGGTGTACACTCCGCTGTGCCTCCCTGGTCATACAGGTGTACACTCCGCTGTGCCTTTCCGGTCATACAGGTGTACATTCCCCTGTGCCTCCCCGTTCATACAGGTGTACACTCCTGTGCCTCCCCGGTCATACAGGTGTACACTCTGTTGTGCCTCCCCGGTCATACAGGTGTACACTCCGCTGTGCCTCCCCGGTCATACAGGTGTACACTCCGCTGTGCCTCCCCGGTCATACAGGTGTACATTCCCCTGTGCCTCCCCGGTCATACAGGTGTACACTCCCCTGTGCCTCCTCGGTCATACAGGTGTACACTCCCCTGTGCCTCCCCGGTCATACAGGTGTACACTCCTGTGCCTCCTCGGTCATACAGGTGTACACTCCCCTGTGCCTTCCTGGTCATGCAGGTGTACACTCCGTTGTGCCTCCCCGGTCATGCAGGTGTACACTCCGCTGTGCCTCCCTGGTCATACAGGTGTACACTCCGCTGTGCCTTTCCGGTCATACAGGTGTACACTCCCCTGTGCCTCCCCGGTCATACAGGTGTACACTCCTGTGCCTCCCCGGTCATACAGGTGTACACTCCCCTGTGCCTTCCCGATCATGCAGGTGTACACTCCGTTGTGCCTCCCCGGTCATGCAGGTGTACACTCCGCTGTGCCTCCCTGGTCATACAGGTGTACACTCCGCTGTGCCTTTCCGGTCATACAGGTGTACACTCCCCTGTGCCTCCCCGGTCATACAGGTGTACACTCCTCTGTGCCTCCCCGGTCATACAGGTGTATACTCCCCTGTGCCTCCCCGGTCATACAGGTGTACACTCCCCTGTGCCTCCCCGGTCATACAGGTGTACACTCCTGTGCCTCCCCGGTCATACAGGTGTACACTCCCCTGTGCCTTCCCGGTCATGCAGGTGTACACTCCGTTGTGCCTCCCCGGTCATGCAGGTGTACACTCCGCTGTGCCTCCCTGGTCATACAGGTGTACACTCCGCTGTGCCTTTCCGGTCATACAGGTGTACACTCCCCTGTGCCTCCCCGGTCATACAGGTGTACACTCCCCTGTGCCTCCCCGGTCATACAGATGTACACTCCCCTGTGCCTTCCCGGTCATGCAGGTGTACACTCCGTTGTGCCTCCCCGGTCATGCAGGTGTACACTCCGCTGTGCCTCCCTGGTCATACAGGTGTACATTCCGCTGTGCCTTTCTGGTCATACAGGTGTACACTCCTGTGCCTCCCCGGTCATACAGGTGTACACTCCCCTGTGCCTCCCCGGTCATACAGGTGTACACTCCCCTGCGCCTCCCCGGTCATACAGGTGTACACTCCGCTGTGCCTTTCCGGTCATACAGGTGTACACTCCTGTGCCTCCCCGGTCATACAGGTGTACACTCCGCTGTGCCTTTCCGGTCATACAGGTGTACACTCCTGTGCCTCCCCGGTCATACAGGTGTACTCTCCCCTGTGCCTCCCCGGTCATACAGGTGTACACTCCTGTGCCTCCCCGGTCATACAGGTGTACACTCCCCTGTGCCTTCCCGTTCATGCAGGTGTACACTCCGTTGTGCCTCCCCGGTCATGCAGGTGTACACTCCGCTGTGCCTCCCTGGTCATACAGGTGTACACTCCGCTGTGCCTTTCCGTTCATACAGGTGTACACTCCCCTGTGCCTCCCCGGTCATACAGGTGTACACTCCTGTGCCTCCCCGGTCATACAGGTGTACACTCCCCTGTGCCTTCCCGGTCATGCAGGTGTACACTCCGTTGTGCCTCCCCGCTCATACAGGTGTACACTCCGCTGTGCCTCCCCGGTCATACAGATGTACACTCCGCTGTGCCTCCCTGGTCATACAGGTGTACACTCCGCTGTGCCTTTCCGGTCATACAGGTGTGCACTCCCCTGTGCCTCCCCTGTCATACAGGTGTACACTCCCCTGTGCCTCCCCGGTCATACAGGTGTACACTCCCCTGTGCCTTCCCGGTCATGCAGGTGTACACTCCGTTGTGCCTCCCCCGTCATGCAGGTGTACACTCCGCTGTGCCTTTCCGGTCATACAGGTGTACACTCCCCTGTGCCTCCCCGGTCATACAGGTGTACACTCCTGTGCCTCCCCGGTCATACAGGTGTACACTCCCCTGTGCCTTCCCGGTCATGCAGGTGTACACTCCGTTGTGCCTCCCCGGTCATACAGGTGTACACTCCGCTGTGCCTCCCCGGTCATACAGGTGTACACTCCCCTGTGCCTTCCCGGTCATGCAGGTGTACACTCCGTTGTGCCTCCCCGGTCATGCAGGTGTACACTCCGCTGTGCCTCCCTGGTCATACAGGTGTACACTCCGCTGTGTCTTTCCGGTCATACAGGTGTACACTCCCCTGTGCCTCCCCGGTCATACAGGTGTACACTCCTGTGCCTCCCCGGTCATACAGGTGTACACTCCCCTTTGCCTTCCCGGTCATGCAGGTGTACACTCCGTTGTGCCTCCCCGGTCATACAGGTGTACACTCCGCTGTGCCTCCCCGGTCATACAGGTGTACACTCTGCTGTGCCTCCCGGTCATACAAGTGTACACTCCCCTGTGCCTCCCCGGTCATACAGGTGTACACTCCTGTGCCTCCCCGGTCATACAGGTGTACACTCCCCTGTGCCTTCCCGGTCATGCAGGTGTACACTCCCCTGTGCCTTCCCTGGTCATACAGGTGTACACTCCGCTGTGCCTCCCTGGTCATACAGGTGTACACTCCTGTGCCTCCCCGGTCATACAGGTGTACATTCCCCTGTGCCTTCCCGGTCATGCAGGTGTACACTCCGTTGTGCCTCCCCGGTCATGCAGGTGTACACTCCGCTGTGCCTCCCTGGTCATATAGGTGTACACTCCGCTGTGCCTTTCCGGTCATACAGGTGTACACTCCCCTGTACCTCCCCAGTCATGCAGGTGTACACTCCGTTGTGCCTCCCCGGTCATACAGGTGTACACTCCGCTGTGCCTCCCCGGTCATACAGGTGTACACTCTGCTGTGCCTCCCCGGTCATACAAGTGTACACTCCCCTGTGCCTCCCCGGTCATACAGGTGTACACTCCTGTGCCTCCCCGGTCATACAGGTGTACACTCCTGTGCCTCCCCGGTCATACAGGTGTACACTCCCCTGTGCCTTCCCGGTCATGCAGGTGTACACTCCCCTGTGCCTTCCCGGTCATGCAGGTGTACACTCCGCTGTGCCTCCCTGGTCATACAGGTGTACACTCCCCTGTGCCTTCCCGGTCATGCAGGTGTACACTCCGGTGCCTCCCCGGTCATACAGGTGTACACTCCCCTGTGCCTTCCCGCTCATGCAGGTGTACACTCCGCTGTGCCACCCTGGTCATACAGGTGTACACTCCGCTGTGCCTTTCCGGTCATACAGGTGTACACTCCCCTGTGTCTCCCCGGTCATACAGGTGTACACTCCCCTGTGCCTTCCCGGTCATGCAGGTGTACACTCCGTTGTGCCTCCCCGGTCATGCAGGTGTACACTCCGCTGTGCCTCCCTGGTCATACAGGTGTACACTCCGCTGTGCCTTTCCGGTCATACAGGTGTACACTCCCCTGTGCCTCCCCGGTCATACAGGTGTACACTCCTGTGCCTCCCCGGTCATACAGGTGTACACTCCGTTGTGCCTCCCCGGTCATGCAGGTGTACACTCCGCTGTGCCTCCCTGGTCATACAGGTGTACACTCCGCTGTGCCTTTCCGGTCATACAGGTGTACACTCCGTTGTGCCTCCCTGGTCATACAGGTGTACACTCCGCTGTGCCTTTCCAGTCATACAGGTGTACACTCCCCTGTGCCTCCCCGGTCATACAGGTGTACACTCCCCTGTGCCTCCCCGGTCATACAGGTGTACACTCCCCTGTGCCTTCCCGGTCATGCAGGTGTACACTCTGTTGTGCCTCCCCGGTCATGCAGGTGTACACTCTGCTGTGCCTCCCCGGTCATGCAGGTGTACACTCCCCTGTGCCTCCCCGGTCATACAGGTGTACACTCCGTTGTGCCTCCCCGGTCATACAGGTGTACACTCCCGTGTGCCTCCCCGGTCATGCAGGTGTACACTCCGTTGTGCCTCCCTGGTCATACAGGTGTACACTCCGCTGTGCCTTTCCGGTCATACAGGTGTACACTCCCCTGTGCCTCCCCGGTCATACAGGTGTACACTCCCCTGTGCCTTCCCGGTCATGCAGGTGTACACTCTGTTGTGCCTCCCCGGTCATGCAGGTGTACACTCCGCTGTGCCTCCCTGGTTATACAGGTGTACACTCCTGTGCCTCCCCGGTCATACAGGTGTACACTCCGTTGTGCCTCCCCGGTCATACAGGTGTACACTCCCCTGTGCCTCCCCGGTCATACAGGTGTACACTCCCCTGTGCCTCCCCGGTCATGCAGGTGTACACTCCGTTGTGCCTCCCTGGTCATACAGGTGGTGTACACTCCTGTGCCTCCCCGGTCATATAGGTGTACACTCCGTTGTGCCTCCCCGGTCATGCAGGTGTACACTCCCCTGTGCCTCCCCGGTCATACAGGTGTACACTCCGTTGTGCCTCCCCGGTCATACAGGTGTACACTCCGCTGTGCCTCCCCGGTCATACAGGTGAACACTCCCCTGTGCCTCCCGGGTCATACAGGTGTACACTCCCCTGTGCCTCCGGGGTCATACAGGTGTACACTCCGCTGTGCCTCCCCGGTCATACAGGTGTACACTCCCCTGTGCCTCCCCGGTCATACAGGTGTACACTCTTGTGCCTCCCCGGTCATACAGGTGTACACTCCCGTGCCTCCCCGGTCATACAGGTGTACACTCCCCTGTGCCTTCCTGGTCATGCAGGTGTACACTCCGTTGTGCCTCCCTGGTCATGCAGGTGTACACTCCGCTGTGCCTCCCTGGTCATACAGGTGTACACTCCGCTGTGCCTTTCCGGTCATACAGGTGTACACTCCCCTGTGCCTCCCCGGTCATAGAGGTGTACACTCCTGTGCCTCCCCGGTCATACAGGTGTACACTCCCCTGTGCCTTCCCGGTCATGCAGGTGTACACTCCGTTGTGCCTCCCCGGTCATACAGGTGTACACTCCACTGTGCCTCCCCGGTCATGCAGGTGTACACTCCGCTGTGACTCCCTGGTCATACAGGTGTACACTCCGCTGTGCCTTTCCGTTCATACAGGTGTACACTCCCCTGTGCCTCCCCGTTCATACAGGTGTACACTCCTGTGCCTCCCCGGTCATAAAGGTGTACACTCCGTTGTGCCTCCCCGGTCATACAGGTGTACACTCCGCTGTGCCTCCCCGGTCATACAGGTGTACACTCCGCTGTGCCTCCCCGGTCATACAGGTGTACACTCTGCTGTGCCTCCCCGGTCATACAGGTGTACACTCCGCTGTGCCTCCCCGGTCATACAGGTGTACACTCCCCTGTGCCTCCCCGGTCATACAGGTGTACACTCCTGTGCCTCCCCGGTCATACAGGTGTACACTCCTGTGCCTCCCCAGTCATACAGGTGTACACTCCCCTGTGCCTTCCCGGTCATGCAGGTGTATACTCCGTTGTGCCTCCCCGGTCATGCAGGTGTACACTCCGCTGTGCCTCCCTGGTCATACAGGTGTACACTCCGCTGTGCCTTTCCGGTCATGCAGGTGTACACTGCCCTGTGCCTCCCCGGTCATACAGGTATACACTCCTGTGCCTCCCCGATCATACAGGTGTACACTCCCCTGTGCCTTCCCGGTCATGCAGGTGTACACTCCGTTGTGCCTCCCCGGTCATACAGATGTACGCTCCGCTGTGCCTCCCCGGTCATACAGGTGTACACTCCGCTGTGCCTCCCCGGTCTTACAGGTGTACACTCCCCTGTGCCTCCCAGATCATACAGGTGTACACTCCTGTGCCTCCCCGGTTATACAGGTGTACACTCCTGTGCCTCCCCGGTCATACAGGTGTACACTCCCCTGTGCCTTCCCGGTCATGCAGGTGTACACTCCGTTGTGCCTCCCCGGTCATACAGGTGTACACTCCGCTGTGCCTCCCCGGTCTTACAGGTGTACACTCCCCTGTGCCGTACACTCCTGTGCCTCCCCGGTCATACAGGTGTACACTCCTGTGCCTCCCCGGTCATACAGGTGTACACTCCTGTGCCTCCCCGGTCATACAGGTGTACACTCCTGTGCCTCCCCGGTCATACAGGTGTACACTCCCCTGTGCCTCCCCGATCATACAGGTGTACACTCCGCTGTGCCTTTCCGGTCATACAGGTGTACACTCCCCTGTACCTCCCCGGTCATACAGGTGTACACTCCCCTGTGCCTCCCCGGTCATACAGGTGTACACCCCCTGTGCCTCCCAGGTCATACAGGTGTACACTCCTGTGCCTCCCCGGTCATGCAGGTGTACACTCCCCTGTGCCTCCCCGGTCATACAGGTGTACACTCCGTTGTGCCTCCCCGGTCATACAGGTGTACACTCCACTGTGCCTCCCCGGTCATACAGGTGAACACTCCCCTGTGCCTCCCGGGTCACACAGGTGTACACTCCCCTGTGCCTCCCGGGTCATACAGGTGTACACTCCCCTGTGCCTCCCCGGTCATACAGGTGTACACTCCCCTGTGCCTCCCCGGTCATACAGGTGTACACTCCTGTGCCTCCCCGGTCATACAGGTGTACACTCCTGTGCCTCCCCGGTCATACAGGTGTACACTCCCCTGTGCCTTCTTGGTCATGCAGGTGTACACTCCGTTGTGCCTCCCCGGTCATGCAGGTGTACACTCCGCTGTGCCTCCCTGGTCATACAGGTGTACACTCCGCTGTGCCTTTCCGGTCATACAGGTGTACACTCCCCTGTGCCTCCCCGGTCATACAGGTGTACACTCCTGTGCCTCCCCGGTCATACAGGTGTACACTCCCCTGTGCCTTCCCGGTCATGCAGGTGTACACTCCGTTGTGCCTCCCCAGTCATACAGGTGTACACTCCCCTGTGCCTCCCCGGTCATACAGGTGTACACTCCTCTGTGCCTCCCCGGTCATACAGGTGTACACTCCCCTGTGCCTCCCCGGTCATACAGGTGTACACTCCGCTGTGCCTCCCCGGTCATACAGGTGTACACTCCCCTGTGCCTCCCCGGTCATACAGGTGTACACTCCTCTGTGCCTCCCCGGTCATACAGGTGTACTCCCCTGTGCCTCCCCGGTCATACAGGTGTACACTCCCCTGTGCCTCCCCGGTCATACAGGTGTACACTCCCCTGTGCCTCCCCGGTCATACAGGTGTACACTCCCCTGTGCCTCCCCGGCCATACAGGTGTATACTCCGCTGTGCCTCCCCGGTCATACAGGTGTACACTCCTCTGTGCCTCCCCGGTCATACAGGTGTACACTCCCCTGTGCCTCCCCGGTCATACAGGTGTGCACTCCTGTGCCTCCCCGGTCATACAGGTGTACACTCCCCTGTGCCTTCCCGGTCATGCAGGTGTACACTCCGTTGTGCCTCCCCGGTCATACAGGTGTACACTCCGCTGTGCCTCCCCGGTCATACAGGTGTACACTCCGCTGTGCCTCCCCGGTCTTACAGGTGTACACTCCCCTGTGCCTCCCCGGTCATACAGGTGTACACTCCTGTGCCTCCCCGGTCATACAGGTGTACACTCCTGTGCCTCCCCGGTCATACAGGTGTACACTCCTGTGCCTCCCCGGTCATACAGGTGTACACTCCCCTGTGCCTTCCCGGTCATGCAGGTGTACACTCCGTTGTGCCTCCCCGGTCATGCAGGTGTACACTCCGCTGTGCCTCCCTGGTCATACAGGTGTACACTCCGCTGTACCTTTCCGGTCATACAGGTGTACACTCCCCTGTACCTCCCCGGTCATACAGGTGTACACTCCTCTGTGCCTCCCCGGTCATACAGTTGTATACTCCCCTGTGCCTCCCCGGTCATACAGGTGTACACTCCCCTGTGCCTCCCCGGTCTTACAGGTGTACACTCCTGTGCCTCTCCGGTCATACAGGTGTACACTCCCCTGTGCCTTCCCGGTCATACAGGTGTACACTCCCCTGTGCCTTCCCGGTCATGCAGCTGTACACTCCGTTGTGCCTCCCCGGTCATACAGGTGTACACTCCCCTGTGCCTCCCCGGTCATACAGGTGTACACTCCCCTGTGCCTCCCCGGTCATGCAGGTGTACACTCCCCTGTGCCTCCCCGGTCATACAGGTGTACACTCCGTTGTGCCTCCCCGGTCATACAGGTGTACACTCCCCTGTGCCTCCCCGGTCATACAGGTGTACACTCCCCTGTGCCTCCCCGGTCATGCAGGTGTACACTCCGTTGTGCCTCCCTGGTCATACAGGTGTACACTCCGCTGTGCCTTTCCGGTCATACAGGTGTACACTCCCCTGTGCCTCCCCGATCATACAGGTGTACACTCCGCTGTGCCTCCCCGGTCATGCAGGTGTACACTCTGTTGTGCCTCACCGGTCATGCAGGTGTACACTCCGCTGTGCTTCTCTGGTCATACTGGTGTACACTCCTGTGCCTCCCCGGTCATACAGGTGTACACTCCGCTGTGCCTCCCCGGTCTTACAGGTGTACACTCCCCTGTGCCTCCCCGGTCATACAGGTGTACACTGCTGTGCCTCCCCGGTCATACAGGTGTACACTCCTGTGCCTCCCCGGTCTTACAGGTGTACACTCCTGTGCCTCTCCGGTCATACAGGTGTACACTCCCCTGTGCCTTCCCGGTCATACAGGTGTACACTCCCCTGTGCCTTCCCGGTCATGCAGCTGTACACTCCGTTGTGCCTCCCCGGTCATACAGGTGTACACTCCCCTGTGCCTCCCCGGTCATACAGGTGTACACTCCCCTGTGCCTCCCCGGTCATGCAGGTGTACACTCCCCTGTGCCTCCCCGGTCATACAGGTGTACACTCCGTTGTGCCTCCCCGGTCATACAGGTGTACACTCCCCTGTGCCTCCCCGGTCATACAGGTGTACACTCCCCTGTGCCTCCCCGGTCATGCAGGTGTACACTCCGTTGTGCCTCCCTGGTCATACAGGTGTACACTCCGCTGTGCCTTTCCGGTCATACAGGTGTACACTCCCCTGTGCCTCCCCGATCATACAGGTGTACACTCCGCTGTGCCTCCCCGGTCATGCAGGTGTACACTCTGTTGTGCCTCACCGGTCATGCAGGTGTACACTCCGCTGTGCTTCTCTGGTCATACTGGTGTACACTCCTGTGCCTCCCCGGTCATACAGGTGTACACTCCGCTGTGCCTCCCCGGTCTTACAGGTGTACACTCCCCTGTGCCTCCCCGGTCATACAGGTGTACACTGCTGTGCCTCCCCGGTCATACAGGTGTACACTCCTGTGCCTCCCCGGTCATACAGGTGTACACTCCCCTGTGCCTTCCCGGTCATGCAGGTGTACACTCCGTTGTGCCTCCCCGGTCATGCAGGTGTACACTCCTGTGCCTCCCCGGTCATACAGGTGTACACTCCCCTGTGCCTTCCCGGTCATGCAGGTGTACACTCCGCTGTGCCTCCCCGGTCATGCAGGTGTACACTCCGTTGTGCCTCCCTAGTCATACAGGTGGTGTACACTCCTGTGCCTCCCCGGTCATACAGGTGTACACTCCGCTGTGCCTCCCCGGTCGTACAGGTGTACACTCCCCTGTGCCTCCCCGGTCATACAGGTGTACACTCCACTGTGCCTCCCCTGTCATACAGGTGTACACTCCCCTGTGCCTCCCCGGTCATACAGGTGTACACTCCCCTGTGCCTCCCCGGTCATACAGGTGTACACTCCCCTGTGCCTCCCCGGTCATACAGGTGTACACTCCCCTGTGCCTCCCCGGTCATGCAGGTGTACACTCCGTTGTGCCTCCCCGGTCATACAGGTGTACACTCCGCTGTGCCTCCCCGGTCATACAGGTGTACACTCCGCTGTGCCTCCCCGGTCATACAGGTGTACACTCCGCTGTGCCTCCCCGGTCATACAGGTGTGCACTCCTGTGCCTCCCCGGTCATACAGGTGTACACTCCCCTGTGCCTCCCCGGTCATACAGGTGTACACTCCCCTGTGCCTCCCCGGTCGTACAGGTGTACACTCCGCTGTGCCTCCCCGGTCGTACAGGTGTACACTCCGCTGTGCCTCCCCGGTCATACAGGTGTACACTCCCCTGTGCCTCCCCGGTCGTACAGGTGTACACTCCGCTGTGCCTCCCCGGTCATACAGGTGTACACTCCCCTGTGCCTCCCCGGTCATACAGGTGTACACTCCGCTGTGCCTCCCCGGTCATACAGGTGTACACTCCGCTGTGCCTCCCCAGTCATACAGGTGTGCACTCCTGTGCCTCCCCGGTCATACAGGTGTACACTCCCCTGTGCCTCCCCGGTCATACAGGTGTACACTCCCCTGTGCCTCCCCGGTCGTACAGGTGTACACTCCGCTGTGCCTCCCCGGTCGTACAGGTGTACACTCCGCTGTGCCTCCCCGGTCATACAGGTGTACACTCCCCTGTGCCTCCCCGGTCGTACAGGTGTACACTCCGCTGTGCCTCCCCGGTCATACAGGTGTACACTCCCCTGTGCCTCCCCGGTCATACAGGTGTACACTCCTCTGTGCCTCCCCGGTCATACAGGTGTACACTCCGCTGTGCCTCCCCGGTCATACAGGTGTACACTCCTCTGTGCCTCCCCGGTCATACAGGTGTACACTCCCCTGTGCCTCCCCGGTCATACAGGTGTACACTCCGCTGTGCCTCCCCGGTCATACAGGTGTACACTCCGCTGTGCCTTTCCGGTCATACAGGTGTACACTCCTCTGTGCCTCCCCGGTCATACAGGTGTACACTCCGCTGTGCCTCCCCGGTCATACAGGTGTACACTCCGCTGTGCCTCCCCGGTCATACAGGTGTACACTCCGCCATTAAAGAAAATCTTTAAAGGTTTTTTCTATTGAAAACAACTTGTAGCCAAACCGCCATTGCCTCAGACTGTGATGTGAGGCCCTCACTGTCACTATGCAGCCACTATGTGAAGTCCCGCACTTTCTTCCTATGCAGAGCACACGGCTCCTCACGGCAGCGCTTCTCAGCCAGTTTCCCCCACGTTGCATCAGCCCCGTGCAGCAGATGCAGACACCCATGAAGTCACCCGGCAGCGCCACTTTTAATGCCCCACCCACGTGTCAGACACGGCGTGACGTCACAGCATCGTGGACAAATCAGCGACTTTGATATAACGTGGACCAATGGGAATGAGGGAGCCGGACCCTTCTCTGAAGCCTGATTGGCTGCAGCTCCTCGCTTGGCTGACTCTAGAGCTGCCGGTAAATCTACCAATCAGCTTGCGCCGCGTTCAGGCCTGTGCGCGACACTGTCCTGGCTGTGCAGGGTGACTGGTGGATATACAGCCCGGAGCGCCGCCGAGCGGACACACTGCGCCGAGCCGGGGACACAGGTGAGGAGCGCGGCCGGGACAAGGGCTGCTGCATGCGACCTGCACTGATGAGGGGTCACAGGTCGGTTATGTGCACTGCACTGATGATGAGGGGTGACTGCCCTGTCCATGGTGTGCACTGCACTGATGATGAGGGGTGACTGTCCCGTCCATGGTGTGCCCGGCACTGATGATGAGGGGTGACTGTCCTGTCCATGGTGTGCACTGCACTGATGATGAGGGGTGACTGTCCTGTCCATGGTGTGCACTGCACTGATGATGAGGGGTGACTGTCCCGTCCATGGTGTGCACTGCACTGATGATGAGGGGTGACTGCCCTGTCCATGGTGTGCACTGCACTGATGATGAGGGGTGACTGTCCTGTCCATGGTGTGCCCGGCACTGATGATGAGGGGTGACTGTCCTGTCCATGGTGTGCACTGCACTGATGATGAGGGGTGACTGTCCTGTCCATGGTGTGCACTGCACTGATGATGAGGGGTGACTGCCCTGTCCTTGGTGTGCACTGCACTGATGATGAGGGGTGACTGTCCCGTCCATGGTGTGCACTGCACTGATGATGAGGGGTGACTGCCCTGTCCATGGTGTGCGCTGCACTGATGATGAGGGGTGACTGTCCCGTCCATGGTGTGCACTGCACTGATGATGAGGGGTGACTGCCCTGTCCATGGTGTGCCCGGCACTGATGATGAGGGGTGACTGTCCTGTCCATGGTGTGCACTGCACTGATGATGAGGGGTGACTGTCCCGTCCATGGTGTGCACTGCACTGATGATGAGGGGTGACTGTCCCGTCCATGGTGTGCACTGCACTGATGATGAGGGGGTTACTGTCCTGTCCATGGTGTGCACTGCACTGATGATGAGGGGTGACTGTCCCGTCCATGGTGTGCACTGCACTGATGATGAGGGGTGACTGTCCTGTCCATGGTGTGCACTGATGATGAGGGGTGACTGTCCTGCCCAAGGTGTGCGCTGCACTGATGATGAGGGGTGACTGTCCTGCCCATGGTGTGCGCTGCACTGATGACGAGGAGTGACTGTCCTGTCCATGGTGTGCACTGCACTGATGATGAGGGGTGACTGTCCTGCCCATGGTGTGCGCTGCACTGATGACGAGGAGTGACTGTCCTGTCCATGGTGTGCACTGCACTCATGATGAAGGGTTACTGTCCTGTCCATGGTGTGCACTGCACTGATGAGGGGGTCACAGTTTGGTTCTGTGCACTGCACTGATAATGATGGGTGACAGTCCTGTGCTGGGCACGGTGTACACTTCACTGATGATGAGGCCTGATATTCCTGTGCTGGGCATGGTGCACTCTGCACTGATGATGAGGCCTGATAGTCCTGTGCTGGGCATAGCGCACGCTGCACTGATGATGATGAGGCCTGATGGTCCTGTGCTGGGCACGGCGCACACTGCACTGATGATGAGGCCTGATGGTCCTGTGCTGGGCATGGTGCACTCTGCACTGATGATGAGGCCTGATAGTCCTGTGCTGGGCATAGCGCACGCTGCACTGATGATGATGAGGCCTGATGGTCCTGTGCTGGGCACGGCGCACACTGCACTGATGATGAGGCCTGATGGTCCTGTGCTGGGCACGGCGCACACTGCACTGATGATGAGGCCTGATGGTCCTGTGCTGGGCACGGCGCATGCTGCAATGATGATGAGGCCTGACAGTCTTGTGCTGGACACGGCATACGCTGCGATGATGATGATGATGATGATGATGAGGCCTGATAGTCCTGTGCTGGGCACGGCGCACGCTGCATTGATGATGAGGCCTGACAGTCTTGTGCTGGACACGGCGTACGCTATGATGATGATGATGATGATGAGGCCTGATAGTCCTGTGCTGGGCACGGCGCACGCTGCACTGATGATGATGATGAGGCCTGATAGTCCTGTACTGGGCACGGCGCACGCTGCATTGATGTTGAGGCCTGACAGTCCTGTGCTGGACACGGCGTACGCTATGATGATGATGATGATGATGAGGCCTGATAGTCCTGTGCTGGGCACGGCGCACGCTGCACTGATGATGATGATGAGGCCTGATAGTCCTGTACTGGGCACGGCGCACGCTGCATTGATGATGAGGCCTGACAGTCTTGTGCTGGACACGGCGTACGCTGCGATGATGATGATGATGATGAGGCCTGATAGTCCTGTGCTGGGCACGGCGCACGCTGCACTGATGATGATGAGGCCTGATAGTCCTGTACTGGGCACGGCGCACGCTGCATTGATGTTGAGGCCTGACAGTCCTGTGCTGGACACGGCGCACGCTGCACTGATGATGATGATGAGGCCTGATAGTCCTGTACTGGGCACGGCGCACGCTGCATTGATGATGAGGCCTGACAGTCTTGTGCTGGACACGGCGTACGCTGCGATGATGATGATGATGATGAGGCCTGATAGTCCTGTGCTGGGCACGGCGCACGCTGCACTGATGATGATGAGGCCTGATAGTCCTGTACTGGGCACGGCGCACGCTGCATTGATGTTGAGGCCTGACAGTCCTGTGCTGGACACGGCGCACGCTGCGCTGATGATGAGGACTCGGTCACTAGTTGAAGATTGACATGTTTTAGTGCCACTTTACAGTGATACAATGAGGCGGCCATCTTTGCCCCTGGAGACTGTTGGCAGATTCTCGCCGGCTTCTTGTGGCTTCTGCAGCCCGTGTTCAGGGACTCTGGATTTAATGCTCATATATACCATTTACATTGTGCAGGTGTATATAATTTGTGGAGTGACCCCTGCAAGATGGGTCCTCGGACGTGGACGCTGTGTGCCCTCCTCTCCGTTTTCCTGGTGTTCCTGCTCCCCTCCACAGCAGGTAAGATAGTGCGGAGCCCGTGTTATTGCTAGGGGTAATCTCTGGTGCTTTACCTGTGGGGTGTCAGAAATGACGACCACCTCCTCCATCCGCCACACCGTGTGGCCCGTGCACCCCCGACACCCAGACTCCCCCAAGCCTCTGCAGTGTCCTCATACAGATGGTTGTGTCCTGTGCTGAGTTTCTGGATCCTTGGCTATTTCTGGAATCCCCATAGAAGACATTCGCGTCTGATCCCATTGATGTGCCATGAATGCCAGAGATGGGAAGATCCTCGCTATCCCAGTAATGACAAAAGTGTCTTGTTCCTCAAACTTATTTTTTTTTTTTTACTATTTTGCATGTGTATGTTTTATACGTTCTTTAAAAATTCATGAATTTTCAGCTAAAACAATAATTTTTCCAATTTTTTATATTCATTAGACATTTTGTGCTATTTGGCTTTTACAGGCTTTTTTGTTTCCTTGCTCATCACTGGCAGCAAATTTGAGTTAACTAAGGATCTATCAGTGAGCTCTTTCTGGTGGGAGAGTTTGCTGAGGTTTTTTTTTTCTTTAATCTGCTTGTCTGAGCTCCTCTTAGCTGATTTAAAGCCCACAGGTAACATATAGGTGTTGTTCATCGCCAGCTGCAGTTTAAGACCTAACAAACCACACTGTGCTCCCAATTCCTGGGTCTACTGAGTCTCTGCTGCTGCTCCCAGTGTCTCCATAATTTTATTTTGAACAGACTCCACAGACTATAATGGGAATATGTTCTATTTGTGAAAACGCCCGATAGAACACATACGTGGGAAACTGACTTCTGAATAAGGCATAAGACTTAGACTGCTCACTGACAGAATCTCAGTTAACTCATTCTGCAGCCTCCAATAGTCAAATTATGCAAACCTTTTAATGAAGCCGAACTGCAAAACTAATTTTTAGCCCCAAATCCATGTATTTAAGGAAATATCTCTGCAGATGACTATATTCTTTAAAGAAGACCTGTTAGATCAAAAGTGAACATTTTTTTTGCTGTTAATTTATTCCCACAGCTCCTGAGTTTGTTTTTTTTTTGTTTGTTTGTTTTACTCAGCCATATAGCTCCAGAAATGTGTTTGTTTGATTTTTTTTTTTTTAATTTGCTGCTGCAAGAGAGTGTTGCTCACAGGATCCTCGGGGTGTGTCTTTAAAGCTGTAATTACTCGTTTAGTAAAGCTTATAAAAAGGTCTCTGGATCCATATGGCGGATTTAAATAATACAAAAAAACGGAAAACTCCGGGGAGCAGCGGGAATAAAATAAGAGCAAAATCTGTCCACTTCTGATCTGGCAACAGGTCTCTTTTAATGAGTGAAGGGAAGTAAATGGGGAAGTTGGTAAAAAATACGTATAGGAACTACTTTTATTACTATTACGGAGGCGCAGTTTGAGGCTTGTAAGATCGGTGCAGGACGATCTCTGTGCCCTGCAAGGCTCTGCCCCGGGTACTGACAACGGATTACACCGTGCTAGTGTCCATCGCCCATAGCTCGTCCTCCTACCTGTAGGGTACTTGGACACAATGCACTGACGCTCCGTGGAGCAAATTCGGAGGATAAACGGACCTGTGCTGCACATTGGAAATCCGCTGCATGTCAGTTTTGGGTTTGGGTTTTCACCCTTTTTGCAATGTAAAAAATGTAAGACTAATTCCATGTAGTTTCCACAGCCAACAGGTCCTGAACGTGTGCATAAGACTAGGCTCCATGTCATCCCGCTGGCTCCGGTAGCGGCAGGTGTCCTGGTTTGGCAGTTTTCCCGCCTCTGATCACACAGGATGTCCGTGTCGCTCCTGTATGATTTGCAGTCATTGTTTGCACAACTCGCAGAAACACGGCAGTGAGGTTTCCTGTCCTCGTGCTGTTACTGACACAGCGATCACTGGTCTTAGGGCGCAGTCAGTCATATATCACATCGCAGGGCTCGGACTGGCCGGCGGCTATGCTGACCCAAGTCTGGCAGCTGCATAGAAATACAGGCTATCACGCTTGGGTCAGGAGAGCCGCCGGCCAGTCCGAGCACTGCGATGCGATGGTCGTCCCTGCTGTTATTCGGCCGGCTTACTGCGCTCTTATTCTGGGACTCGTGCGGAGATGGGGATGATTCTTTTGCCCCAGAGAAGTAGTTCTGTTAAAGAAGGGTTTGTGCACTCGTGTTAATCAGTAATGGTGGGAGGATAACCAGCTACAGAATAAAATGCTGCGGTTTTCTGCAATCGCTGCTTCCTTTATTCCTTTTATAAAGTACTAGTAGTTACTGCAGTAACCACCGATAGACCAAACCGCTGCATGACCATCTCTACCCTCACCTACTGTATCCTCACCCATCCCTTGTAGATTGTGAGCCCTCGCCGGCAGGGTCCTCTCTCCTCCTGTACCAGTTGTGACTTGTATTGATTAAGATTAGTGTACTTGTTTTATTATATATACCCCTCCTCACATGTAAAGCGCCATGGAATAAATGGCGCTATAATAATAAATAATAATTTCCCGGCTTTGCACACGGGTCTTTTTGGTTTACCTGTTTGCGGAAAAAAAATATTACGCCTCCCTGTGTCCCGATGAGATTTCAATTAAAATTTAGCTTTTCCTCCTACGCCTCATTGGGGGACACAGGACCATGGGTGTTATGCTGCTGCCACTAGGAGGACACTAAGAAATACAGAAAGAATATCTCCTCCCCTGCAGTATACACCCCTTCACTGGCCAGGATTCACCCAGTTCTTGCTTAGTGTCTGTAGGAGGCACTTGGGTCTGTTTTCAGACCCCAACTTTCTTATTTTAATTTTTATTTTTTATTTAACGAAGCGAAGGGGGCGACGGATTCCTTTCATAGGGTCTGCTCTCCCCCGAACCATCAACAGGCGAGCACGACGAGTATACCTCCCCGTCCCTCTCCTGCGACGTCTGGGGCACGCCAAATTTTACTGGGGCGACGGTTCCTCCTTGGTCCCCATCTTCCCCTCCCCTGCAAGACGGCGAGCACATAGAGCCCTGCTCTCATGTCCCTCTCCGGGGCCCGACAGAGGAGGATGTACCACCTGAGACAAGGCCCACATCTGATGGCGTCACACAGCCCCAAGATAAAGCCCCCTCGAAGATGTATAGGGGCCTCTCCATCCCCCGTCCAGGGTGCATGGATTGAGCGCGCACCCTCACAGTGACTGGAGGACCTGCAACACTTAGTACATACCCTCCCTGCGCTCCAATCTGCGGCAGAGATACGGTCTGGGTCCCTGGGGAGAGGCGCCGTTGGGCGGGGGTCAGCGGTGCTCAGCAGCGCTGCGTCGCGGCCGCCGCCGCGCATCGCCCAGAAATTTAGTCCCCGGCTTTTCAGCCGGGCTAGGCCGCAGTGTGCAGATCTGCCCACGGCCGTAACCCCGCCCCCTATATCGGCGCTTCTCGTCTGGGACTTCTCAGGAGAACCTAAATGACTCTGAATATGAGTCCGAGGACTCTTGCGTCCAGGATTCCTCTACTTCCCAAGAGACACTGGATTCTCTCATTGACGCGGTCAACAAGACCCTGAAGGTGGACAAGGAATCCGTACCCACTCCGGAATACGCGGTGTCTTTTAAGAAGGCAAAACGTGTCCAAAAAGTATTTGTCACTCATCCTGAGTTTACAGAAATTGTACAAAAACACAGGGACCGCCCTGACAAACTGTTCATGGGGCAAAATCATATTGAGGCCAAATACCCATTTGCTCAGGAACTAGCCAAGGACTGGCTACAGTCTCCCTCAATTAATCCTGCAGTATCGCATCTCTCTTCCAAAACGATACTATCACTGTCAGACGGTTCCTCAGTCAAGAACCCCTCTGACTGCCAAATTGACTACCTGGCTCGCTCCGTCTTTGAAGCCACAGGAGCGTCTCTCTTTCCATCCTTTGCCGCTTCTTGGGTGGCTAAGGCTATGGTCGCTTGGGCTGAGGTGCTTACCACGACCATCCAAGACAGTAATCTCCCTCCAGAGGCAATCAACCTGGCTAACCAGATAGCCCAGGCCGGGGACTTCGTAGTTAATGCCTCGATAGACATGGCCAATTACGCTGCTCAGGCAGCCGCAAACACAATTTCCATCAGAAGAGCCCTGTGGCTCAGAGATTGGCGAGCAGATTCTGCTTCCAAGCGTTCATTGACATCTCTATCCTATCAAGCCGTTCGCCTATTTGGAGAAAAATTAGACCAAATAATCTCGTATGCTACCGGGGGGGGAAAGTAAATGTCCCCCCCCAACAAAAGCCTACCCGGCTGTTTCGGTATCAACAACAATCCCAATTTCTGGCCTTTTCGCAACATACCCAATTGGTCATCTTCATCCTTCTCCCCCGCATCAGGACAAGGTGCGCGCGGACACCGAGGCTCCCAGGTCTCGTACAGACCCAACCTTAACTGGAAACCCAGATCCCTTAGATCCTCAGGTGGTGGATGCTGAAGTCCTCCCTGAGCCAGGGAAGGTCTTTTCTCCCACTGCAGTGGCTGGTGTTGACCACCTATGCCAGCCTCATGCTCTGGGGGGCGGTTTTCAACCACCACACAGCACAGGGGCGGTGGTCCACTCGAGAGTCTCGTCTCCCCATCAATATGCTGGAAATACGAGCTATCAGGCTAGCGTTGTTCAGGTTTCACCATCTTCTGGTGGGTCACCCAGTCAGAATCCAGTCCGACAACGCCACAGCTGTGGCGTACATCAAGCGTCAGGGGGGTACCCGCAGCAAGACGGCCATGCTCGAGGTGTCCCACATTCTCCGTTGGGCCGAAACTAACCAGTCGCCCATCTCAGCGATCCATATACCAGGTGTGGAGAATTGGATGGCGGACTTCCCCAGTCGCTAGGGTCTCACCTTGGGTGAGTGGTCCCTCCACCCGGACCTCATGGCCTCCAGGCTAAACAACAAGGTCCCATAGTTAATTGCCCGATCCCTCGACCCGTGTGCCGTCGGAGCAGATGCCTTGGTCCTGCCGTGGCATCAATTCCGCCTCCCGTACATTTTTCCTCTTCTCCCCCCTGCTACCGAGGGTCATCAAGAAGATTAGGGCAGAGGGGGTGCCAGTGATCCTCGTGGCGCCGGACTGGCCGCACCGAGAATGGTACGCGGAACTGGTTCAGCCTGTCGCCAACGTCCCCTGGCGTCTTCCAGATCGCATGGATCTTCTCTCACAGGGCCCGATTTACCACCAGAACTCAGGGGCCCTGTCTTTGACGGCCTGACTGTTGAATCCTGGATTCTAGGCCAAGTGTGTTTCACTCCCAAGGTGTCCTCCACCATGATCAGGGCTAGAAAACCCGTGTCCATGCGCAGTTACCAGCGTATCTGGCGAATTTTCTTCGCATGGTGCGACGCACATGGACGATCACCTCTGGCATTTTCCATCCCTTCCATATTGGAATTTCTCCAATCAGGACTAGAGTCAGGTCTCGCACTTAGCTCCCTCAAGGGACAGGTGTCAGCATTGTCAGTTCTGTTCCAACGAAAAATTGCCGATAGATTACCGGTTAAGACGTTCTTTCAGGGAGTTTCCCGTGTGGCGCCTCCCTACGAGATGCCTTTTGATCCGTGGGATCTTTAATTTGATCCTAGGAGCCCTTCAGGAGGCCCCCTTCGAACCACTGCAAGACGTCTCTCTGATTTTCCTTTCCTGGAAGGTGGTTTTCCTAGTGGCTATTACATCCATCAGGCGTGTTTCGGAGTTGGCAGTACTTTCCTGCCGACCTCCGTTTCTGACTTTTCACACGGACAAGGCAGTCTTGAGAACTTCTCCTTCTTTTCTGCCCAAGGTCGTCTCCTCCCTTCACCTGAACGAGGAGATTATTCTGCCTTCGTTCTATCCGGCTCCAGTCCATCGCATTGAGAAGGCTCTGCACACTCTCGACGTGGTGAGGGCCCTTCGACGATATGTCTCACGGACGGCTCCCTTCCGCAAGTCGGATGTCCTATTCGTACTTCCAGAGGGGCCAAGGAAGGGTTCTCCCGCTTCAAAGGCTACTCTAGCCAAGTGGATTAGATCGGCTATTTAGGAATCCGATCGTGTCAAGGGTGTTCCTATCCCAGCAGGGATTAAGGCCCATTCTACTCAGTCGGTGGGCGCCTCTTGGGCCATTCGGCATCAGCACAACAGCTTTGCAAAGCTGCGACATGGTCCAGCTTACATACTTTTACGAAGCATTACTGTATTCATTCTCTATCTTCTGCAGACGCCGCCCTTAGCAGGCGCATTCTGCAATCGGCGGTACCTTAGCTGTAAGCCAGTGGTACATGGGGTATTAGCAGATATGTTGCTCCCCACCCAGGGACTGCTTTAGGACGTCCCATGGTCCTGTGTCCCCCAATGAGGCGTAGGAGAAAAGGAGATTTTTGTGTACTCACCGTAAAATCTTTTTCTCCGAGCCAATCATTGGGGGACACAGTACCCACCCTGTTAGCCTATTGGCTTGTTGTTACTTCTTTGGTTTTGACATAATTTTATTGTATTTCGTTTAATACTCCTACTGCTTTACTACTGAACTGGTTGAATCCTGGCCAGTGATGGGGTGTATACTGCAGAGGAGGAGTTACCGTAATCTTTCTGTGTTAACTTAGTGTCCTCCTAGTGGCAGGCAGCATACAACCCATGGTCCTGTGTCCCCCAATGATTGGTTCGGAGAAAAAGATTTTACAGTGAGTACACAAAAATCTCCTTTTGTGTCCTGCTTTTCTTTTTTGCAAATACGTCAAGAATAGTCGTCACCAAGAGCTTAAACCCGGTGTAAAATCCTCCGAAGCGTTAATTTACCAAGGTGCCAAATTTTGGTGTAGATTGTCAGGTGTTCGACCATGCATAAAGAATGGACAGCAGAAGTTTTTTTTTTTTTTTTGACACTTTTGGAGTGAGGATAAAGCTTTCATTCTATCCTCACCAACATAAGCGAAAAGTTGCTTGAAGTTTTCCTATTGCGCTAACTTTTTTGTGCAAAAACTCAGGCAGAAAGTTGTATCAATGGGCAGTGAGGCGGCACATCTCGCTGTTTGGGGGCAGTGAGGCTGCGCATCTCGCTGTTTGGGGGCAGTGAGGCTGCGCATCTTGCTGTTTGGGGGCAGTGAGGCTGCGCATCTAGCTGTTTGGGGGCCTCGATGCTGCACATCTTGCTGTTTGGGGGGCAGGGAGGCTGCACATCTTGCTGTTTGGGGGCCTTGATGCTGCACATCTTGCTGTTTGGGGGGCAGGGAGGCGGCGCATCTTGCCGTTTGGGGGCCTCGATGCTGCACATCTTGCTGTTTGGGGGGCAGCGAGGCGGCGCATCTTGCTGTTTGGGGGGCAGCGAGGCGGCGCATCTTGCTGTTTGGGGGGCAGCGAGGCGGCGCATCTTGCTGTTTGGGGGGCAGCGAGGCGGCGCATCTTGCTGTTTGGGGGGCAGCGAGGCGGCGCATCTTGCTGTTTGGGGGGCAGCGAGGCGGCGCATCTTGCTGTTTGGGGGGCAGCGAGGCGGCGCATCTTGCTGTTTGGGGGGCAGCGAGGCGGCGCATCTTGCTGTTTGGGGGGCAGCGAGGCGGCGCATCTTGCTGTTTGGGGGGCAGCGAGGCGGCGCATCTTGCTGTTTGGGGGGCAGCGAGGCGGCGCATCTTGCTGTTTGGGGGCAGCGAGGCGGCGCATCTTGCTGTTTGGGGGGCAGCGAGGCGGCGCATCTTGCTGTTTGGGGGGCAGCGAGGCGGCGCATCTTGCTGTTTGGGGGGCAGCGAGGCGGCGCATCTTGCTGTTTAGAAGGGGGGGGGGGTCAGCGTGGCCAAGAACTATAGTAGTGCCATGCTAAATACTCCAATGTGAAAACCCAGTGATTGTGGGGGAAACCTTTTCCTTAACTTGTCGGCCTCTCCCCAGCATTAAATCTCCTCTTAACTGGAACGATGGCGCTCGCCTTCTGCATTACTCGTGGAGACGTGATACTTCAGCTTTATTCACTGCCCTATAATGGATGCCCCCGGGACTCTGAAATCCATCTGCGTGGTGACCCCCTGATCACTGCACCAGCTTAAATAAATAAAGAGTTGTGATGTTGAGAAGTTTTCTTTAAAGGGGTTTACAAGGCACTTTAGGGTCACCAAACTGTTGTCACTTCTTGACAGGATAGTAAAATAGGCGATCAGAAATACTGTCCTGGATGTAAATCCCATTACTAAGAAAATCCACTCCACTGAATCCACTGAATACTTCTGTAAATGGGGCTGACGGTGCATGGGGGCGGGATGATTCCGGCCAGTGCTCCGATCGGGCTCGATGGCACGTGCACAGTTTTGACAACCTGACGTTCTTCTCTCCAGACTCCGTGGCGGTCATGTCTGTGGATTTGGGCTCTGAATGGATGAAAATTGCAATTGTGAAACCCGGAGTTCCTATGGAAATTGTATTAAACAAGTAAGTGCTGTCAGCCAGAAAACGGAGAACGTGATAATGGACGTGGGGGGGAGATTTTACTTGTACGTTGTTTTCCATTTTTGATACACAGTACGTGGAATCTGTTACAGGCTGTGCTGTACTCAAGAGCTGCATTCACACTTCTGCAAGCTCCACAGCTGACTTCTCCCAGCGTTGCCAAGGAATGTGCAATTTAATGTTCTTGTTAATCTTTTTATTTTTTTTCAGGGAATCGAGGAGAAAAACGCCTTGTGCTGTAGCTTTAAAAGATAATGAGCGTCTCTTTGGGGACAGTGCGGTAGGGCTGGTAAGTGTCTTGTCGTGTGCAAGGAAAATTATTCTTAAAGGGATGAGTTAAAAATAAAACAAGTGATGTTTACTCGCACAGATCCCATTCTATGACCACAGGGGAAAATGCGTTTTTGGATGGGGTCTTCTTCTGACGCACAGACTAGAAGGGATCGGCTAAGTGCCGTCGGGGGACCTGCGGGGGATTCATTTATTATTATTATTATTATTATTATTATTATTATTATTATTAATTTATTATTTTTATTTATATTTTTTATATATATATATAATTTTTTTTTTTTCTAAACTGGTCTGAGTATATTCAAGGACCCCCCTATAAATAATCAGTCAGTGAAATGAGCTTTGTCGTGTCCTTTATTCCTCTCCGCAGGCAGCTAAGAATCCCAAGGTGACATTTCGTTACTTCCAAGACTTGATCGGAAAGCGGGCAGAAAACCCACAAGTCGAGAATTTTAGAAGCCGCTTCCCAGAGTACAATGTCATCAGGGATGGAGAACGGGGCACGGTTCTCTTCAAGCTGTCGGAGTATGTTTGTGTTTGATATATATTATTGGGATATGTCTAAAGGTGTTATATTTGTGGGAGACTACAACTCTCAGCATGCTCTGACAGCCGCAGGCTCTTTTGCTTGTGTGCACAGACTTGCTTGCAGTTCTTCTGATCCTGCTCTTGTTTTTTATGCTTTCAGAGAACTGATGTATTCCCCTGAAGAACTGCTCGCCATGACGCTCAATTACTCCAGGACTCTTGCAGAAGAATTTGCAGGTAAATTGACAACGATCTAAAACTTTTCTCCTGCAGTAAGACCCCAACCCTCCCCCACACTCCAGTGTGTTACATATAAAATTCAAATTGCCTCTTCTGAGAAAAAGAGGACTTAAACTCTATAGCGCCACTTGTTGGAAGTAGCGATCCTACAGGTCACAATTACGACTCGTTAAAGAGTTGATTGTGACTTGTAGGATCGCTACTTCCAACAGGCGGCGCTATAGAGTTTAAGTCCTCTTTTTCTCAGAAGAGGCAATTTGCATATTTAATTTCCCAGAGGAGCATTGCACGGCGAATAAGCCTCCTTACCTTGACAAGCCAGGGATGGTATGTCACTCTCCATAAGGAGAAACGATACCCCTTAGACCCCCATATAAAATTCATTCATTTGTACGGCGTAAATTGCACAGTAAAAATTACTTGGTAGCGCTCACGTCGGTAGAATCGCAGTTCTGTTTCTTTTTTTCTTCTGTAATATTTTTTGTGATTTTTCAAAAAATAATAGCCTTTGTTTAAAAAAAAAAAAAAAAATTCGTTTGTCCTTTTCATGGTTTTTTTTTTTTTTTCAATCACTAGTTATTTTTAACCAAAAATCCATGCAAATATGTGTATATATTATCATGATGATGATTTGATCAGCATTTATGATCATCGTTTTATAATTAATCAATAGTTATAAATAATGCTAAAAATTATAATTATTTACTAACTGATAACATTGATAACTGAGTAATTATTAAAATAATTATGAAATAAGAATAAATGATTGATAATTATTATAAAGTATCAATTGTCATTTATTAAACAATAAATGACTTGATAATACACAATTTAATTTTGTGTGTATTTTTGGTTAAATTTATTTTTTTTTTTTTTTTTGCTATTGGGTTTCTTTAAAATTGTGTGTGTGTGTGTGTGTGTGTGTGTATGTGAGATATAATATATATACTAGATGGTGGCCCGATTCTAACGCATCGGGTATTTTAGAGTATGTATGTATGTATGTACATCGCTCTGTGAGTGGGGGTTAAATTCCGCACCAATATCGCTGATTGGTCGTTCCCGGCTGGCCGATCAGCGAAGCGTGGTTTAAACCCCGCGTCAATTCGTGGCTGGACTGCGTCTGTCGCTGATTGGTTCGGGGTGCAGGATATATAACAGCCACGTAGTATATGGCACAGCCCACGTAGTATATAGCACAGCCCACGTAGTATATAGCACAGCCCACGTAGTATATAGCACAGCCCACGTAGTATATAGCACAGCCCACGTAGTATATAGCACAGCCCACGTAGTATATAGCACAGCCCACGTAGTATATAGCACAGCCCACGTAGTATATAGCACAGCCCACGTAGTATATAGCACAGCCCACGTAGTATATAGCACAGCCCACGTAGTATATAGCACAGCCCACGTAGTATATAGCACAGCCCACGTAGTATATAGCACAGCCCACGTAGTATATAGCACAGCCCACGTAGTATATAGCACAGCCCACGTAGTATATAGCACAGCCCACGTAGTATATAGCACAGCCCACGTAGTATATAGCACAGCCCACGTAGTATATAGCACAGCCCACGTAGTATATAGCACAGCCCACGTAGTATATAGCACAGCCCACGTAGTATATAGCACAGCCCACGTAGTAAACAGCAGTGTGGGCACCATATCACTGTTAAAAAAAAAAAAAAAAAAAGAATTAAAATAAAAAATAGTGATATACTCACCCTCCGTCATCTACCGAAGTTGTTACTATGTGTGTGAGGCTGCCACCAGCTTCCGTTCCCAGTGATGCATTGCAAAATTACCCAGATGACTTGGCGGTCTCGCGAGACCGCCAAGTCATCTGGGTAATTTCGCAATGCATCTCTGCAAATTGAAGCTGGTGGCAGCTCTCGCGCATCGGTGGACGGCGGAAGGTGAGAATAGCACCATTTTTTTTTTTTTTTTAACATTATATCTTTTTACTATTGATGCTGCATAGGCAGCATCAATAGTAAAAAGTTTGTCACACAGTCTTAATAGCAGCGTTAACAGACCGCGTTAGACCGCGTTATGCTGCGCTGTAACGCAGTTGGTTTAACAGACTGCTAAAACGCTATGTGGGCGGCGGGCACTGACTGGGGGGGGGGGGGGGGGAGTATGGAGCGGACACTGACTGCAGGGGAGTAGGGAGCGGCCATTTCGTGGCCGGACTGTACCCGTCGCTAATTGGTCGCGGCCAGCATATTGCGGTGTAACGCAGCCATTAACCCTGTGTGAGCGCTGACTGGAGGGGGCACTGACTGAGAGTAGGAAGGGGCAAATTCGCAGCCGGACTGTACCCGTTGCTGATCAGCAACGCGGGATTTTCGTGACAGACAGACAAACAAAGTGCCCCTTAGACAATTATAGATAGATATTATTATTTATTTTTTATTTTTTTGTTTAGCCAAAATTCATGCAAAAAAATAAAAATGTTCCCCGTAATGGACAACCCCTCATAAGCTTAAAAAATAATCCTACCAACTTTGTGTCCCCACCACTGGTCTTATGTACATTACTTCTGGCAAACCCTCCATGTGACTGCCGGATCTAGAATTCTGCATTTATCAACTCTATTTCTACCCTTTCATTCGCAAACTTTAAAATATTTTTCGGTCTGGTTTCTTTTGTGCTAACTATTTGTCTCTTTGATTTTTAGAGCAGCCCATTAAGGACGTAGTGATTACCGTCCCTGCCTTCTTTAACCAGGCAGAGCGCAGAGCCGTGCTCCAAGCCGCCAAACTAGCCGGCCTCAAGGTGCTTCAGCTCATAAACGATAACACCGCAGTGGCTCTAAACTATGGTGTTTTCCGAAGGAAAGATATTAACGCCACTGCACAGGTTTGTTTGCAGATTTTATACTTTCAAGGTACGTTCCCGTGGAAATTGCACACTGAAAGTCTGCTGCAACCTGCAGCAGCCACATTGAGAGACTTTCTCAATTCTCGTTCACGTGCTACGGCAAAAAAAAAAATACACAATATAAATTGATATAATATAGAAAAAATTGTACACGAGATCCAAAATGTGCAAAAGAACTACAAAAAAATTACATTTTATTACAGTTTAACGATACAAATATGATAAAAAAACAAGGACATTAAAAAGTGATAAACCACAAGGAGGCGCCACAATCAATACATTATGCTTTCAGGTTCTAAGGTAGTCTAAGCATAATAAAATTACTTATGAAAAAAGTCTCAAATGCGCTATTTGTTAAGACTGAAAAGAACCCCATATGTAATACATTCTCCAGGAATGAGCAATAAACTATCTAAAGTCATAGGGACGTGAGGCACACCAAAGACCCAACGTTTCGGCTGTATAACCTTCCGGACGTTGGCTGCTTCTTCTTTCTTATCTGATGATGGCAGCTGCAACTCAGCTCCTCCTGCACTATAACATGATGGCAGCTGGGACTCGGCTCACTCCCTCCTATAATATAATGATGGCAGCTGAGAGTCATCTCCTCCTGCTCTATAACATGCCTGCTGCTACTCTGTTCCTCCTGCTCTATAACATGATGATGAGAGCTGCCACTCTGCTCCTCCTGCCCTATAACATGATGATTGCAGCTAAGAGTCAGCTCCTCCTGCTCTAGAACATGATGATGGCAGCTAAGAGTCAGCTCCTCCTGCTCTATAACATGATGATGAGAGCTGCCACTCGGTTCCTCCTGCCCTATAACATGATGATTGCAGCTAAGAGTCAGCTCCTCCTGCTCTAGAACATGATGATGGCAGCTAAGAGTCAGCTCCTCCTGCTCTAGAACATGGGAGCTGCTACTCTATAACATGATGATGGGAGCTGCCACTCGGCTCCTCCTGCCCTATAACATGATGATGGCAGCTAAGAGTCAGCTCCTCCTGCCCTATAACATGATGGCAGCTAAGAGTCAGCTCCTCCTGCTCTATAAGGCTACGTTCACACTAGCGTTCGGCTACTGTGCGTCGCGCTAGCGTCCGGCGACGCACGTGTCATGCGCCCCTATGTTTAACATGGGGGACGCATGCGTTTTTGCTTGTTGCGTTTTCCGACACGTGCGTCTTTTTTGACGCTAGCGTCGGACCAAGAAAACGCAACAAGTTGCATTTTTCTTGCGTCCGATTTTCGTCAAAAAACGACGCACGCGTCGAAAAACGCAGCGTTTTTGCGTGCATTTGCACGCGTTTGTCGGTGCGTTGTGCGTCACGTCGCCGACGCAGCGGCGCACAACGCTAGTGTGAACGTAGCCTTACATGGTAGCTGCTACTCTGTTCCTCCTGCTCTATAACATGATGATGAGAGCTGCCACTCGGCTCCTCCTGCCCTATAACATGATGATGGCAGCTAAGAGTCAGCTCCTCCTGCCCTATAACATGATGATGGCAGCTAAGAGTCAGCTCCTCCTGCCCTATAACATGATGATGGCAGCTAAGAGTCAGCTCCTCCTGCTCTATAACATGGTAGCTGCTACTCTGTTCCTCCTGCTCTATAACATGATGATGAGAGCTGCCACTCGGCTCCTCCTGCCCTATAACATGATGATGGCAGCTAAGAGTCAGCTCCTCCTGCCCTATAACATGATGATGGCAGCTAAGAGTCAGCTCCTCCTGCCCTATAACATGATGATGGCAGCTAAGAGTCAGCTCCTCCTGCTCTATAACATGGTAGCTGCTACTCTGTTCCTCCTGCTCTATAACATGATGATGAGAGCTGCCACTCGGCTCCTCCTGCCCTATAACATGATGATGGCAGCTAAGAGTCAGCTCCTCCTGCCCTATAACATGATGATGGCAGCTAAGAGTCAGCTCTTCCTGCTCTATAACATGATGATGGCAGCTAAGAGTCAGCTCCTCCTGCTCTAGAACATGGGAGCTGCTACTCTATAACATGATGATGGCAGCTAAGAGTCAGCTCCCCCTGCTCTATAACTAGGTTTCTTATAATGGGAATGATTCTTTGAATGTGTTGGTGGATTATATATAAATGTGAAGGTCTTACTGTTGTAAATTTTGAGCTCCCTTTAATTGTACGTCCGCCTTGTGTTACAGAGCATTATGTTTTATGATATGGGATCAAGGAGCACAGCATGCACTATTGTCACTTATCAAACTACAAAGACTAAAGAGTCGGGCATTCAGCCGCAGCTTCAAGTCCGTGGTGTTGGGTAAGAAATGAGTTGCGTGGGACACATGACTGACAAAATAAATTGGTACATGCCGTATGCCAATTTCCTCTTTTAGACTTTTTTTTACACTTTAACGTTTTGGAAATATCTAGAAAAAGGGGCACGGCTAAGGGGAGTTGTACATTGCTCAGAATTTATTGAAAGCATGCAAGTTGTTTTTCTTTTATTGGTTTATATGTATGCCAGCTGGGATTTACAAAGAGCTGGCTGCAGGACCATCATCAGGATGAGATGAGTGCAGTGGCAGGTCGCCCATGAATCCTGCTGCTCCAGTCTAAATCATGGAGAAAACCGAGCGCAGCTCTACGTCTGTGCCTTAGACCAGTAGCTGGTCCCTGCGCTGACCGGAGTTCACCATGTTTGGCATGGGCTTTGAAGAAGTTTTCTAAGCAAGTTGTCACCTATTAAATGGACAGGTGATGATTGTTAGGCTGGTGAGGGTCTTATCATTGGGACCCCAACTGATTTCCAGAATGTTGAATTTTGTTCCCTTCTGCCCACATACCACAGACTGGAAGAATAGACTGGAGCAACTCCATTCAACTCCTCTTGGCACTGAGGTCCTCCATGTCTTCAGTGCCATAGATGATGTAGGATTCCATTTTCTTGGCAGGGAAGAACATGGGACTTATGTCCCGTCCTCCCCCCCCCCCCCTTTTTTTTTTTTTTTTATTTGATGTTCCATTGGTCTGACCCATATTGATCTACAGGCCCTCATGCACGTTAGGCAGCTATCAGCTGAATGGCTACCTCCTGACTCCATGCAGAAGAATGTTTTGCTGGGCCAAGCACTGTTATGTTCTCTGAGAGTTGCTGCCAAACTCCTCTGGCGGTGGGCTTATCTCCCTGAGAACAAAAGGATCAACCATCGTAAATCCAACTTGCTGGATCAAGTCAGGAGGCCCCTATATACATTGGATTGTTGACTGATCTCTCAGAAATTAGCTGGTTTGGCTGATTTTTATCAATTAGAACCAATCACTTTATCCAGTCTGTGTGCGTCAGTCCGTCACCTATCAACTGCATATCGGACTATTGGGTCCGCCACTGCTCGGGAGGATAGGGGACTTGTGCCAAGGCGCGGCCAAGAGTCAAATGGAGTCATTCTATTGAACGGTTACTGGATGTTGTCTTGTGTCCAGAGGAAAATGGGGAACATAAATTACCTCACATTCTGGCAACCAATGGGGGTCCCATAGGGTGGGACTTGCTGAGATCTAAAAATTGAGTTCTCCTGCAGCTACATGATGTCTTGTGCAGATTAGAATACCCCTTTTATTGTATTCTCTACCTTGTTGGGGATAACAATTAGTATAACAGTTATCTAAACCACTGGGCATTTGCTTTTCACTTTCAACAGAGTAGAATTTTTCTTGCCAAAATTGCATACAGGTTTGACCGATCTCTTGGTGGCTTTGAGATAGACGTGAGGCTTCGAGATCACTTAGCCAAGATATTCAATGAACAGAAGAAATCCAGGAAGGATGTTCGAGAGAATCCCCGGGCGATGGCTAAGCTCCTAAAAGAGGCGAATCGCGTCAAGACCATCCTGAGTGCCAACAACGATCACATGGCACAGGTACCATACTGTAAAATTTGGAAAACAGCTGCAAGATGTAACCATTCACTAGAGACTAGAAGTCGCAGAACCCAAACCCTGGTCCAGCGGCCTCGTCAGAAACCTGAAGTTTTTGGATAAGCGCGCTGAGAACCACCTCTAGGTCTTCTTTTGATTAACTATCCTGGCGTGACATCACACCACAGCGATGGCATCATGCCAGGCCGGCTACTCAAATGGAGCTTTAGATGTTGTCAGGCGGGAGGCGATTTGCAGGGCTCCCATCCAGCGATCATGGCCGATAGACCGGGTCCTGGCAATCGATTTGCACCATCTAATATTCGCATGTCTAATGTTTTCTTGGTGCGCAGATCGAGGGTCTTATGGATGATATTGACTTTAAAGTCAAAGTGACGCGTCAAGAATTAGAGGAGCTCTCTGCAGATCTCTTCGAAAGGGTTTCTTCTCCGGTGCGGAAAGCTCTGAGTAGTGCCGAGATGAACATGGTGAGAATGCCACATGTATTTAAAATGGGTAGTTGTGTGTGTATATATTTTTCCCAGCATTTTTTGAGTGTGTTGTTTGTGTTGATAGGATGAAATTGATCAGGTCATCATAGTGGGAGGTAGCACTCGTATTCCTAAAGTTCAAGAGCTGCTCCTTAAAGCCGTGGGCAAGTGAGTATGTCGCAGCAAAGTTTTGGTGACCTCCAAGTTGTTGATTTTTTTCCCTTTTATGCAATCAAGGGAGTGGAATAACAAAAGTCCAAAAAATTACGGTAACTTTGGCCACTGGGAAGAATACTTAAAACATGTGAGGTGCTAAGGGGGTTCGCTGTGCAAATCTGCTGTATATTCGGTCATATTAATTGTCAATATAATTCACAATTTTGTCACAGGGAAGAGCTTGGGAAGAACATAAATGCGGATGAAGCTGCTGCTATGGGAGCTGTTTATCAGGCGGCTGCTCTGAGTAAAGCCTTTAAAGTGAAGCCGTTTGTAGTCCGAGACGCCGCTGTTTTTCCAATACAAGTAAGACTTATAGCTTTTATGGGTTACAGTGTGGGAAAACGTCTTTCTTTCAAAAGGTTATTCATGCTGAATCTTCATGAGTGCACTGTTTCTATCTCCTGGCGTAAGGCTTGCTGGTGGCGGTGCGCTCCTTATTGATTGACGGTTCGCTTGCCCGAACTGTGCACTTTCTGATGCTGCAGGCAGAATCCGCTTCAGAGTAGTGCAGGGGGCACTAAAGCTGTCCAGGGTCAGTGATGCGGCTAGCTTCACAGCAGCCCTGGCAAGCTTTATAGCACAGATCTTTTCAAGATCTGTGCTATAAAGCTGCTGTGAAGCTAGCCGCATCATTCCTTGCGTAGTTGCTGCATTCCTTGCCTAGAAATCTGGCCAACTCTGTTACACAGCAGCGGTGGCTGGTAACCTAGGCAATGGGCGGTTAACTATAGAATTAAAAATTCCTCCATTCTTGAACAGAGAGGATTTTTAATAAAAGGCAAATTGCAATGTTCCTTGGGTTTTTTTTTGTTTGTTTGTTTTTTAACTCATTTATGATGAGAACTCCTTTTTAAGTGATGTCTTCTATCCATCAGGTGGAGTTTACTCGAGAAATGGAGGAAGAAAACGTTAAAAGCTTAAAGCACAATAAGAGGATTCTCTTCCAGAGGCTGGCACCCTACCCGCAGCGCAAAGTGATCACCTTTAACCGATACACCGACGACTTTGATTTTAACATTAATTACGGAGACCTGAGCTTCCTGGATGCCGAGGATCTGAAGTAAGACCATGGATAAGAAAATCTATGCATCAGCAATAGCGCTATGGAAATGTCAGCCGTGATAAACGTGCAACTTTTTCTTTTTTTTATTGCAGGATTTTTGGATCATTGAACCTCACTACTGTTAAACTCAGTGGAGTTGGGGAGAGTTTTCAGAAGAAGGCCGACTACGAGTCAAAAGGGATCAAGGCACACTTCAATATGGATGAAAGTGGAATACTCAGCCTGGACAGGGTAGGGGTTCACAATACTCGCACTTTCACAATCCTTTTCTTTTTAATGGGTTTTTCCAGCGCTGTGCTGATGACGTCTCTTTGACGGGTGTCTCTTGTGCTCTTGTGCAAGGTATCGTGCGCCTCTCCTATTCTGGATGGGTGCATGCTACTTGCTGGCAGGTACCGGTCAATGAAATGTCGTCGGTGCATTTCACATTTTATGGTGTCAAAAAAAACCTTTTAGATTGAGGCGTCTCTTCATGCACACGTCCTGGATGTGTTTGGAAAATCTGCAGTGTAGTACAGAGCAAGCCGAGCAGAGGAGATACTCAGTCTCCTTCTCGTGGTGGGAACTTTTCCTTATTGTCTTTTCATTATGGATTTCACCCTTTGCGATACATCCGGTGAAGTCCCCAGCAAAAATCCGCCTGGAAGACAAGGAGATTTACAGTAGATTCTCTGTGCAAAGTCATGGTGGGATCGCAGTGCTGACATTAAAGCAAATAAACTAGGCCAAATGAATGTATAATTGTTTCTCCAATCTGTTTAGGTGGAAGCTGTGTTTGAGACGCTGGTAGAAGAGAAGCCAGAGCAGGAATCTACATTGACGAGTAAGTGACACTTTATCTGCATGAACCAGACCGTATTTCTCAGTTTAAAGCCAAAGTTTGATGGGGGAGGGGAGGGAAGAAAAAAAAAAAAAGTGGTCAAGCTGTAGGGGAAAATTAATTCCGGCTGCAGAATGTCTGCTTTTTATAGTATTCGACAGTTATATTCTGTTTTCATGTGCTGTGAATCTTTTACTTTGGCCTCCACAGAATTGGGAAATACTATATCCAGTTTATTCGGAGGAGGAAGTTCCACTACGGAGAGTAAGGAGAATGCCACAGACAGTGTCCAGGTAAGACTTTATCACCCAAACATCACATTCAAATCTATTTATTTCGCATCTGACAAAAGGACAAGCATATATCTGTATTCTGGACTGGTTTCTTACACCATCCCCTAGAATGTCGTTGTGTGCTGCATCTCTTTACTAATCTTTTAGGAAGTTTGACCTCTGACTATAATAGTTTTTTCCTTTTTTTTTTTTTTTTTTGTTTTATATATACTTTACAGGAAGAAGAGGAGGTGCCAACCGAGGCCACTAAAGAAGATCAAGAGTCTGCAACCCAAGCGAGCGACCAAAAGGATTCAGATGCTAAAGCAGAGGACCAAAAAGCAGAAGAGAAAAAACAGGGTGAAAAAGACAGCAAGGTAACCCACAAAATGCACTTAAATTGTTCATTCAGTGGTTTGATTTTGAAAGCATATCCATTGGATAGGCAATCCACATCAGATTGGTGGATGTCCAAAACCCGGCACCTTCATTGATCAGCAGTCTGTAGGTCCAATGCCGGATGGATGTTAGGAGCTTGAAGATCACAGCGCTGTACATTGTGTGTGCTCGGCTCCTACTCGCTTCAACAGGAGCGGAGTTGTAGATCGATAGAATGGCCACTACACGGCGCTGTGGTTCCCTGGGATTGTACACTGTAACTTCCGTGTCCGCGGGACCAGATGGCGGCTGCCTGGTGGAGGTGCTGCGTGTCGGACCCCCACAAATCTCCTCTAAAAACTAGGCCAACAGTTTCCAAAGTCCTGTACAATCCCTTTAATACTCTTTTACGGAGTTTATTACCAAAACGATGACCTGCTGGATTGTTACTAAAATTCTACTCTCTATATTGACTTTGGTAGGACACTAAGGAAACAGAAGAAACTGCGAAAGAAGCAGAATCTGCAAAGCCACCGGAAGAAGAGGCAAAAAAACCCGCTGCTCCCAAGAAGCAGAAACTTGTTGATGAAATTGGAGCTGATCAGACCATTAACGATATACCAGATCTTAATGAAGAAGATATGAAGAAATCTGTTAAAAAGTGAGTATATAAGAAAAGATCCGAAGAGTGAAGAGCAGGCTTACTCTGTTATATTCGTACCTGAGAATGGATAAGTGATCGTTTACGGAGAACAGAATACCCCTTTAAAGGTTTCCATGATTTGTCCCTAAGTTTGTAAATTGGAAAGAAGTCTTAACTCCCTGTCCTCTTAGAGTAAAGTCCGGATGCAAAGTCCTCTGAAATGTGACTATGAAGAGTAACCTGTCGCCTTGCTTCTAGGTTGCAGGAGCTCACTGAACGAGACTTTGCGAAACAAGAACGAGAAAAAGCTGCAAATAGCTTAGAAGCTTTTATTTTTGAGACTCAGGTATGAAACATTTATTTACATACGAGTGGGATGGTTCGGCGTATGTTATTGAACACCTATCCTTAGGGTAGGTCATCAATGACAGATTGGAGGAATCCCAAGTGATCAGCTGCGACACATTGAACGGAGCTGCGCTCTTCAGCCCCCGTTCAGTGCTTACACTATGTATATATGTTAATTTATGATCTTACAATACTGTGTCCTTTTATTTCCTGTAGGATAAACTAGAGCAAAATGAGTTTCGTAAAGTGTCTACAAAGGATCAGAGGGAGGAGATCTCCAGCAAGCTTAGCCAAGCCTCAATCTGGCTGGAAGATGAGGGATACACAGCAACTACTAAGGTACTAGGTTAAAAATGCGAGGATTTTTGCAAGGATTTCATAAAAAAAAAAAAAAATGCTAGACAATTTGTCTTCTACAGCCTCTATGCATCACAGTACATAGCAGAATGAGTGAACAGTGACATTTCCCAGTACGTGGCAGGATCTGTGATCCTCTCCTCTTTCGCCTTATATCTCTAAACTTATTTAGGACAACATAAGTCAAATTTTAAATGGTCAATCAATCATATTGGATATAAAAGTTACAGACCATCAGAAGAGCTCACTAGATTCACTGATATTGCATTCTCCTGACTGCTGTTTACGGTGATACATAAAGGATGAAAAAGACAAATTTTCAAGAAAAACCCTTCGGCAAAAAAAATGCTTTTTAACCAAAAGATACATTTTAATTAAAAATAAAATCTTGCATAACTGTCCTTAGACCTGGTACAGTAATGTATTTTGCACTTCTTATAGAACGTAAAACATTCATGGTTTGAATGTAGTTAGTCATATTAAAAGGGAATTTGCACATTACACCCATCAAGTTGAATCGGGCAGGTACAAGTCGCTCCAAAGCCACTCGGACCTTTTTCTCCCTGTGCCCGGCTCTTTTTAAAACTTGAAGTGTTGCAGTTTTTTCAGGTTCTGAAGAGCTGATGCTGGTTCAGGCTGTCCGTGGACCCGATATGACCGGTTCAGGTGAAATTTTCTTAGGAGAATTATTTTCATTTATCAGTCTCATTTATTGCAGGAGCTGAAGGACAAGCTAAGTGACCTGAAGAAGGCGTGCAAGTCATTGTTTTTCAAGGTTGAAGAGCGGAGAAAGTGGCCGGACAAACTTGCAACTCTGGATAGTTTGCTCAATCATTCTGCTATTTTTCTGAAGTAAGAGATCTGTGTAGAAGTAGATTTTACCAGTGGGTACTGAGAGCCCTCACTATAATTTAACAGGGGTTTCATACTGCTCGAAAGAGCACTTGTCAGTGCCGTTGAGCACTTGTCAGTGCCGTTGAGCACTTGTCAGTGCCGTTGAGCACTTGTCAGTGCCGTTGAGCACTTGTCAGTGCCGTTGAGCACTTGTCAGTGCCGTTGAGCACTTGTCAGTGCCGTTGAGCACTTGTCAGTGCCGTTGAGCACTTGTCAGTGCCGTTGAGCACTTGTCAGTGCCGTTGAGCACTTGTCAGTGCCGTTGAGCACTTGTCAGTGCCGTTGCCCACGATGTCAGATCTATGATTTATCAATTTTTTTCCCCCCCTGTTCTCTTTTAGGAGTGCTAGAATGCTCATTGATGAAGACCCCATATTCACAGATGTTGAGCTAAATACACTGGAAAAGCTCATTAATGACACCTGGGTAAGAGAAGACGGATTTTTAGGGGATCAAACCACAAATGGCATGAAATGACGACAAAACAACCATTACTTCTCCCCACCATTCTAGCACCACGATTTTGTTGCCCTCCACCCGTCTCTTACAAGGGTTGTCGGTGGTAACTTGCTGATTGCTGGGGGTCCCGCTGCTGCAAATGGGTCTCTGAAATTCACGGCAGAAATCAGATGGTTGATAGTATTTTGTATTGAATTTATAAACTTTTTTTCTACTCTTTCAACATAGATATGGAAAAATGAAACTCTGGCAGAGCAAGCCAAGTTACCGGCCACCGAAAAACCAGTCTTGTTGTCTAAAGATATTGAGCAAAAACTAGCAGCATTGGACAGAGAAATTCAGTACCTGCTAAACAAAGCAAAGTTTTCCAAACCTAAGCCTAAGACCAAGCCGAAGAGTAACACCACGAAATCGGACAACAACGGCGAAAATAATACAACGGACACTGGCGAGAAAACCATAAAAGAGGGCACGGAAGGTGAGCAACTACTAAAAACTTTTTTACATTCTCTTAGGACTTTTTTCTTTTTTTTTTTGTCTTTCCATCTTTAAGCCCTGTTCATATTGGTGCCATGGCTGATGGAGTGGATCTGATTATCTACCTCTGACTTCTAGTGAATATATAGGTTTATATTTTATTTTTTACGCAGAGCCACCCAGTGATCCTGAGCCTGCGCCGGAGCCTCCAGTGGAAGAGAAGGTCCTAGAAATATCCGGTTCTGAAGCAGGTAATCCGGGGCACGCACAAGAATTTTAATGCTCTGGTCACATTGTAAGACTGTGAGTATGTAAGTTATGTATCAATGAATGTGCAGTGTATTGAGCGGGAATAATGCAACTAGACTCTTCCATAAGGAACAGATGTTGCTTCAGGGGCTTGTACAGATTGTTTATGGTATAGCACAAGTCTAAAAAACTTGGGACATTTTAGAAAAGATGGTGACCTCTGTGACACCTACACTGATACCAGCGCGGTCCTCTAATGGGAGCCACTGGTGTAACAAGTCAGTTCATTACATTTTTTCCCCCATCACCTGTGAGTGATTATTATTAAGAAATGGAAGGAACTGCAGCGACTCAGCCACAAAGTGGAGACCCTGTAACCTTACTGAGCGGGGGGCCAAGTGCTGAGGAGCAGAGGACCGAAAAGTCACCCAACAGTCGGCTGACCCTATAACTGCATAGACCAGACCTCTGGTATAATATCAGCACAGACACTGCGCCCCCGCCAGGAGCTTCATGGCTGAGCTGCTGCATGCAGCTGTACATCACCAAGCACAATGCCGAGCGTCGGATAGAGTGGTGTAAAGCCTCCACCACTGGATTCTGGAGGAAACGTGTTCTGTGCAGTGACTGATCGCACTCCTCTATCTGCGTCTGATGGAGTCTGGGTTTGGTGATTCCAGGAGGACGTTACCCCCTGACTGCATTGTGCCCCCTGTACAGATGATGGAGGAGGATATTGCTATTGACCGTTATCAGGGGGCGGCCTCTGACATTTAGTACCGGTGAAAATAAATCTTACACTTCAGCACACAACATTGTGGACAATTGTAGCTTCGAACTTTGTGGGAACAATTTTCTGGTCCCCATCACTGAGCCCAGACATGGAGGGGGGAGAACATGAGCGGCCGCACAGAGCCCAGACCTCCGCCCCATCCAACACCTATAATAGAGATTGTGAGCTCAGCCCCCCCCCCCCCCCCCCTCAACATCCGTGTCTGACCCCACAAATGCTCTTCTGGCAGAAGGGGCAAAAATTCCCAAAGACGCCTCCAAAATCTTGTAGAAATTCTTCCCAGTAGAGTGGAGCCATTATACCTGCAGAGGAGTGACTCCATATTAATGTCTATTAATGAGTGAGTGCCGCATATTCCTTTTCATCTTCAGTTATTGACGTCTATGACTTCGAGCATCTGACACCATTCCCTGCACTGCTACAGCTCTTTCGACGCAGGTCTAATTTCCACCATAAAAGCTGCTGGTGCCATTACAGTCTGTTTCCGTTGATATTAATGGCTATGCTGACCTGCTGCAAATGTCTAATCCACAGCATTGCTCAGTATACGCTGTGGATATTCTCTGCACAGTGTGCGTTAGTCGTCAAAAAATTCTCATGCACAAAGCTGGTGCTGTAAACTGCAGCAAATTGACCCTAAGGACTCGTAAAAACTGCATTGCCCTCTACTATTATATGTCACTAGCTATTGAACCCGTTCTACGCCCGGGTGGCGAGCATTTATATTGGTATATGGTCTCCATCCTGGTATGTGCTGCTCCATCCTGCGCCCCCATCCTGTCATGTGCTGCTCCCATCCTGCGTCCCCATCCTGTCATGCGCTTCTCCCATCCTGCGACCCCATCCTGTCATGTGCTGCTCCATCCTGCGCCCCCATCCTGTCATGTGCTGCTCCCATCCTGTGTCCCCATCCTGTCATGTGCTGATCCATCCTGCGTCCCCATCCTGTCATGTGCTGCTCCATCCTGCGTCCCCATTCTGTCATGTGCTGCTCCATCCTGCGTCCCCATCCTGTCATGTGCTGCTCCCATCCTGCGTCCCCATCCTGTCATGCGCTGCTCCCATCCTGCGTCCCCATTCTGTCATGTGCTGCTCCATCCTGCGTCTCCATCCTGTCATGTGCTGCTCCATCCTGCGCCCCCATCCTGTCATGTGCTGCTCCCATCCTGTGTCCCCATCCTGTCATGTGCTGATCCATCCTGCGTCCCCATCCTGTCATGTGCTGCTCCATCCTGCGTCTCCATCCTGTCATGTGCTGCTCCATCCTGCGTCTCCATCCTGTCATGTGCTGCTCCCATCCTGCGTCCCCATCCCGTCATGCGCTGCTCCCATCCTGCCCCCATCCTGTCATGCGCTGCTCCCATCCTGCGTCCCCATCCTGTCATGTGCTGCTCCCATCCTGCGTCCCCATCCTGTCATGTGCTGCTCCCATCCTGCGCCCTCATTCTGACATGGGCTGCTCCCATCCTGCCACACTCTGCTCTACTACTTCTGCCACACTCAGCTCTGCTACTTCTGCCACATTCTGCTCTGCTACATCTGCCACATTCTGCTCTGCTACATCTGCCACACTCTGCTCTGCTACATTTTCCACACTCTGCTCTGCTACGTTTGCCACATTCTGCTCTGCTACATCTGCCACACTCTGCTCTACTCGTCCCCGCTGCCTCTGACCCGCTCGGCGCCGAGTGCTGGGGGGCCTGAGCAGGCGGGGACACCGGCGCGCTGTGGGGGTCAGGTGCCGGTATCGCCACCAGCTCAGGCCCCCCAGCACTTACTATATTCACCTGTCCGGCGTTCCACCGCTGGGCGCCACCATCTTCCCGGTCCTCTGGCTGTGACTGGTCAGTCAGAGGGCGGCGCCGGCGCGCACTAAGCGCGTCATCGCGCCCTCTGAACTGAAGGTCACAGGCCGAGGACCGGGAAGATGGCGGCGCACAGCGGTGGAACGGAGGACAGGTGAATATAGCAGATACTCACCCTCCTGGCGGTTCCTGCTTCTCTGTTGGAGATCGCGGTGTGCGTTCAGTGTTTACGCATACCGCGATCTCCTGGGAGCGTCACTCTTTGAGGCCCAGACTGCGCCGGCGCTTGCGCAGGCTATAAAGGCTTCGGACAGAGTGACGCTCCCAGCGTTATATTATAGATATTGTGGCAGTCATCCGTGGCCATTCCATTCTGATTGTTGTTTTTCTCTCCATTTTCTTTCGTTGTCAGAATCGACGACGCAGAAATCTCCAGAAGAGAACGAGAAGACCGAGTTATAACCCTGTGACATCCTCCATCTACGTTGGCACTCATATTTATTGACATTACTTTTTTGTAATGGACCCTGAATGAATTCAGACAAACTGAACTTTATTTTTGGTTACTTTTTTTTTTTTTTTTTTTCAAAACTAAAAAAAAAAAGACAACTGTTCTTCAGATGTATATTTCTGTCCCGTCAGAGCAATGTTAGAAAGTTTTTGTTACCTTTTTGTGTGTTTGTGTTTTATTTAACTCTGGGTGTACACAGGAAGACGCAGAATGTTTGCTGAAAAAAAAAAAAAAAATAGTCACAATGTTTTGTGCTTCAAGATTGTTCAACTAACTTCGCCCCGTTTTTAAGCTAAGGCCGTGAACCATAAACTCTACAACTGAGGCCGGCTGATGTAATAACTAACGAGATTACACCAAAAAGAAAAGCCTTCGATTATAAAGAACGTGTCTGTGTCTTAAAATTCTCCCTCCAGACTGTTAACGGTGATAAGAAATATTTGCTAATTGCAATAACTTTTCGGTTAGTGTCTCATCTCTTCTTCAGTTGCTTGATAGTATTTGCGCCTTAGTTTCTTAAATGTCCATCTGCAAGGATGGGATGGAGGAAGGGGGGACTACTGCAGGGTCTGTATGTCCAGGTTCTTTGGGTGACTCATTAGGGAGTTGATCAAAGGGAAAACTTGGCAAAAAAAAAACCCCATGAACATTAGATCACATCCGTGGAGCCCGTGAGTTCTGGTCACCTTTTTCTGCACATATTCACATTTTGCTTGCAGTGTCTGCTTGGTGCATGCGCTGGGAAAGCTCTGTGCACTTGCCGAATGTTTCCATAGGGTCCCATGTTCTTTCGGTATCTGTGAGGCTGATAAATATTTTCATCAGCTATGGAGATGACAAAATACATTTGCAGGACCCTAGTGCAGTGGTCAGTTCAGTATTCCTGTGGCCGCAGGAACGGTCTCCAACCTGCCGATCCTCTCTATTCCTGTGGCCGCGGGAACGGTCTCCTACCTGCGATCCTCGGTATTCCTGAGGCCGCAGGAACGGTCTCCTGCCTGCCGCTCCTAGGTATTCCTGTGGCCGCAGGAACGGTCTCCTACCTGCGATCCTCTGTATTCCTGTGGCCGCAGGAACGGTCTCCTACCTGCCGATCCTCTGTATTCCTGTGGCCGCAGGAACGGTCTCCTACCTGCGATCCTCTGTATTCCTGTGGCCGCAGGAACGGTCTCCTACCTGCCGATCCTCGGTATTCCTGTGGCCGCAGGAACGTTCTCCTGCCTGCCGCTCCTAGGTATTCCTGTGGCCGCAGGAACGGTCTCCTACCTGCCGATCCTCTGTATTCCTGTGGCCGCAGGAACGGTCTCCTACCTGCCGATCCTCGGTATTCCTGTGGCCGCAGGAACGGTCTCCTACCTGCGATCCTCTGTATTCCTGTGGCCGCAGGAACGGTCTCCTACCTGCCGATCCTCTGTATTCCTGTGGCCGCAGGAACGGTCTCCTACCTGCCGATCCTCTGTATTCCTGTGGCCGCAGGAACGGTCTCCTACCTGTCGATCCTCGGTATTCCTGTGGCCGCAGGAACGGTCTCCTGCCTGCCGCTCCTAGGTATTCCTGTGGCCGCAGGAACGGTCTCCTACCTGCCGATCCTCTGTATTCCTGTGGCCGCAGGAACGGTCTCCTACCTGCCGATCCTCTGTATTCCTGTGGCCGCAGGAACGGTCTCCTACCTGCCGATCCTCTGTATTCCTGTGGCCGCAGGAACGGTCTCCTACCTGTCGATCCTCGGTATTCCTGTGGCCGCAGGAACGGTCTCCTGCCTGCCGCTCCTAGGTATTCCTGTGGCCGCAGGAACGGTCTCCTACCTGCCGATCCTCTGTATTCCTGTGGCCGCAGGAACGGTCTCCTACCTGCCGATCCTCTGTATTCCTGTGGCCGCAGGAACGGTCTCCTACCTGCCGATCCTCGGTATTCCTGTGGCCGCAGGAACGGTCTCCTACCTGCCGATCCTCTGTATTCCTGTGGCCGCAGGAACGGTCTCCTACCTGCCAATCCTTTTTTAATTAAGTGGCTTGGCATAATGCACACATGACATTACGCCAAGCCACGTAATTAAAGGGTAGTGGGGTCCTGTCTTGAGCAGTAGCCACTGACCACTGCTCCAGGATCCTGCATATTGCTTCCATCTTCTCTGGCCAACTACTTTATGGGTGAAGAAAAAAAAATAAATGTGTTATGCATTTTACCCTTGGAAACTTTTGTGCTCTGGATATGCGGTATGCTTTAACTGTAACATTTGTTGAAGGTATATGTTATATCCCTTGCAATATGTAGTGTGAATAGACCCCCAGGAACTATCATGCTGAGTTCCTGGACCCCTTTAGCTTCACCTAAGTATTTACATTAAAGGGGGTTGTGTAGTAGTAATAATAATAATAAAAACATGTCGCCTACCTATGCATGAGATAAAACATAGCTTACTGTTATCAGAGTCAACCAATCCTAATTACAGGGGAACCAAAGATCCCTCTGTGAATGGAGCGCAGTGAGCATGTGAGACCGCTATTCCTATAGACAGTGAATAGCGCAGTGGTCGCACATGCTCACTACCGATCCAGTCAGAAGAGGGACTTTAAGGGTGGGTGTCACAGTGATGAGACCCCAAATAGTGTGCCGGGTATATTCTGGTCAACGTGCTGTAACTATATAGTGTAGGTGAGTTGTATTCTGCTTCTTGCATCTGTCGCCTATTTCATCCATTTTTTTTCTTCTTTAGCAATCCAATCTAATATTGGGTCTGTTCAAATTTGTTTTTGGCACTTAGATTTTTTTTTTCTCCCCTTACACTTCGATAAAGCTTGGCTTGTGAGAGATGTCCTTTCCAGTTCACACTTGCGCTACACATAATCTTCACTAGCCACTGTCACGTGAGACATGGGTACAATGTGCGTCCAGCTTTGTAGCCTTATTCGTAGAATCTATGTACGGATTTTTCTTTTTTTTTCTTTGATTTTCTGTGGATATTTTTTTTTTTTCCTATTACAGCGGTCACTGCCTAGATCTGTGGTACATGGCGCTTTTTGTAGAGGCCACATTGAAATGGTTGTCATACAGGTTAATAGTCGAGCTTTAGTCCCTTTTTAATGATAAAACGTGGGGGAAAATAAAAACTTTTCCAAAGTTTAGGAAAGTTTTTTGCTCCTTTTTGTCCAACCTGCTCCAGTTCCTTTTTGACCTCCTATGACGAGTTGCCTTTTGAGAGCCCAAACGGGTAGAGCCTCACTATTGATCAATTTATGGTGAGACTGTCCCGGAGCGGATTATGGAGATCATCAAACTCCATGTTATCATATAATTATTATTATTTTTTTTTTAATTACCAGTATGCGGTTGCCTACTTGATCACTGAATTTACGTTTGCGAGTATTTTTTGGTTCCTTTCTAGTCTAGGAAACATCTCTGCTGCTACTTTTTGTCTTTTTTTTTCCAGCTCTGTTCCTTAGTAACTTATCCTGCCCCTTGTTTGTACAACACTCATTTTGATGGTTAATTTTGTTTGTTTTTTTTCATTATTTTTGCATTTTGACTTTTTGCGGTAATTTGCTGGTGTTATATTGTAATGAACAGGTTTTTTAAAATTTCCCTTCGCTCAGTGGGGAAGATTTTACTTAGGCTTCTTTCACACCTCTGTCGTAACGCAACCGTCGCTAAGCGTCGGCGCGACGTACCGACGGACGTTGGCGATTTTTTTTTTTTGCACAACGTGGGCAGCGGACACAGTGTTTCAACGCGTCCGCTGCCCATAGTAAACTCCCAGGGAGGAGGGGGCGGAGTTCCGGCGCGCATGCGCAGTTTAAAATGCAGAACACGACATACGAAAAAATGTTCCCTTGAACGTTTTTTTTTCGCTACGAGGGTCCGCCAAATACCGACGCATCCAGTGCATGACGTATGGGACGTGTGTCCATACGTCGCGATGCGACGGTAATACAAGTCTGTGAAAAAAACGCATCCTGCGGGCAACTTTGCAGGATGCGTTTTTTCCACAAAATGACGCATTGTTACGGTCGGCAAAAGACGGAGGTGTGAAAGTAGCCTTACACGTGTCTTACACTGGTTTGTGCTCCACTAATTTTAATGCAAGTTTAAATAAATCTTTTGGAGTGGCAGTCTCTCCTTTAGACCCCTCTCTAACCATTGCCACCTGCCTTTTCAGCCACCTTTTGAAATTTAGTGACACAAAATTCATTGCAACTAGCGATGACTGAGCCTGCTGGGATATGGTGTTATCTGAGCATGCTCGGTGCTAACCAAGTGAGTACCGTATGTTCCAGTCCCCGCAGCTGCATGTCTCGTGGCTGTTCGACAAGCGCAACACATGCAGAGATTTCCTAGCAAACGGGCAATACCTGCATGTGTTGTGGCTGTCGAACACTTGCCTGACATGCAGCTGCGGGGACTGGAACATCGTATTCGAGCACGCAGAAATCACTCATCACTGGTTGCAAGTTTAAATAAAAATATGGTGTGCGCCTAAACTTGCAAATTTTTTTATAATTAATATGTAAGAGTTCTTGGATTTGGAGCAAGTACATGCCAAAAAATAAAAAAATAGCATGTATTTCTATGCAGTGGCTTTTTGCATTGTAGGAGCAGGACAGCTTTCCGCAGCTTGACATTGGGATATGGAAGAATGTAATTATTGCCAAAGCAAAGCTGCATTGTCATCTGCAGCCACTTCTTGCAATACATGTTGGTGTCCCCACCTTGGCTGACTGAAGTATAGGAAGATCGTGATTTTGTTTTCTTCTTGAGTGCATTGTAATATAAAAAAATATAAGTGACAGTTCTGGCTTCTGGACAATGTATGGCCTTCATAAAGTGGCTTGAGACCGTGGAGAAAGTTCTCTGATTAGCTGAATATGCCAGGATCCTGTTAAATTGTGTCCAGATTTTTTTTTTTTTCTCTTTCATATCTGTGCTGTTTTACCATTTGCAGAATTTAGGAAAACAAAATAATAAAGTTCTTTATATTTCTGAAAGTGAGACTGTGTTTTCTCCTTCGCCACATTGGGGGACATAGGACCATGGGTTATGCTGCTGCTGTCACTAGGAGGCTGACACTAAGCTGAGACAAAAAAAGGTCAGCTCCTCCCCTGCAGTATACACCCTCATGCTGGCATCCAGAGACCCAGTTCAAGCTTAGTGTCCGTAGGAGGCACACTGATTTTTAATCTCACTGATTTTTAATTCTACCCGGACGAAGGGGGCGACGGATTCTTTCATGGTCCGATCTCCCCCGAACCAACAAAGGGCGAGCACGGGAGTTTCACCTCTCCGTATCCTCTCCTGCGACGTGGGAGCCACTGCCTGAGCTGACCTTTTTTGGGTGACGGTCCCTTTCCCGGGCGCCGATCTCCCCACGTTGTACAGACGAGCACTGGTGTTTTACCTCCAGTATCCTCTTCTGCAGCCAGGCCTTTTTATTGCCGGACATCTGCCCTGTCCACCAGGTTTTACCCTCAGCTGTACAGAGGCCCTATTCCCGTGGCGTCCGTGCAGACCACACTGCATCACCACTGTCTATGCGTGATTCAGGTGGTGGACGGTTCCTCTCCACCCCCCTGTCTGGGGCTGGTGGATGGAGGCTTCCCAACCCCTGCACCGTCCCTGCCATTTCATCCTAGGCACTCCTCACCTCCTCGGGGTAAGTGTCTCATGGGGGGGTCGCCGGTTTTGCGGTCCGGAGGGCTCCTCCTAAGTAGCGGCACATCGTTTGCTCTGGGCCCCTTATTTTCGGCACTTTGCGGCGCCGGGCCGAAGCCGCAAATTTAGTCCCCGGCTTCGGCCTAGCCGCAGGACGCTGCCGACAGGCTCCGCCCACTCTTTTGCGTCATTCTGTGGCGCCGCCCCCCGGTCCTGGCGCTTCTCGCCGCCTCCGAGATCTCTCTCCTGATCTCGGCGGCCGTCTTGGTTTCCCTCACTGCACGCCGCAGCTCCAGCTCTGCCGCAGCTTCTAGGCGACACAGCGCCCACGTGCAGCGATTTTATCCGGCCTTCTCTTCGTCTTCTCAGGCGACACAGCGGGACACAGGACCTGGGTAAGGAGACTTCGTCAGCCTCTCCTCTGCAGTGCCGCCCTCTGCTTCCCTAGCTTATAGACCCTAGGAAAACAAAATAATAAAGTTCTTTATATTTCTGAAAGTGAGACTGTTTTTTTTAAGAATCTATCTGCCCCCTGTCTGTTTGCGGCTTGATAAAGTGTCCTCACCTGTATACTATTTTTTATTTATTTATTTTTTAATTGTGTCAATACAGGTGGACATTTTGCATCTAATTTTTTTCTTTAATATTCGAATGCATGTATTTTGACTAAAAAATATAGATTTTGCGATAGGGTTTCATTTAAAGCATCATGCCAGTGTGGTTTTTTTTTTATTGCAGTTGTAATGTAAGTTTCTTGCCTCTAGCTTTACACTCTCCAGCTGGCGTCTTCATCTGTCCCTGGTGCCGTGTAGATTCTGTGCTGCCATCTTCAGTCCTCCAGTTCTGACTCATCGTAATTCAGAGTTGGGCTCCTTTCACACTGGCGTTGTTTTTTTTTAATACGTCGCAATGCGTCGTTTAGGGGAAAAAACGCATCCTGCAAAGCTGTTTGCAGGATGCGTTTTTGCCCCATAGAGTTACATTACCGACGCATTGCGACGTATTGACACACGTCGCAACCGTCTTGCGACGGTTGTGCCGTGTTGTGGCGGACCGCCGGGAGCAAAAAACGTTAAATGTAATGTTTTTTGCAGCCGACGGCCCGCTTTTTCCGACCGCGCATGCGCGGCCGGAACTCCGCCCCCACCTCCCCGCACCTTACAATGGGGCAGTGGATGCGCCGGAGGAATGCATCCGCTGCACCCGTTGTGCGGCACAACAAACGTGTCGGAATCTCGGCCCGACGCAATGCGACTGGCCGAATCAGACGCTAGTGTTGAAAGTAGCCTTAACGGTTACAAGCTCTCAATGTAAGACTATCCTCGTTCTGGGTCTCATAGACTTGCACTGAGTTGAGACTTCTGGACTAGCAGTCACTGGAGCGATCTGGCAGGTCACCACATGCTGAAGACGACCAAAACGGCACTGAAAACAGCGGCTATGTGCACACGATGCGGATTTAGTGCGGATCCCAAGTGGATTTTTTTCAGCGCAGAAACGCTGCAGTTCCGCACAGTGATTTACAGTACAATGTAAATCAATAGAAAACAAAAATGCTGTGCTAATGGTGCGGAAAAATCCGCATGAAAACCGCTGCGGATCAAAAGAAGTAGCATGTCACTTCTTTTGTGCAGATCTGCAGCGTTTCTGAACCCTTCCATTATAAAAATCCGCAACAAAAATGCTCAAAATCCGCATAAAAACGGCTTCAACTCCGCACCTGCAGTTTTCTGCCGGGAGATGCAGATTTTGTGCAGAAAATTCTGCACCCCAATCCGCAACGTGTGCACATAGCCTAAGACTAGGGGCAGGGAACTTAAATTACTAGCACCACTCCAACGCTGCAATGAAAAAAAATGCTGGAGTGGTGCTTTAAGTATTGGCTTCTACAGTCTCTATGTATCATAGTACATACCCTAACTTATTCTGCAGTCTAGGTGAAGATTAAATCATTGCGCACAATTTTCAAAGCAGAACCTCCCAGGCTTTTGAGGAGGATGTAGACAGTTTCTGCTCCAAAATTATGAGGCTTGGACCACAATAAGTCCTTGGACATGACATCCAGTTGTATGTGGTGGCCCTACAACAAGTTTGGTAGAGCTGCTTGTCATGCCATCATCCCATGGTCGGGACATGGCTGGATGGTTAACTAACTGCATTGGGTTCAAATGGCACCAGGTGGTCCAACGTTGGGCAGACACGGTCAGGCCGGCAATGTATCATTTGGAGGAACTGTGGCTGTGCATGGCACCATTCTGGAGCGGCTTTGGACCTAAAAGGTATCGGTGCTTCCATGCTGGAAATAAAATGGCATTGTGCCACCACTTTCTATCATATCTTGCGCCATGGCGGTTTTATTTTTGCCCCCATGGTTGTAGTTGGCTAAGGTGGACGGGTGAATACGTGCGCTCCTTAACCCCTTCACGACCATATAATAGAAATATATGCGTGTGGAGCAAGCTCGGAGCTGAGGCGACTCCAAACATCGTGCGTAGCGGCACCTTCCTCTAAATACAGCTGTCAATCGCTGACGTGGCATTTCTCTGTTGCGATCGCTTGTCAAGACTGTTCCCGTAACCATCGTTCCTCCCACAACGAGAAAGTTTCATGTCGCTGCCATCTTTCTACTCCCATTAAGCTCAAGCGTTGACCGCGACATTTATCAGATGCAATTGCTTTTGAAGACTGGTTCGGGCGCCCATCGTTCCTGGCCCTCGCAACGTTAAGACTCCCGCCGCCGCCATCTTTACGCTCCCATCAAGCCCAACGCATATGAGATGGTTCCATGTTTTGGTTTTTTTTTTACTAAAAAATATAGAAAATTTGAGTCGCCCTCAAGTCAACCCGAAGGAAATTTTAATATATATATATATATTTGGTATCGATGCATCCGTAAACGTCGGATCTATGAAAATATTTGTACAGCAAAAACAAGCACGAAACTGCCATATTTCCGGCTGACGTCCTTTCTCCAAAAATGCAATAAAACGTGTTTAAAACCTTGTATGTACCCGGAAATAGTACCAATAAAAAACTACACAAACAACAAGCCATCAAACGGCTACAACGATGAAAAATAAAATGGCGGCACAAGCAGATTATTTTTTATTTTTTTACAAACTTCTGAATTATTTTTTTATTTAACCACTAAATGATATATATAAAACATCTCCGTAACCGCGCCGACCCTCAGATTCACATTATCAGGTCATTTTTACCTCACGATAACAAAAATTTAAAAAAAAAACGTAAATGGCTGATGTTTTTTTTCAAAAAATTGTTGTTTTTTTAAGAGACAGTGCTAGTCTGGCAATTCACTAGTGTTTTCTGCCAGGCCTCCACACACAGAGAGGACCGTGGGCCCGGAGAGGCGGGCGCAGCAATCTGTACCCTGAGGGCACAAGATGGAGGAAGCCGGGGGGACGTGAGGAGAGGCGGGGGCACAGCTGTCGGTAAGCAGCACCGAGTGTAGGCTGGAATAACGGCCATGGACAGTGCTGGGGAGGAAGGCAGAGGCAGGACGTGACAAGACATGACAGGGCTGAGGTGACGCCCGGCGCTACACTCCTGGTCACAAGGTGTCTGCTGCAGTGTTACTAGGCGACCAGTGAGCCGCCATGTTCTGCTGCAGCGACTGCGTGTGTAACTGCGAGACCCGGGGCAGAGCTGACGGCACATGATGGGGGTTGTAGTATCGGGGCAGAGCTGACGGCACATGATGGGGGTTGTTGTATCGGCAGCAGAGCTGACAGCACATGATCGGGGTTGTAGTATCGGCAGCAGAGCTGACGGCACATGATGGGGGTTGTAGTATCGGCAGCAGAGCTGACGGCACATGATGGGTCTTGTAGTATCGGCAGCAGAGCTGACAGCACATGATGGGTCTTGTAGTATCGGCAGCAGAGCTGACAGCACATGATGGGGGTTGTAGTATCGGCAGCAGAGCTGACGGCACATGATGGGGGTTGTAGTATCGGCAGCAGAGCTGACGGCACATGATGGGGGTTGTAGTATCGGCAGCAGAGCTGACGGCACATGATGGGGGTTGTTGTATCGGCAGCAGAGCTGACAGCACATGATGGGGGTTGTTGTATCGGCAGCAGTGCTGGCAGCATATGATGGGGGTTGTATCGGCAGCAGTGCTGGCAGCATATGATGGGGGTTGTAGTATCGGCAGCAGAGCTGACAGCACATGATGGGGGTTGTTGTATCGGCAGCAGAGCTGACAGCACATGATGGGGGTTGTTGTATCGGCAGCAGAGCTGACAGCACATGATGGGGGTTGTTGTATCGGCAGCAGAGCTGACAGCACATGATGGGGGTTGTTGTATCGGCAGCAGTGCTGGCAGCATATGATGGGGGTTGTAGTATCGGCAGCAGAGCTGGCAGCATATGATGGGGGTTGTAGTATTGGTAGCAGAGTTGACAGCACATGATGGGGGTTGTAGTATTGGTAGCAGAGTTGACAGTACATGATAGGGGTTGTAGTATCCCCACTACTAAATCAACTTTAATCACTGATTTTTGATGACTTTCTGCAAAGCTGAGAGACCATGAAAGCAGCGCCTTCTGGATCTGTACTTATTTTGTGGGGGTCTTGGACCCCTTCTTAGGCTGCGCTCACGTTCCAGTGATTAAGTGGGGAGTAGCCCATTTGACTGAGACCTATAAAGTGTCCTTTTATTAAAATGCAGGTTACTTCATTATACCAGCTTGCAAATATTTTCAAAATGGCGACTTATTGAAAATAAAGGGACCCTCCTTTTACCCCGCAGCACTTCTGCGCTGTCTTTACTGTCAGTCGTTCTGCAGAATTTCTCCCTGAACCTTTATACAGATCAATACAAGTTCCAGCTGTCAACAAACAGGTTGGACAGAATGTGCCGCCCCTGTGTTCTGCCAGAGGCAACTCCTCTCATTTTTCTACTTTTTACCTTGTGTTTAAGACTTTTACTTTTTTAGCCTTAAAAGGCACAATTTACATTACTATAATGGGGGCCCCGAGCCCACCATTCCTCCACACTGCACTGATGAGCTTTGATGGTGCAAGTCAGAATCTTAAGGGCTGCCAGCAATCCTCACTGTACCCCCAAATGGGATATTATCAGGTTTTTATCGCCTATCCTGGGGGTAGATGGTAAATGTGGATCAATTAAATCCTCTTTAATCTTTAAAGTGGAGCCCTGTCGAGTACAGGGCTCCACTACTTCCGGCAGTCCCACAGACAATGAATGGAGCAGAGATGCACACGCTCGACCACCTCACCATTCATTGTCTATTGGACTGTCAAGTACAGCACTCCACTACTTCCGGCAGTCCCATGGACAACGAATAGAGCAGAGATTGGCATGCTAAGCAACTGCACCATTCATTGTCTATTGGATTGTTGAGTACAGGGCTCCACTACTTCCAGCAGTCCCATGGAAAATGAATAGATCATAGATTGGCATGCTCAGCCACCGTGCCATTCATTGTCTATTGGACTTTCGAGAACAGGGCTCCACTACTTCCGGCAGTCCCATGAATAGAGCATAGATTGGCATGCTCAGCCACCGTGCCATTCATTGCCTATTGGACTGTCAAGTACAGCGCTCCACTACTTCCGGCAGTCCCATACACAATGAATGGAGCATCAACCTTGTGCTCCTGTGAAGCCACGTTTTGGGCTTGGCTTCATATGAGTTCATAATTTATACCATATACACTAATAGCTGAAGTATTTCTGTATATAGTAGAAGCGATCACAGGTTCAAGTTCCCTATAAGGGCTAACAAAATGAGTGAAAATAATAATAATTAAAAAAAAAGTTTAAAAGAAAACTAATAGTTTAAACCAGCCCTCGTTTCCCAATTCAAAAACAAAGAAATAATAAGCTAAAGATATCACTGCAAATGTAAAATTATTTAACCTACAAATGTATATGCCATAAAGACACCCCACCAGAATTGCCTTTTTTGTCCGCTGCACCTCCCCATAACATTGTCATAAACAGCAATCAAAACATTGTATGTGCCATAAAATGATATTGATAAAAGCATCAGCTCGCCATGCAACAATCAAGCCCAAAAACAACCTCTTATAAGGTAAAAATTAAAAAGTTACGGCTCTTGGAAGAAGGGGAGCAAAAGCGCAAAAATGAAAGTTGCATCCTTAAGCTGAAATTTTGCTGTATTTAACACAGGTGATCAGATGATCAAATCTCCTAAGGGGACTATTGAAGGAGGTAAAAAAAAAAAAAATTTAAAACATTAAGTTCAAATCGCCCCTCTTTTGTCCCATTCAAAATAAAGCAATAAAAAAATACATATATTTGGTATCGCTGCGTTCAGAGATGTCCTATCGAAAGTAAATTACGGTAATCCGATCGGTAAACGGCGCAACGAGAAAAAAAATCGAAGCTCCAGAATTACAGTTTTTTTTGTAGCTTCAACAGTGCAATAACGGGCGATCAAAACATCATATCTACCCCAAAAACAACAGCTTGGTGTGCAAAAAATAAGCTCTCACCCAGTCTTAGATTCCAGAAAATGCAGACGCTACGGGTCTCGGAAAATGGCAACTTTTTTTTCTTTCTTACAAACTTTGGATTTTTTTTTTCACCACTTAAATAAAAAAAAGAACCCATACATGTCTGGTGTCTGCGAACTTGTAATGACCTGGAGAATCATAAGGGCAGGTCGGTTTTAGCATTTAGTGAACATGGTAAAAAAATTAAAAAAACAATTGAGAATTGAACTTTTTTTTTTTTGCAATTTCACCGCATTTTATTTTTTCCCCCGTTTTCCAGTACATTATATGGTGAAATCAGTGGTGTCATTCACAAGTATGACTCTTTCCACCTAAAACAAGCCCTCATACGGCCATATTGACGGAACAATAATAAAAAAAAAAAGTTATGGCTCTAGAAGGAAGGGAAGGAAAAAAGAGAAAATTGCAAGGTGGTGAAGGGGTTAAAAGGTATAAAATGTGGCGGCGGATTCCTCAAGATTAGCGTTTCTGATGCCAGGCTTGTAATAATCTAGTTTGTCAGTGCAAAATGCTCAAAGTGCTAAAATCCGGAATCTGCTCTAATTTATTCCACTTTATAGCATGCTGTAAAAAATATAGTGCCCCTGACCGGAAGGAGTTAATCATCCCAGTGGCCTCTCACTTTTGCCCTTTTGCTGTTTGGGCAGGGCCCTGCAAGGCTGGAGCTGCACAGATCAGCAGTTTTTATATTTAGCCCCTGCCAGGCCACAAAAGTGATCTGCAATGTCTGAATGAATGGGGGCAATGTGTGGAGGTGCCAAAGCTTCAGCTACCCATTAATCTCATCCTGTGGATTTCTGTCTGATCATGCTACATCACATAGAAACATATTATCGGCTGAAGCAGATTTGTCTGCAGTTCTTGTAGCCAGAATGGCCCAAAAATCTTGTATCCTTATTCACTTACTCGACAGTCCAATAGACAATGAATGGTGCGGTGACTGAGCATGCCCATCGCTGTTAGTTTGTTGTCTATGGAGCTGCTGGAAGTAGTGGAGCCCTGTACTCGACAGGTGCATAGACAATGAATTGCACGGTGGCTGAGCGTGCGCATCTCTGCTACATTCATTGTCTGTGGGACTGCCGGAAGTAGTGGAGCCTTGTACTAGACAGGTGCATAGACAAAGAATGGGATTGACCCCCTGATCTTGACATGCGCCCCCTTGTCCATAGAGACTTTGTGAGTATAGGGTGCGATTCAACTTTTTCTTTTTGGAATTTCTTAAAGAATAGTGCGGTGTCTGAGCATGCCAATCTCTGCTCTATTCATTGTCTATGGGACTTCCGGAAGTAGTGGAGCGCTGTACTCGACAGGTGCAAAGACAATGAATGGCGAGGAGGTCGAGCCAGCGCATATCTGCTTCTTTCATTGTCTGTGGGACTGCCGGAAGTAGTGACAGTCCAATAGACAATGTAGAGATGGGATAATAAATTCTATGGACCGTGGTCCAGCGGCAACATCAGTATTCTGGAGCTGTCAGGACAGGACCCCTTCAAACCCAATTCTATCTCCCTGGCCTTTCTTTGAGTAAGCCAGCCTGGCACGACCAACGCCACAACCAGCTAATCCAAAAAAAAAGCTGCTGATTCCGGTAGGTAGGAGGCGATTCAAAGGGATTTTGACGACTACGTAATACCGATGTATTCATGATTGGAGCACGTTTACACCTTGCAGGATCTCCCTGTGCGGCTTCTGATTAGCTGGTCTGGAGTGACGTCATCATTGTGGCACATGACGCACAGACACCGTCACTCCAGCTCGGTTAATCAAAAGCCGCGCCGGTAAGGGATCCGCGAGCCTCCTATCCAGCGGCCAGAGACTACTGACAAGGCCAATGTCCCCTGAATCAATCCTCCCCTCTACTCAGCAGCCTATCAATCACTGCAGAAAGGCGTCTAGTCAATACCATGGACTCATAAAGTATGTGTCCTGTGTATGCTTATAGCTCTCCAAGTAGTGACAGTGCACTTTTTCATTTTCCCGCCAGTTTGGCTCCTAAGAGTACAGACCTGTAGCTGTAATATGCTGTTCTTGCATAAGAAGATAAGAGAAGCGTATAGATTTTCTTTTTTTTTTTTTTCCAGAAATAGCGCCACTCGTATTCATAGGCTGTCTCTTGTATTACAGCTCATCCTAATGAATGGTGCGGAGCTGCAGTACCAAACACAGCCTAAGAACAAATGTGGCGCTATTTCTGCAAAGCAAAATAACCAGCACAGAGATCAAAAGTGATGCTGGGTCGTGCAAGTGCTTCCCAGGGTTATTTGATCTCTTGTGGTCCGTCCTCAGGTGAGCATTGCACCCGGAAATTGTTTACACAGGGTCAGGGACATTAATTAGTGCAGCTCGTCCCATTCATTTCTTTACTGGGCTTATATTTCGGCTTTTTTCGCCTGCTTAGCTGGTGATCTGGTTCGGCCTGTCCTCAGCGGTCAGAGTTCAGGCCTTGTAAATAGTGTTTCTCTGTTCCAGTATGTGTACACAGGGTATAACGTCTGCACATAGGAAGAAAAACACCTCCTGGAATTTGTCCTTCTGCTCATTCAGGTTTACAGCTCGGTTCACTCTTGTGGTTGTTAGATAAAATCCAGGAACGATTCCCTACAAAAGAAACCTTCTGCCTCCTTATTAATGACAGGCTCGTTAATTAGGAGTTCTTAATTGCCAAGATCATAAAATAAATATTTAGGCTAAGTTCACACTTTGCGGATTCCACTGTGGATTTTTACGCAGCAGAATTCCAAAATCCGCAGTGAAAACCCGTCACGGTTTTTACTGCGGATTTATCGCGGTTTTTACTGCGGTTTCTTCTGCGGATTTTTATCTGCAGTTTCCTATTGGAGCAGGTGAAAATCCGCAGAAAAGAAGTGACATGCTGCGGAATGTAATCCGCTGCGTTTCCGCGCGTTTTTTTCCGCAGCATGTGCACAGCGTTTTTTGTTTCCCATAGGTTTACATTGTACTGTAAACTCATGGGAAACTGCTGCGGATCCGCAGCGGTCAAATCCGCTGCGGATCCGGCTCAAAATCCGCATAGTGTGAATATAGCCTTACAAGAGGAGAGAACCTGCGTCATATCTGTGTTACCCCAAAAACGCTCATTCCCAGTCTTCAGCTTTTTGTTTCTTGCATACAAAGAATCCAGTGCATTTTATCATTGGCGCTGGGGAAATTTCCCACATAGAGATGATAGCGGCAGACGACATACAAGTGAGCAGCTCACTCGTCTTGCACATGACTTATGCAGCCCCCGACACCAAAGTCAACGGGAGCGCAAAATATTGGCCCCCACTGTTAATTGAGCTGTGCCAGAATTCACAACTACTTCCTACTGCTTTGCTTGAACGCTTGCCTCAATGCTGCCTATGCAGAGCTAAGCAATGTATACGATTTTGTCATCTGCTGCGGCGCAACCAACTTGACGAAGCTGCGGTTATATTAAAGTCAGCTCGGTCATCTCAGTCACTGCCATCAATGACAAATTCATCTCATCAGCTGCACTCTGCATAGGCAGCAACCGAGATGAAAGTATTGAATCGTGAGTTTCAAATCATCTATCTGCATTAATTGCTAAGAGCTGTCTCCATGTTTTATTTCTAACCACAACTAGGGATGGGGTTAGTGTAATAAAATAGATGCATATTATATAACAATATACCTAAAATATATATTTATATTAAATATATTTAATACAAAAACATAAAAATGTAATACTACAAAATACTCTTTTAAAAAAAAAAATAAAATTGTGAGACTTCAGCAAAAAATAATTAAAGGGACAAACTGCATCAGTATTTTCTTACAATATGAGAAATGTGCATGTAGTGTGAGCGGCTCAATGCCGCACCAATGGAAAGGACTTTGAGGCCTCTGAACATTGACCCCATGTCCCAGACTTGTAGTGCTGCAATATTTTTATTTTTTTTTCCCCCGATGTCTATGTCGGCCTCTAGCTCTTCCCCGCTCCATTGAACTTTCTAAGCACCAACTGTCAAGATGAAAATCTGTCTTTTACTCATGAATTGAGAGTGAAAGATGAATCCGGGAGGAGAAAGAAGCAAATTTATTTGGTAAAACATTACAAAGTTTCTTCTTTTCATGTGTGTTATTGATTTATGAAACAAAATGTAAACAATTATTCTTTAAGTCTTTGTAAACGTATGATTTCGTCTCACCTAGAACAAAAGAGTGAGCTGTCCGATACCAGACGTACTGGATATTTATCTCCCCAGCATCGTGTGTCGGTGGAGAGTCCGGGACCCCCCATCAGTGGCTTCAGCCAGCGTTAATCTAGTGTGTATGGAGGACTATAGTCTTGCGTTCTCTTTTGCAGAGTTGCTTCCTTGTGCTCGGTCCGTGGGCGATTGTTTTTGTCTTCCCATTCTTAGAACTGTCTGTTTGTTAGTTACTATTGTAAAATGATCTTTTAACATTTCCTCTCTCCTTTCTTCCTGTCCCTGCAGAGTTAATCATTAGCCCTGTACACATATAACAGCCTGGACCTGGAAGAGGACAAGGGAGCAAACTCACAGCTCAGCAGAGCGGAGAGATTGGCAGCAGCTTCCCCCTCCTCCGAATGACTGTCTCGTTTTACCACTGTGGGGGTCTTGAACTGCGGCTTGGCATAAGTGAGCTGCGCTGATCTATATATATATATATATACAGTTCTGCGAGAACGCTGCTCCGCTCTGTCATCTGTCAATGAAGCCGTGGTTGTAAGTCTCCGGGACACGAGGCAAGATGGGAGCACAAGGGCAGGGATATGGCTACTACCGGACGGTCATCTTCGGGGCCATGTTCGTGGGCTACACCCTATATTACTTCAATCGCAAGACCTTCTCTTTCGTCATGCCGTCCGTAATGCAGGAAATAAAACTGGACAAGGACGATTTGGGTAAGTGGAATTGCAATATATTGTGCGCATATATATTGTGTGTATACCGAGCCTGCGGGATCATCCCTAACGCCTCCGACTATGCATAAAGTGCGGAACTGCACGATTTCTTATTTTCTGTCCAATAAAAAATCAGAATGAGGGATAAAGAGCTGATCTTTGGAAAAAGGGGGAAGATTTAGATTATTTGCCGATTGCTCCATCCTCAGCCCCGTTCACAAGGTCATTAAATTTAACAAAGCGTGCTGGGACATGTAGTCCGTATCGATATTCTCCAGTTTAGCAATCCCAGCTCTATGCCTCTAATATTTACATTTTAATGTATTTCATTTATAAATATATAAAATCAGAGGTTGAGGGGGTTGGACAACCCCTTTATTTCTAAAATTCGACCCTGAATGGACAAAAAAAACAATGCATAGTCAGATTGCAAATCCTCGCCAGTCCTCGTCCAGCGCTGCCTAGGTCCCCTGCTGCTACTGATCTCCTTTCTCTTACAAGCGGGCAGCAATCACCGGACATAGCGGTGACCACAGTGGCTACTAACTGGCTGCAGAGGTCACATGTCCTTATGGCCGGCTGTGTCATAGAGAAATGTGACTTGTGCAGCCAATGATTGCAGTGCTGCTGTACGATAAGAAACCATGCTGAAGAAGGAAGTGTGCAGAGTCTCAATGAAAAGCTCATTTGACTAGATACATGTCCTCGAGCTGTATACACTGTATACAGCGACACGGCCACACTGGAATTTTCTGTTGGTGGCTGTTTGTGTGTGCAACCGAGCAGATCCGGACCAGTGAAAGTCAGCGTGCTAGTGTACATAACCAGTGGCCCATGAAAACAATCACAGCTTGTACAAGTCTTCTGCATTTTGCAGATGAGACAGTCCTTGTTGCAGCTCTTGCATCCATCCACTATATCTGCATGATGCTGTGAATTGACCCCGTCATGTCTGCAGTTTGCCGCATGAAGTCAGCAGGCAGCACACCACACGATCCCAATGGCCCCATACACACGTTTAGCTCGGCCAAACGTTCGTGTGTTTTCAGCGGAAAGGTCCGAAACAGCCGCTGCCAAACGTCTCTGAGAACAAAAGGGTCAAGTGTTTATGGTCCAATGTGGCAACCCTTCTCTCCCCTGCCAATATCTGTCAGGAGGCCCACATAATGCATTATACTGTTGGCCAAAACCAGCGATGTTGGTGAGTTTGACAAACTTTGGTCTGTTGTGTATGAGGCCTTCACTGGATAACAGTATTTTTAGTGTAGAATGTGTTAGTGTGTATGATAAGAAAGGGGGGAGGAAATGGTAACATCCAAACAATATATAATTATCTCGCGTAGTTCATGTAGAATATTTGTCATAACTAACTTTTACTGGTACCTGGTATTACTTGCCTAAAAATTCATGTAATATACCTGCCATGGCCCCCTGCTTTTCTTTTGATTCCTGCTTTGTGTCCAGCTTGTGTGTCCATGCTCAGTCCCACCGTCCGGATCCTCTTGTCCATGCTGAGTCCCACTGTCCAGATCCTCTTGTCCGTGCTCAGTCCCACTGTCCAGATCCTCTTGTCCGTGCTCAGTCCCACTGTCCAGATCCTCTTGTCCATGCTCAGTCCAACTCTCCGAATCCTCTTGTCCATGCACAGTTTCACTGTCTGGATCCTCTTGTCCAAGCTCAGTCCCACTGTCCAGATCCTCTTGTCCAAGCTCAGTCCCACTGTCCAGATCCTCTTGTCCATGCTCAGTCCCACTCTCCGGATCCTCTTGTCCATGCTCAGTCCCACTCTCCGGATCCTCTTGTTCGTGCCCAGTCCCACTGTCTGGATCCTTTTGTTCGTGCCCAGTTCCACTCTCCGAATCCTCTTGTCCATGCTCAGTCCCACTGTCCAGATGCTAGTGTCCATGCTCAGTCCCACTGTCCGGATCCTCTTGTCCATGCTTAGTCCCACTGTCCGGATCCTCTTCTCAATGCTTAGTCCCACTGTTCGGATCCTCTTGTCCATGCTCAGCCTCATTGTCCGGATCCTCTTGTCCTTGCTCAGTCCCACTGTCCGGATCCTCTTGTACATGCTCAGCCTCATTGTCCGGATCCTCTTGTCCTTGCTCAGTCCCACTGTTCGGATCCTCTTGTCCATGCTCAGCCTCATTGTCCGGATCCTCTTGTCCATGCTTAGTCCCACTGTCCGGATCCTCTTGTCCTTGCTCAGTCCCACTGTCAGGATCCTCTTGTCCATGCTTAGTCCCACTCTCCGGATCCTCTTGTCCATGCTTAGTCCCACTGTCCGGATCCTCTTGTCCTTGCTCAGTCCCACTGTCAGGATCCTCTTGTCCATGCTTAGTCCCACTCTCCGGATCCTCTTGTCCATGCTCAGCCTCATTGTCCGGATCCTCTTGTCCATGCTTAGTCCCACTGTCCGGATCCTCTTGTCCTTGCTCAGTCCCACTGTCCGGATCCTCTTGTCCTTGCTCAGTCCCACTGTCCGGATCCTCTTGTCCTTGCTCAGTCCCACTGTTCGGATCCTCTTGTCCATGCTCAGCCTCATTGTCCGGATCCTCTTGTCCTTGCTCAGTCCCACTGTTCGGATCCTCTTGTCCATGCTCAGCCTCATTGTCCGGATCCTCTTGTCCATGCTTAGTCCCACTGTCCGGATCCTCTTGTCCTTGCTCAGTCCCACTGTCAGGATCCTCTTGTCCATGCTTAGTCCCACTGTCCGGATCCTCTTCTCAATGCTTAGTCCCACTCTCCGGATCCTCTTGTCCATGCTCAGTCTCTTTGTCCGGATCCTTTTGTACAGGGGCCGAGGCAGTGACTCCTTCGCTGCACATGGAACATATTTCCTTTACTCAGTCTTGAACAACCAGCACATGGTGAGGTTGAAGCACGTGTTCCTCCGGCCACTGGGCATCCCCACACTCATCAGATACTAGACTGGCTTCTGCTGACTGATACTGTAATTACTGCCTGGCCTATAGGGGGGGGGGGGGGGGAATTAATGATTCTTCAAACAAACCCTCTAAAAATTAAATAACATTAGTAAATGAGCGCCAGTAGACTTGCTATATCATCTCTTGCCATGTGCAATTTATTTGCCTGTATAAAAAGAAAAATCTTAATGGCCCAGCCCCGCTCCCCAGTTTACTACGTGAATACTTCTCTTCTGATACGGCCTTTTACTCTGCTTTGAATACAATGACGACTTGCACTTTTAAGACCAGTGAACCATAACTTACACAATACCTGTATGTGAGGGGTGATTTGCTTCAGAAAAGTCCACATTCATTCATTCATGTGCCTCAATAGGGCATATCGACAGGGCTGTTTATAATTATTGGCCTATATTAATATGCAAATTCTGTCCGACTACTCGTAAAGTTGAATGAAATATCTAGATTAATAAATATGTAACCAGCAATTTGTTGTCCGCAGGTCTCATCACCAGCAGCCAGTCCGCAGCCTACGCAATAAGCAAGTTTATCAGCGGGGTCCTGTCTGACCAAATGAGCGCTCGATGGCTTTTTTCATCTGGACTCTGTTTGGTGGGCGTAGTAAACGTCCTGTTCTCCTGGAGTTCAAGTGTGTCTGTTTTTGCCATTCTCTGGTTTTTTAATGGTCTTGCACAAGGCCTCGGCTGGCCACCCTGTGGGAAGGTTCTTAGGAAGGTAAGTGTGTGCAGATAATTCAATTTATTTCTTTTATGGTATTTTGTAAAATTATTGTCAATTCTTTCATTTACGATTGAGAATATGAGCAATATTCACATGTCCGGCTGACAGCTCTGCAGGAAACGGAGTTAACAAATGAATGCCTTAAGGGCTATGGATACCAGGAAAGAATATTTTTTTGCATTTGTTTGTGCTTAAAGGGATTGTGACACTATAGTACACTTCTATCTTTTGCACGAACTGCCAGGTAAAGTCTGTGTTGGGGGTTCGAAATGATGGAGAAAATAAATGCTCCAGAGGGCAGGATATCTAAAAAAAGAGTAGGCTGTTTGGATACAACAGCAGCCATGTTCACATAAAGTATGTCTGCCACTGGCAGTTCCACGGCCCTATCCTTCTGGCAGGATCAGCTGCAGCATCGTTTCCAGCTTGGTCCTCTAGGGGGGGGAAAAAAATGTCTCCCCAAAGGCCCTTATACTCATTGGACGAACCAGCCAATATCGATGTGAATGGCCGTCATGTTAATGTGTATGGGGGCACTGACCGACTGATGGTCGGGGAAGATGTCATTTGGGCATGTCCAATTTTAAGCTGCCGATTGCTTTGTTCTCCCCGAGATAAGCCAACGGTAGAGATTTCTGTCAGCAGCTTTTTCATAGAGAACAAAGGAGAGCTCGGTTAAACAAGCGCTTCTATGAATGAAAACCTAGATACCTGTCGGCCAAACGAGCGCTCATGTGAATGATGACCTAGATACCTGTCGGCCAAACGAGTGCTCATGTGAATGGAAACCTAGATACCTGTGAGACAAACGAGCGCTCATGTGAGCTACGACCTAGATACCTGTCGGTCAAACAAGCGCTTCTTTGAATGATAGCCTAGACATCTGTCAGCCAAAGGAGTGCTCATGTGAATGACGACATAGATACCTGTCAGTCAAAGGAGCGCTCATGTGAATGACAACCTAGATACCTGTCGGTTGAAGGAGCGCTCATGTGAATGACGACCTAGATACCTGTCGGTTGAAGGAGCGCTCATGTGAATGACGACCTAGATACTTGTTGGCTGAAGGAGTGCTCATGTGAATGACGACCTAGATACCTGTCGGTCAAACAAGCGCTTCTTTGAATGATAGCCTAGACATCTGTCGGCCAAAGGAGCGCTCATGTGAATGACGACCTAGATACCTGTCAGTCAAACGAGTGCTCAAGTGAATGACGACCTAGATACCTGTCGGTTGAAGGAGCGCTCATGTGAATGACGACCTAGATACCTGTCTGCCAAAGGAGCGCTCATGTGAATGACGACCTAGATACCTGTCGGTTGAAGGAGCGCTCATGTGAATGACGACCTAGATACCTGTCGGTTGAAGGAGCGGTCATGTGAATGACGACCTAGATACCTGTCCGCCAAATGAGCGGTCATGTGAATGACGACCTAGATACCTGTCGGTTGAAGGAGCGCTCATGTGAATGACGACCTAGATACCTGTCTGCGAAAGGAGCGCTCATGTGAATGACGACCTAGATACCTGTCAGTCAAACGAGTGCTCAAGTGAATGACGACCTAGATACCTGTCGGTTGAAGGAGCGCTCATGTGAATGACGACCTAGATACCTGTCCGCCAAAGGAGCGCTCATGTGAATGACGACCTAGATACCTGTCCGCCAAATGAGCGGTCATGTGAATGACGACCTAGATACCTGTCGGTTGAAGGAGCGCTCATGTGAATGACGACCTAGATACCTGTCTGCGAAAGGAGCGCTCATGTGAATGACGACCTAGATACCTGTCAGTCAAACGAGTGCTCAAGTGAATGACGACCTAGATACCTGTCGGTTGAAGGAGCGCTCATGTGAATGACGACCTAGATACCTGTCTGCCAAAGGAGCGCTCATGTGAATGACGACCTAGATACCTGTCGGTTGAAGGAGCGCTCATGTGAATGACGACCTAGATACCTGTCGGTTGAAGGAGCGGTCATGTGAATGACGACCTAGATACCTGTCCGCCAAATGAGCGGTCATGTGAATGACGACCTAGATACCTGTCGGTTGAAGGAGCGCTCATGTGAATGACGACCTAGATACCTGTCTGCGAAAGGAGCGCTCATGTGAATGACGACCTAGATACCTGTCCGCCAAAGGAGCGCTCATGTGAATGACGACCTAGATACCTGTCCGCCAAAGGAGCGCTCATGTGAATGACGACCTAGATACCTGTCTGCCAAAGGAGCGCTCATGTGAATGACGACCTAGATACCTGTCTGCGAAAGGAGCGCTCATGTGAATGACGACCTAGATACCTGTCTGCGAAAGGAGCGCTCATGTGAATGACGACCTAGATTCCTGTCTGCCAAAGGAGCGCTCATGTGAATGACGACCTAGATACCTGTCTGCCAAAGGAGCGCTCATGTGAATGACGACCTAGATACCTGTCGGTTGAAGGAGCGCTCATGTGAATGACGACCTAGATACCTGTCTGCGAAAGGAGCGCTCATGTGAATGACGACCTAGATACCTGTCCGCCAAAGGAGCGCTCATGTGAATGACGACCTAGATACCTGTCTGCGAAAGGAGCGCTCATGTGAATGACGACCTAGATACCTGTCCGCCAAAGGAGCGCTCATGTGAATGACGACCTAGATACCTGTCCGCCAAAGGAGCGCTCATGTGAATGACGACCTAGATACCTGTCTGCGAAAGGAGCGCTCATGTGAATGACGACTTAAATACCTGTCCGCCAAAGGAGCGCTCATGTGAATGACGACCTAGATACCTGTCCGCCAAAAGAGCGCTCATGTGAATGACGACCTAGATACCTGTCCGCCAAAAGAGCGCTCATGTGAATGACGACCTAGATACCTGTCTGCCAAAGGAGCGGTCATGTGAATGACGACCTAGATACCTGTCGGCCAAACGATTTGCCGGCTTTACTGTGATGCCTCAGCCAGCAGATCTTGTAAAATGTTCTGCCAGAGAGCAGCTCTATCCATTGCTACTTTTTTTTTGTTGGCTTCTTATCTGGCTTTGTTCTTGGGCTGCTCTAAAAATCATCTGCTCTGTACCTTCTGAAGGGCATGGACTATTTGGATGTAGTTTGGTAGCTTTCTTTTAAAAAAAAAAAAAAGCATCTGATCAAAGGATTTCCACTTGGATCACACGTTATCCACCAGCGATGTGACTACCATGACATACATGCACAACATTGTGTGCCCCAGCGACATATATTATTTCGGATGATATTATTAGGGGGGTATGTTTCCCTGGGACTTCCACTAATCGCTATAACAAGGGGACATTACTGGACAATGCACAGTGAATTGCAGCGGTCCCTTTGCTTTAGAGATCCAAGGGTATCATAAAGCACAGCCCCCCTATGATGACCTCCGTTATCTTTGTTCTCATTTTCAATCTTCAGGAGTGGAACACTCCCTCCCTCGGCAAGCAGGAACCCAGCAGGCAGGGAAACAGTGCGCTACTGACCATTGATGGTTCAGACCAGTGTCATGGTTGCATACTGGCTCGAATTGTGTGCTGTCTCATATGGCTATATGAGGCAGTATCGGAGAAGAGCAGAGGCAATGAAGCTGGGATGAACCCAGCAATCCAGCTAACTTCAGAGCAGAGCTTGCAAGCTCTATAGAAAAGAGCTTGGAAGCGCTGCAGTCCTTTCTCAGGAGACAGACCACTGCTGATGGACTGCAGAGGGGGCTGGTAATAACCTAGACAACGAGCCGAATTAAGAATTCTTGAGGCCAGAGAGAATTTGTATTAAGACATAATTTGCAAAGTTGCTTGTTTTTACAAGCACTTTGCAATTTTAATCGATCTAATAAGTTGAAGTTTAAATTCTTTTCACGTTGCTTAATGTGTACAAATGTATACAAAACAATCAAAAGTATAGTGTAATGCTCCAATATGTCCTTCACCTTATTTTCCTCTTTACTTCCCAGTGGTTTGAGCCGTCGCAGTTTGGCACATGGTGGGCCGTGCTGTCGTGCAGTATGAACCTCGCAGGGAGTCTCGGTCCGATCATCGCAACTCTAGTAGCCGCTAGTTACAGCTGGCGCAGCACCTTGTCCTTCTCTGGCGTCATCTGCGTCGGGGTTTCGGTCCTATGTCTTATACTCATCAAGAATGAACCATCCGACGTGGGGCTCAAGAACATTGATCTGGGGCCCAAGAAAGGGAAGAAAGGTGATCACATCTGAAGTTCTTTCCAGTTGTTTATAAACTATAGAAAGTCTGTACAACTTATTACGTAGGCTGCGGTCACATCGCTTTACTAGTCTCCATTTATCGTATACACTGGGAAAAGCTCTGTCTTTTTCTGAGCTTGTTTCAGCTGATTTCTGACACCAGACCACATTATGCGGGATACAAAGCGCTTGTAAAAGCCAAACGGTGCAAAACCTTTTTGTAACCTCCAATTGTAAAAATGATTTGTAATCCCACATAGGTAGATTTACATAAAAAATGTCTCAAAGGTGGAAAAGCTTCTAACTTATATTGACGAGCTGCCGTTAGCATAGATCATCAATATCCGATTGGTTGGGTTCTAGCACCCGGAACCCCCATGTATCCACTGTTTTCAGCTCCTGACGCAGTGCGATGTTCACCGTGTACACTGTGTAGTGTCCGTTCTCTGGTACCGCAGCTCGGATCACATTCACTTTAATGGGAGCCGATTCGCAGCATGTAAGATCAACCTCTGCGCGGTGTACGGAGTGGTGGTATTCTTTACCCCAACCGATGTGATATTGCTCACCTAGCCTAAGAACGGGCCATCTGTAGTTCTGCACCTTTCCATTTTGTAGGTAGCCGCAGATCCCAGTGGTAGATATGCCATAAATATACGACATAGGATGACCTCCAATGTAATGTGTTATTTAGACCTCCTATCAGTCGTCTCCTGTTGATTTTGCTTCCCTTTTTATTTAATGACTTCTGACTTTTGATGCTGTTTTACACCAGGATCTGCAGACGAGACAACTTTGAAAGAGTTCCTGCTTTCTCCCTACCTCTGGCTGCTGTGCACCGGCTACTTGGTGGTATTTGGGGTGAAGACCTGCTGTACAGATTGGGGGCAGCTCTTCTTGATTCAGGACAAGGGGCAGTCCGCACTGATAGGTAAGCGGCGGAAATGTCTGTTTGCATTTATCAGTGTTCTGACAAGGCAAATTCATTCATTCCGCTCCATCCAGGAACGTGACAGAGGTAGCCCCCACTAGACCTAGGCCGTCCATCCTCTGTGAGCTAAATACAGCAGCTTCACATACATAATTTATGCCCTAAGATTCTTTAGTAATTGCTCACAGGTTGTTAGACTGGAGCACTGTGAAGTCAGAATGGATTTTAATCCAATGATTACAAATAAATCCAGATTAAGTTCTTCAAATGTCAGACACAGAAGTGCAAAATATATTAGAAAATTGCAAAACTGCTGAATTAAAACAATTAAGCTTCATCTACATTGGAGGAAAAAAGAAGTGAATGCTGCATTATCACTTACTCTGAAAACAGATAGATTTGCCAAAAACAAGACAGACTGCCACCTCACTAAGGGATCAGATTATTGCAGCCCATTGAAGTCTATGGAGAGGGGGCAGAGTGAGCAGGAGAGGCACGGACACACATAAGACCTGTGCTACTGCTTTCTACTAACTGTTTATCTCATCAGTGCTAGATTCACAGCTACACTGCTCAGTGCTGCTGTGTAATATCCTGGTTATGTGCTGCATAGATACAGGAGAGCAGGAATCTCTCATGTCTGTGTGTGTGCAATGTTCGGCTAAAAATATTATTCCTCATCAGTAGCTCCATCCCGTCTCCTCTTGTACACGGACATCGCAGTTATTTCTCTTGTTGTGCCAGACGGCTAATAGGAATCAGCGCATTAGATTAGTAGTCAACACAATGTGTAATATGGGTAATATTTCCAGTAAGAAATCAAAAGGCCACCTAGATCGATATTAATTAGATCATGTATTAATATGTCATGATACGACGGCCCCTTTATTGACATTTTTACATTTCATCCTTTACAGGAAGCTCTTATATGAGCGCTCTAGAGGTCGGAGGTCTAATAGGAAGCATTGCCGCTGGATTACTGTCCGACCGTGCTGTGGCAAAAGTAAGAACTGTGAATACACCCGTCAAACAAACAAACAAGTCGGATAAACAGGTTCCACTTTGTAGTGAAAATATTAATTAATTAGGCTGGAAGTGCAATGTGGGATGGCCGCTACGTCCAGCCTGACATGCGCTGTTACTTCTGGGTGGGAAATAATAAGGTGATCAATGTGTTTTTTTTTTATTACTTACACTTATATTAATTGGTTTCTTTTACTTATTGGATGACGCTCTTTCTGCGGTCTCTGTTAGTCGGGCTTGAGGAACTATGGCAACCCTCGCCACGGTCTTCTCCTGTCTATGATGGCCGGAATGGTTGTGTCCTTGTTTCTGTTCCGTGTTACCGTCACTCCGGGATCGTCCAAGGTAACGTGAAACTTGTGCGGAATTTTTTTACAACTTCCAGATAAGTCGCCCTTCATTATGCCTAGATGAGTACAATGCTTCATACAATTCCTGCTCGTTCTTCCGTCTTCTCTTTGTACCTAAGTTTTTCATCCTTTAATATCTGCTGTTCGCATTCTCTCAGGTGGACGGGATCTTGTCTCTTGCTCTCCAGCCTCTCGCTGAGATGTCCAATCTGAATCAACAAGAGGTTTCTGTCTTTCTTTGAAATACTCTGTCTGTCCTAATTCATCTGACCAAAAGTTGTAAATGTCTGCTTCTTCCTTCTGGGCATTTAAGTTCTGCTTATAAATTTTGATATACCTATTACAGGGCCGGAGGGGGGATTCTTTCTCTGGTGTTTTTGCATCATTCACCACCTCTTTGCAGACTTTTGTACAGATTGTTCCTATAAAAAATATTGAGACGCCTTTTAGGGCATTGTTTTCACTTAAATGCAGCATTCATTTTTGTGGATTGGTCTTAATAAAACTTCTAGCTTCCTGCTTGCCAAGGGGGCTAAGATTCATGGTTCGGACCGGTGGCATGGTTGACCTACTGGTCTGCGCTGTGCGCTGTCTCATGCTCTCAAGGAAAGAGCTTCTAAGTGCTGCGCTCTTTCAAGGAAAGAGCTTCTAAGTGCTGCCCTCTTTCAAGGAAAGAGCTTCTAAGTGCTGCGCTCTTTCAAGGAAAGAGCTTCTAAGTGCTGCGCTCTTTCAAGGAAAGAGCTTCTAAGTGCTGCGCTCTTTCAAGGAAAGAGCTTCTAAGTGCTGCGCTCTTTCAAGGAAAGAGCTTCTAAGTGCTGCGCTCTTTCAAGGAAAGAGCTTCTAAGTGCTGCGCTCTTTCAAGGAAAGAGCTTCTAAGTGCTGCGCTCTTTCAAGGAAAGAGCTTCTAAGTGCTGCGCTCTTTCAAGGAAAGAGCTTCTAAGTGCTGCGCTCGTTCAAGGAAAGAGCTTCTAAGTGCTGCGCTCTTTCAAGGAAAGAGCTTCTAAGTGCTGCGCTCTTTCAAGGAAAGAGCTTCTAAGTGTTGTGCTCTTTCAAGGAAAGAGCTTCTAAGTGTTGTGCTCTTTCAAGGAAAGAGCTTCTAAGTGCTGGGCTCTTTCAAGGAAAGAGCTTCTAAGTGCCGCTCTCTTTCAAGGAAAGAGCTTCTAAGTGCTGTGCTCTTTCAAGGAAAGAGCTTCTAAGTGCCGCTCTCTTTCAAGGAAAGAGCTTCTAAGTGCCGCGCTCTTTCAAGGAAAGAGCTTCTAAGTGCCGCGCTCTTTCAAGGAAAGAGCTTCTAAGTGCCGCGCTCTTTCAAGGAAAGAGCTTCTAAGTGCTGCGCTCTTTCAAGGAAAGAGCTTCTAAGTGCTGCGCTCTTTCAAGGAAAGAGCTTCTAAGTGCTGCGCTCTTTCAAGGAAAGAGCTTCTAAGTGCTGCGCTCTTTCAAGGAGAGAGCTTCTAAGTGCCGCGCTCTTTCAAGGAAAGAGCTTCTAAGTGCCGCGCTCTTTCAAGGAAAGAGCTTCTAAGTGCCGCGCTCTTTCAAGGAAAGAGCTTCTAAGTGCTGCGCTCTTTCAAGGAAAGAGCTTCTAAGTGCTGCTTTCCTTGCCTAGGAGATTGCAGAATGAGTTACCAGTAAATTTGGTGCGAATCGATTCACATGTCCCATTCAATTGGCCACGATTTTGATCAATAATGATCTAATGAAGAGCAGGGAAGAGGTAATCTTTCCACTCCTGCACAGTCGTGGCCGACGGAGTGGCACGTGTGACTCGATTTGCACCAACTCTAGTTACCAGGGAATCTATGTACAGTGATACATAGAGGATGTAGAAACCAAACAGTTAAAGATGTTTGGAAAAATGATGTAGCACAAATGCGGATTTTTCCGCAAGTAAAGTTCCCCTCATATTTGTGAAATGTCTTACACTCTGTTAATCTCCATCAGACTAGACTGTTTGGGGTAGGATAGTGCACCCCAGAGATATGGGGCTCATGGTCTCAAGAGTCTCTTCACACTTCATATGTTTTGTCTTCTCAATCTAAATTGTGATCTGTGGATTTACATGTGACTAGTTCGTCTCATCGCCTTATATGATATTCTTAGGTGTGGATCCTGATTCTCGGTGCCGTCTTTGGTTTTTCCTCTTACGGCCCCATTGCTCTGTTCGGCGTTATCGCTAATGAAAGTGCCCCTTCCAATTTCTGCGGCACTTCCCATGCAATTGTGGCCCTGTCCGCTAACAGTAAGTACAACTTTTTTTTTATTTTGTGAAATGTCACTGTCCATATACCATGAGATTAAGATGAAGTTTTCACTCTGTTTTGCATTTCATTAAAGGGGTATTCCCATCTCAGTTGGGAATGTAGTATAGTTCTTCTGATTTTCTATAGTGCTTACCCCATGTAAGACCACTAACTGTCACTACATGAGTGGTCGTAACCATGGATACCTAAGCTATGTCAGTGCCCTGCACATGGGGTAAGCACCATAGCGAATCAGAAGAACTATACTACATTCCTATTTAGAGGTATTTGCTAATATTATTATTATTACTACACCTACAACATATTGGGATAGGACCTTGAAGATGGGAATACCCCTTTAACCCCCCACTTATTACTGGCCCTGCATTCACAACTCTGCAGGCTTCCAATCAGAAACTAAGAAAACCATTAACATTAGACTGGTCAGGAAGGTAAATCACGCGAAGGATTTGCCCATACAGTTTGTTTCTCCCTTAGAAACTTCTCTAAGGCTTCGATCCTCCATAGACCTTCTCGAGAAGCAGACTATATCTAGACTTGGCGAATATAGATGGAGAATATCTAATTTTTATACAAATCTGTTTTTCTTCCCAGTCGGAGGATTTCTGGCCGGATTGCCTTTCAGCACAGTCGCCAAATATTACGGCTGGGACACGGCTTTCTGGGCGGCGGAGATGACCTGCTTAGCGGTTACCATAGTGTTCTTCCTGCTGCGGAACATCCAGACCAAGATGGGACGCCTGCCTAAGAAATCTGATTGAGACGCAGTTCAAGAATCCTCCCCTAATAACCTGCAAGAACACGGAAAGACAAATCCGGGGGAAGAAGCATCGGACGATTCGGAGTTACCAGTAGCGCTCATTTCCGAGTACTGCAGAGTACTGGCCGAGTGCGCCAAGCAAGTCATCTGGCCTTTCCAAATTCAGTCTCCTAAATCCTCCAATTCCTCAGTTCACGAAAGAAAAACGTCCCCTAACATTTCAGATTAGGATACTACTACAAACACTTGGGACTTCTGGAAATCTAATTTGCAATAATTAAAGGGGGTTTTCCAATTTTAGAAATCCCTAAGGCTAGGTTCCCATTGCGGTAATGGGACCGCGGTAACGGACAGCGTTGCACGGCGAAATTAACGCCGTGCAACGCGTCCGTTAGCGCGCCCATTAACAGCAATGGGGACGCGCATCACTAGCGCGTGCCATTTTCGGCACGCGCTAGCGATGTGCCGGTGTTTTGTGGCGCTCCGCGGACGCTGCTTGCAGCGTCCGAGGCGCGCCCGCGGTCCGTTCCCCGCTCTCGCAGATCGGAGATCTGCGAGAGCGGGGACGTTTAATGCGACCCCTTTATATCACATTGCGTTAGCGCAATCCGCTAGCGCCAGGCGCTAAACGGATTGCACTAACGCAATCTGAACCTAGCCTAATTGTTAAAAGGTTTTTTTGAACAATTACCGGATTTCCTCAAAACCTATGTAAGCATTCAGTCTCACTACAGCACCCCCACAGGATTACATGCGGTCCTCCAGGGAAAGAGATGCTCTTTTTAACAAATCTCCTCTCTGGCCAAGTAATGAAAAACCAACCCTCTAATTAACTAAGAAGTCCCTATTTGGAAAATGGAAAACCCCTTTAAAATTAATGTGAAATCGTGTAGTCCATCTACATTTCATGCAAGAGACGTTATCAGCCCGCTACAGACCTCGTTATAACACTACGTGCAATATGACATTTACGGAAATGAAGAAACCGTAGATCAGCACCTATGACGCCTTTCTCCATAAAATGGTTGCGTTAATAGAATTTCTCGTCAAACGTCGAAAATACATTTAGGTTTTCGTTTATAGCTGGTGATGAAGAGGCAACGAAGGTGCAGGAATCTTCAGCTCTTGGTGTCTGCACTTTTTTTTTCTGATTACTCCTGGACCTAATAGACGGACATAATAGGAAGGTGTCACTAGATTTTGGTTTTATTGACACTGTTATTAGTCTCCAGACATATATTACATGTGAAGATTACCCGTACTGCCACACTAGCTTCATTTCTTAATGCGAAGGTGTCATTGAAAAATAATCTATTGTCCTAATCAGATTTTTCGAAGTTTATATACGCTATATAAAAAGACACATCTGCATGTTTTTTTTATCAATTTCTACCTTGAAATCAGGATAAACTCTTTTAGGTCAGTTGGGATCACCTAGTAATTCGTACACTAAGAATACAATGCCTCTAAACAATTCTGGACTGGCCATATGATAATGTCATGTGTTTGGAAGCATAGGTTTTTTGGCAACATCTATCAGAAGCTTCCAAACACATGACATCATTATATGGGCAGTCCAGAATTGTTTAAAGGCATAGTAATCTTATTGTATGTAAACTTTTGACTTCACTGGCCACTAGACCTCACATCACATGGACATTAGCAGCAATACACAGACGTAAACCCTATTTGTTTGTGTAGAACCTGGGCAAAGGTCATTGAGAAGGAAGGAGAAGGAAGTGAGCTGTGACATCACCTATTGTGAATGGTGGATCCTGTGTCATCAGCCATTGTACAGGAGGAGGAGGTGAGCTGTGACATCACCTATTGTGAATGATGGATCCTGTGTTATCTCCTGTATATAGAGGTGTTATCAGCCATTGTACAGGAGGAGGAGGTGAGCTGTGATATCACCTATTGTGAATGGAGGATCCTGTGTTATCTACTGTATATAGAGGTGTTATCAGTCATTGTACAGGAGGAGGAGGTGAGCTGTGACATCATCTACTGTGAATGGTGGATCCTGTGTTATCTTCTGTATATAGAGGTGTAATCGGTCATTGTACAGGAGGAGGAGGTGTTATCAGTCATCATAATTCTGTCTGTGATGATATCGAGACTGATAGTCTTTTGTACAGAACAGGACGTGTGAGTTTAGTATTGAGCCTAGAGGCCAGTGTGAACATTGCAAGATTTCTATTTTTGTTCCTTAAGTAATGAGGAAAGTGTATACAATTTTACCCTCTGTATCAATTTCACAAGTTTTTCAAGATTTCTGCATGCAGCCATTCAGTAAAATATTCCAGTGTATGAAAATCTGCCCACGGACCCAAGACAGCGTTTAGATCCACATAGCATAGCTGTAATTGGCTGCAGTGGAGATCTTGAGAGATGTGAGGCATTGATATAAGCTGCCAGTAATTTTACAAAAACAAACAAAAACTACTTGCTGTCATTTCTATAAAAATGACAGTTTTCTCTGCTACAGATCTTGCAGACCTCTAAATGCTGAGCTGTTTATAACCCCGCCCACACCCCTGATTTCCTGCTTTCTGTGTACACTGTGCAGAGGCAGAAAGTTACCAATCAGTGATGGGGGCGGGGTTGGACTAGGAGGCATCATACACCCAGTCCTGTAGTGATATACCCCTGCTGATAACACTGATTTCATTGAAAGAGCAAAACACAGCTCAATAAATGAGACCATGCTGGAATCAGGGTCTCTGTCCCTACATTATGCTACTCTCAGATTACACACCAAAAACTTGCTGACCGTTTCCCTTTAAGGATATGTTCTGACAGAGCTTATTTTTTGTGGCATGTCCGCAGTTTGCCATCCACCGCTCCCGCCGGGCAGCCTCATTCACAGCGCTGCCACTTTAATGAGCAGCAGCCCTTCCTAATCCGATGTGTACACGCCCTGTGGGAACAAACCCTAAGATATAATGCCTGATCGTATATTATTGTCTAACATCCGGGGTCTTTGTGTTTTTTTTTTTTGTTGTTGTTAATTTTTAGAAATACTGATGGACGTGGGCAGAAGGCGCCTTTCTGTATGAAGTGTTGGATGTTTTACAATAATGCTTTTCAAACTTGATAAATATCATATTTTAGCTGCAGTGTAACATATTCTAATATGTCTTATTACCTGGACTCTGCACATTGTGGAGGTGATAATTATGTTACAGGAGAAGCCAGAGCCGACCATAAATACTGAACAAGCTGCACATGGAAGATACCGGAGCCCGGGAAATGCCCCTTATATTGGGAGCACCAGGTACATGAAATCATGGAAATAACTTGGAAAATTATTCTTTTTTTTGCTCTTGTTAAAATTTCTGAAAATAAAGAGTTCAGAAATGTGAAAGCAAAGAAGAATTGGTCATTAACTGCAGCAAATATCCATAAAAGTATTGGGACACCCATCGTATTCACTGCATACAGGATTCTCTTTCAGTCCTCTTGCCCCTGGTGTTTAACATCTGGCCCCTCGCTCCCCCCCCCCCCGTATATAACATCTGGAAGCCCCCCTTCCCCCAGTGCATAACACCCGGCCCCTCACCCCCCTCCCGGTGTGTAACTTCTGGTCCCTCCCCCCAGTGTATAACATCCGGCCCCCCCCATTAACCCCCCCCCGCATATAACATCTGGAAGCCCCCCATCTCCCAGTGCATAACACCCGGCCCCTCACCCCCCTCCCGGTGTGTAACTTCTGGTCCCTCCCCCCCAGTACATAACATCCGGCCCCCCCCATTAACCCCCCCCCCACATATAACATCTGGAAGCCCCCCCTTCCCCCAGTGCATAACACCCGGCCCCTCACCCCCCTTCCGGTGTGTAACTTCCGGTCCCTCCCCCCAGTGTATAACATCCGGCCCCTCTCCCCCACTCATTAACCCCCCCCCCCGTGTATAACTTCTGGAAGCTCCCCCTCCCGGTGTGTAACTTCTGGTCCCTCCCCCAGTGTATAACATCCGGCCCCTCTCCACCCCCTCGTTAACCCCCCCTCCCCCCCCCCCCCCCGCATATAACATCTGGAAGCCCCCCCTTCCCCCAGTGCATAACACCCGGCCCCTCACCCCCCTTCCGGTGTGTAACTTCCGGTCCCTCCCCCCAGTGTATAACATCCGGCCCCTCTCCCCCACTCATTAACCCCCCCCCCGTGTATAACTTCTGGAAGCTCCCCCTCCCGGTGTGTAACTTCTGGTCCCTCCCCCAGTGTATAACATCCGGCCCCTCTCCACCCCCTCGTTAACCCCCCCCCCCCCCCCCTGCATATAACATCTGGAAGCCCCCCTTTCCCCAGTGCCTAACACCCGGGCCCATCACCCCCCCCTCCCGCTGTGTGACTTCCGGTCCCTCCCCCCAGTATATAACATTCGCCCCCAAACCCCCCCCCCCCCCCCCCCCCCCGTATATAACATCTGGAAGCTCCCCCCTTTCCCAGTGCATAACACCCAGCCCATCGCCCCACCCCGGTGTGTAACTTCTGGTCCCTCCCCCCGGTATATAACATCCAGACCCACGGCCTGCCTTGTATAAGATCTGGCCCATCTCCTCCCCCCAGTGTATAACACACGGCCTCTCACCTCCCTGGTGTATAGCATCTGACCCCTCGCCACCCCCGATGTATAACATCTGGAAGCTCTCCTCGGGGTATAACATACAGCCCCTCGGGGTATAAAATCCAGCCCCTCCCCCCGCACCTCCCATTGCCCCCAGTGCATAACCTTTGGCCTTTCGCCCCCGGTGTATAACCTCTGGTCCCCCGCCATGACGTCTGCCTTTACAGAGGGACCGGTGGTGCAGAGCTCACTTATACCAGCGCAGTCCTGTAATAGGAGCCACCAGTGTAACAAGTCCGCCCATGACATTTCTTCCTCTTGAATCTTCTCCATCACCTGTGAGTGATATTATTGAGAAGTGGAAGGAACAGCAGCAACTCAGCCACAAAGTGGAGACCCCGTAATGTTACAGAGCGGGGGGCCGAGTGTTGAGGAGCAGAGGAGAGAGAAGTCACCGTAGCTCTGCTGACCCCATAACTGCAGAGTCCAGACTTCTGCAAGGAGTTTGTATGTTCTCCCCGTGTTTGCGTGGGTTTCCTCAGAGTTCTCTGCTTTCCTCCTACACTGCAAAGACATACTGATAGGAAATTAAAATTGTGAGCCCCGATGGGGAAAGTGATGATGTCTGTAAAGCGCTGCGGAATATGACGGCACTATATAAGCACAGCATAATAAAATAATGGTTGGGGGACTGTAGTACTGCAATTTGACCACTAGATGGCAGCAAGGCTCTAGAGAAGTTAGGCTACGTTCACACTAGCGTTGTGCGCCGCTGCGTAGGCGACGCAACGCACCGAAAAACGCGTGCAAACGCACGCAAAAACGCTTCGTTTTTCGACGCGTGCGTCGTTTTTTGACGAAAATCGGACGCAAGAAAAATGCAACTTGTTGCGTTTTCTTGGTCCGACGCTAGCGTCAAAAAAGACGCACGTGTCGGAAAACGCAACAAGCAAAAACGCATGCGTCCCCCATGTTAAACAGGGGCGCATGACGCGTGCGTCGCCGCTGCGTCGCCCGACGCTAGCGCGACGCACACTAGCCGAACGCTAGTGTGAACGTAGCCTTAGTGAGAGTCCAATGCAGGAACGTTTCTCCATCTCTTCCCAGGCAATAACTAAACGCTGAAGTACACGGGCGACTCCTACCCACAAACCAGCAACCGTCAACTACAGCTCTGGCAAAAATGAAGAGACCACTGCAAAATGTTCAGTTTGTCTGATTTTTCTCTTTGTAGGTATATTTTTGAGTAAAATGTAAATTGTTCTTTTACTCTATAAACTTCTGACAGCATGTCTCCGAACTTCCAAGCAATACATTTTTTATTTTTTTTCTGAAAAGAGGAAATGGTCAAAATTTAAAAATAAATACATAAAACCAGTGCTTTCTAACCTCAAATAATGGAAAGAAAACAAGTTCATAATCAATTAGAAACAACAATACTAATGTTTTAACTCAGGAAGAGTTCAGGAATCAATATTTTGTGGAATAACCATGATTTTTAATCACAGCTTTCGTGCTTCTTGGCATGATTCCACCAGTCTTTCACACGGCTTCTGGCACAAAAATGTAAGCAGTTCTTCTTTGTTTGATGGCTTGTGACTATCCATCATCCTCCTGATTACATTCCAGAGGTTTTCAGTGGGGTTCAGGTCTGGACAATGGGCCGCCCATGACAGGGATTTGATGGGGCGGTCTCTTAATTTTTGCCAGAGGTGTATATAGTTGTCTTCCCACACAAGCGGTATTATACAAACATCTCATGTCCTGTTACTCGACTCGAGCGTGGTCGGGAGGTGGAACCAGTTGGACATTATCCAGGAGATTACTGATGTGAAGAGTTTGTGATTTGTATCTTTTGCTTTGGAACAAGCATTTTATCTTGTAAATCTGGGAGTAAACATGGGACGTTGCCTTTAAAAAATGGTTTAAAAAAAATATATCCTTGTCAAACAAACTAAATTGTGTATAGAGACGCAGCTAGGAAAGCCGATGATTGGGGAACAAGCGTAGCTAAGAGCTCCCATTCCTAATTATCAGCGTGTGTGCACTCTCCAGCACTCAGCCTCACAATGAGCAAAACGTATGTTCATCGGGGAGTGAGATAATTTATGCCAACAAAAAATTTTTTGTTATTGGTAGCACATCGCCTGGTGTTAAATTTGTTTTTAAATATTTTTTTATATTACCTTTTTATTATTCATATCTACATTTAAACAAAAATAAAGAATATTGCAATTTACCCAATGACAACAAGGCCAAATATTAGACTACAATATTAGACTACAATACTACTTAGGCCGGCCTCACACTAGCGAGTTTTACGGACGTAAGAGCGCATAAAATACGTCCGTAAAACACGCATTACACACGGCCCAATTATTCTCTATGCCCCTGCTCCTATCTGCCGTATTTTACTGATCAGTATTATACGGTCTTCTGCGGCCGTAAAAAATCGCAGCATGCTGCGTTTGTCACCGTATTGCGCAAAAAAATCGCCAATGAAAGTCTATAGAAGCCAGAAAAATACGGATTACACACGGACCAGCAGTGTGACTTGCGAGGAATACGCAGCGGTGTTAGAGAGAAAAGCCGGAAATTCAGTGCGGTGTACAGTAAAATCACACTGACAGCTTACAGTAGAATAGGTAGAATAAATGTCTACACATAGAATAGGTATATATATATATATATATATATATACATGTCAGTGAGACACATATATATTTATATATATATATATTAATATTTCATACAGCCGCGATATAGCAAAAAGCCGGTAATTCAATTACCGGCTTTTGCTTTCTCCTTCCTAAACCCGACATGATATGAGACATGGTTTACATACAGTAAACCATGTCTTCTCTCCTTTTTTTTTGCATATTCCACACTACTAATGTTAGTAGTGTGTCTATGCAAAATTTGGCCTAATTTTATCTATTTTATTAAAGGGTTAAATGGCGGAAAAAATTGGCGTGGGCTCCCGCGCAATTTTCTCCGCCAGAGTGGTAAAGCCAGTGACTGAGGGCAGATATTAATAGCCTGGAGAGGGTCCACGGTTATTGCCCCCCCCCCCCCCCCGGCTAAAAACATCTGCCCCCAGCCACCCCAGAAAAGGCACATCTGGAAGATGCGCCTATTCTGGCACTTGGCCACTCTCTTCCCATTCCCGTGTAGCGGTGGGATATGGGGTAATGAAGGGTTAATGCCACCTTGCTATTGTAAGGTGACATTAAGCCTAATTAATAATGGAGAGGCGTCAATTATGACACCTATCCATTATTAATCCAATTGAAAGAAAGGGTTAAAAAAATACACACACATTATTAAAAAGTATTTTAATGAAATAAACACAAAGATTGTTGTAATATTTTATTCTACGCTCAATCCATCTGAAGACCCTCGACCTATAACAAAGAAAAAATAATAAACCAACAATATACATACCTTCCGAGGATCTGTAACGTCCCACGATGTAAATCCATCTGAAAGGGTTAAAATATTTTACAGCCAGGAGCTCTGCTAATGCAGCGGTGCTCGTGGCTGCAAAACCCCGGGGAATGAAGGTAAAGTAGGTCAATGACCTATATTTACCTTCATTCGCGGTGAGGCGCCCTCTGCTGGTTGTTCCTGGAGCGTGGGAACTTTCCTAGAAAGCTCCCAGGCTCGAGTTCATATGAGGACAACCAGCAGAGGGCGCCTCACCGCAAATGAAGGTAACTACAGGTCATTGACCTACTTTACCTTCATTCCCCGGGGTTTTGCAGCCATGAGAACCGCTGCATTAGCAGAGCTCCTGGCTGTAAAATATATAACGGGCAGCACGGTGGCACAGTGGTTAGCACTGCAGCCTTGCAGCGCTGGGGTCCTGGGTTCTAATCCCACCCAGAACCACATCTGCAAAGAGTTTGTATGTTCTCTCCGTGTTTGCGTGGGTTTCCTCCGGGTTCTCCGGTTTCCTCCCACATTCCAAAGACATACTGATAGGGATTCTAGATTGTGAGCCCCATCGGGGACAGCGATAATAATGTGTGCAAAAACTGTAAAGCGCTGCGGAATATGTTATATATATATATATATATAACAGAAACCATGGAAAGTCTACTTCTAAAGCAGATAGATGAAGCTGCAACCCATAATGAGGTCCTGGTTATGGGGGACTTTAACTACCCGGATATTAACTGGGAAACAGAAACCTGTGAAACCCATAAAGGCAACAGGTTTCTGCTAATAACCAAGAAAAATTATCTTTCACAATTGGTGCAGAATCCAACCAGAGGAGCAGCACTTTTAGACCTAATACTATCTAATAGACCTGACAGAATAACAAATCTGCAGGTGGTTGGGCATTTAGGAAATAGCGACCACAATATTGTGCAGTTTCACCTGTCTTTCACTAGGGGGACTTGTCAGGGAGTCACAAAAACATTGAACTTTAGGAAGGCAAAGTTTGAACAGCTTAGAGATGCCCTTAATCTGGTAGACTGGGACAATATCCTCAGAAATGAGAATACAGATAATAAATGGGAAATGTTTAAGAACATCCTAAATAGGCAGTGTAAGCGGTTTATACCTTGTGGGAATAAAAGGACTAGAAATAGGAAAAACCCAATGTGGCTAAACAAAGAAGTAAGACAGGCAATTAACAGTAAAAAGAAAGCATTTGCACTACTAAAGCAGGATGGCACCATTGAAGCTCTAAAAAACTATAGGGAGAAAAATACTTTATCTAAAAAACTAATTAAAGCTGCCAAAAAGGAAACAGAGAAGCACATTGCTAAGGAGAGTAAAACTAATCCCAAACTGTTCTTCAACTATATCAATAGTAAAAGAATAAAAACTGAAAATGTAGGCCCCTTAAAAAATAGTGAGGAAAGAATGGTTGTAGATGACGAGGAAAAAGCTAACATATTAAACACCTTCTTCTCCACAGTATTCACGGTGGAAAATGAAATGCTAGGTGAAATCCCAAGAAACAATGAAAACCCTACATTAAGGGTCACCAATCTAACCCAAGAAGAGGTGCGAAACCGGCTAAATAAGATTAAAATAGATAAATCTCCGGGTCCGGATGGCATACACCCACGAGTACTAAGAGAACTAAGTAATGTAATAGATAAACCATTATTTCTTATTTTTAGTGACTCTATAGCGACAGGGTCTGTTCCGCAGGACTGGCGCATAGCAAATGTGGTGCCAATATTCAAAAAGGGCTCTAAAAGTGAACCTGGAAATTATAGGCCAGTAAGTCTAACCTCTATTGTTGGTAAAATATTTGAAGGGTTTCTGAGGGATGTTATTCTGGATTATCTCAATGAGAATAACTGTTTAACTCCATATCAGCATGGGTTTATGAGAAATCGCTCCTGTCAAACCAATCTAATCAGTTTTTATGAAGAGGTAAGCTATAGACTGGACCACGGTGAGTCATTGGACGTGGTATATCTCGATTTTTCCAAAGCGTTTGATACCGTGCCGCACAAGAGGTTGGTACACAAAATGAGAATGCTTGGTCTGGGGGAAAATGTGTGTAAATGGGTTAGTAACTGGCTTAGTGATAGAAAGCAGAGGGTGGTTATAAATGGTATAGTCTCTAACTGGGTCGCTGTGACCAGTGGGGTACCGCAGGGGTCAGTATTGGGACCTGTTCTCTTCAACATATTCATTAATGATCTGGTAGAAGGTTTACACAGTAAAATATCGATATTTGCAGATGATACAAAACTATGTAAAGCAGTTAATACAAGAGAAGATAGTATTCTGCTACAGATGGATCTGGATAAGTTGGAAACTTGGGCTGAAAGGTGGCAGATGAGGTTTAACAATGATAAATGTAAGGTTATACACATGGGAAGAAGGAATCAATATCACCATTACACACTGAACGGGAAACCACTGGGTAAATCTGACAGGGAGAAGGACTTGGGGATCCTAGTTAATGATAAACTTACCTGGAGCAGCCAGTGCCAGGCAGCAGCTACCAAGGCAAACAGGATCATGGGGTGCATTAAAAGAGGTCTGGATACACATGATGAGAGCATTATACTGCCTCTGTACAAATCCCTAGTTAGACCGCACATGGAGTACTGTGTCCAGTTTTGGGCACCGGTGCTCAGGAAGGATATAATGGAACTAGAGAGAGTACAAAGGAGGGCAACAAAATTAATAAAGGGGAATGGGAGAACTACAATACCCAGATAGATTAGCGAAATTAGGATTATTTAGTCTAGAAAAAAGACGACTGAGGGGCGATCTAATAACCATGTATAAGTATATAAGGGGACAATACAAATATCTCGCTGAGGATCTGTTTATTCCAAGGAAGGTGACGGGCACAAGGGGGCATTCTTTGCGTCTGGAGGAGAGAAGGTTTTTCCACCAACATAGAAGAGGATTCTTTACTGTTAGGGCAGTGAGAATCTGGAATTGCTTGCCTGAGGAGGTGGTGATGGCGAACTCAGTCGAGGGGTTCAAGAGAGGCCTGGATGTCTTCCTGGAGCAGAACAATATTGTATCATACAATTATTAGGTTCTGTAGAAGGACGTAGATCTGGGGATTTATTATGATGGAATATAGGCTGAACTGGATGGACAAATGTCTTTTTTCGGCCTTACTAACTATGTTACTATGTTACTATGTTAGCGCTATATAAAAATAAAGATTATTATTATTATTGTTGGTTTATTATTTTTTCTTTGTTACAGAGCGAGGGTCTTCAGATGGATTGAGCGTACAATAAAATATTACAACAACCTTTGTGTTTATTTCATTAAAATACTTTTAAATAATGTGTTTGTGTATTTTTTTAACCCTTTACTAGTATTGGATTAATAATGGATAGGTGTCGTAATTGACGCCTCTCCATTATTAATCTGGCTTAATGTCACCTTACAATAGCAAGGTGGCATTAACCCTTCATTACCCCATATCCCACCACTACACTGGAATGGGAAGAGAGTGGCCAAGTGCCAGAATAGGTGCATCTTCCAGATGTGCCTTTTCTGGGGTGGCTGGGGGCAGATGTTTTTAGCCAGGGGGGGGGGGCAATAACCGTGGACCCTCTCCAGGCTATTAATATCTGCCCTCAGTCACTGGCTTTACTACTCTGATGGAGAAAATTGTGCGGGAGCACACGCCAAATTTTTCCACCATTTAACCCTTTAATTTAATAGCTAGAATGGCCAAATTTTGCATAGACACACTACTGACATTAGTAGTGTGGAATATGCAAAAAAATGGTGATGTGAGATGGTTTACTGTATGTAACCATGTCTCATATCATGTCGGGTTTAGGAAGGAGAAAGCAAAAACCGACAATTGAATTACCGGCTTTCTGCTATCTCGCGCTGTATGAAGTAATAATATATATACATATATGTGTCTACTGACATACATATAGACAGTATATATGTTTTTATGTTTTTTTAACACATGGATCCCTTGTATAGCCGTATGTTGGTTTTGCAAGCCTGCGAGAAAAACACGCAATACGGATGACATACGGATTACATACGGAGGATGCCATGCGCAAAATACGCTGACACACCCTGCCTACGGAGGAGCTACGGACCACTATTTTGGGGACTTTTCTGTGTATTACGGCCGTAATATACGGACCGTATTGTCTTACGCCGAGTGTGACGCCGGCCCTACTGTTAAATCTCAGCAGTCACGTGGACATTAGCAGCAATAGACTGACTCAGACCCTATTTGTTTGTTTAGAAGTGAAATCTGAGCATGCTATAATCTGGGCAAAGGTCATTGTACAGGAGGAGGAGGTGAGTTATGACATCACCTATTGTGAATGGTGGATCCTGTGTTATCTACTGTATATAGAGGTGTTATCAGTCATTGTACAGGAGGAGGAGGTGAGCTGTGACATCGCCTATTGTGAATGGTGGATCCTGTTATCTACTGTATATAGAGGTGTTATCAGTCATTGTACAGGAGGAGGTGAGCTGTGACATCACCTATTGTGAATGGTGGATCCTGTTATCTACTGTATATAGAGGTGTTATCAGTCATTGTACAGGAGGAGGAGGTGAGCTGTGACATCACCTATTGTGAATGGTGGATCCTGTGTTATCAGTCATTGTACAGAAGGAGGAGGTGAGCTGTGACATCACCTATTGTGAATGGTGGATCCTGTGTTATCTACTGTATATAGAGATGCCATCAGTCATTGTACAGGAGGAGGAGGTGAGCTGTCACATCACCTATTGTGAATGGTGGATCCTGTGTTATCTACTGTATATAGAGGTGTTATCAGTCATTGTACAGGAGGAGGAGGTGAGCTGTGATATCACCTATTGTGAATGGGGGATCCTGTTACCTACTGTATATAGAGGTGTTATCAGTCATTGTACAGGAGGAGGAGGTGAGCTGTGATATCACCTATTGTGAATGGTGGATCCTGTGTTATCTACTGTATATAGAGGTGTTATCAGTCATTGTACAGGAGGAGGTGAGCTGTGACATCACCTATATAAATATAGGTGTTATCAATACACATCTACTATATAATTGTCTAAGCGTCACTTCCGTCTTTCTGTCTTTCTTTCTGTCACGGAAATCCCAAGTCGCTGATTGGTCACGTTCAAACGGCCACAACCAATCAGCGACGGGCACAGTGCGGCCGCGAAATGGCCGCTCCCTTCTCCCCTGCCGTTAGTGCCCGCTCCATACTCCCTTCCAGTCAGCGCTCACATAGGGTTAATGGCAGTGTTAAGGTACCGCGTTATGCCACGGTGTAACGCACTCCGTTAACGCTGCTATTAACCCTGTGTGACCACCTTTTTCTATTGATGATGCCTATGCAGCATGAATAGTAAAAAGATCTAATGTTAAAAATGATTAAAAAAAATTAAAAAATCATTATATACTCACTTTCTGTCGGCCCCCATATCCAGCCCAGGCCTTTCCCGCTCCTCGCGACGATCCGGTTCATGTATTGCGGTCTCGCGAGACCGCTACATCATCATCTCGCGAGACCGCAATGCATTCTTGGGACCGGATCGTCGCGAGGAGCATCGGTAAATGCCTGGGCTGGATCCGGGGGGCCGACGGAGGTTGAGTATATAAATATTTTTTTATTTTTATTCTTTTTTTTTTAAACATGGATATGGTGCCCACATTGCTATATACTGCGTGGGCTGTGTTATATACTACATCTCTGTGCTATATACTATGTGGGCTGTGCTATATACTACGTGGCTGTAGTATATATTATGTGGCTGGGCAATATACTACATTGCTGTGCTCTATACTACGTGGCCTGGGTTATATACTGCATGGGCTGTGTTATATACTACGTCTCTGTGCTATTTACTATGTGGCTGTGCAATTTATTACGTGGCTGTGCAATATATTACGTGGCTGGGCAATATACTACGTGTCTGTGCTATATACTACGTGTCTGTGCTATATACTACGTGGCTGGGCAATATACTACGTGGCTGGGCAATATACTACGTGGCTGGACAATATACTATGTGTCTGCTATATGCTACATGTCTGCTATATACTACGTGGCTGGGCAATATACTACGTGTCTGATATTTACTACTTGGGCTGTGCTATATATTACGTGTCTGTGCTATATGCTACGTGTCTGTGCTATATACCACATGTCTGCTATATACTACGTGGCTGGGCAATATACTACGTGGCTGGGCAATATACTACGTGGCTGTGTTATATACTACGTGGGCTGTGTTATATACTACATGGGCTGTGTTATATGCTACTTGGCTGTGATATATTTTTCTGCTGTATCTGTGCATCATGAATCGTGGTATGTGTTAAAGAGGGGAGCCCACTGAGACTTTCGCCCGGTGCCCTCAAAAACCTGGAGCCGGCCCTGGCTTCACTGATTGGTCACGTCCGGCTGCGAACAATCAGCGACAGTCGCAGTCCGCCCGCGAATTGGCGTGGAATTTGAACCACGCTTCGCTAATCGGTCGCGGCCGGCCAGCCGAATCCTTTGTTTAAATTGCATTATTCTGAAAACTTCATAAATAAACTACATACATATTCTAGAATACCCGATGCTTTAGAATCGGGCCACCATCTAGTCTACTATATAATCATCTAATTCTGTCTGTTTGTCTGTAACGGAAATCCTGCGTCGCTGATTGGTCGGGGGCGGCTGGCGCAACCAATCAGCGACAGGTTCAGTCCGGCCGTAGTTCAGTCACGTTTACTGAACAAGTTTTGTTAGTCACGGTGCGACTATGTTCAGTCACGTTTACTGAACACGGTCTGTCAGCCACAGTGTCACGTAGTTCACTCACGTTTACTGAACACGGTCTGTCAGTCACAGTCCCACGTAGTTCAGTCACGTTTACTGAATAAGTTCTGTCAGTCACAGTCCCACGTAGTTCAGTCACGTTTACTGAATAAGTTCTGTCAGTCACAGTGCGACATGGTTCACTCACGTTTACTGAATAAATTCTGTCAGTCACAGTGCGACATAGTTCACTCACGTTTACTGAACACGTTCAGTCAGTCACAGTGCGACATAGTTCACTCACGTTTACTGAATAAATTCTGTCAGTCACAGTGACATAGTTCACTCACGTTTACTGAACACGTTCAGTCAGTCACAGTGCGACATAGTTCACTCACGTTTACTGAACACGTTCAGTCAGTCACAGTGCGACATAGTTCACTCACGTTTACTGAACACGTTCAGTCAGTCACAGTGCGACATAGTTCATTCATGTTTACTGAATATGTTCTGTCAGTCACAGTGCTACATAGTTCAGTCACGTTCACTGAACACGTTCTGTCAGTCAGAATATTCTAGAATACACCATGCGTTAGTGGACCGATTCTATATAGTAGTGTCATAATCACAATAATCCACATAGTCTAAGTTGCGTATAAGAGTTAAATCACTGTTGCATTGTTTTGCTAAGTGATAGCCAATGTTACACAGGAATGGAGTGAAAACAGTGCAGAATGGCCACGTTTCAGCCTAGTTTGTGGCTGGTTGTCAAAATAGCTTTGTATTCACTGTGTACATGTAACTGCCTAAACACTGACATGGAAGACAAAGTAGTTATCTTGGCTCTTTTCACACTCATTCTTCTATGTCGATTTGTAAAAACACATCTGTGTCCTGATGATGAAGGATATGTGAGCTATAGCAGAGTGGTACCACGACCCCTTACTTCACACAAACTTCTTCCAGAGACCCTGGATTCCATTGATGCTCTCCTATTATGGTGCCGATATATTACTGGGGTGCAGAAATCACACGTGGCAACGTCAGGGTCAAAGTGTGTTGAAAAGGTAAATGGCTGTAATCATTCCTTTATAACTTGTCTGTTAGAAAACTCAGTATTTGCAAAGTCTTTTAACCCTTATCTCTTCTCCTGCACCATTTTTAAGCTGATTTATCTGAGACTGTTATTTTTGCATACAGGGCTAAGAGCTAACAGGAAGGTAGGTGAAGATCTCTGCCGGCACAGGGCGCTAACACACCACTCTTGCCAGTGATTCAGTGGCTTCCGTTGACGTCATGTCGACAGAGCAGAGTCTTTCTTCCCTCTGCTAAGTTGACGGTGTCTCTGAGGATGTCATGTTGATTGACACCTGGCTCCATGCTGCCTAATTGTGAGTATTCAGTGTCATGCTGGTGACTCGCACAGGTGGTAAGCGCCGCCCTACTCACTGCGGTCACCGCTCTGCTCTCCCCAGTTGTGGGCTGTCTTACTGAGCTGCCTCTTTTAGTTTTTCTAACACTGTTGGATCCTCCTGCTGCTGGTAAGTCTCCAGCTGCCTATAGAGAGGCACAACAACTTTCTGAAGGTATTTAACCCCATTGTGTCCTGGAGAGGTGAGATCCCCCGGTCTATCCCTAACCAGCTCCTCGCTTGATCTAAAGTTCTAGTTCAGTTTCTGTCTATATTCCTGTAAGGTGGTATCTTGTATTGTCTCTCCTGTTTTCTGACCCGGCTTGCCTAGCCATTTATCCTTAGCTCTCTGCTCCTGACCTCAGCTACGTACATTGAACTGTGCTGTTTGCCCTGACCCCAATTGTCTGACCACATCTTTGCCTCCATCCACCTCGTACCCATGTCTCTGACCCTACGGTCAGTTTCTGCAGACCCGGGGACTGCCCTGGAGTTGTACCTGTGACTACCGGCAGCCAAGCGGTAGTCCCTTAGTCACTCCCCTCCAGGGTAAGCCCGGCCCGTGGCGCTGTGGGTCCAAAGCCATCAGCGTGACGTCTCCATCGACAGCAAAACGGCTCTTGACGAGACATGAAGTAAAGAAAGAGTATAGTTGGCTGTGTCACCGGAGATAGTCCCCGTGAAGAGCAGGCAGGTATTTAGCAACTACCTGCCTGTTAGTCCTTATGCCTATAGAAAACCCTCCATTCAATAACTCCTGGCTGCAGCTGGGGAAGTACAACGGATTAAATGCATGCATAACATATGCACAAATGTGGCTAGATATGATGTACCCGGCCTTCGGGACATAAAGAAAACCCAGAGGGGGTCCGGCCATTACCGTCCTCATTTTACTAATTCCTATTATCAAGTTCGGGGGTGTTAAAATGGAAACAGAATATTATTTCTGCATTATCTTCCTATTTTTCTTTCATGGAAATTTTTCTCAGATTTATGTATTTTTAACCAGATCAATAAAATATATTTAGGTTGGCCGTAGACTTTGTCCATATTGAAGGTGTAAACACATTTGATCAGGGACTAGTCCACGAACGCCATTCTCTTCCATGATGGATGGAGACTGCAAAGTGTTAATATCACATCAGGTAAAGAAGGGGGTATGTTGATTTTTCAGAGGATGAAGGGGGTATTTGATTTGATTCGGTTAGTGAGTACATTTTCACCTTTTTTGCAATGTTTTTAAGAATTTATTTGCTTTCATTTTATTTTTTTATTAAACGAAAAACTTATGGTTTCATCAGAAGGAACTCTGTGCTTAAGTATCAACTTCTTTTCTTTGTTCCATGCCAGGTACAATCCTTTCTTTAAGGGTCACTTCCGTCTGTCCTTCTGTCTGTCTGTCTGTCACGGTTATTCATTCGCTGATTGGTCTCGGCAGCATCCTGTCATGGCTGCCGCGACCAATCAGCGACGGGCACAGTCCGATTAGTCCCTCCCCTACTCTCCTGCACGCACTGCCCGGCGCCCGCTCCATACTCCCCTCCAGTCACGTCTTACACAGGGTTAATGGCAGCGGTAAAGGGCCGCGGGTAACGCACTCCGTTACCGCTGCTATTAACCCTGTGTGTTCCCATCTATTGCCTATGCAGCATCAATAGTAAAAATATGTCATGTTAAACATAATAATAAAACAAAAAACCTGCTATACTCACGATCTGCCGCCTTTCCCGCTCCTCGCGACGCTCCGGTGACCGCTCCATTGCAAGCGGCAGCTTCCGGTCCCAGGGCTGGTGTGCGACAAGGACCTGCCGTGACGTCACGGTCATATGAATGTGACGTCATCATAGGTCCTGCTCACACCAGCCCTGGGGACGGTACCGGAAGCTGCCGCTTGCAATGGAGCGGTCCCGGGAGCGTCGCGAGGAACGGGAGAGGTGGCGGATGGTGAGTATAGCAAGACTTCAACGGGCCTTCGGAAGGTGAGTATATGTTTATTTTTGTTTTAAGTGTCTGTACTACGTGGCTCTGTGCTGTATACTCCGTCGCTGTGCAATATACTACGTGACTGGGCAATATACTACGTCAGGGGTGTCAAACTGCATTCCTCAAGGGCCGAAAACCATGCGTGTTTTCAAGATTTCTTAGCATTGCACAAGGTGCTGCGATCATTATGTATGTAGGTGATTAAATTATCACCTGTGCAGTACAAGGAAATCCTGAAAACATGAATTGTTTGCAGCCCTCGAGGAATGCAGTTTGACACCCCTGTACTACGTGACTGTGCAGTATACTACGTGGCTCTGGGCAATATACTACGTGGCTGGGCAATATACTACGTGACTGGGCAATATACTACGTGGACATGCATATTCTAGAATACCCGATGCGTTAGAATCGGGCCACCATCTAGTTATAATATAAATTACAGCTGGACAATCTAGAAAATTAATTTGACACTTAACAAAAGTAATGTCATCACAGTAAATGACATGTAATCATGATTACTGCTAAACTTTTATATTACAAACTAGATGGTGGCCCGATTCTAATGCATTGCGTATTCTAGAATATGTATGTAGTTTATTTATGAAGATTTTAGAATAATACATTGAATACACAGGATTCGGCCGGCCGCGACCAATTAGCAAAGACTGATTGTTCGCGGCCGGCCACGTAGTATATAGCACAGCCACGTGGTATATAACAGCCCACATAGTATATAGCACAGCCACGTAGTATATAGCATAGCCACGTAGTATAGAGCACAGCCACATAGTATATAGCACAGCCACGTAGTATATAGCACAGCCAAGTAGTATATAACACAGCCCGCGGAGTATATAGCACAGCCCATGGAGTGTATAACAGCCCACATAGCATTTAACACAGCCACATAGTTTATAACAGCCCACGCACGCAGTTTATAACACAGGCCACGTAGTGTATAGCACACTCCTTGAAGTATATAGCACAGCCACGTAGTATATTGCACAGCCCACGCAGTATATTGCACAGCCCACGTAGTACATTGCACAGCCCACGTAGTACATTGCACAGCCCACGTAGTACATTGCACAGCCCACGTAGTACATTGCACAGCCCATGTAGTACATTGCACAGCCCACGTAGTACATTGCACAGCCCACGTAGTATATTGCACAGCCCACGTAGTACAATGCTCAGCCCACGTAGTATATTGCACAGCCCACGTAGTACAATGCTCAGCCCACGTAGTACAATGCTCAGCCCACGTAGTACAATGCTCAGCCCGCGTAGTACAATGCACAGCCCGCGTAGTATATTGCACAGCCCACGTAGTATATTGCACAGCCCACGTAATACATTATATAGCATATACAGTATATAGCACAGCCCACACGGTATACAGCACAGCCCACGTGGTATATTGCACAGCCCACACAGTATATTGCACAGCCCACGCAGTATATTGCACAGCCCACGTAGTATATAGCAATGTGGGCATCACATCCCTGTTAAAAAAAGAATTAAAATAAAAAATAGTTATATACTCACCTTCCGTCGGCCCCCGGATCCAAGCGAAACGTTTACCAATGCTCCTCGAGCGCTCCGGTCTCAAGAGTGCATTACGGTCTCGCGAGATGATGACGTGCGGTCTCGCGAGACCACAATGCATGGACCGGCCACTGGAGCGTCGCGAGGAGCGGGAAAGGCCTGGGCTGGATCCGGAAGGTGAGTATATAATGAATTTTTATTATTTTTAACATTAAATTCCGCGCCAATGTCGCGCCGGCTGGGCGCGAGCAATCACCGAAGCGAGATTTAAATCCCGCGGCAATGTCGCTGATTGCTCGCGATCAATCAGCAAAGCGGGATTTAAATCCCGCACCAATAGCGCTGATTGGTCGTGTGCGTCGGTTGGGTGCGACCAATCAGCAAAGCGTGATTTAAATCACACGCCAATGTCACTGATTAGTCGCACCGGCTGGGTGCGAGCTATCAGCGAAGCGGGATTTAAATCCCGCGCCGATGGCGCTGATTGGTCGTGCTGGCTGGGCACGAGCATTCTTCGTTTTGATGCAGCGCCAACCGCAACAAAATGCAACATGTTGCATTTGACGCAGTTCGGCGCAGCGTCAAAACGACGCATGCAGAGGCATCCGTATACATCCGCATGGCCTGCGTACCCAATGTTAAAGATAGGTAGGCAGGATGCATGCCGACGTAGGCGGAGCTGAAGGAAGAGGCGTGGCAGTGGGTGGGGCTTAACGAAGGAACTAGGCAGCCCTCCTCCACAAATGTGAAATTAGCCTAAGAAATACTTTAAAAAGTAAAAAAAATAAAGTTTTAAAAACTGAAAAAATATAAAAGTTCACATGACCGAAGTTTTCCCTCATAAAAAAATTGAGAAATAAAAAAAAAAAATACACGTATTCGTTAAAAGTCTGATCTCTTAAAATATAAAATAAACTGATCAATAAAGGACGTAACGGGAAAAAAGATCTAAACTCCAGATTTTCATTTTTTCAGTCGCCTCAACGACCCAAAAAATTTAATAAAAGGTGATCAAAACATTGTATCTACCACAAAATGATATCAGCAACACCATCAGCTAGGGGCGCAAAAAGTGAACCCTCACCTAGTCCTATACCCCGAAACATTTACATGGGAAAAGAGAGAGAATCACATCATACGAGTTCACGTCTCACCGTGACCGTCACTGTATCATATTGTCTCTATATCAGAGTGATTCTAACTCCTATTAATGACCCGAATTCCTTAGTCTTCTTCACTATTCTTTCTGGAAAAAATGGAACCCGACAAAACCAATTATGTCAATAAGCTCCAGCAGGATTCAATAGGATCAAAACATATTAGCTCCTTCCCCTCTAGATTGGAGGTGAGCTGTGACATCACCTATGGTGGATCCTGTGTGATCTACTGTATATAGAGGTGTTATCAGTCATTGTACAGGAGGAGGAGGTGAGCTGTGACATCACCTATTGTGAATGGTGGATCCTGTATAATCTACTGTATCTAGAGATGTCACAGCTCACCTCCTCCTCCTCCTGTACAATGACTGATAACACCTCTATATACAGTAGACAACACAGGATCCACCATTCACAATAGGTGATGTCACAGCTCACCTCCTCCTGTACAATGACTGATAACATGCTGTATATAGAGGTATCAGTCATTGTACAGGAGGAGGTGAGCTATGACATCAGCTATTGTGAATGGTGGATCCTGTGTTATCTACTGTATATAGAGGTGTTATCAGTCATTGTACAGGAGGAGGAGGTGAGCTGTGACATCACCTATTGTGAATGGTGGATCCTGTGTTATCTACTGTATATAGAGATGTCACAGCTCACCTCCTCCTCCTCCTGTACAATGACTGATAACACCTCTATATACAGTAGACAACACAGGATCCACCATTCACAATAGGTGATGTCACAGCTCACCTCCTCCTCCTGTACAATGACTGATAACACCTCTATGCACAGTAGATAACTGTTGTGAATTCTGTGGCTGAGTTCACTTCTGTGGTCACAAGTGGTATTGCAGTCTCTGGGCTTCCTCCCTCAGGTGTTTTGGTGAGCTCGTTGGCTGCCTTGCTATTTAACTCCACCTGATTCTGTCTTCCTTGCTCCTTGTCAATGTTCCAGTGTTGGATCTGAGCTACTGCATCTTTCCTTGGGCCTGCTGCTCTGCTAGATAAGTGCTTCTAGTTTGTTTTCTGTTTTTTCTGTCCAGCTTGTTATTATCTTTTGCTGGAAGCTCTGAGAAGCAAAGGGGTGCACCGCCGTGCTGTTAGTTCGGCACGGTGGGTCTTTTTGCCCCTTTGCGTGGTTTTCGTTTTAGGGTTTTTTGTAGACTGCATAGTTCTCTTTGCTATCCTCGCTCTGTCTAGAATATCGGGCCTCACTTTGCTGAATCTATTTCATTCCTACGTTTGTCTTTTCATCTTGCTAACAGTCATTATATGTGGGGGCTGCCTATTCCTTTGGGGTATTTCTCTGAGGTAAGTCAGGCTTGTATTTCTATCTTCAGGCTAGTCAGCTCCTCAGGCAGTGCCGAGTTGCATAGGTAGTTGATAGGCGCAATCCACTGCTGCTTCCAGTTGTGTGAGGATAGATCAGGTACTGCAGTCTACAGAGATTCCACGTCTCAGAGTTCGTCCTATTGTTTTGGGTTATTGCCAGATCTCTGTATGTGCGCTGATTACTGCACGCTGTGTTGCCTGATTGCCAGCCATACAGTACAAGGAGCCATTCAATGATTTCCAATAGAGGGAAAAAAGAAATCCTGACATCATTTTTTTTTCTTAGCTCTGTCTTCAGTCTTTTTTTTCCCCTAGACATTAGAGTGCTTCAGGACACAGCTGTGGACATGGATATTCAGGCTCTGTGCTCCTCAATGGATAATCTCGTTGTAAATGTACAAAAGATTCAAGATACTATTGATCAGAAATCGATGCTAGAACCAAGAATTCCGATTCCTGATTTGTTTTTTGGTGACAGAACTAAGTTCCTGAGCTTCAGAAATAATTGTAAGCTATTTTTGGCCTTGAAACCTCATTCTTCTGGTAATCCTATTCAACAGGTTTTGATTATTACTTCTTTTTTGCGCGGCGACCCACAGGACTGGGCGTTTTCTCTTGCACCAGGAGATTCTGCATTGAGTAATGTTGATGCATTTTTCCAGGCGCTGGGATTGCTTTACGATGAGCCTAATTCAGTGGATCAAGCTGAGAAAAATCTGCTGGCTTTATGCCAGGGTCAGGATGATGTAGAAGTATATTGTCAGAAATTTAGAAAATGGTCAGTACTCACTCTGTGGAATGAATCTGCACTAGCGGCTTTGTTCAGAAAGGGTCTCTCTGAAGCTCTTAAGGATGTAATGGTGGGATTTCCTATGCCTGCTGGTTTGAATGAGTCTATGTCCTTGGCCATTCAGATCGGTCGTCGCTTGCGCGAGCGTAAATCTGTGCACCATCTGGCGGTATTGTCTGAGAGTAAGCCTGAGCCTATGCAGTGCGACAGGACTATGACTAAAGTAGAACGGCACGAACACAGACGTCTGAACAGACTGTGTTTCTATTGTGGTGATTCTACTCATGCTATTTCTAATTGTCCTAAACGCACTAGGCGGTTCGATAGCTCTGCCGTTATTGGTACTGTACAGTCCAAATTCCTTTTGTCCATTACCTTAATGTGCTCTTTGTCATCATATTCTGTCATGGCGTTTGTGGATTCAGGCGCTGCCCTGAATCTGATGGATTTGGATTATGCTAAACGTTGTGGATTTTTCTTGGAGCCTTTGCGGTGTCCTATTCCGTTGAGAGGAATTGATGCTACACCTCTGGCCAAGAATAAGCCTCAGTACTGGGCCCAGCTGACCATGTGCATGGCTCCTGCACATCAGGAAGTTATTCGCTTTTTGGTACTGCATAATTTGCATGATGTGGTCGTGTTGGGGTTGCCATGGCTACAAACCCATAATCCAGTATTGGATTGGAACTCTATGTCGGTAACCAGCTGGGGTTGTCAGGGAGTACATGGTGATGTTCCATTTTTGTCTATTTCGTCATCCATTCCTTCTGACATCCCAGAGTTCTTGTCGGACTTTCAGGATGTATTTGAAGAGTCCAAGTCTGATGCCCTTCCTCCGCATAGGAATTGTGATTGTGCTATCGATTTGATTCCTGGTAGTAAATTCCCTAAGGGTCGTTTATTTAATTTGTCCGTACCTGAACACACCGCTATGCGCAGTTATGTGAAGGAGTCCCTGGAGAAGGGACATATTCGCCCATCGTTGTCACCATTGGGAGCAGGGTTCTTTTTTGTAGCCAAGAAGGATGGTTCGCTAAGACCGTGTATTGATTACCGCCTTCTTAATAAGATCACTGTTAAGTTTCAGTATCCCTTGCCATTGATTTCTGACTTGTTTGCTCGGATTAAGGGGGCTAGTTGGTTTACTAAGATTGATCTTCGTGGTGCGTATAATCTGGTGAGAATCAGGCAGGGAGATGAATGGAAAACGGCATTTAATACGCCCGAGGGTCATTTTGAGTATCTGGTGATGCCGTTCGGACTTGCCAATGCTCCATCTGTTTTTCAGTCTTTTATGCATGACATTTTCCGTGAGTATCTGGATAAATTCTTGATTGTTTACTTGGATGACATTTTGATCTTCTCAGATGATTGGGAGTCTCATGTGAAGCAAGTCAGAATGGTTTTCCAGGTACTGCGTGCTAATTCCTTGTTCGTGAAGGGATCAAAGTGTCTCTTCGGTGTGCAGAAAGTTTCATTTTTGGGGTTCATCTTTTCCCCTTCTACTATCGAGATGGATCCGGTTAAGGTTCAGGCCATCCAGGATTGGACTCAGCCGACATCTCTAAAAAGTTTGCAGAAATTCCTGGGCTTTGCTAATTTTTATCGTCGCTTCATCTGTAATTTTTCTAGCATTGCCAGACCATTGACCGATTTGACCAAGAAGGGTGCTGATTTGGTTAATTGGTCTTCTGCTGCCGTGGAAGCTTTTCAGGAGTTGAAGCGTCGTTTTTGCTGTGCCCCTGTGTTGTGTCAACCTGATGTTTCTCTTCCGTTCCAGGTCGAGGTTGATGCTTCTGAGATTGGTGCAGGGGCGGTTTTGTCACAGAGAGGTTCTGGTTGCTCAGTGTTCAAACCATGTGCTTTCTTTTCCAGGAAATTTTCTGCTGCTGAGCGTAATTATGATGTGGGCAACCGAGAGTTGCTGGCCATGAAGTGGGCATTCGAGGAGTGGCGTCATTGGCTTGAGGGTGCTAAGCATCGCGTGGTGGTTTTGACTGATCATAAGAACCTTACTTATCTTGAGTCTGCCAAGCGCTTGAATCCTAGACAGGCCCGTTGGTCGTTATTTTTTGCTCGTTTTGATTTTGTGATTTCATACCTTCCGGGCTCTAAAAATGTGAAGGCGGATGCTCTGTCTAGGAGTTTTGTGCCTGACTCTCCGGGGTTATCTGAGCCGGCGAGTATCCTCAAGGAAGGAGTCATTGTGTCTGCCATCTCCCCTGATTTGCGGAGAGTGTTGCAGAAATTTCAGGCTAATAAACCTGATCGTTGTCCGGCCGAGAAACTGTTCGTCCCTGATAGGTGGACTAGTAAAGTTATCTCTGAACTTCATTGTTCGGTGCTGGCCGGTCATCCAGGAATCTTTGGTACCAGGGAGTTGGTTGCTAGATCCTTCTGGTGGCCATCTCTGTCACGGGATGTGCGTGCTTTTGTGCAGTCCTGTGGAATTTGTGCTAGGGCTAAGCCCTGCTGTTCACGTGCCAGTGGGTTGCTTTTGCCCTTGCCGGTCCCGAAGAGGCCTTGGACACATATGTCGATGGATTTCATTTCTGACCTTCCCGTTTCTCAAAAGATGTCTGTCATTTGGGTGGTCTGTGATCGCTTTTCTAAAATGGTCCATCTGGTGCCCTTGGTTAAATTGCCTTCCTCCTCTGATTTGGTGCCTTTGTTCTTCCAGCATGTGGTTCGTTTACATGGCATTCCTGAGAATATTGTTTCTGACAGAGGTTCCCAGTTTGTCTCGAGGTTCTGGCGAGCCTTTTGTGGTAGGATGGGCATTGACCTATCTTTTTCCTCGGCCTTCCATCCTCAGACTAATGGCCAGACCGAACGAACCAATCAGACCTTGGAAACATATCTGAGATGTTTTGTTTCCGCTGACCAGGATGATTGGGTGTCATTTTTGCCGTTGGCTGAGTTCGCCCTTAATAATCGGGCCAGCTCGGCTACCTTGGTCTCTCCATTTTTCTGCAATTCTGGGTTCCATCCTCGTTTCTCTTCAGGACAGGTTGAGTCTTCGGACTGTCCTGGTGTGGATTATGTGGTGGACAGGTTGCAGCAGATCTGGACTCAGGTAGTGGACAATTTGACCTTGTCCCAGGAGAAGGCTCAGCTTTTCGCTAATCGCAGACGCCGTGTGGGACCCCGACTTCGTGTTGGGGATCTGGTTTGGTTATCTTCTCGTCATATACCTATGAAGGTTTCCTCTCCTAAATTTAAACCTCGTTTTATTGGTCCGTATAGGATTTCTGAGATTCTCAATCCGGTGTCTTTTCGTCTGACCCTCCCAGACTCCTTTTCCATACATAATGTATTCCATAGGTCGTTGTTGAGGAGATACGTGGCACCTATGGTTCCATCTGTGGAGCCTCCTGCCCCTGTTTTGGTGGAGGGGGAATTGGAGTATATTGTGGAGAAGATTTTGGATTCTCGTGTCTCTAGACGGAAACTCCAGTATCTGGTCAAATGGAAGGGTTATGCTCAGGAAGATAATTCCTGGGTTTTTGCCTCTGATGTCCATGCCCCAGATCTTGTTCGTGCCTTTCATGTGGCTCATCCTGGTCGGCCTGGGGGTTCTGGTGAGGGTTCGGTGACCCCTCCTCAAGGGGGGGGTACTGTTGTGAATTCTGTGGCTGAGTTCACTTCTGTGGTCACAAGTGGTATTGCAGTCTCTGGGCTTCCTCCCTCAGGTGTTTTGGTGAGCTCGTTGGCTGCCTTGCTATTTAACTCCACCTGATTCTGTCTTCCTTGCTCCTTGTCAATGTTCCAGTGTTGGATCTGAGCTACTGCATCTTTCCTTGGGCCTGCTGCTCTGCTAGATAAGTGCTTCTAGTTTGTTTTCTGTTTTTTCTGTCCAGCTTGTTATTATCTTTTGCTGGAAGCTCTGAGAAGCAAAGGGGTGCACCGCCGTGCTGTTAGTTCGGCACGGTGGGTCTTTTTGCCCCTTTGCGTGGTTTTCGTTTTAGGGTTTTTTGTAGACTGCATAGTTCTCTTTGCTATCCTCGCTCTGTCTAGAATATCGGGCCTCACTTTGCTGAATCTATTTCATTCCTACGTTTGTCTTTTCATCTTGCTAACAGTCATTATATGTGGGGGCTGCCTATTCCTTTGGGGTATTTCTCTGAGGTAAGTCAGGCTTGTATTTCTATCTTCAGGCTAGTCAGCTCCTCAGGCAGTGCCGAGTTGCATAGGTAGTTGATAGGCGCAATCCACTGCTGCTTCCAGTTGTGTGAGGATAGATCAGGTACTGCAGTCTACAGAGATTCCACGTCTCAGAGTTCGTCCTATTGTTTTGGGTTATTGCCAGATCTCTGTATGTGCGCTGATTACTGCACGCTGTGTTGCCTGATTGCCAGCCATAACAGATAACACAGGATCCACCATTCACAACAGGAGATGTCGCAGCTCACCTCCTCTCCATCCCTTAACAATGATGTTTCATCAGTGGCCAGTGAGAGAATTGCAAGATTTCTTCTTTTGTATTAATATCTACTATATAATTGTCTAAGGGTCACTTCCGTCTTTCTGTCTGTCTGTCACGGATATTCATTGGTCGCGACCTCTGTCTGTCATGGAATCCAAGTCGCTGATTGGTCGTGGCAAAACGCCCACGACCATTGCCACGACCAATCAGTGGCGGCCACAGTCCGGCGGCAATATGGCCGCTCTTTCCTCCTCGCAGTCAGTGCCCGCTCCATACTCCCCTCCAGTCATCCAGTCAGCCCTCACACAGGGTTAATGCCAGCATTACCGGAGCGCGGTGTAACGCACTCTGGTTACGCAGCTATTAACCCTGTGTGACCAACTTTTTACTATTGATGCTGCGTATGCAGTATTAATAGTAAAAAGATCTAATGTTACAAATAAGAATAATAAAAAATGGTTATTCTCACCCTCCGACGTGTCGTCCTGTCCTCGGCAGTGCAAGCGGCAGGTTCCGGTGCTAAGGATGCAATGCGAGAAGGACCTGCCATGACGTCACGGTCATGTGACCGCGACATCATCACAGGTCCTGCACTCATACCAATCCTGGGACCGGAAGCTGCCACGTGCACCGCACACAGGTGACAGGACTACAAGGGGCCCTCGGAAGGTGAGTATATGTTTATTTTTAATTTTTTAACCTGTTACATACGTGACTGGGCAATATACTACGTGGCTGGGCAATATACTACGTGACTGGGCAATATACTACGTGACTGGGCAATATACTACGTGGCTGGACAATATACTATGTGACTGGGCAATATACAGTACTACGTCACTGGGCAATATACTACGTGGCTGGGCAATATACTACGTGGCTGTGCAATATACTACGTGGCTGTGCAATATACTACGTGGCTGGGCAATATACTACGTGGCTGGGCAATATACTACGTGGCTGGGCAATATACTACATGACTGGGCAATATACTATGTCACTGGGCAATATACTACGTGACTGGGCAATATACTACGTGGCTGTGCAATATACTACATGGCTGGGCAATATACTACGTGGCTGGGCAATATACTACGTGGCTGGGCAATATACTACGTGGCTGGGCAATATACTACGTGACTGGGCAATATACTACGTGGCTGTGCAATATACTACATGGCTGTGCAATATACTACATGGCTGGGCAATATACTACGTGGCTGGGCAATATACTACGTGGCTGGGCAATATACTACGTGACTGGGCAATATACTATGTCACTGGGCAATATACTACGTGACTGGGCAATATACTATGTCACTGGGCAATATACTACGTGACTGGGCAATATACTACGTGGCTGTGCAATATACTACATGGCTGGGCAATATACTACGTGGCTGGGCAATATACTACGTGGCTGGGCAATATACTACGTGACTGGGCAATATACTACGTGGCTGGGCAATATACTACATGACTGGGCAATATACTACATGACTGGGCAATATACTATGTCGCTGGGCAATATACTACGTCACTGGGCAATATACTACGTGGCTGGGCAATATACTACGTGGCTGGGCAATATACTACGTGGCTGGACAATATACTACGTGGCTGGGCAATATACTACATGACTGGGCAATATACTATGTCGCTGGGCAATATACTACGTCGCTGGGCAATATACTACGTCGCTGGGCAATATACTATGTGGCTGGGAAATACACTACGTGGCTGGGAAATACACTACGTGGCTGGGCAATATACTACGTGGACATGAATATTCTAGAATACCCGATGCGTTAGAATCGGGCCACCATCTAGTATATATATATTAGATCTAAATAATAAAAATATTAAAAAATTTAAAAAATATACATTAAACGTAGAAATCTGACTTAAACAATAGGTCATTTTCAGATGACAAATTCCAGCAACTTCACAATTGCAAATTAACTTTCCATTATATTTATCATCTTCTGCTACAATTTATTTATTAAATGCCCGGATTTAATCTTTATGAAAACTGCCTTATACAAACACTGATAAGAGAAGGAGGCAGAGACAACCATTGTCTTAAATCTCCCATTCGGGGGGGCTGGCTTTAGGGTGCGGTAAATATGGCAGCTTTCCCAGGGTCAGGCTGTCTACTATGTGTTATTTCTCTGTATTTGGTGTTATGACAATAGTGTTTGGGTTCTGCTTACTTTTATTATGGCTACGGGAAAACCATCTAAAGTGACAAAAGTCAGGGAGGACCCCGGTTTTGTTCATCATAAATAACTTCGATTTTTACACTTTCACGGGGAAATCCTGAACAACACAGATTTTAGTACATCTGCTACTGAAAATAGAAAGGGGCATTTTTATGTCATCCTTACTCACCCTGTATCCTTTTACAGAATTTGTTCCAAGTTCCTGATTTCAAAAATTAAACTTTTTTGGGGGTAGGTGAAGTAATGAAAAGTAATATTAAATGAAAAAAAGCTCATAATGACTTGGCCCCAAAATGTACTGTATTTCCAAAGAAATACCATAGGTATCTAATCTCCCAAATTGTGATCTCCTCTCACCAGAAACGTTACTCCAGTAACATTGCTGACGTAAGAAACACTACCAAGTCATGAATTTGATGGACGGACGTAACAACACCCCACCCCGGCTCCTTCCCACCTCTGGCCATATATCAGCACAGCTGCTGTACTTCATTTATGTCTTCTTTGTGTGATTTCTTTTTTTTGCCTATAGCCTGTTTTCTCTGCCCTTTTAGATCCTTTCTCCCCTCTCCATGCCGTGGAAGTCTGTGTACACAAACCCTTCCCTTTCCTTCTATCTGTTAATAACACTGGGAGAAGGTATGAGCAGAGAGAGCAATCGGAACCAAAAGCAGGTGCTCTGACATTTTATTTTTTACATTTTTGCAAAGTGCTAACTTAGGTAAAGGACTGACAGACAATGCGGCAGCTAAATGTTTCCTTAAGGAAGCCAAGAAACAAAAAAATGTGGGAAGGTGTGCATAGACTTCTTTTATAGGCATTGCTGTAAATATTTTTGATTGCTTGATGTTATTGTGTTTTATGTACGGCACTCAAAATAAATCAAAATGGAAAAGAAAGTTTTCAAACTTTTTATCGGAGCTAAACGAAAGGTTTACATAAGTTCTGAACCAGTCTTTAACTGCTTCCGGACCTCCCATAGACTTTAAACGTTTAGACACTCTGCATTTTACTCTGCTTTCTAAAATGTCAGTGCATAGTAGAGCAACTGCTGCAGATGAGTGGGGAGGTAGGTGTCAGACTTGGCCGACAGCAGTTGTCTACCTCAACGCGTATCACAAGCCCCTAACGGGATTCTTGTACCATTTGTGCACAATTTCTCTTCATGACCTTCCATATGAGCAAGGTTTGAAAAAGACCCAAGATGAGGTTAAAACGCTACCTTTGCCTTCCTCATTTGACCTGACTGCGGTGAATTTATTGCACTTTTTTTGTTAGAAATAAATCTTTTTCTTTACTAAAGATATGATTTTTTGAGTGTGACTGTTTATCTTTATGATGAGCTTTATACAGAAGGCAGACATGGTTTATTACTGTCTCTGCCTCTCGATCAAAATGCACACAGCATTGAAAAAGCACTCTGCATATAATAATAGGAAGCACTAACAGTGCTTCCTTCTCCGGACCCAGCAGTCATGTGATCGCTGGATGTAGAGAGGGAGCAGGAGCTGCTTGGCTCCATGAGGCTAAACTTACACTAATAGATTGTAAAAGAAGGATTTAAATGTTGAAATGCTTCTCAAACAAACCAGTTTTAGCTCACCAATGCTTCATGATGAAACCTCTTCATTCAGTCAGGTGGTCAACATATATGGCTTCTATTCTAAGACCTTTTAATTAATTTATTAAAGGTTATATTTTATATCTATTATTTCTATCCCTGTTGAATTTAGATTTCATTACTGAGAGTTTCTGTATAAGCCGGTTACACCAGATCAGACCCTTGCTGTTTTTCCTTCTATATCGATGATATTCTGTTATGGCTGGCTTCTTGTCATCAGGTCCATACACAGAGTTATGGCTTAGGCCAGGTTCACACTGTGTTAAAGCAGCCCATTCAACACATGCGTTAAATGAACTGATTTAACGCAAGTGCCGAAATTCGCTTGCGCTAATGCAGATAAAGCTAACAGATGCTCTATCTGCACTAGCGGTGACGGCCCCGGAAACGCTGCAGCCTGTGTCCCAGGGTCCGTCACTCAATGACGGCACATCGCTGGCGCATGCCCATTATGAGCGTGCGCTAGCGATGCGCCCGAAATAGGGGATAATGGCAGCGTTAACGGACTGCATTACACCGCATTATGCGGACTGCCAGAACGTTATGTGAACCCAGCCTTACAGAGGCTAGAAATATTTTTTCTGAGAAACATTTCAGAAAAAATGCACAACCATATTTATGGCTGCTTTTAGGGACCTCGCCAAGGTCTACAAGGAGCAAATAGCTTCATGGTGGGAAATACAGAATTTAGAGAACATTATTAAACTTGGCATAGATCCTAGTGTTCTGCAGATTATAGGCATTACGTTGCCAAAACCCACAACTGACGAGTAACTGGGAAAAAGAGGCCAAAAAACAGCTCTGAGACTTATGCAGCTCCTTATAATTGAAGAAAAATCCAACTTTGTTCTACTCAATGATAACGTAACAGAACAGATAGGGGTAACAAAGAAACTTAAGGGTGAAAGTGAATTAAGTACCAAAGAAAATATTTTGCAGAATACCACTGAAACATTTCAATATAATATCAAAGAAAGGAAGCACTAGCACTATCTCAGGGACGTGCAGGATTTTAAGGACAACAAAATACATCAAATACAGGGGGATCGCTTGGAACGTGGGGAACGAGATCCTACCATCAACAGAAACGGAGCAGTCTGACTCAGACATTTGGCAAAAAACATCACTGGACAGAAATAGGAGATTTTTTAGGGGGGAACAGTGTACTACCACCTCCACTAGAACCGTTTTTTAGACCAGTCATATCGCCTACGGAGTCACACTCCCTTCAACAGAGATTAGACTTGTGAACCTAGCCAAGAAACCCATAGAAACCCATAAGTAGCATAGAAGTGTCTGTCCTGACTAAGGGCCTCTCATTTGTGCCCACCAGTGACTCCTCTGTCTTTGATAGTATAAGGGACATCAACCTTTTCGTTAGAAAGTTAAGATGACATTAGGTTGGTGACCAATGATATTAAAAACATCAGTTTTACGCAGGAGAAACACAATTTGTAAAAAAACAAGAAAATGGCAGCCTTATGTATCCTTGAGAAAGATACTTCAGTGGTGATTAAACCTTCCGACAAGGGGGGCAATGTTGTCATATTGGATACCCACCAGAACAGAAACGTGTCTTTCCTTGTTGATTGACCGCACCATTTATGCCTTGATTTCGGGAAACCCAATATCTGAGTCTATGAACAAACTGAGAGGGATTTTCCAAAAGGCCAAAACAGACGAATTGATCAGCCAGAAAGAGTTTTCTTTCATCCTCACTCAGCACCTGGTAACGGCCACATTTTATGCTCTACCCAAACTGTATAAAGATTATACACCCATCAAAGGGAGACCCATTGCATTGGGTGTTGGTAGCATTGGTGACAATGTGAGGATCTATTTGGGAAGGAAAGAGTTGATCCATCTTCTTGGTTTAAGCCAAGTCTAGAAACACACTTGTGTTCGAAATGCATCTGGTATCCTCATCATTTTTGTGTCCCCCCCACCACTCCTCCATCATAAAGGATGTTTGTTTTCTATATTTTCTATTTTTGAATTTTCTACTGATTTTTTATTCTTTTGGAATAAAGACTTCATGATGTTAACCTTGTCTCCATGAACTGACGATCAGAAACTGGATCAACTCTTTCCTTCCCTGTGTCTAATTAATGCTGTGTGGTGGTTTCTGTGCAGATCGAGCTACATTGAGGAGCATGCTGTTTTTTTTCTTCCTTTTTTTATTCTTCCTTCGGGGTCAATCTTAAGACCCTTTGTGGGCACGATACCTTCTTAGATCAGAGACACAATGGACCGCTTTTGAAAATTGGGTATTCCTATTGAATCGGATGTCATGCTGACTAGTATTGACATTGAGGCATTATACTCATCAATCCCCAGTAAGTAGGGTTTAAAGTGTGTAAAATTTTTGTCTTACAGCAATGGGTTACCAATTTTTCCCCAAAATGAATTGGAATTAAACCTCCTTGAGTTTGTGTCAGCCAATAACTATTTCATTTATAATGGCAGGATCCACCACCAGCTCAGGGGCACGGCCATGGGCAGTCCTTGCGCCCCCAGCTATGCAAATTTGTTCCTGGGCTGGTGGGAGGAGGCCAGGGTTTTTACGTAGGCGATGCGGGAATAAATTAGGCTCATAGGTTTATGGGTAGGATTTATCGATGATGTTTTCATCTAGTGGAGGGGTAAGAAGGACACCTTTATGCTTTTTTTGTTTAGTCACTGAATAATAATATCGTACTCCATTTTACTTAAAAGATTGATACAATCAAACTATTGTTTCTTGATGTCATGATCACAAAATCAGATGGGAAAAATAAATACCTCCTTCTTTCCTAAACCTACAACCAGCAATGCATTGTTGAGGTGGGATGGTCATCACCCCTACTCCCTAAAAATGGATATCCTAAAGGAGCAATACCTTAGATTAAGATGCAACTGTTCTGAGATGGGAGACTTCAAAAGTAAATCTGATAATCTGCGTCAAAGACTTCTAACTTGGGGTCATCCCGACCTGGTGCTGAGGGAGGGTTTTCACCATGCATGGAGACAAAATAGGGAAGGACTCCTGAAACCCCATAACAGAACAACCATTAAAGACAAATGTATCCATATCCTCTCTACATTTGATAATGGAGCACCCATGGTGAGAAAAATTCTTAAAAAACATTGGGATATACTCAACTATATGTATACCAGCACCAAATGCGATACATGAGCTGACAATATGCCTATATTTCGGTTCTGACATGACTTGCCAGATACATTCCTGAGCTCTCTGCCACTGCAGAAACTCTTCATATACCCAACCTATATCTCTCATACCCCCAATTGTTACTACACTCCCCTCATGAACCCTCCATAAGGAAGATGAAACGTAAGGAGGTTACATGTTTTTGAGTACTATTGAGGCAGCATCTTACCTGGGTACTGCCTTTGTTAGTGCGGGAGCCACACATGGGGCACGACAGGGTAAGATAGGCCTAATGCCTACTTTTTTCCTGCTCCTGCCTCTCTGAATGAAAAGGTATCGTCATGAAACATTGGTGAGATCAAACTTTTTTTATATGAGCACTGGTCTATTTGAGCACTAGCACTTTATTATTTTGTTTTGTCATTTGGTGGTCAACATATATGGCTGCTATTCTAGGTCCTTTTAATCGAGTTATTAAAGGTTAAATTTTTTATATATTTTCTCCCTGCTGAATTTGGATTTAAACACTGAATTTCTGTATAGGTCGGTTACACCAGACCAGACACTTGCTGTTCTTCTTTCCTGAAATGCCTCTCCCCTAAAGATCGTTTATGATTTTATAGGTTGGAGGGGTACAATGTATGAAATAACTGAAAAAGAATTAAAAAAATACTTAAATAAAAACTAGGTAAGTAAATGACAAAAAGAGCCACTGACAATCCAAATCTCGGTTATAAACCCTACCATCCATAAAAACAAAACAAAATGTGCCCAATATATAGAGGTAATTGTTACAAAGAGGGGAACAATTTTTAAAATGTATTTGTGGTCCTATGTGGTTATAAAAAACAAAACTAAAAAAACAGATACCGTATATGTCCTTCATTTTCCCACTGATATCACCTCTGCTATGGCAAAAAAAAAAAAAAAACAGTATGGAAACAACATAAACATTAAGCCTTGAGAATCATGAAAAAATTGCAAAAATTATTTGAATATCTGAACAAGAAATTTTTTACAGTTCTTCAAACTGCATGTACGAAAAACAAAAAAAAATGTGATTGTTCAGGAACGAGTGGTAAGTGGGCCGGGCCTTGGTTAAATTTGTAAATGTATTTGGACCTAATCTTGTATAATAAATATATGCTGAGAGGCGTTTGTCTGACAACTCTACTCATCATGTTTCTTTACTGTTTGGGTGATAGCTATAGGGGGACTTGTAATTGCAACTTTGTGATGGAATAAGCTTGTTAAGTTTCTATTCTCGAGTATTGACTAATACGAGAAGGTTTATTGGACGTTACGTTTCATAATATAAAAAAAAGTGTCTAAATATAGTAATACACGAGAGCCATATAAAGGCAAAACTATAAATCATCGAAATTCACAAACTACCGTAACTGACTTTATTTTTGGAAATAGTAATTTAATTTACTAAAATGGGTACCGTAATCAGAGTTTACAACCCATCTTGTTGTGGTGGATGATTGTGATAAGAATGTGTTAATTTTATTTGAATTTTAAAATTCTTTCAAAAAATTCCGGACTTTTGGCAATTTTATTTTCAGGTATTTGTAAAAATTTCGGTTTCTGGTCCAGCACTTTTGAGAAGTTTATTTAAAAAAAAAAAAAATACTGTTTCATAAAAGATTATATATAATCTTTTCTGAAACATTTTTAAAAAATATATACTTTTTTCTTCTTTTTTAGTTTTTGATTTTAATATATATATTTTTTTTAACAAACTTCAGCTCCTTTCTCTCACCACATGGCACTGTTTTGGTGTGGCATTTAAGAACGTAAATTTTGGTTAGTAAAACGAACATGCAAAAGAAATATTCTTTGCGACAAACACACTTTGTGAGGTAACAGTAACATTTCTGAGCTGTTGGGATTTTTTTTTTTTATATCTTTAAAACACAATTATTTTCCCCTTCACAAAAAAAGATTGCAAGAGAAATGAAAAAGGTCAGTACAGTCACCTATGACAAGCAATCACTTCATCTCTGATTTACACTAATTTACTAATTTCATTATTTTCTGTGTCTTGCTTCCGCTTTCTAGTGCATAAAGAAAGAAGAAAAAAAGTGTAATTGAAATTCAAATGCAGCAGGACAAGTATTTAACATCGTGGCTACTTACCTATACTATTAGATTCACATGTGAACTCGACTATCGATAATATGAAAAAGTGTAGAATTTTAGTCATGTAAGTATATCCAATATGCAATTTTTTATTTGTTTTTATCAAAGTCAACCCAACCCCAAATCACATTACTTTTTAGTTACATACTGTTTACAAGCCAGAGCATGTATATATATTGTAATATTGTATAGTAGCAAAAAAATGGTGGCTTAAGAGTCTGATATTACTTTGGTTTACGGGCAAGAATGAAATACTGAGCTTCATAATCAGCAACATCCAACTGTGACTTATCCGTACGTGGAGAATACACCGTTTTTTCAATCTGGTAACCGGCTTCTTTGAAGGCCATCTCCAGCTCTTCCTTCTTAGTGGTCATTGATGCAAAACATTTTTTACCAACATTATAAAAAGTCGCATTCATCACACTTAAAATTAAAAGGTAACCGCCGGGTTTTATCAAGTCTTTGAAATTTTTCAGAGCTTCACAGAATGACTTTATGTCTTTACACGGGGCTTCAAGACAGAGACAAGACAGGAGACAATCCACCGGTGGCACAACGACGGGGTCAAAAGGTTTTCTTTTCAGAGCGTCACATTTCAGGACTTCTTTCACCTTACTACGCAGTTTTTCTGCCTTTTTCTCACAATTCTCCCTTCAAGCATAAAATAATCAATGTTATATCGTGTAACTTGTATGTTATAGAAGCGATAGCAGATACCAGATCAAAATAGGAGATTAAGTGGGTTTCTCTCACATAGACAGTCTCCATCCATATTTCTTAATAGATCAATACAACAATAAAAAGAAGGGACTCTTTCACCGGTGACTTATTTAAAACTGGTGAGCCCCAATGCATAATCTCCAACAGGGCCCCAAACTGTCATAGGTCTTATAGTATAGTTTTGGCTTGCTCTAGGAAAACTTTTTGCCCCCTTAGGCTCGGGTTCGACTGCAACCTCTGCAGCTATTGCCCTTGCTCCTCGCTAAGGCTGTGGAGAACCTCCCTGAAATGAGGTTTAATGGCCGTCCTGTTACACACCAAAAATGTCAGCAGGTCCACAGCTGTCAGTATGTGGTCACCTGTGGTGTCCTCTAACTCTTAGAGTGCAGCCATGGAACCTCCTCTATGACATTCATATGTCCCCATAGGACAAATAAATAAAGTCCATGTTTATGATACAACCTCTCTATTTAAGTGAGAATTGTGAATTTTAATTTCGTCTGGGCTATTGCAACTCTCTACTAATCGGTCTCCCTCTTACTAAATTTTCCCCTCTCCAATTCATCCTGAATGCAGGAGCCAAGATCATATTCCTCTTCAACTGCAACATCGATGTCTCCACCCTGTGCGAGTCATTGCACTGGTTGCCCATCCACTACAGAGTCCAATATAAACTTATCACTCTCAACCACAAAGCTCTGCACCGCCCTACATTTCCTCCCTCATGCCCTCATCTCTGTCTACAACCCTACCCATGCCCTCAAATAAGCTAGTCACCTAAGCCTAACATCCTCAATATTCTGAACCTCCCACTCCCCTCTCCAAGACTTCTCACAAGCTGCACCAATTCTCTGGAATGCACTACCCTGGACAATTCAATTAATTCCCATTTTCTGTGATAACCTGTTTGTAAGAGCCAACACTATCTCCATCTCCCTGCAAATCTCACGCATGCATGCGGCTTTCTTCACTCATGTCACTTTGCCTTTGAAGTCGGGTGTACGCTTCCTGTCTTCAGAGCCGCAATGTGCAAGACCGGAAGTGCAGATGACAGCTTACGTCCATGGAGAAGCCAGACTCGGTAAGAACAAGAGGAACAACTAGAGCAATGTCGTAAGTGAAAAAGCTGGGCGCATTCGTGAGATTTGCAAGAGTTGGCGATGACATCGGCTCTTGCAAGTCATGGTACCATGCCCTTTGGTGCGTGATAACATGTTGAGTGGGATGACTAGTCTGCGTAAGCAAACACCCCATCGACTGGTCAAAGGGTCTATTTGCACATTACAACTAAAATACTGTTTCTAAAGATCTGTCGTGTGTCCAACAAAATGAAAGGACTGTTAGGCAGGGAATTTAATCAGGACCATGCACCTACTGGTGGCTTTCAGGTTTTCTTTAAATATACTAATGAGGCGCCCACCCGATGCACCCTTGGCATGGCTGAGCTGTTGCACCTTCATACCAAATTATTTTCCATCTATCTTTGGTTCCTGTAAAGCTAAAGCTATCAACCAAGGAAGGACGATGAGCGTCCAGATACAGTTATGTGAAAAAGTTTGGGTACCCCTATTAATCTTAAGCTTCATGTTTTATAAAAAATTGTTTTTTTTTTGCAACAGCTATTTCAGTTTCATATATCTAATAACTGTTGGACACAGTAATGTTTCTGCCTTGAAATGAGGTTTATTGTACTAACAGAAAATGTGCAATCTGCATTCAAACAAAATTTGACAGGTGCATAAGTATGGGCACCCTTATCATTTTCTTGTTTTAAATCCTCCTACCTACTTTTTACAGTCTTACTAAAGCACTTTTTTTGGTTTTCTAACCTCATTGAGCTTTGAACTTCATAGCCAGGTGTATGCAATCATGAGAAAAGCTACTTAAAGTGGCCACTTGCAAGTTGTTCTCCTGTTTGAACCTCATCTGAAGAGTGGCATCATGGGCTCCTCAAAACAACTGTCTAATGATCTGAAAACAAAGATTATTCAACATAGTTGTTCAGGGGAAGGATACAAAAAGCTGTCTCAGAGATTTAACCTGTCAATTTCCACTGTGAGGAACATAGTAAGGAAATGGAAGAACACAGGTACAGTTCTTGTTAAAGAAGTTATCCACTACTATAAAGTTTTTTTTTTTTTTTTCATAAATCTTGCTATTATGTGCCACTGAAAACATCTACTGTGTTTATTTTAGCAATATTAGCTGTTATCATGCTGTAGCAGCACATCTTCAGTGCTGGATTCAGCTCTCATGGGGTTAATCGACTACTTCCTTATTGTGACCTAATACTACAAGTTCCATGATGCTTTGCAATGCCACTAAGCCCGAATCTAGCACACCCCCTCCAAAAACACACCCAAACCCCTCCCTCCTCTCCCTCCTCTCTCTTCAAAAAGATTTGTGGTGTCATTTCTGTCCAACTCCTCTTTTACATTTGTCCAACCCACACTCCATTACACAGAGAGATAGATAGATAGATAGATAGATAGATAGATAGATAGATAGATAGATAGATAGATAGATAGATAGAGAGATAGATAGATATGGGATAGATAGATAGATAGATAGATAGATAGATATTAGATAGAGAGAGAGAGAGATATGAGATAGATAGATAGATGTGGGATAGATAGATATGGGATAGAGAGATAATAGATAGATAGATAGACACAGACAGATAATAGATAGATAGATATGGGATAGAGAGATAATAGACAGACAGACAGATGATAGATAGATAGATAGATAGATAGATAGATAGAGAGATAGAGAGATAGATAGATAGATAGATAGATAGAGAGATAGATAGAGAGATAGAGAGATAGATAGATATGGGATAGATAGATAGATAGATAGATATTAGATAGAGAGAGAGAGAGATATGAGATAGATAGATAGATGTGGGATAGATAGATATGGGATAGAGAGATAATAGACAGACAGACAGATGATAGATAGATAGATATGGGATAGAGAGATGATAGATAGATAGATATGGGATAGAGAGATGATAGATAGATAGACACAGACAGATAATAGATAGATAGATATGGGATAGAGAGATAATAGATAGATATGGGATAGAGAGATGATAGATAGATAGATAGATAGATAGACACAGACAGATGGATAGAATTAGATAGATATGGGATAGATGGATACATACAGATATATCTATATATCTATTTCCATAGATATGTCCATATCCATGTTTCTAAACCCCTTCACCCCTGGAGCTTTTTTCGTTTATCGCTCCCCTTCTTTCCAGAGCCATAATGTTTCCGTCAATATGGCCATGTGGGGGCTTATCTTTTGCGGGACAAGTTCTACTTTTGAACGACACCATTGGTTTCACCATGTCGTGTAACAGGAAATGTGAAAAAAATTCAAAGTGCGATGAAATTGCAAAAAAAGTGCAATCCCACACTTGTTTTTTGCTTGCCTTTTTGCTAGGCTCACTAAATGCTAAGGCTGTGTGCACACGTTGCGGATTTGATTGCAGATCCGCAGCGTTTTTTGCCGCACAGAATTGCAGCAAATCCGCATTGTAGTGCACAACCAATGTAAGTCTATGGGAGCCGCAGACTTGTTGTGCACATGCTGCGGAAAAGGCCGCACCGAAACGCAGCTTTTTTTTTTCTCCGCAGCATGTCACTTCTTTTGTGCCGAACTGCAGCGTTTCTGCACCCTTAGGCCGGGATCACACACAGCGAGATACGGCCGAGTCTCACAGGTTAAAACCAAGCTCTGGCACCGGCACTCCGGAGCGGAGCGTGCAGCCGCACAGCAATACATGGAGCCGCACGCTCCGCTCCGGAGTGCCGGTGCCAGAGCTTGTATTTAACCTGCGAGACTCGGCCGTATCTCGCTGTAGTGTGACTCTGGCCTCAGACTTTCATTGAGATGTAGAAAATATCTGCAGTTTTGCTGCGGATGTGGGTCCAAGAAACGCTGCAGTTCAGGAGGAGGGAAGTGTGTGGGTGGTGACCAGGGCCGAACTGGCCATCGGGCACTTCTGGCAAATGCCAGAAGGGCCGGTGCCAGTAGTGGGCCGCTGCACTCTTTCCCCCCTACTCCCGCCAGTGCCGCCGCCGCATTCAACTATACCGGCGTCCATGACGCCGGTATAGTTCAATGCAATGATGGAGGAGAGAGCGTCCGCTGACGCTCCCTCTCCCATCATTCCCCGCTCTGCCTCTGACACTGCGGGTGCACGATGACGTCATATCATCGCACACCTGCTGTGTCCCGGGCAGACTGCAGCCGCCGAGACAGGAGCCAGGAGCAGCGCGGGCAAGAGGAAAGGTGAGGAGAGTGTGGAGCCATTATCGGGGGGATGAGATGTGGGTTGTGCTGTATATACCACTGTGTGGGCTGGGCTGTGTATGTACCACTGTGTGGGCTGTGTATATACCACTGTGTGGGCTGTGCTGTGTATATACCACTGTGTGGGCTGTGCTGTGTATATACCACTGTGTGGGCTGTGCTGTGTATATACCACTGTGTGGGCTGTGCTGTGTATATACCACTGTGTGGGCTGTGCTGTGTATATACCACTGTGTGGGCTGGGCTGTGTATGTACCACTGTGTGGGCTGTGTATATACCACTGTGTGGGCTGTGCTGTGTATATACCACTGTGTGGGCTGTGCTGTGTATATACCACTGTGTGGGCTGTGCTGTGTATATACCACTGTGTGGGCTGTGCTGTGTATATACCACTGTGTGGGCTGTGCTGTGTATATACCACTGTGTGGGCTGTGTGTTGTGTATACTACTACGCGGGCTGTGCTGTATATACTACTACGCGGGCTGTGCTGTATTTACTACTACGCGGGCTGTGCTGTATATACTACGACCCGGACTGTGCTGTATACTACTACACGGGCTGTGCTGTAAACTACTATTCGGGCTGTGCTGTATATACTACGACCCGCGCTGTGCTGTATACTACTACATGGGCTGTGCTATATACTATGCAAGTTGTGCTATATTATATGCGGGCTTTGATATATACTATGGGAGGTATATTATATTCTATGGGGGAGGCCGTGTTATATACTACTAGCTATTGAACCCGTTCTACGCCCAGGTGGCGAGCATTTATATTGGTATATGGTCTCCATCCTGTCATGTGCTGCTCCATCCTGCGCCCCCATCCTGTCATGTGCTGCTCAAATCCTGCACCCCTGTTCTGTCATGTGCTGCTGCAATCCTGCAGCCCCATTCTGACATGTGCTGCTCCCATCCTGCGCCACCGTTCTGTAATTTGCTGCTCCCATGCATATGGCCGGTACACTGCTCCATTATGGTTCATGGCCCCCATAACATGCTCCATAGTATATGCCCCATACACTGCTCCATAAATGTTGATGGCCCCCATAAGATGCTTCATAGTATTATATGCCCCGTATGCTGCTGCGATATATATATATAAAAAAAAAAAAAAATAACATACTCACCTATCGTCGCTGGGCACCGAGTGCTGGGGGGCCTGAGCAGGCGGGGACACCGGCGCGCTGTGGGGGTCAGGTGCCGGTATTGCCGCTAGCTCAGGCCCCCGACACTTGCTATATTCACCTGTCCCCTGTTCCAGCGCTGCACGCCACTTCTTCCGGTCCTCTGGCTGTGACTGTTCAGTCAGAGGGCAGCGCGCATTAAGCGCGTCATCGCGCCCTCTGAACTGTGAAAATCACAGGCAGAGGACCCGGGAGACAGAGCCGCACGCAGCGCTGGAACGGGGGACAGGTGAATATAGCTTATACTTACCCTCCTGGCGCGTCCCTGCCTCTCCGTTGGAGATCGTGGTGTGCGTTCAGTGTTTACGCATACCTCGATCTCCTGGGAGCGTCACTCTGTGGGGTCCAGACTGCGCCGGCGCTTGCGCAGTCTATAAAGGCTTCGGACAGAGTGACGCTCCCAGTGTTATATTATAGATGTGGCTGTGTTATATACTACTGCGGGGGTATATTCTATTCTATGGGGGAGGCTGTCTTATATACTATGTGGGGTATATTATATTCTATGGGGGAGGCTGTCTTATATACTATATGCGAGCACATTTGCAGGATCCTTTTTTTTTTTTGCCGGATCCGTTTTTTCTCAGAGTTGTATTAGCGCCTGATGGCCACACGTTTCATCCGTTTTTTGCTAGATCCGTCGCTGAGCATTTTTTCGACGTACCGAAAAACCGTTTCTCTGTATGTGTTTTCCGTCCGGCGGAAACAGCTTTTTTGACGTATCCTGCCAAAAACGGATGAAACGTGTGGCCATCAGGTGTAATCCGGCGCTAATACAACTCTATGAGAAAAAACGGATCTGGCGTAAAAAAAAGGATTCGGCGAAAATAAACGGATCCGGTGGAAAAAACAGATCTGGTGGAAAAAAAAAAACATCCGGCGGAAAAAACGGATCCGGCGGAAAAAAAACATCCCGGTGGAAAAAAATGGATCCTGCAAATGTGCTCGCAGGATGCGTTTCACCCATAGACTTGTATTAGCGACAGATGGCCACAAGTCGCGTCCGTCGTGCTACGGATCAGTCGTGTTTTGGAATACCGTCGGCACGAAAAAACGTTCAAGTGAACGTTTTTTTGGCCGTTGCGGCAGAAACTCCGCCCCCTCCTCCCCGCACTTCAGAATGGGCAGCAGATGCGTTGAAAAACTGCATCCGCTGCCCACTTCGTACACAAATTTCACAACGTGCGTCGGTACGTCGGCCCGACGCATAGCGACGGACCTGTACCGACGCAAGAGTGAAAGAGGCCTTAATGAGCGTTGAATTTTTTAAAAATAAAGAAAAAAACGGCGTGGGCTCCCGTGCAATTCTCTGTGCCAGAGGGGGAAAGCCGACGGCCGGGGGCCAATATTTGTAGCCTGCTATGAATATCAGCCCGCAGCTGTCTGCGTAGCCTTTACTGGCTATTAAAATAGGAGGACCCCCCCAAAAAAATGATGTGGGGTCCCCCTATATTTTATAGCCAGAAAGGCTACGCAGACAGCTGCGGGCTTATATTCATAGCCTAGAGAGGGGCCATGGATATTGGCCCCCCCCCCCCCCCCGGCTACAAATACCAGTCCGCAGCCATCCCAGGAATGGCGCATCTGTAAGATGCGCCAATTCCGGCACTTAGCCCCTCTCTTCCCACTCCCGAGTAGCGGTGGGATATGGGGTAATAAGGGGTTAATGTCACCTTGCTATTGTAAGGTGACATGAAGCCGGGTTAATAACGGAGAGGCGTCAATAAGACGCCTATCCATTACTAATCCAATAGTAAGAAAGGGTTAATAAAACACACACATTTGGAAAAAAATATTTTAATATTCTTCATTTAACCATACTTACCATACTTCTGCGCCTGCAAAAAAAAGTAAAATAATAAACCGTATACTACCTGTCCGACGCAGTCCAATTAATAACGAGTGTCCCACGACGATCTCCCCTATAGAACAGTGACATCGGGTGATGTCACTGCTCTATAGGACCCTCAGTGACACACTGACAGGAGACAATGGCTCCTGCAGTGCATCACTGAGGTTACTCTAGTTCACTGGTCTCACTTTATGGCAATTGCTGCGTGGGAAAATGTCTCACCCAGCAATGCCAATAGTGAGACTAGGGACTATTTTCTCACAGGGGCGTAGGAATACCTTGTGAGGAATACATGATGGAAGGATACCTTCCATCATTGTGTTCCTGGAGCCCCTGGAGAGTGGTCGCATCAACTGATGCTCCTGCTCTCCACGGGAGATCGTCGTGGGACACTCGTTTTAATTGGATTTCTGCGGACAGGGAGTATATTGTTTGTTTATTATTTTAATATTTTTTACAGGTGACAATGGCTTCGGGGAACAAAGTGACAAGTGATGGTGAGTATGTACTCTATGTTATATGTACTGTATGTCTGTAGTATGTATGTACTGTATGTCGCATGTCGTCGCATGGTGCATGTCGTTGCATGGTGCATGTCGCATGCCGGCGCATGGTGCATGTAGCATGTCGCATGGTGCATGTCGTCGCATGGTGCATGTCATCGCATGGTGCATGTAGCATGTCGTCGCATGGTACATGTCACATGCCGTCGCATGGCGCATGTTGTTGCATGGTGCATGTCGTCGCATGGTGCATGTCGCATGCCGCTGCATGGTGCATGTTGCACGCCTCTGCATGGTGCATGTCACATGCCGCTGCATGTCGTCGCATGGTGCATGCCAGTGCATGTAGCATGTCGCCGCATGGTGCATGTCACCGCATGGTGCATGTCGCATGCCGTCGCATGGTGCATGACGCATGTCGTCGCATGGTACATGTCGCATGCCGTCGCATGGTGCATGTAGCTGCATGGTGCATGTCGCTGCATGGTGCATGTCGTCGCATGCCGCTGCATGGTGCATGTCGTCGCATGCCGCTGCATGGTGCATGTCGCATGCCGTCGCATGGTGCATGTCGTCGCATGGTACATGTCGCATGCCGTCGCATGGTGCATGTCGCTACATGGTGCATGTCGCTGCATGGTGCATGTCGTCGCATGGTGCATGTCGTCGCATGGTGCATGTCGTCGCATGGTGCATGGTGCATGTTGCATGCCGTCGCATGGTGCATGTCGCTGCATGGTGCATGTCGCTGCATGGTGCATGTCGTCGCATGGTGCATGTCGTCGCATGGTGCATGTTGTCGCATGGTGCATGTCGTCGCATGGTGCATGTCGCATGCCGCTGCATGGTGCATGTTGCATGCCGTCGCATGGTGCATGTCGCTGCATGGTGCATGTCGTCGCATGGTGCATGTCGTCGCATGGTGCATGTCGTCGCATGGTACATGTCGCATGCCGTCACATGGTGCATGCAGCATGTCGTCGCATGGTGCATGTAGCATGGTGCATGTAGCATGGTGCATGTCATCGCATGGTGCATGTAGCATGTCGTCGCATGGTGCATGTCGCTGCATGGTGCATGTCGTCGCATGGTGCATGTCGTCGCATGCCGCTGCATGGTGCATGTCGTCGCATGCCGCTGCATGGTGCATGTCGCATGCCGTCGCATGGTGCATGGCGCATGTCGTCGCATGGTACATGTCGCATGCCGTCGCATGGTGCATGTCGCTGCATGGTGCATGTCGCTGCATGGTGCATGCCGCTGCATGGTGCATGTTGCATGCCGTCGCATGGTGCATGTCGCTGCATGGTGCATGTCGCTGCATGGTGCATGTCGCTGCATGGTGCATGTCGTCGCATGGTGCATGCCGCTGCATGTTGCATGCCGTCGCATGGTGCATGTCGCTGCATGGTGCATGTCGCTGCATGGTGCATGCCGTCGCATGGTGCATGTCGTCGCATGGTACATGTCGCATGCCGTCACATGGTGCATGCAGCATGTCGTCGCATGGTGCATGTAGCATGGTGCATGTAGCATGGTGCATGTCATCGCATGGTGCATGTAGCATGTCGTCGCATGGTGCATGTCGTCGCATGTTACATGGTGTGTGTTGTATGTATGTACTGAGTGTTTTTTTTTTTTTCATTCAACACATTAGCCGGATGATGGGACTACAACTGTCCCATCATTGGCTAATGTGCCAGTCACTGTCAGTGTAGCAGGCAGAGCCCGATGGGACTTGTAGTCCCATCGGACGATGCCTGCACACACATACATACACATATATATACATACACACACACACACACACACACACACCAACAACCCCCGGCGCCGAGCGGCACAGGAGACCCCCGGCGCCGAGCGGCACAGGAGACCCCCGGCGCCGAGCGGCACAGGAGACCCCCGGCGCCGAGCGGCACAGGAGACCCCCGGCGCCGAGCGGCACAGGAGACCCCCGGCGCCGAGCGGCACAGGAGACCCCCGGCGCCGAGCGGCACAGGAGACCGCCGGCGCCGAGCGGCACATGCCGGCACCCAGACCCCAGCGTCAGGCATCCACGCACTCCCCCCAGCAGAGCCAGCACAGCCCTGTCCTCAGATCCCAGCGTGAGCAGTGAGCACACATAGCCCCGCCCGCCCCCAGCACAGCCCTGCAGGCAGCCCCACCCCCAGCCCAGTCACTTTTGCTGAGTGACTGCAGACTGTGGGGGCTGGTCACGCCTGCTGCTGACGTCACGTCAATTTTCAGAGCCTGGAAATTGACGTGACGTCGGCGGAAATGAGCGGCGGCTGCAGTCTGGGGGTCATGTGACCCGTACCCAGCTGCAGCCATAGCGCCGCTCACAGGCAAAAACGACAACGCAAGGTATTTACACAATGCAATAGGGGCCCTGGGGGGATACATTGGGGGGTTACATGAAAGTAGTGGACAACCCCTTTAAGGCAGGCCAAGAAAAACATCAGAAAGGCAGAGAAGAAGAAAGGTGAGATCAGTCAAGGACAATCCTCAGACCACCTCCAGAGAGCTGCAGCATCAACTTGCTGCAGATGGTGTCACTGTGCATCGGCCAACTATACAACGCACTTTGCACAAGGAGAAGCTGTATGGGAGAGTGATGCGAAAGAAGCCGTTTCTGCAAGCACGCCACAAACAGAGTCGGCTGAGGTATGCAAAAGCACATTTGGAGAAGCCAATTTCTTTTTGGAAGAAGGTCCTGTGGACTGATGAAACGAAGATTGAGTTGTTTGGTCATACAAAAAGGCGTTATGCATTGCGGACAAAAAACACAGCATTCCAAGAAAAACACTTGCTACCCACAGTAAAATTTGATGGAGGTTCCATCATGCTTTGGGGCTGTGTGGCCAATGCCGGCATCGGGAATCTTGTTAAAGTTGAGGGACGCGTGGATTCCTCTCAGTATCAGCAGATTCTTGACAATAATGTTCATGAATCAGTGACAAAGTTGAAGTTACGCAGGGGATGGATCTTTCAGCAAGACAATGATCCAAAACACCGCCCCAAATCTACTCAGGCATTCATGCAGAGGAACAATTACACTGTTCTGGAATGGCCATCCCAGTCCCCAGACCTGAATATCATTGAACATCTGTGGGATCATTTGAAGAGGGCTGTCCATGCTCGGCGACCATCAAACTTAACTGAACTGGAATTGTTTTGTAAAGATGAATAGTCAAAAATACCTTCATCCAGGATCCAGGAACTCATTAAAAGCTACAGGAAGCGACTAGAGGCTGTTATTTTTGCAAAAGGATAATCTACTAAATATTAATGTCACTTTTCTGGTGGGGTGCCCATACTTATGCACCTGTCAAATTTTGTTTGAATGCAGATTGCACATTTTCTGTTAGTACAATAAACCTCATTTCAAGGCAGAAACATTACTGTGTCCAACAGTTATTAGATATATGAAACTGAAATAGCTGTTGCAAAAAAAAACAATTTTTATAAAACATTAAGTTTAAGATTAATAGGGGTGCCCAAACTTTTTCATATAACTGTAGATGTGAAACAAGTAGGTGGAAAGCTGCACTGGACTGCTCGGCTATGGCAAAGCTGCATGGAGCATCCTATTATCATATTTAAATAAAAAATGTTTTTTTCTGTAAACCTTAGCAATGGATTTGAACAGTCAGGGATATAAACTTGAAGAAGGTGTTATTACCCCTTTCCTTCCAGCTCGCATACAAATTTGATGATGTGAGTCCAGTCAAAAGCATCCGGATCCTTGTTCAGCCACTTTTCCAATTCGGCACGATTTTGCTCAAGGAAATCGGAGACGATGATTTTATCAAACACTTCGCAAGCCGAGAAGAGGTGATAAATGGTGGGTCCACTGCCGAAATCCAGCAGAGTGTGCCCTCTTACTTCACCTTTCAAGACAACACAACATGGAAAATATCAGGATAAAAAGTAATATAATAAGAAATCATTTGGGTTTTTTTTACTTTGAGAAAGGTGCCGGTCTTGGGCCGAAATGCGTTGGTACTAAAAAAAACCTTATCTGAAAACGCTAAAGCTCCTCATTTCCCCGCAGCGCTGACCACCTAACATGATTCTTTCCATTCTGGAAAATTATGAAAAATTACACATAGGGGGGCACAAATCAATTTTACGTAAGTGTAAAGGGGATGATGACCTGTATAAAGACCATTTATGTGAGCTCAGATAAGACAGGGCACTGTTTACGGTCAATGGCTTTTATTTCTGTGTCTCAGATCAAAGATTCCGTCTTGACCTCTCTTTATTTTCCTACGATGGTAAAGGGTACAGTGTTGCACTGGATTGGCCAAGGTCCACCAGTAACGTTGTATTTTTTAGACCCACTGTTCAGCTACATGGAAAGATAATCTAACCCTAATGCACATATTTACTTTTACTTCTAGCTTGTTTAATGAATGATTATATGCAATAGTAGTAATTATTAGCACTCCTTTAGAGGGGCCCACCGGAGGATTCTCCTGTTCTCCAGTGGGCCAGTCCGAGCCTGCCAGGATATATCTATATACAGTGGGGCAAAAAAGTATTTAGTCAGACAGCAATAGTGCAAGTTCCACCACTTAAAAAGATGAGAGGCGTCTGTAATTTACATCATAGGTAGACCTCAACTATGGGAGACAAACTGAGAAAAAAAAATCCAGAAAATCACATTGTCTGTTTTTTTAACAATTTATTTGCATATTATGGTGGAAAATAAGTATTTGGTCAGAAACAAAATTTCATCTCAATACTTTGTAATATATCCTTTGTTGGCAATGACAGAGGTCAAACGTTTTCTGTAAGTCTTCACAAGGTTGCCACACACTGTTGTTGGTATGTTGGCCCATTCCTCCATGCAGATCTCCTCTAGAGCAGTGATGTTTTTGGCTTTTCGCTTGGCAACACGGACTTTCAACTCCCTCCAAAGGTTTTCTATAGGGTTGAGATCTGTAGACTGGCTAGGCCACTCCAGGACCTTGAAATGCTTCTTACGAAGCCACTCCTTCGTTGCCCTGGCAGTGTGCTTTGGATCATTGTCATGTTGAAACACCCAGCCACGTTTCATCTTCAATGCCCTTGCTGATGGAAGGAGGTTTGGACTCAAAATCTCACGATACATGGCCCCATTCATTCTTTCATGTACCCGGATCAGTCGTCCTGGCCCCTTTGCAGAGAAACAGCCCCAAAGCATGATGTTTCCACCACCATGCTTTACAGTAGGTATGGTGTTTGATGGATGCAACTCAGTATTCTTTTTCCTCCAAACACGACAAGTTGTGTTTCTACCAAACAGTTCCAGTTTGGTTTCATCAGACCATAGGACATTCTCCCAAAACTCCTCTGGATCATCCAAATGCTCTCTAGCAAACTTCAGACGGGCCCGGACATGTACTGGCTTAAGCAGTGGGACACGTCTGGCACTGCAGGATCTGAGTCCATGGTGGCGTAGTGTGTTACTTATGGTAGGCCTTGTTACATTGGTCCCAGCTCTCTGCAGTTCATTCACTAGGTCCCCCCGCGTGGTTCTGGGATTTTTGCTCACCGTTCTTGTGATCATTCTGACCCCACGGGGTGGGATTTTGCGTGGAGCCCCAGATCGAGGGAGATTATCAGTGGTCTTGTATGTCTTCCATTTTCTAATTATTGCTCCCACTGTTGATTTCTTCACTCCAAGCTGGTTGGCTATTGCAGATTCAGTCTTCCCAGCCTGGTGCAGGGCTACAATTTTGTTTCTGGTGTCCTTTGACAGCTCTTTGGTCTTCACCATAGTGGAGTTTGGAGTCAGACTGTTTGAGGGTGTGCACAGGTGTCTTTTTATACTGATAACAAGTTTAAACAGGTGCCATTACTACAGGTAATGAGTGGAGGAAAGAGGAGACTCTTAAAGAAGAAGTCACAGGTCTGTGAGAGCCAGAAATCTTGATTGTTTGTTTCTGACCAAATACTTATTTTCCACCATAATATGCAAATAAAATGATAAAAAAACAGACAATGTGATTTTCTGGATTTTTTTTTCTCAGTTTGTCTCCCATAGTTGAGGTCTACCTATGATGTAAATTACAGACGCCTCTCATCTTTTTAAGTGGTGGAACTTGCACTATTGCTGACTGACTAAATACTTTTTTGCCCCACTGTATATCGATCTCCTGAGTTTAATGTGGAAGAACATGACAGGCCAGCATAGAGAACCAAGCTGAACCCTATTGAATACCTTTAGGAGTATTGGCTAAGTGCCACTTTGCCCAACTTTGTTGCCCAATGCACAAAACTCCTTACATCCAGATTGCAATATCTATTTTCAATGTCTTCGCAGAGGTATCAAGGCTTTTATAGCAATGATGACCAACACCATATTCATTCTTATGGTTTCTATTGAGCGTTTCAACAAGCGCAGACCGGCGTGATGATTATCTATCACTAGTGTCGGCTCGGCACGCCAAGCACCAAGACTAATGAGTGAGCTAGAGACTCATTACTGCTGCTGGATGTAGCCTTATGTGCTAGCAAGAGAAAAAGGAAGATTAGATGACATGAATGTTTGCCAAATCTTTTCCATTCGATCTGCTAAAATTTCTTTAAGGAACATTTTGGCAAAATAGTATATGTCAAATTTCCACATTTCTATCTCAAAATTCTTCTTGAAATGTATTTAAAATATCAGTCTTGCGAGTTGTTTATCAAATCCAAGTGTTGATGTATAAACTAGCACATATATAAAAGAATTATCATAAAAGGATTTTTTATTTAAATCATGTTATCTTAAATATATTTTTGAAAAGTGTTGGATGTTTCTTTCTCAATTTCCCATAAAACTATACACAAAAAGAAATCTAAAAATGTTCACACTAATAACTAGGCCTAATACTCAACTCATACTTCCTGTTCTGTACCGAAAACTTTTTAGCAGTTTCATAATCATCACAGACAGGATAAAAATGAAAGATATCACTTATGTATGCAGTAAATAAGTTCTATCATTAAAATGTCACAGCTCACCTCCCCCTGCTGTACAATGACTGATAACACCTCTTTATAGAGTAGATAACACAGGATCCACCATTCACAATAGATGATGTCACAGCTCACCTCCTCCTCCTGTACAATGACTGATAACACCTCTATATACAGTAGGTAACACAGGATCCACCATTCACAATAGGTGATGTCACAGCTCACCTCCTCCTCCTGTACAATGACTGATAACACCTCTATATACAGTAGATAGAGGATCCACCATTCACAATAGGTGATACAGCTCACCTCCTCCTCCTGTACAATGACTGATAACACCTCTATATACAGTAGATGACACAAGATCCACTATTCAAAATAGGTGGTGTCACAGCTCACCTCCTCCTGTACAATGACTGATAACACCTCTATATACAGTAGATAGAGGATCCACCATTCACAATAGGTGATGTCACAGCTCACCTCCTCCTCCTCTTGTACAATGACTGATAACACCTCTATATACAGTAGATAACACAAAATCCACCATTCACAATAGGTGATGTCACAGCTCACATCCTCCTCCTCTTGTACAATGACTGATAACACCTCTATATACAGTAGATAACACAAAATCCACCATTCACAATAGGTGATGTCACAGCTCACATCCTCCTCCTGTACAGTGACTGATAACACCTCTAGATACAGTAAATAACGCCGGATCCATCATTCACAATAGGTGATGACACAGCTCACCTCCTTCCTCTCCTGTAGAATGACTGATAACACCCCTATATGCAGTTGATAGCATAGAATACACTATTTACAATAGGTGATGTCACAGCTCACCTCCTCCTCCTGTATAATGACTGATAACACCTCTATATACAGTAGATAACACAAAATCCACCATTCACAATAGGTGATGTCGCAGCTCACCTCCTCCTCCTGTATAATGACTGATAACACCTCTTTATACAGTAGATAACTGTTATGATCTGGTGGCCTAGGAGCAGCATGAGACGGACTCTGGAAAAGGTGGTCCCTGTACTGACCGCAAACCCTGAACTAGCAGCGCAACTAAAAGTAGCTGTGGGGGGTACCTAACACTCCCTAGACCCCTCGGCACAGCCTAAGATCTAACTACCCCTAAAGGCAGAAACAGGAAACCTATCTTGCCTCAGAGAAAATCCCCAAAGGATAGATAGCCCCCCACAAATATTGACTGTGAGAGGAGAGGGAAATAACATACGCAAATATGAAATCAGATTTTAGCATAGGAGGCCATACTAGCTAAAAAGAAAGAATAGAACAGAGTACTATGCGGTCAGTACAAAAACACTAGAAAATATCCACCGCAGAAAATACGGATCACCACATCTGACTAAAGACATGGGGGGTATATCTGCATCTCCAGAGAAATATCTAGGCTGCAAAAAAATCCTTCACAGACCAAGCTGGACAAAACAAAAACATGAAAAATGCACAGAACTATAAGGTCCACTGCAGGTGGACAGAAAAAACCAAGCAGGACTGATCTTTGAAGAAAAGCACAGCAAACTGGAGGGACCAGCAGGGAAGTGAATCCTTCCAGAACAATGACCAACTGGCACTGACTAAAGGATCCTGCAAAGCTATATACCCCAGTCAGTCCTGCAATTAGTAGATGCACCTGTCCACTCCTACAGTCCAGGCACCACTGCATTACCCTCTACAACCACCGGAGGGAGCCCAAAAGCTGAATTCACAACAGTACCCCGCCCCTTGAGGAGGGGTCACCGAACCCTCACCAGAGCCCCCAGGCCGATCAGGATGAGCCCGATGAAAGGCACGAACCAAATCAACGGCATGGACATCAGAGGCAGAAACCCAAGAATTATCCTCCTGGCCATAACCCTTCCATTTGACAAGGTACTGAAGCTTCCGCCTCGAAAAACGGGAATCCAAAATCTTCTCAACAAAATATTCCAACTCCCCATCGACCAACACAGGGGCCGGAGGATCAACAGAGGAAACAACGGGCTCCACATATTTCCTCAACAAAGATCTATGGAAGACATTATGAATAGCAAAAGAGGCCAGAAGCGCCAGGCGAAAGGACACTGGATTAATAATCTCAGAAATCCTATAAGGACCAATAAATCGAGGCTTAAACTTAGGGGAAGAAACCTTCATAGGAACATGACGAGAAGATAACCAAACCAGATCACCAACCCGAAGCCAGGAACCAACACACCGACGACGGTTAGCAAAACGCTGAGCCTCCTCCTGAGACAGCACCAAATTGTCCACCACATAAGCCCAAATCTGCTGCAACCTGTCGACCACAGAATCCACACCAGGAAGGTCAGAAGGCTCAAACTGCCCAGAAGAAAAACGAGGATGAAAACCAAAATTACAAAAAAAAGGCGAAACCAAAGTAGCCAAACTAGCCCGATTATTAAGGGCAAACTCGGCCAATGGCAAAAAAGCCACCCTATCATCCTGATCAGCAGACACAAAGCATCTCAAATAGGTCTCCAAGGTCTGATTAGTTCGCTCAGTCTGGCCATTTGTCTGAGGATGAAATGCAGAGGAAAAAGACAAATCAATGCCCAGCTTGGCACAAAAGGCCCGCCAAAACCTGGAAACAAACTGGGAACCTCTGTCGGACACAATATTCTCCGGAATACCATGCAAACGAACCACATGCTGAAAAAACAACAGAACCAAATCTGAAGAAGAAGGCAATTTAGGCAAAGGTACCAAATGAACCATCTTAGAAAATCGGTCACAGACAACCCAGATAACCGACATTCTTTGGGAAACAGGAAGATCGGAAATAAAATCCATAGAAATATGCGTCCAAGGTCTCTCAGGGACCGGCAATGGCAAAAGCAACCCACTAGTGCGGGAACAGCAAGGCTTAGCCCGCGCACAAATCCCACAGGACTGCACAAAAGAACGCACATTCCGTGACAAAGAAGGCCACCAAAAGGACCTACTAACCAAATCTCTGGTACCAAAAATCCCAGGATGGCCAGCCAACACAGAACAATGAACCTCAGAAATCACTTTACTAGTCCATCTATCAGGAACAAACAGTTTCCCCACAGGACAGCGGTCAGGCTTATCAGCCTGAAATTCCTGAAGAACCCGTCGCAAATCAGGGGAGATGGCAGAAAGAATCACCCCTTCCTTCAAAATGCCGACCGGCTCAAGAACCCCAGGGGAATCAGGAAAAAAACTCCTAGAGAGGGCATCCGCCTTAACATTCTTAGTACCAGGAATGTACGAGACCACAAAATCAAAACGGGAGAAAAACAGGGACCATCGAGCCTGTCTAGGATTCAGCCATTTGGCAGACTCGAGGTAAATCAGATTCTTATGATCGGTCAGGACCACAATACGGTGCTTGGCCTCCTCAAGCCAATGTCGCCACTCCTCAAATGCCCACTTCATAGCCAACAACTCCCGATTGCCGACATCATAATTGCGTTCCGCAGGCGAAAACTTCCGAGAAAAGAAGGCACACGGTTTCATCAAGGAACCATCAGAATTCCTCTGAGACAAAACGGCCCCTGCCCCAATCTCAGACGCGTCAACCTCAACCTGAAATGAAAGAGAAACATCTGGTTGACGCAACACAGGGGCAGAAGTAAATCAGCGTTTAAGCTCCTGAAAGGCAGAAACAGCCGCGGAGGACCAATTCGTCACATCAGCGCTTTTCTTGGTCAAATCGGTCAGAGGTTTAACCACACTGGAGAAGTTGGCAATGAAACAACGATAAAAATTAGCAAAGCCCAAAAATTTCTGAAGGCTCTTCACAGATGTGGGCTGAATCCAATCATGAATGGCCTGAACCTTAACCGGATCCATTTCTATAGATGAGGGAGAAAAAATGAAACCCAAAAAAGAAACCTTCTGCACCCCAAAGAGGCACTTTGACCCCTTCACAAATAAAGCATTATTACGGAGGATCTGAAATACCATCCTGACCTGTTTCACATGAGACTCCCAATCATTGGAAAAAATCAAAATATCATCCAAATATACAACCATGAATTTATCAAGATAACTCCGAAAGAACCCCAGGAAGCAAGAAAGAACCACAGTTAGCTATCACACACCTAACCCAGGTTAGGACCCCTGCGCTGCACAACCAATAGGCTGTTAAGATCTGGTGGCCTAGGAGCAGCCTGAGATGGACTCTGGAGAAGGTGGTCCCTGTACTGACCGCAAACCCTGAACTAGCAGCGCAACTAGAAGTAGCCTTGGGGGGTACCTGACACTCCCTAGACCACTCGGCACAGCCTAAGATCTAACTACCCCTAAAGGCAGAAACAGGAAACATATCTTGCCTCAGAGAAAATCCCCAAAGGATAGATAGCCCCCCACAAATATTGACTGTGAGAGGAGAAGGAAATAACATACGCAGATATGAAATCAGATTTTAGCATAGAAGGCCATACTAGCTAAAAAGAAAGAATAGAACAGAGTACTATGCGGTCAGTATAAAAACACTAGAAAATATCCACCACAGAAAATACGGATCACCACATCTGACTAAAGACATGGGGGGTATATCTGCATCTCCAGAGAAATATCTAGGCTGCAAAAAATCCTTCACAGACTAAGCTGGACAAAACAAAAACATGAAAAATGCACAGAACTATAAAGTCCACTGCAGGTGGACAGAAAAAACCAAGCAGGACTGATCTTTGTAGAAAAGCACAGCAAACTGGAGGGACCAGCAGGGAAGTGAATCCTTCCAGAACAATGGACAACTGGCAGGGACTAAAGGATCCTGCAAAGCTATATACCCCAGTCAGTTTTGCAATTAGTAGATGCACCTGTCCACTCCTGCAGTCCAGGCACAACTGCATTACCCTCTACAACCACCGGAGGGAGCCCAAAAGCTGAATTCACAACAATAACACAGGATCCACCATTCACAATATATGATGTCACAGCTCACCTCCTCCTCCTGTACAATGACTGATAACACCTCTACTGTATATATAGTAGGCAACACAGGATCCGCCATTTACAATAAGTGATGGCACAGCTCACTTCCTCCTCCTTTACAATGACTGATAACACCTCTGTATAGTAGGCAACACAGGATCTGCCATTTACAATAAGTGATGTCACAGCTCACCTCCTCCTCCTTTACAATGACTGATAACACCTCTGTATAGTAGGTAACACAGGATCCGCCATTTACAATAAGTGATGTCACTCACAGCTCACCTCCTCCCTTACAATGACTGATAACACCTCTGTATAGTAGGTAACACAGGATCCGCCATTTACAATAAGTGATGTCACAGCTCACCTCCTCCTCCTGTACAGTCACCTTTGTCCTAATGAGTGCATGATCATTAAATATCTCAATGCAATTCTGTCTATGGCTGCCGTCCATGTGCTGAGCGTGAAGTATCAGTCTAATATAAGCCTAGTGACCAGTGTGAAAATTGCCAGATAATATAAATAGTGATATGAAATGACTCCACCAATCTCATATTTATGACCAGTGGATATGTAATACTCCATATAGTCGGAGTACCCCTTTATACATAGTTGGCATCAATATATTTACTTACTAAACTAATAATGTGAGCGATCATTACACGCTACCTAAGATAATTGAACCATTTCAAATAGTTGAAATTTTGGAATAGAATTTAAAAACAAAGTGAAATAATTACTTACCTTTAGTGAAAGTTTCATGCAAATTTCGGATGACAAATTCCGTCCATTCTCCACAAAGCAACCCGTCCTTTGGCTCGTAGTACGTCTGTAAGTAATCTTTGGCATCAAATTCATCAATGTAGTCTTGCTTGGAAACGAAAGGGGCGGCCATGACGATCTGTCCTCGGGTTCTCTGTTAGATGCTTTAAAGGTTGTAAAACACAGATATTAACCTTTCCCCGCAAAAAAAAAATAGATATCTTACTACTTAAATCACTTTTCCACCAGAGTCTCCTGTAAGAGTTCCAAAAGTTCTTCTGAGGTCTTGAGTTTCTTACAATTTCAGTTTCTTACAAAGTCTCTCTTATCACAGATAAACCACTAAAATAATATGGCTTGCCAGGAATGTGGCAGGCGTGCAGAAGAAGCTGGTTACTTGTTGCCCTAGCTGCACATTCGTAGCCTATTCTTAGATGACCATTCTACTTTTATCCATGCCATGCTGTGGATTTGTATACATGATCGTTCTCAGAGCATAAGACCCATACTAGCTAATAGCATTGGTTGAAACTAACCCTGCAGGATGGAGCTATAAAAGGCTGGTGAAACACAAACTTATGAAGAAGTGTTTAGGTTTACCCATAAATTATGATCGTTTCTTTCTAGTACATAGTCTTTCCCCGGTGGAGGCAAATTTCGAGCCTTACTAGTGAAGATATTTTTGGGATACGGTTGCGGCAAGGTGGTCTCCATGTGTCATATATGATAAGTTTTCCAATAATCTATTATAACATGTGCAAAGAAAGTCTGCTCACCACTTATAGCTTCCAGATGTATGGACCTTCGACCTGATCCCACGTACGCACACTTAGAAAAAAAAAAATTTAGTTCCTGCTCCTAGACACAATTTCAATGTGTTAGGGCTGGCGGAACGCACCAAATAATATAAAGGTGGTAATAAGGTGCATTCGCAGCCCGGGGTCCACCACGCAGAGATGTTACCTGCTGCTCGGTAATGGCGGTCACTATATGATGGTATTATAGACAAACACACATGGGTTATCGTCACCTGGTATGTATAGAGGCGAGCTCTATTGACTCACAGAGCCGCAATACCGCAGAATGTGTGCTAGTGTTTGGTTACAGGAGTCTGCACGGCGTCTCACTAACTATTTGACGCTGGTATATCGTGCCCTGTGCTGGATTGCACAAACTGGAGCTATGTCAGCTCCAATCACCCACACTCAGACAACAACGCTAGGGAAGGGGATAAATTAGGAGCTTTCACCGGTACATACACGCATCCACACTCGCCACGATATCTGTTAATACTAGCGCATGGCCGAGCAGCTATGCAGACTTTTTATAGTCGCAGTCTTCCAGGACCTTGCCAGCGGTCCAATCAGAGCCGCTTGAGGACCTGGGCACGTGACCTCCGACCTCCAATAAGAGGTCGTCTCACGAGCATGCTCAGTAGGCAAAAAGCGAGACTTAGTCTCAGGACCGTCTGCTCGCCGCTGACTAATGCTGGTTACAATAGCTGGACCTGGGACGGCAGCAGTAACCAGATGCACAGCATCAGCTTGAGCAAGACGCTGGGACCGATGTCTCTGCTGAGCAGGATCCTCTGCGGCCGAGGAAGAGGTTCCAGATTTCCCCTGTGCAGCGGCGGGAACTCGACCCCTAACACAATGCTTTATTTGTACAATTTTAAAATTGCATGGCACTAGGCTGTCAAAAATTGAGAGACAAAAGAGAAAAAGTGACACCTTTCGACCTCGAAACACAATCTTAATCTGAACTATTTTCTCTCCAAACCAATCATAAGTAGTTAAAAACATCGCATGATAAAAGGTCCTGCAAGAGACACCAGACGAAAAGATTAAAAAAAAGATTTTTTTTAAAGATAAAAAGTGCTTGACAAAATTTCAACTCTGAGGACAAACTAAAATAATTTTCTCTAAAGCTTCCTGACTTTCAGCAAACATTATTTTCCTTACCTTGACTTTGCTTATTTGATTAGTATAGTAAAAACTTTTTTTTAATGAAAAAAAGGCATGTTATTAGTAACAGCGTCTCAGAGCCTCTTACCTCTGCTCCTTTGCTTTTTCCAGTCTGGGTAGTAAACACGCTCGTGCACGGGTTTTATCATGAACTTTTTTCTTTGCTTTTTCCAACTTAGTTAATCAAACCCATGATGTGTTTTTTTGAGCAAACATTCCTCATGATAAGATTGTTATGGTTTCCGTGGCTTACATTAGGAATTTTGGATCAGGAACTTGTCACAGGACCAACATCATTCCACATTGTATCCAAACTTGGAGAAAGATTTTTGGCTGAACTTTCATATAAGGATTAGTTCATACAACCAAAAGAAAGTTCATTGCTCAGTCCAGTATAGTAGTCAGAAGTGCCGTTTACACACATGGACTAAAATGTTGATACCTCCTGTCCAGTTAAAGTGAGAAAAACTCACAATAGTCATCGAAATAACTTTAAATTGACATAAATAATTTAAATTTACTGAATAATTAACTGATGAAAATCAGACATTACTTTGGAGTTACAGTTCCACAAATAAGTTAAAAAGCAAAAGGCACGTGGGATTAAACGTAAAAATCTGTTAAAAGAATACAACTCGTCGCAAAAGCTGCATGAGAGAACCAGTCTAAAGATAAAATTACAGCTAATAAAACTGTATAACAGAGCCTCAGAAAAGAAAATGAGGAGCAAGAATGCATAACTGCTGGAAGTGTTTGCACAGCCGAGATCAGGGGGTGAGGATATAAAAGACAGCCATGTTGCAGTCATATTGCTATGCAGTTTAAGTACAAGCGGTAATAATCAAGACACTATTAATGGTAGCAAGATACTTGTCATGTCCCATAATCTGGGACTCATACAGACAGTATTGTATTGTCATTGTGTTGTTATATTGTGCTGTTTTGTTGCAGTGCAATAAGGTTTGTGCAGCGCCCCAGAGTCCTGGTCGCTGCAGTAATGTTATTCTTCCACCAGGGGGAGTGATGTTACGTCTGAAGGCAATGAAGGAGATCTTCTGTCCAGGTATCACAACCACTACACACACTTCACACTCCAGTCCACCAGGGGGAGCCATGCTTTTATCTATTAGGGCACTCCTCACACTTGGGTAAAACTGGTGGGTTGGGGAGGAAGTTAGTCAGAAAGTCAGAGAAAGGGACAGAAGCTGACTGGAGGGAGAAGGAGATAGTCAGTGGGTCCTGACCGAGATTGGCAGAGGCTGGCTGGGTTGGGTTCCAGCCAGCTCCAGACTGTGGCCTACGGAAGGAAGGTACACGGAGCTGCGCCTGCCCCACGTGCGGCAGAATCCTAAGAAAGTACACGAAAGGAATTGTGTTGCAGTGAGTGAGCAACGAAGTCATAGCAACAGGAGTGAAACATTAGAGGGAGACCAGCTAGAAGCAAGCTGCCTCTTTCTGAAGAGCAGGACCAGTAGCCAGAACACCGAGGGAGTAAAGAGCTCTATGCCGTTACTTCAGAGACTGGCAGGACAGTTAATTCCACGTTAGCTGCCCGACCATTTACCCAGGAGGCAGGGTGGCAACTTGTGGGGGCCGGGGCGTCACTAGGGTCCCTATAAAAAGCCTCAGGCCACCCGTCATATGGGTTTGTCCTATCCATCAGGGGGACAGAGAGAAGAGACTTAACATCTACAATAGTTGTGAGGACCTTACCGAGTTGCTCAGCAGGGAGGTACTACAACGCCCAGGCGCAAGAGGAAGGCTACTGATTTCCACCTGGATAATGGGACTCTGGATTTGCCTTCAGATCTTCCGGACTCTGCCTACCCTGTGGTCCCTACCCTGGACTGTGGATGCTGAAGCCTTCAGTAAAGGTAAAGAGACTGCAACCTTGTGTCCTCATTATTCACTGCGCCTCACAACATCCACCATCCACCATTTTACACTCTGGGAAGCCCTGGGGACATACTTCACCTGTGGGAAGGTATACCATCTAGCTGCCATAACATCACCCCAGCGGACCCCTAAGCAGCATCGGTCACCCTGACCAAATACCACAGGTGGCGTCACGAACATTATCCCTTTAAAGACCTTTCCCCCATTTCATCAACGGACCTCCCGAGGGCCACGGACCACATCCCCACCGAGAACAGAAGGGCCCGTATCCGAGTACCCCATGGCCCTTGGGGGCGATCCATTTGCACTTTTTAGAAGTTTGTCTTTCCCCTCTCCCTGTCTCTGATGTATCTGTGATGACAGTGACCCCTCCCTTCTTCTCCATTTTTCTTCCTCAATACTGTCTATCAGCCATCTTAGAAGCCCATGTGTTTGTAGGTCTGATCAGAAAAGTCTTTTTTATCTACTGTATGTGTGCATATCTACAAGAATTCAGATGGAAAACAAACCTTCTCCAATCTTCGTGTGTGCCTCCTACAGTCGAGTTCAAGCTATTTGAAGACAATACTGTGTGTGAGTAATGGTTGACAAGGGCAGCATAGAAATGGTGTTTCAGCGCCCTCACTTATGGAGTCAGAATACGACTAGCAAATTGATGGATTATTGTATTATCACTAGTAAAACTGTTCAAAAGAGACACAGCACAGAAAATGACATGCAGAAGGACATAAATGCTGAAACTGATGGCACAACTGAGATCAGTGGATAAGGATATGGAGCACCCCAAGGGCAGCAGGGTACTCGGTTCCAGGTCCTTCGGTTCACAGGGGGATGTCACGGTGGCTGACCCAGTCTATGGCCCTGGGACGTCCGTATAAAAGGGAAAGGTCTTTAAAGGGGTAATGTTAGTGATGCCTCCTGTGGTATTCGGTCAGGGGGACCGACGCTGCTAATGGGATCCGCTGGGGTGATGTTATGGCAGCTAGATGGTATACCTTCCCACAGGTGAAGTATGTCCCCAGGGCTTCCTGGTGTGAAGATGGTGGATGGTGAGAGGCGCAGTGAAGAACGAGGACCTTTTACTGAAGGCTTCAGAATCCACAGTCCAGGGTAGCAGACCACAGGGCAGGCAGAGTCCGGCCGGTTTGGAGGCAAATCCAGAGTCCCCTTGTCCAGGTAAAAATCAACAGCCTTCCTCTAGCGCCGTGGTGTTGTAGTACCTTACTGCTAAGCTTCTTATAAGGTCCTCACAACTGTTGAAGATGTTACAGATGTTATGTCTCTCTCTGTCCCCCAGATGGATAGGACAAACCCGTATGACCGGTGGCTTGAGGCGTTTTACAGGGACTCTATCATGCCCCAGCCTCTAAGGGGTGCCACCTTGCCTCCTGGGTGTAGGGGCGGACAGATAACGTGAAATTAGCTGTCCTGCCGGTCTCTGGAGCAAGGCATAAAGGATCGTTGCTCCCTCAGTGTTCCGGCTACCGGGATCCTGCGCCTCAGAAGGAGGCAACCTGTGTAGGGCAGAACTCCTCTGATATCCACTCCTTTGCTACGACTTCTTCACCCTCTCTACAATACAGTTCTCTTTTAGGGTCTCTTTCTAGAAGCTGCCGCACTTAGGGCAGGCACAGCTCTGCATCCTTTTGTCTCGACATCTGACAGGATCCCACCCCTGACAAGGACCAACTAACTGAGCGAAGCTCAGCCAGCAACTAACTAACTTCCTCTCCAGGCAACCAGTTTTACCTATGTGTGAAGAGTGCCCTAATAAATAGGAGCAGAGCTCCCCCTGGTGGCCTGGAGTGCGAAATGTGTTGCATGTTTGTGATACCTGGATTCAGTTGTCCTTCTTTGCCTCCAAACGTAACATCACTCCCCCCTAGAGGAGAATGATATTACTGCAACGACCAGGACCCTGGGGAGCTGCAGATATAAAATGGACGCATCTCATAGTATCACATTCACATATGAAATCCACTGTTGTATGAACAAGTGGAGAATTTTACTCATCTGAATGTATCCAGTATGTTTTTATTTTTATTAATTTTTTTCAGCCACAACCCAAACCACATAATTACTAATATGTTTAATTATGTATACAAATTAAGACATGCAGCTATATTGTGTAATAGCATTTACAAAAAAATGGTCGTTGAAGATTTAGTATTACTTAGGTTTACGTGCAAGAATAAAATAGTGAGCATCGTAGTTAGAAATATCCATCTGTGACTTATCAATCCGTGGAGCATACGCGGCTTTTTCTATCTGGTAGCCGGCTTCTTTGAATGCCATCTCCAGATCTTCTTTGTTTGTGGTCATTGAACCAAAACACGTTTTACCAACATAATAAAAAGTAGCATTCAACACACTTGAAATTAAAAGGTGACCTCCTGGTTTTATCAAGTCTTTGAAATTTTTTAGAACTTCACAGTACGACTTTATGTCTTCACACGGGACTTCAAGGCAGAGACAAGACAGGAGACAATCCACCGGTGGCACAACGATAGGGTCATAAGGGTTCCTTTTCAGAGCGTCACATTTCAGGACTTCTTTCACCTTACTGCGGAGTTTTTCTGCCTTTTTCTCATAATCTTCCCTTCAAGCAGAAAAAAATAGTGTTACATAGTGTAACTTGTATGTTATAGAAGCGATATGAGACACCAGATCAAAATATGAGATTAAGTGGGTTTATCTTATGTAGTCAATGTCCATCCATACGTTCTAATAGGACATTACAAAGTAAGTGCCCGAATTGTAACTAACCCCCCTCTGACTCAAGTAGCGTTACTTGAAGCTTGTGGGCCCCAATGAGAAATCTCCTACCTGGCCCACAAATATCAAAAGTCTTGGATTGCTATTCTCTTGATAAACAACAACCGTGTTCGAAACGCGTCGCTTGCTGATCATCCTGTCCTTAATTTTTTAATATTTGATGGAATAAAGACAAGTTCTGATATTTTACCAGAAACTGGTACTCCCTTCCTGCCCTGTTCATTTGATCCCAGACAGACTGGATGATGTGAGATCAGGGCTCTGTGGGGCTGGATCATCACGCCCAGGACTCCTTATTCTTCTTTATGCTAAAGATCGTTCTTAATAACATTGGCTGGATATTCAGGGTCATTTTCCTGCTGCAGAATAAATTTGGAACTAATCCATCGCCTCCTTGATGATATTTCATGATGGATAAGTATCTCCCTGTAGTTCTCGGCTTTGAGGACACCAAGCAATGGGCAACATTGATGACCGTAGACACAATGATTGACCAGTGAAACTTAGTGCAGCAGATGAAAGTCACATCACGTTACTTCCCTTGGAAATTGGAAGATGTCCAGCAGTGCCATCAGCTCAGAACTAAAATGGAGTAGGAAAAATGTGGGTTAACTGCAATGCTGATGAATAGTAGAAGGATCCAGGAGACCAAAGAATATTAATGCGGTTTATTTGTCAATGCGTTTCAAAATCAACAGGGAAAAACCACACATATATGGTTGCAATTTGCTATATGTGTGGTTTGTCCTGATGAAGAAGTCAGATGATTTTCAAATGCGTTGTCAAATAAACCGCATTAATATTGTTTGATCTCCTGAATCCTTCTACTAGTCCTCAGCTATGCAGTTAACCCACATTTTTCCTGCTCCATTTGATATCTATATCCCTGGTAGGCTTGCTGCAGCTGACATTTCATGCTTCTACAGTGGTTGTGTCTTACACAACTCCATCAGGTGACCACCTATGTGCACCCTTAATCTCGCCAATCCATGGATAATACCCTATTGGACTTTTCATTGTATCTCCAGCTTTTTTCTATTTAATCAGCTCAGAACTGGCAGAAACCAGTGGGACCCACCTGCCTTCATCTACTATTCAAAGAAATCCGTCCAGGAGTGTCTTTATGAAAGAATTTTGGCCAAAGCTCATACCTTCTACGTTGGAAATCAGGCCAAGTGACTCAACTATGCAAGAAAATACAGGAACCGAAGTGCAGAAAAATGACAACAGGTGTTCTGGACTAAAAATATGAAATATTTGGCTGTAACAGGAGGCAGAAAATTTCACTGAAGAGCTGGAGTGCGACACAATAATGAGGTTCTGCAGGAGCAGGGAAGCATGGTGGAAGGAATCTGGAGAGAAGTACGGCAACACTCACTGGTCCAGTGTGGTGCAACAATCTTTATTCAAGCCTTTAAAACGCCATCACGTAGACGGCCCGAGACCCGTTGAAGCGCTGACGTAAGCGCGAAACGGCCGTCGTCACATCCTGCTCACCTCCTCCCTTGTTCCACTGTCCCGGGCCGTCTACGTGATGGCGTTTTAAAGGCTTGAATAAAGATTGTTGCACCACACTGGACCGGTGAGTGTTGCCGTACTTCTCTCCAGATTTCTTGTTGGATCATACCTTCTTTCCGTACGAGCACCTCTACTGGGATGTCAGGCTCATGCCTGGAGGCATTGTTGTCAGCACACTGATCTCACAGCAGCTGTGCGGTCAAACTTTCTTCTTTGTTTGTTTTGGAAGCATGGTGGAAGGTCCTGCAAGATTGGGGCTGCATTTCAGTTTCAGAAGTTGGGGCTTTGTTCAGGATTATTGGTGTCTTTAATGCTGATAAATACAGGCAGATACTTATCCATCATAGACTATCATCATGAAGACCTCAGGTCCCAAATTTATTCTGCAGCCGAAGAAAGACCCCAAACATCCAGCCAATGTTATTAAGAACTGTATAGATGGTAAAGAAGAACAAAGAGTCCTGGAAGTGATGATTCGCCCCACAAAGCCCTGGTCTCATCATCATCCAGTCGGTCTGGGAATAGATGAAGAGACAGAAGGATTTGCACAAGCCTCATACACAGAAGATCTGAGGTCAGTTCTCCAAGATGTTTGGAACAACTTCCCTGCCGATTTCCTTCAAAAACTTGCGAAAGTACCTAAAAGATCATACTCCCTAACACTAGGGCTCCCTGCTCATCATTTGCAATTTTCTTTAGGTCACTTTTAGTTTTTTATCTTGTGATGCTTCTACCCATTCTTTTTTGCACCAAATTCATCAAAATTTCCCACGTGTCTTATAAATTCTGTACGAAGTCAAAACTCATCTTTAATTTTGCCTTTATTTGGCATCTTTTTAGCTAAAAAAAAATCACATGTTTTATAAAACTCCACAAAAAAATGATGCAAAATTTTCTTAGGGACATAAAATCACTCCAAGGGGACAACTGGAGTACAAATGCATAAAAAAAAGTGACTTTTTCGAAAATTTACAAGTGATGAATTAAGCGAAAATATCTGTAAAGGTTAAAGCATGCCCATGATGAACTAAAAATAATAAAATAACACTGATCAACATATAAAGCAGGTGAAAAGGAAAAGATCAATATGGTGCAAATAATAAAAACGTATGAAGCTAGACAAAAAAAAAGTGCAAAAGCAATAATAAATCGGCCCCTTAATTAACACGGGGAATTTTGGGATACCGGGATGTGTCTCAGGAAAAATGGTGGTTCCAACAGCAGGAACTCAAAGCTAATAATGTTCACAGAACAAATGTTTGTTTTTTTTTACATCACCTGCATGCTTAAATGATAATTTCAGCTTTTAAAAACAGACTCTCTGTCTTGTCAGTGGCTAAAGTTATTTTTCTGTCTCTTGCTCGTGCCTTCACGCTGCAGCTCGGGGTGATCAGGTTGGCTGCCGATTATTAGCACGAGCCCTGCACAAACCTCAGTGTGTACTGAAGTGATACATTGTGCCAGACATTCTATTTGTGAACATTATTTCTTGCATATAAAATCGTTGTAAACTTACTTGTTTCCTTCCAGGTCACATACATACTTGATGATGTGAGTCCAATCAAAAGCATCCGGATCCTTTTTCAACCATTTTTGGAATTCGACACGATTTTGCTCAAGAAAATCGGAGACGATGATTTCATCGAACACTTCGCAAGCGGAAAGAAGTTGATAAATGGTGGGTCCAGTGCCAAAATCAAGAAGAGTGTCCCCTCTTACTCCACCTTATATAATTACACAACAAATAAAATATTAGAAATAACAAGCCAATCCTAACTAAGGCTTCTTTTACACGTACTGTTGTTTTGCGGCCCGTTTTTGCAGCCCCAAATTGATTTCCTTGGGGGAAGGCAAAAACGGGTCGCAATAACTTCACGGTGGGCCGTATTTACGGCCATTAAAAAAGATCGATGCCTGCTCGATCTTTTTCACGGCTTACAGACACGGCCCCTCATTGAAAATCAATAGGGCCGCAAAAACAGCGGAAGCTTGTTTTTGCGGTGCACCGTGACTTCCAGTTTTGTGGAGTGCCATTTCTTTTCCAATACTATTTCCATAGTATTGGAAACCCGAAAAACGTCGATCCGCAAGTTTTTTTACGGTCCGTTATTGCGGCAGACCGTGAAAATTGCGGCAATACAGCCCGCAAAAAAGGCCCGCAATAACGGGCCGCAAAAAAACCCCGGTAAGTGTAAAAGAAGTCTAAGGGTTAGTGGGTTCCTATAGGAAAACATGATTTTTGGAAACCAAGTCGTGACACGCCATTTTTAAAGATCAACTGCTTTCATTTCTGTGTCTCAGATGAAAGATTTTACCTTTATACCTTTAGTTCTTTTTTTTTATTTACCTATCACAGGAACAAGTCAACAGAAAAAGGTTTTCTGAGTGCACCATGGCAGAACTACCTGAGCTGAACCCTATTGAATACGGTTAGGAGAGTCCGGATGTTGGCCGCCCTCCAAGTTGCATAACTTTAGTGCACTGAGATTGTAGCTTCATGCACAAACCTCCCTCCAGCCATAAATCAAAGCGTCTTATAGCAATTGGGGACCGGCGCCGTATTGATGCCTACGGCTTTCATCCGAGTGTTCCAACAAGCCCAAACGTGCATCATATTTGGGCATCCGTGTAATATTGCCCATGTAACGCACAACTGGAACTATGTGGATATGCGTAAGAATACTGCAAAATCCTAAGTCTTCTTCGAAGGGAATGCGTTCATCATAATATGATGTATTGTTTAAATCGGGTTTTTATTCTATAAGTATTTTTTAAGTTTGCGATAATGTTTTTTGGAAATCTTGCAATTTTCATAATTGTCATTAAGCCTAAAGCTATTTCCTGTTCTGTACAGAAGACTTTTCAGCAGTCTCATTGCCATCACAGGCAAGATTACAATGAAAGGGAACACCTCTATATACAGCAGATAAGGTGATATCACAGCTCACCTCCTCCTCCTGTACAATGGCTGATAACACCTCTATATACAGTAGACAACACAGGATCCACCATTCACAATAGGTGATGTCACAGCTCACCTCCTCCTCCTGTACAATGACTGATAACACCTCTATATACAGTAGATAACACAGGATCCACCATTCACAATAGGTGATTTCACAGCTCACCTCCTCCTCCTGTATAATGACTGATAACACCTCTATATACAGTAGATAACACAGGATCCATCATTCACAATAGGTGATGTCACAGCTCACCTCCTCCTCCTGTACAATGACTGATAACACCTCTATATACAGTATAACACAGGATCCACCATTCACAATAGGTGATGTCACAGCTCACCTCCTCCCCCTCCTGTACAATGACTGATAACACCTCTATATACAGTAGACAACACAGGACCCATCATTCACAATAGGTGATGTCACAGCTCACCACCTCCTCCTGTACAATGACTGATAACCCCTCTATATACAGTAGATAACACAGGATCCTCCATTCACAATAGGTGATGTCACAGCTCACCTCCTCCTGTACAATGACTGATAACACCTCTATATACAGCAGATAACACAGGATCCTCCGTTCACAATAGGTGATGTCACAGCTCACCTCCTCCTGTACAATGACTGATAACACCTCTATATACAGTAGATAACACAGAATCCACCATTCACAATAGGTAATGTCACAGCTCACCTCCTCCTCCTGTACAATGACTGATAATAACACCTCTATATACAGTAGATAACACAGGATCCGACAATCACAATAGGTGATGTCACAGCTCACCTCCTCCCCCTCCTGCACAATGTCTGATAACACCTCTATATACAGTAGACAACACAGGATGCACCATTCACAATAGGTGATGTCACAGCTCACCTCCTCCTCCTGTACCATGACTGATAGCACCTCTATATACAGTAGATAACACAGGATCCACCATTCACAATAGGTGATGTCACAGCTCACCTCCTCCTCCTGTACAATGACTGATAGCACCTCTATATACAGTAGATAGCACAGGATCCACCATTCACAATAGGTGACGTCACAACTCACCTCCTCCTCCTCCATAGAATAATGAACACAAATGAAATATTTACTTACCATTAGTGAAAGTTTCATGTAGATTTCTTAATATAAAATCCGTCCATTCTCCATAAAGCATTCCTTCCTTAGGCTCGTAGTACGTCTGTAAGTAATCTTTGGGGTTAAAGTGATCAATGTAGGTTTGCTGGGAGGTGTAATTGTTGGCCATGATGTTCTGTCCTTAGATCCTCTGCTTTAGAACTGATAGTAAAAAAACGATATATGGCAATCAAAGACCATTTCCATCAGAGCCGCCTATAAACGTGTCCCATAGGGTTCTACACATTCACTTTTTTACCATTTCTTTTGATGATGTGGACCTTTGTAAGGCTATGTGCGCACAGTTTTTTTAGGAGACAAAAAAACACAAGTTTTTCAAGCAGAGACTGCTTCAAGTAAGTCTCCTTTTTTATGAAGTCTTTGGAGAAGTTTTATTATTGCTGAAATAGTTTTGAAGCCTTTTGGAGGATATTTTTTCCTCTTTTCCACCTTTTGATTGGACAGTCCCTAGTTTGGAGAAGTTTCCTTCGGGACCCACTTCAGAGAGGTGAAAGGAGCTTTTTTTTTTTTCCTCCAGGAGGTTTTCAAATCCTTTTCAGGAAAAAAAAACAACTAAAAAACATATCATCATATGAATCGGACAGTGGATTTTGCATAAAAAAATATTAAAAGAGTTTTCCCAGAATTTTGTAAGAAATTAGTTTGGAGGATTTTGAAGAGGATCTATAAAAAAAATTCTAAAAAAAAACTATATGTGAACGTAGCCTTAGGTCTACAATGAGACTTTTTTACTGAATTTTATTAATCAGAGTGGAAAGTTTTTGATGACTTTTGAGCTTTTGACAAGGATTTCGAGAGTTTTCACACACTTTCTGCTCAAACCCCCTAAGACTAAGTTTCCACGTTGAGTGTTTTGGCGAGTTTTTGATGTTGCAGATTCTATGCACCGTTTATTTACTCATTAAGTAAAATAGGTTACTTGAATTTTTTTAAAATAAGCAGCGTAAAAACTCACCAGAAACTCATCGTGGGAACGTAGCCTAAAATGATATATTCACAGCAAGTTTTTTTTTCATCTGGTAATATGCCATGAATTTTCAAGTTGAATTGCTCCTTCTTTGGGAAGCTTTTTGGAGAAGTTTTTCTTCTTGAATTGTTTTACAGAGTTTTTTTTTTTGCAGCCTTTGGGTATGTGCAAATGGAATCCTTTTGCAATTTTTTTCTTACAGCAAACTAAGCAGGATCTCCAAGTTTCTGAGCAGTTTCTGAGTTTCTGCTCATTTACCCTCAGTAGTTAAGTGCACACAGATTCCTTTTGAGAGGAAACTCTTAAAATCCTGAACCCTTTGCAGTAATAATATCCCCTATCCTCAACCCCTTTCAGTAATAATGTCCAACATCCTGGGCCCCTTCCAGTAATAATGTTGCCCATCCTGAGCCCTGTCCAGTATTAATGTCCCCATCCTGTGCCCTTTACACTGATAGTGTCCCCAATCCTCTGCCCTTTCCAGTAATAATGTCCCCCATCCTGGACCCCTTCCAGTAATAATGTCCCCTATCCTGGACCCCTTCCAGTAATAATGTCCCCTATCCTGGACCCTTTCCAGTAAAAATGTCTTCCATCCTGAGCCCATTCCAGTATTAATGTCCCCATCCTGTGCCCTTTACACTGATAGTGTCCCCAATCCTCTGCCCTTTCCAGTAATAATGTCCCCCATCCTGGACCCCTTCCAGTAATAATGTCCCCTATCCTGGACCCCTTCCAGTAAAAATGTCTTCCATCCTGAGCCCATTCCAGTAATAATATTCCCATCCTGAGCCCTTTCCTATAATAATGTCCCCTATCCCGAACCCTTTGCAGTAATAATGTCCCCTATCCTCAACCCCTTTCAGTAATAATTTCCTAGGCCCCTTCCTTTATTAATGTCCTTCATCCTGGCGTAATGTTCCCATACTCTCTCCTTCCAGTAATGTATGTCCCCCATCCTGGACACCTTCCAGTAATAATGTCCCCTATCCTGGACCCCTTCCAGTAATAATGTCCTCTATCCTGGACCCTTTCTAGTAAAAATGTCTTCCATCCTGAGCCCTTTCCAGTAATAATGTTCCCATCCTGAGCCCCTTCCGATAACAATGTCCCCTATCCTGAACCCTTTGCAGCAATAATGTCCCCTATCCTCAACCCCTTTCAGTAATAATTTCCTAGGCCCCTTCCTTTATTAATGTCCCCCATCCTGGCGTAATGTTCCCATACTCTCTCCTTGCAGTAATGTATGTCCCCCTTCCTGAACCCCTTCCGGTAGTAATTCCCCCCCATCCTGCTGAAGGCAAAATATAAAAATGATTCCTTTTAGAACTTTCGCACATCGCTTTGATTTTTTTTTCATGGGTGTGATGAGTTGGGCTCTATGCGATCTGTATGATCAACCTATAGTTGTTGGATTATTTCTATGTCGTAAATACTGTGACAAATGTCAAAAATTACCTGTACGTCGTCCCTACGGGGTATTCTAAAGCCAGTGACCAAATGTAGATTTTTTTTTTTTGCAAAACTCTGACCAAAGAAGATTGAGTTGACATAACCGATTAGGAAGCAAACTGGATCATGATAAGAAAAAAAGTTTGACGACATTTCGACACATACAATAGTCTCAGATGTTAAGGTTCCTAACTTCATTCCATCCTTTTTTTTCCTGCTTTATCTTGGCATTTCTCCTCTTTTTTCTAATTAGTTGGTACATTAAAATCAAATCATAAAAAGGTAAAAAGTGTCAGAGTCTCTTACCTCTGCTCCTCGGCTTTCTCCGATGTGGGTAGGTTTAATTGTAAATTTTCTCAAGTTTTTCTTTGCCTTTTATAATTTGGTGACTCAAATATGTGATGGGTTCCGTGAGCAAAAAATTTCTCTTGAAAAGTATGTTATTGATTCCTTGTTTACAGCTCTCATGATTTTTTAAGAAAAAATGCACAGTTTTACGTCTATACATGCGACATTAGAATCTTGTTCCAGTGCCAACATTTTGCATATTTCATAAATGTATCCAAACTTAGACAATGAATTATGACTGTCATTTCAGAAAAGAATTTTTATTCGATCACGCAACTTACAGAATGTTCCGTGATCAGTCTAATATTGTAGTCGGAGTTGTAATTTGAAGCTTCGGGGCCTTATTGCAAAAGGTTCCATTTATAATACTTTTATTTTTCTTATGTGGCAGAGAAAGGCCTTCCGGTACCTTTTGTTTCCATCACTTTATCTTCACACCTGTAGCAGAGCCCAGCAATGTAGCAGAGTTGAGTATGTTAGAGGACTCACACCATAGCAGAGCCCAGCAATGTAGCAGAGTTGAGTATGTTAGAGGACTCACCATAGCAGAGCCCAGCAATGTAGCAGTGTTGAGTATGTTAGAGGACTCACCATAGCAGAGCCCAGCAATGTAGCAGAGTTGAGTATGTTAGAGGACTCACCATAGCAGAACACAGCAATGTAGCAGAGTTGAGTATGTTAGAGGACTCACCATAGCAGAACCCAGCAATGTAGCAGAGTAGAGTATGTTAGAGGACTCACACCATAGCAGAGCCCAGCAATGTAGCAGAGTAGAGTATGTTAGAGAACTCACCATAGCAGAGCCCAGCAATGTAGCAGAGTTGAGTATGTTAGAGGACTCACCATAGCAGAGCCCAGCAATGTAGCAGAGTTGAGTATGTTAGAGGACTCACCATAGCAGAGCCCAGCGATATAGGAAAGTTGAGTTGGTAGGAGATCCAATGTAGCGATGTAGCAGAGCTCAGTAATGTAGATGTATTGAGCAGTTCAGGTGATTTACTGTTACAATGGAGCAGAGACCAGCATTGTAGCAGAATAGATTAGGTTACATGACTCACTGTAGATGCACTAGAGAAATTTGAAACAATCGCCTTTTATGACAAGAGTTTTTAGTGCGTAGTAGAGCAAACATTTGCTGTCACGGGCAGGATGATGGCTCAGTCGTTAGTACTGCAGCCTTGCAGCGCTGGGGTACTGGGTTCACATCTACCAAGGACAACATCTGCAAGGAGTTTGTATGTTCTCCCCGTGTTTGCGTGGGTTTCCTCCAACACTCCAAAGGCTTACAGATAGGGAACTTAGACCGTGAGACCCAATGGGACAGTGCCAAGAATGTTTTTAAAGCGCTGTGGAATTAATGGCGCTAATATAAATGAGTAAAATAAATAAAAATAAATAAAATGACCTGATGATGACATGTTGCATAGCCAGACACCCACGTTTGGCGTTCTTTGGGATTTTTAACAATGGCCTCCAGTTCACTAATATTCTTGGGTTGTCAAAACAGTGGTCCAAAAAATTTAAGAGAAGAAATGGATGCTTTAAAAAAACATGGAAAAGGTAAATGATACAAAAAGATACAAATACATTGATGGTTCCTGGAGATACTGATGGAAGCAAAAGTCACAAGTTCAAAGTTACAGGAACACTGACTACAAAACCTAAACGTAGCAGAGGAAGGAAGCTGTCACCGGCTGTATCCCGAGGGTGTCATGTCCCCCTGGAAGACCTAGAGTTAGACGGTCATGTCGGGTAATGAATCGCAGGTCTTCTTTACAGATGGTGTGATTCGTGTCCCATGTTAAATGGATTTAGTTTCCTCTGCTGCTAAAGAGGTTAACGACCCTTTCTATGCTGGTCAGAAACATGCAGCTCTATTTCAGCTGCTTCTGATCTGGTCATTACCTCTTCCTATAAAAACTGGTCAGACCTTCTTGTCCATGCCGGTGAAAGATTTGTCTTCCTGTGCTGTGTGCTAAAGCTAAGTGGTTGGAGTAGGGTTATTGTAGTGGTGTTCTGTGGTTTACTGTAGTACGTGTGTGTTTATCTCCTGGTCCCTGTTCCCACTTAGTTTATTCCTCCCTGTCTCTATCCTCCTCCCTATTGTTGGTTAGTGCTTTTCTACGATAGAGGTTTTCTGTTATCTTTGTTTTGTCTTTGTGTCGTGGTTACTTTACCTTTCTGTCCCATGCCTCATGGGGTGGGGGAGGGGACAGATCAGGGTTTAACAGAAGCATAGTAAAGTCGGAGACTCGGACCTCTCTACCTTCTGGAGTACTCATGCGACAGGGATAGTTAGGGTCCCAGCTCCAAGGACAGTTTGAGGCCCCTCTTCCTTACTGAAGACGATCACAGCGTGACACCTCGGCCCATTTACTATAATATTATTCTCCATCCTGGTATAATGTCTCCATTCTGGGCCCCTTCTTGGCATAATGTCTCTTTCCTGGGCTCCTTCCAGTTATAATGTCCCCCATCCGGGGTCCCTTCCACGTATAATATCACCCTGCTGGGCCCCTTCCCGGTAACATATCTCCCTTTCTTAGTAGAATGCCTCTATTCTGGGGTCCCTTCCAGTAATATACGTCCCTCATCCTGGCATAATGTCTCAATCCTCTACCCATTCTAGGAATAATGTCCCTGTTCTGTGGCTCCTCTCCAAGAAATGTTGGAAAAAAAACAATTCTACCCACCTTCCCCGGCTCCCGTGACATGTGCAATCCTTTTCCATAGTCGATGCAGAAACCGGCAGCTGACTTCAGCACGCAAGCGACGAGCAGCACGTGACATCACTGCCATGCACGGTCAGTGGCTTACACTCCGAGGTCAGCTGCCGGCCTCTGATTGGTTGGCAGAATGTATTGCAGCGCAGGGTCTATGCCGCAATAGATTTCTGCTGAATATACATACTCGGCCGCACATCCGGCTGACCTAGCTGCTGGCATCAGTGGGCGCCCCTCCAGCAGTGGCCAGTTGTACTCACATTCTCTTCAATTGTTACGTCCCTGCCTCTATGTGCAGTAGATAACACTGGATCCACCATTATCAGAATCAGAATTTCTTCCGTTTTTTTTTTGTTATCCAGACTACAACCTTGCATTTGCTTATATTCTCAATAATGACATTGCAGACTAGATATGTATTTTACGTAAAAGGATACATTAATGCTATCTTCTGCTGGTACAAAAAAAGTACACAAGCCCCCCGAGGCTAGGGCCCAGCATTATCTGCATCACTACATTGTGAAATAGTCTGGAGAGGCAATATATAGAAGAGTAGAGGAAATGTCTGGCACTACTCCACCCAACGGATACCAGCAGAAGTGGCTGCCGGATTAAAGAGCTCCTCTGCGGAGACCAGTAGACGTCAGAGGTCAGTGTCTAGTCAGGCTACTTTCACACATCAGGTTTTTTGTTTCAGGCAAAATGCGGCGAATGTTGGAAAAACTGGATCCGGCGCAGATTGTGAAAAACTGATGCGACGGATCCGTTTTTTTGACTAGCCTATCTAGATTATTGGATAAAAAAAAATTGGAGCATGCTCAGTTTAAAAAAACGGATCAGGCCGCCGGATCCGCCATTTTCGGCATCCAGCACATTCCGGCTCCCATAGGCTTCCATTCTAGCCTGGATCCGGCGCTTCAGGCTTTTTCGCCGGAGACAAAAAACGTTACAGTAGACATTTTTTCCAGGCGCCGGAATCGAGTGTACGCCGGATCCGGCATCAAACCGGAAGGAACGCTGGGCCATCTGGCGCTAATACAAGTCAATGGGGGAAAAAACGGATCCGGTTTTTATTTTTTCCGGTTCCGGTTTTTCTCCCGAGAGCTGGATTTAGCCTGAAACAAAAAACCTGATGTGTGAAAGCAGCCTTAGTAGTCGCTTATTAAGGATTTACCATAAATTACTATTATTATTACTATGTGTAAGGGTAACGATTGTCATAAGCTGCATGAAATGCAGAAATGTCCATTTTTCATCATTAGTTACAGAGATCAGAGATCTAATATTTTTAGTTAAAAAAAAAAAAAACATAAGAGAAAAGTTTTGGAAACTTGGACAAAAGGAATTGATTATTTTTCTCTTTGCTCTGAGCATTTGGGTATTTGTTACGTCTTTTTTCTTTATGTACCAACTTTATTCAGGGATGATATTAATTAAAACAATAAAACTTAAAAAACATAAAATTTGCAATTCTCCCTTCATTGGGGGCAGAGGTGTAAAAATTGGAGAAAGAGCTCTAGACAGAAGCGATATTTTCTGTGTTTCTACTTTATATTAAATATGTCATTATATCACCTGCTTGTCAGTATTACTTTACATTACCGTAATTACTCTTTTTCCTTATTTCCACTGATGAATTTGAAGAATATATGCAATAAAAACGCATTAGGGAAAACAATGGATAACATGCTAGGGAAAATTAGGGAAAGGTGTTGGATTATTTATATGTCAGTGGTGTGTGTGGGGGACGTGTTTTAGATATGATTGGCGTGAGCTGCATATGTACAAATGGTGTGTGCGGCGTGTGTCCAAAGTGAGCGGCTTCTGTGCAGCATGTTCCTATATATACATGCAGCATATGGATATGTGTATATATTTATATACTGTAGTGTGGCTGGTGTCCGATGAGCCCCGATGCAAAATTTGGACCTGGACCCTCGCCTTTGTATTGTTCAAATGTATGGACCTAAGTGCAGTTCCAAATCCTATGAATACATACATGTTTGCCACCGCCCCATCATTTTGTGCTAATGACCTCCATCCTTGGCTCCTTCCAGGTATATATGTCCTCCAACCTGGACTCTTCAAGGTATACAAGTCCCCCAACCTGGACTCTTCAATGTATATATGTCCCCCAACCTGGACCCTTCCAGGTATATACGTCCCCCAACCTGAAGCCTTCCAGGTATATATGTCCCCCTCCTGGTATATATGGTATATGTCCTCTTTCCTGGTATATATGTCCCCCATCCTGGTATATATGCCCCCATCCTGGTATACATGTCCCCCATCCAAGTATACATGTCCTCCTTCCTGGCATACATGTCCCCCATTCTGGTATACATGTCCTCCCTCCTGGTATACATGTCCCTCATTCAGGTATATATGTCCTCCTTCCTGGTATACATGTCCCCCATCCTGGTATACATGTCCCCCATCCAGGTATACATGTCCCCCATCCTGGTATACATGTCCTCCTTCCTGGTATACAGTATATGTCCCCCATCCTGATATACATGTCCTCCTTCCTGGTATACATGTCCCCCATCCAGGTATATACTGTATGTCCTCCTTCCTGGTATACATGTCCCCCATCCAGGTATATATGTCCCCTTCCAGGTATATACAGTATGTCCCCTCCCTGGTATATAGGTCCCTTTTCTGGAATATATGTCACCATTCAGTTATATATGTCCCCGATCTTGGCATATATGCTCCCCTTCCTGGTGTATATGTCCTCCTTCCTGATATATATGCCCCCCACCTTGGTATATACATCCCCCGTCCTGCTATATATGTCCCCCATCCTGGTATATATGTCCTCCATCTTGGTAAGTATATACCAGCGTGGGGGGACATATATCACCCATCCTGGTATATATGCCCCCATCCCAGTATATATATGTCCCCATCCTGGTATATATGTCCCCCATCCTGTTATATATGTGCCCCATCCTGGTCCCCTTCTTGGTATATCAGTCCCCTGTTCTGCCTCTACATAAAAGAAAAAACCCAAACAATAAGCATTGTTCTGCCCAGCATGCTGACATCAGCCTTTAATTAGTTGGCGGCGTGTATCGGGGTGCAGGGACCCAGTGGGTCTCTGCACTGCAGTACATTTCACTGAATGTGTCCTCGGACGTATATAGCTGGAATAGTCGCTGGTGTCTCTGGGCCCACTGCTGATTGTTATGTATGTGTATATATATCTATCCTCACGTAGCTCTGTTGCTATGGAAGGCACAAGGGTCCAGAGACACACGTCTTACCCAAGGATCCTTTGCAGTCAGTGTTCCCTGTGGATGATCCCGTGTCCATTACTTTATATTACAGAATAGCACAATATGTATTTTCGGAATCTGCCGACATATAAAGTGTGTAGTCCTATGGATGGAGAATAATGCACACATGTATAGACAGTAATTTGTTTACAGTAGAGTTCATTTTACATTCAGGCTTATTTCTAACGTATCTAACAGATAATCCGAGGACGGTCCCAAGGACAGATCATCATGGCCGCCACTTTTACTCCCCAGCATGCCTACACTGATGAATTTATCCCCAAAGATTACTTACAGACGTCCTATGCGGAAGGAGAAGGAATCCTTTTAGGAGAGTTTACAGATTTTGTATTACAAAATCTGCATGAAACGTTCACGACAAGTAAGTCTTTTTTTTTTACATGGTGACATAGGTTGAAGACAGACACAGGTCCATCAAGTTCAACCTTTTTCGATCAATGATATCTTATTTGGCAGTAGATTGATAACTCTCAATACCATTAGTTATAAGTTAAACATCCATCCTCTTACAAAGGGAACCTGTCATCTGATTCATGATGCTAACTGGTTGTATAATTGCAGACAGGTATATTTTTCTCTGGAACACTGACAATTCAGAGAAAATATACTTTAATATCTCTCTGGAGACCATAGCCAGAGATTAAACTAGTCCGGCTCTTCCTCTGTCCGGCTCTTCCCAGCGCTGTTAGAGATGATTGATAGGTCTGTCCCACAGTGAGAGTGGTGCTGGGAAGAACTGGTTGGGGGCAGAGCCGGACTAGTCTGACCTCCATCTATAGTTCCCAACATGATCTATAAAGTATATTTTCTCTATAACACAGAGTTTCAGAGAAAAATATACATGTTCGTCCAGGCTCTGATTCGTTCTTCCTGTGTTCTGGACCACATGAATCAGATGACAAATTCCCTTTCCAGATGAAATAGTATTTTTCATTACTACCTCTTGTGGTAGAGCATTCCACTACTCTACCTGTAAAGAACCCTTTCCTATATAAATGTTTAACTCCTCTTTTTTTCCACGTGTACGAAAGTCTACTGGTTCTTTGTAAAGTTCTTGTAAAGAATAAATCATTTGTCTAGTCTTTGTATTGACCACCATGGTCAATCGTTCATCCTGTCCAATTTATACAGTCTAGTAAAACGCTAATAAATTAAAAAAAAATTGTATTTGTTTCAACAACCCAAAAATGACACCCCAAGTAATTAATAAATTTACAACTTGGTACTCTGGTAAATTTCTTTTGCCGAAGCCACCTTATAGTGGTCACTAGGACACTTGCAGTAGAGAATATCCTTCTATAAAGGGATTGCTTCTCTTGACAAAATTACGGTAAATCGATATGATGTGTCCAATAGATGCGACAACCACTTCTAGAACCAGTGCCTGTCTCCTCGGACTCGCTGTCACATTTTGGGTCACCTCCATCTCCGACAGCCGATCAGAAACGCACCTACCCATTGGCAAACTTAATGGAGCCATGACATGGGCTTCAAGGAAGGAAGAGGTGGTGGTGCATGTGCAGCTCTCTCCTTTCTTTTCTTTTGGAGCTCTGAAGACTGGTCAGGAGTCGGAGTACTTACCTCTCCTTGACTTCCTCTAGGCATCCAGAGAAGTCTCACGGCAGAACTAGCCTCACCCATGAAGATGTTACAAATTGTTCCCACATGCTTCAGTGATTACCAAGTTTTTTTCAGCAGAGAAGCTGAGTGGCTTCCATTCCAAAGACTTGCCCAGTTGCCCAAGTGAATCACCACAAAGGTCTCTTCAGATCCACTGTCACACCTCCCGAAAATCAATTAGTAGGGTACCGCCTCTGGCAAGGAACTGTGGATCGGCTAGCCGCTGAAGATAGGCAAAGATATAGCTGCCCCTTTAAAACAGAATACATATTGAATAAAACTGGATCATACACCTGACCCCAAATTAAATAAGCCCCTAGACCAGTGTTCCCCAAGTCCGGTCCTCAAGAGCCACCAACAGGTCATGTTTTCAGGATTTCCTTAGTATTTCACAGGTGATGGACTTATTGCCTGTGCAGGTGATGCAATTATCACCTGTGCAATACTAAGGAAATACTGAAAACATGACCTGTTGGTGGCTCTTGAGGACCGGAGTTGGGGAACACTGCCCTAGACCAAACCCCTAAATTAATTTAGACCCCAGAAAAAAAAACAGGTGTTATGTCTGAATCCCCCTTTTGACCTATTTAGGATTTCAGCAGTAATTTGTCATTGCCAGTGATATTCCTTTTCTTCTAACCTGACATCTAAATGTTGCGTTATCTTGGAAGGTGGAGTAAAAGGGGACACGCTGCTGGATGTTGGCACTGGAGCTTCCATTTACCAACTTCTCTCGGCTTGTGAAGTGTTTGATAAAATAATCGTCTCGGATTTAAATGAGAAAAATCGTGCCGAATTCCAAAAATGGCTGAAGAAGGATCCCAATTGTTTTGATTGGACTCACATCATCAAATATGTATGTGACCTGGAAGGAAATAGGTATTGATTCCTTTTTTCAAGTTTACAAAAACTTTATACATTGAATTAAAGTGCGTGAGTGTCGGTGAGTTTTTGTGCAGGGCTGGCGCTAATACAGAGGAGGCAAACAGAGCAGTCGTAAAAAAAAAAATCACACAGCAGATAAGGTAAAGATAAAGAATAAAGAGGTTACCAAATAAAAAGGACCCAAGAGCAAGGGAGGAATACGCCACTAAAGGCATTACTTATCCGTTATGGATCCTGATGCATCATTTCAGCCCTAGAGAAATCAAAAAAGTGAAGTCAGGATTTGATCAAAAAAGTCATTATTCTGTAATAATAATAATAATAATAATTTTATTTCTATAGCGCCAACATATTCCGCAACACTTTACATTATAGAGGGGACTTCAATAGACAATAGATATTACAGCATAACAATAAACACGTAGATCAAAACAGATACCAAGAGGAATGAGGGCCCTGCTGCTCACAAGCTTACAATCCTTGAGGAAAAAGGGGGAGACACGAGAGGTGGATGGTAGCAATTGCTTTCATTGTTCGGACCAGCCATAGTGTAAGGAACGAGTGTTCATGTAAAGCTGCATGAACCAGTTAACTGCCTAAGTATGTAACAGTACAGACACAGAGGGCTATTAACTGCATAAAACATGTGAGAACACGATGCGAGGAACCTGTTATGGTAAAAATTTTTGAATGAGGCACACAGGGATAGTTAGGTTAATGCGTTGAGGCGGTAGGCCAGTCCGAACAAATAAGTTTTTAGGGCACTCTTAAAACTGTAGAGATTGGGGATTAATCCTATTAACCTGGGTAGTGCATTCCAAAGAATTGGCGCAGCAAGTGAAAAGTCTTGGAGACGGGAGTGGGAGGTTCTGATTATTGAGGATGCTAACCTCAGGTCATTAGCGGAGCGGAGGGCACGGGTAGGGTGGTAGACTGAGACCAGAGAGGAGATGTAGGGTGGTGCTGAGCCATGGAGTGCTTTGTGGATGAGGGTAGTAGTTTTGTACTGGATTCTGGAGTGGATGGGTAATCAGAGGTCAACGTCTCTTTTGCGTTCATTTTGCAACCACATGTCAGAAATTTCACTAGCAGCCGTAACTATAGTGTAGAATTACATGGCGGTCAATCAAATGAATGGTCATTTATGTAACACATGAGCTTCCCAAATGTGTTAGAATCGAAGTTACTCTAAGCCATTTATCAAATTTCCACATTCGCGTTCCAAGCTCGGATTACGATGATATGCCGATGAGGCTGTTGAGTTTGGATCCTCCATCATAGGCCCTTTCCTGGTACGGTATATATGTCCCTCTGCCTGGTATATATGTCTCCCAGACTAGACTCCTTTTTGGTAGATACGTCCACCATTCTGCCTCTGCATAACATAGAAATATATATACATTTTACTCACTTTCCTTTGATCCCACAATGTGGGGCATCATTTTCTGTAGCCGATTTAGAGGCCGGCTGCTGACATTGGCGTGCGTGCTATGGCGATGCATGACATCACTGCCAGGCAACGCCAATACCTGGCACGCCAACGTCAGCTGTCTGCCTCCCATTGGTCGGGGGAATGTATTGCAGTGTAGGGAGCTGGACAGTTCCTACACTGCAATACACTTCAGCTGGACGTACCGTATGTCCTTGGATGCACATCCAGCTGAAGTAGACACTACTGTTGCCAGCACCCCCTGCAACCATGATCATTGTGCCCCTGCTCACAGTCTTGGACTGTAAAGGTATGAAACTGGCCTAATAGAGTGGCTGTACACCCGGGCTCTCCAAGGGTGAACTTGAGCATAAAACTCGCCTCCATGACGTCCAAATCGTCTTGTAGGGCATATGTCATATTTTTTTCTAATATAAATTATGAGTTGAAAAGAATAGAAATAAGCAAATTAATTGTATTCTTTTTTTGCTTAAAGGGAGAATTATGAGAAAAAGGTAGAAAATCTACGTAGTAAAGTGAAAGAAATCCTGAAATGTGACGCTCTGAAAAGAAACCCTTTCGACCCAGTCGTTGTGCCGCTGGTCGATTGTCTTGTGTCTTGTCTCTGCCTTGAAGCCGCGTGTAAAGACATGACGTCATATTGTGAAGTACTGAAAAATTTTAAGGACTTGATAAAACCCGGGGGTCATGTAGTGATCATGGGCACACTGAATGCCACTTTTTATCATGTTGGTAAAAAGCAATTTAGCGCACTGACCGCAAAAAAGGAAACTCTGGAGACGGCTTTCAAAAAAGCCGGTTTAAAAATCGAAAAAGCGGTGTTTGCGCCACGTGTGGATAAATCGGCGATAAATGTTGCTGACTTTAAAGGTAAATATTTTATTCATGCCTGTAAACCTATTTAATATTATAATTCAAACTGTTTTGTAATATACTGTAATTTAAAAGTCCCTACCATTCGCTCACTACACTATCTAATTGCTTTATTTTTTACTATTTCCTCGTTGATGACGCTTCATTTGAGAATCACAGTGCATGCTGGGATAATCAAACTAGTCGTCATCAGGTGGCAGAGGTTGCACTCACTGGCACAGCCTATGATCCCACCCTGAAACAAAGCGTCATCAGTGACCTCCGTTTCAGGGACTGGGCTAGTCCCTACTCTACTTGGCATGCGTTGGTTTTCAATTCTGATATATGCTCTGTAGATTCTTGTTACTGTGCAAAATGCACAGTGAATTGGTGCTCACTTGCCAGCACTAATCAGAAGTAAGGAGCTGGCAAGGCAACGTTCTGTCAGTGGGTGTTGTAAGAAAAATATTCGGCTTGCAGAGACAAGCGCCATTCCCGTAAGTGACATCACTTGGGAGGGGTGGTGCTGGTCTCTGCACGCTGGGTATTCTTACAACACGTACTGACAGTGCGCTCTCTTGGTGGCTCAATACTTCTGATTAGAGCTAGCAAGCGAGCGCACTGTCACTTTGCATGTTGCAAGAAACTATGTAAAAACCTATCCCAACCCCTAAAACGCAGGTCAATGATGATGCTTCATTTCAGCGAGGGCATTCATTGGGATTTTCAAGCAAAGCGTCATCAAACAGGAAGTCGTAAAAAATAATATCAATATAAAGCAGTAAGATAGTACAGTGAGGGAACAGTAGGGACTGTTCAAATAAAACTATATTAGAAAAAAAGATTTTGGATCAAAATACATTTTAGTTCTGGAGCACGCCTTTAACTTGTAAGTTCCATCTGGAGGGTCATTTAGGAGAGGGATGTGGCGTAGTATGCGTGGAGCAAATGGGCATTTGTCTTTGACACAAAATTCTTAGCTGTGTGAAATTTCACTAAATCTGGATCTCTGGTTCAGTAAAACTTTGACCTGTACAGTATACATAACGATGGTACAATTGGACCCTGTGGAAGAGGATCACATCACTCTCTGATCCGAAGACATTGCGGTGTGCCATGTGCTGACGCACTCTTTTTTCCGAAGAGATAAGGACCTTGTCTTCTTTTAGAGGGGAGCTTTACTTTTTTAAGAAGGTTCTAAGGGGGAATTAATAATATCTAAAGGAGGCATGAAGAGGCATTATTTGTTTTAAGTGGACCCTTAGGATCCGTTATTATTGGTCAAAGAAGGGCAAAACTTGACTTGCTATTAACATTGTATAATGTTATTAACAATACTGTATAGTAACTAACATGTTGAAATTTTCTTTTTACAAATTGTATGTCAATCATTTTTCATGTTCTCTGTAACCTTGAACATGTTTGTTTCAGTACATTGCAAGATAAAAAATAAAATTAAAGAATTTTATAAAGTTCAGAGTGTTCCTTAAATTGAAAGGTAAAAAAAAGGGATATAGAGGCAAATTCTTCTCTGCGCCACTTGAAAAATTGGAAGTCCAAATAGGTAATCCAATGAAAAAGTGACTTTATTCAACGCGTTTTGGAGCACCAGGGCTCCTTCATCAGGATACACACAAAATGTGCATAGATACATCTTTGGCAGTTCTTAAATAATTCCGTAAATTGAAAGCCGCGCTATACTATATACAAAGCATGTCCTGCAAGAATATGGCTCCTATATTTTATGGAATCTTTCTGGAGTTCCCATAGCTACATATGTCAGTGTATACTGGGCAGTTGTGCCCAGTAGTGAGGAACGGTTTAATTTGTGGGACACCAGTCCAGAGGCCAGATCAATGGTACATGGTGGCTGGATGGGAGGCCAGATGATGTTGTTCGAGCCCTGGTTTATCAAAAACTGTTCCAGGGATGCCGAAAGGTAAGAAATGCATACAAGAACCTCCCGTCTAAGCACCAGGTACCAGTGACTTAGATGCTGAACCGGAATCTGGCGAATTGATCTGCTTATCTCTAGTGCCCAGCGTTGAACAGAGGAAACCTTTGGAGATTTCCAATGAATAAGTATAGCCTTTCTAACACAGAACATTAACCCCTTTACCCCCAAGGGTGGTTTGCACGTTAATGACCAGACCAATTTTTACAATTCTGACCACTGACCCTTTATGAGGTTATAACTCTGGAACGCTTCAACGGATCCCAGTGATTCTGACATTGTTTTCTTGTGACATATTGTACTTCATGACAGTGGTAAAATGTCTTTGATATTACCTGCGTTTATTTGTGAAAAAAATGGAAATTTGGCGAAAATTTTGAAAATTTTGCAATTTTCCAACTTTGAATTTTTATGCCCTTAAATCACAGAGATATGTCACACAAAATACTTAATAAGTAACATTTCCCACATGTCTACTTTACATCACCACAATTTTGGAACCAAAATTTTTTTTTGTTAGGGAGTTATAAGGGTTAAAAGTTGACCAGCAATTTCTAATTTTTACAACACCATTTTTTCTTAGGGACCACATCTCATTTGAAGTCATTTTGAGGGGTCTATATGATAGAAAATACCCAAGTGTGACACCATTCTAAAAACTGCACCCCTCAAGGTGCTCAAAACCACATTCAAGAAGTTTATTAACCCTTCAGGTGTTTCACAGGAATTTTTGGAATGGTTAAATAAAAATGAACATTTAACTTTTTTTCACAAAAAATTTACTTCAGCTCCAATTTGTTTTATTTTACCAAGGGTAACAGGAGAAAATGGACCCCAAAAGTTGTTGTACAAATTGTCCTGAGTACGCTGATACCCGATATGTGGGGGTAAACCACAGTTTGGGCGCATGGCAGAGCTCGGAAGCGAAGGAGCGCCATTTGACTTTTCAATGCAAAATTGATAGGAATTGAGATGGGACGCCATGTTGCGTTTGGAGAGCCACTGATGTGCCTAAACATTGAAACCCCCCACAAGTGACACCATTTTGGAAAGTAGACCCCCTAAGGAACTTATTTAGAGGTGTGGTGAGCACTTTGACCCACCAAGTGCTTCACAGAAGTTTATAATGCAGAACCATCAAAATAAAAAATCATATTTTTTCAAAAAAATTATTTTTTCGCCCCCAATTTTTTATTTTCCCAAGGGTAAGAGAAGAAATTGGACCACAAAAGTTGTTGTACAATTTGTTCTGAGTACGCTGATATACCATATGTGGGGGTAAACCACTGTTTGGGTCTATGGGAGAGCTCGGAAGGGAAGGAGCGCCGTTTGACTTTTCAATGCAAAATTGACAGGAATTGAGATGGGACGCCATGTTGCGTTTGGAGAGCGACTGATGTGCCTAAACATTGAAACCCCCCAAAAGTGACACCATTTTGGAAAGTAGACCCCCTAAGGAACTTATCTAGATGTGTGGTGAGCACTTTGACCCACCAAGGGCTTCACAGAAGTTTATACTGCAAAGCCATAAAAATAAAACAAAATTTTTTTCCCACAAAAATTATTTTTAGCCCCCAGTTTTGTATTTTCCCAAGGGTAACAGGAGAAATTGGACCCCAAAAGTTGTTGTCCAATTTGTCCTGAGTATGCTGATACCCCATATGTGGGGGGACCACCGTTTGGGCGCATGGGAGGGCTCAGAAGGGAAGGCGCACCATTTGGAATGCAGACTTAGATGGAATGGTCTGCAGGCGTCACATTGCGTTTGCAAAGCCCCTAATGTACCTAAACAGTAGAAACCCCCCACAAGTGACACCATTTTGGAAAGTAAACCCCCTAAGGAACTCATCTAGATGTGTTGTGAGCGCTTTGAACCCCCAAGTGTTTCACTACAGTTTTTAACGCAGAGCCGTGAAAATAAAAAAAAAATTTTCCCCCCAAAATTATTTTTTAGCCCACACTTTTGTATTTTCCCAAGGGTAACAGGAGAAATTGGACCCCAAAAGTTGTTGTCCAATTTGTCCTGAGTACGCTGATACCCCATATGTGGGGGAGAACAACCGTTTGGGTGCATGGGAGGGCTCGGAAGGGAAGGAGCGCCATTTGGAATGCAGACTTAGATGGAATGGTCTGCAGGCATCACATTGCATTTCAAATAAACCCAGACTCATAGTAGAATAGTGGCCAGAGACAATGTCTCGGCTCACTTTACATACTACTCCCCATAGAACAATATGCATATAGGAGAACAACGGGAGTTTTTAGAAAAGGTGCATATTTATTAGAAAAATAGTAAAAAACTAACACACAATTAAAAAACACCAATGAAAAACACCAGAGGTACATACATGTAAATATATAAAGTATGGACTTAACAAATGTAACCGTACTCAGGATATACCACAAATAAGATCCTAAATCTCTCTAACAATCCCCAAGAACAGAGGAAGAAACCCCTAATGGGAAAAACAACCTAAATACCCCATGTCCTGCAAGTATAGCCACTGTGGCTCTGTGCATATGGGGAGGTAATAAATGCAAAGGGGATAAGATCCTACCGCAAATGAGGGTGGAGATAGACTGTGTCCCAGGGAATCATATAAATATAATGCCGCTAATAGCTGTGAAAACCCCTCTCCTGGGACCAACATTAGTAACGGATAGCGAACAAAAGAAGATGAATGGGTACTCCAGCTCCAATAAAAGGTGAAAGTCTTTATTATTCCAATGTTAAAAAGGATAATCCAATGCACATAGTGAACAGATAGGTGAAAGCGACAGTCCCGGCTACGCGTTTCGATCCATAAGGATCTTACTCATGCCTCATGGTCAGCCCCCCTGGACGTCCGATTGTGTCAGGCATACAGGGTCTATGTGACCCGGTCTGCAAATCTATTGATTATTATTTAAAAAAACTGGTGGAAACATTACCATCCTTTGTCAAAGACACAACGGACGTCCTGACTAGGGTTGACGGGGTCTCTGTGGACCGGGGGACTCTCCTTGTTACAGCTGATGTGGAGGCCCTGTATACCTGTATCGATCACCAGGATGGACTACGAGCGGTTCGCTTCTTTCTGGGGGCCTCCGACCTGGACGGCCCTTTGGGTGAGCTTATCCTTGAGTTGTTGGAGTTTGTCCTCACACATAATTTTTTTACTTTCAAAGACTCTTTTTACCAACAAAAGCGTGGCGCAGCCATGGGTGCGGCCTGCGCGCCCGCGTACGCCAACCTCTTCCTGGGCTTCTGGGAGAGGTTGGTATTTGGTGACGCGGGGGCGGGGGCCGCCGACCATGTGCTGTGTTGGCTGCACTACATTGATGACGTTTTGTTTTTTTAGAGTGGGACTGAACAACTCAGGGATTTTATGGCTGTGCTCAATATGAATACATTTAATATCAGACTCACCTACAGGTATGATTACAATACAATTGATTTTTTGGATATCTGCTTGAGGGTGAGTTCTGATTTATCTATCGAAACTGATGTTTTCCGCAAAGAGACGGCGGTTAATTCATTAGTACATGCTTCATCTGGGCACAGCCAAGCCACGATTAGGGCCGTCCCGGTCGGACAGTTCCTCCGGATGAGGCGGATCTGCTCGACCAAGGATAGCTTCGAACAACAGGCAGAAGATTTGAGCAAACGCTTCCAAGAAAGAGGCTATAGCAAAAGGTGCATTCGATACAGGTATAACAGGGCCAGGAGGACCCCACGAAATCACCTGTTATACAATAAATCGAAAAAGGATGAGGGTAATGAAGCAATCAGATTTATATCTGAATACAATCATGAATGGAATAGCATCAGGACCATTCTGGCAAAGCACTGGCGCATTTTGAGCACTGAGCCCTCCCTGGGTCCGTACTTGTCCGACAGTCCACTTATGACCCCACGTAGGGCCAGAAACTTAAAAGACTTTTTGGTCAAAAGTCATTACACCCCACCCGTTACCAATTTGTTTGAGATTTTGCGACGGACTAGGGGTTTTTATACGTGTGGCCACTGTCTGGCCTGCGCCAATGTCCTGCGCAGCACCTCGTTCCACTCAGCGGATGGAAATAGGGAATTTCAGATTAAAGACTATATTTCCTGCAGTAGCAAGAATGTTATTTATTATGCTACGTGCGGGTGCCCACTAATATATGTGGGTTTGACATCCAGAGAGTTGAGAGTGAGGGTGAGGGAGCATGTGCGGGGCATTGGCGCAGCAAAGACGGTGGCTGACATATCAGAACTAACCACCATCCCCAAGCACTTTCGTGAAGCACATAACTGCGACCATAGGAGTTTTAAGGTGCGGGGCATTGAATTGGTGCATATGGGGATTTGAGGAGGCAACATCAAACAAGTTTTGGCCCAGCGAGAGTTAAAATGGATAGTGGCGTTAGATTCAACTAAACCCCAGGGTTTAAATGAAGCTTTAAATTTCGCCCCTTTCCTATAACTAGACATAATTGGTGATTTTCTATAAGGTTTCCCCTGTGGATTTCCCTCTTTGTGTGTTGTTTTAATTTGTGTGTATTTTTAATTTTATTTTTTATTAATTTAGATTGTTTTGTGTATATTGGACCGACTTCTCCCTTTGATTGCGGTGGGGTTCTCAAACATCTGCACTATATGATATCTCCACTCTACTCCCTGCAAGAATATGGAACATGGATTTTTGCAAGAATATGGACTATGGATCTCTGCCAGAACCGGATTCGAATACGCCATATAAATTGTGCATATTATTGATACTGTGGTGGCAGTGTTGCTTGTTTTGTTCCATGTCCATGCCTGCTAGGGAGCATATGCTGTAGTGCGTGTGCGCGCGCTTGCCTCGGCCCCTGCGCCCCTGGTGTCCGGTGTCACGTCCGCTGCTCATACTCACCCGGCTTCTTCCATCCCTCGGCGCGCTCGCGATCCTGTCCCTCGCCGCTCTGCGTCCTCCTTCGCCGGCTCTCGGCGTCCGGTCTCTCTGCGCATGCGCGGTCGCGTCTCCTCCGTCGCTGAGCCTTCTGGGAGGTCGCGACCCGATGGCTCCGCCCCAACATGGCGGCGCCCATCGGCTATTTCTTCTCGGCGTCTTTCCAGGCAAGACGCCTTTGCCTTGTAGGTGCACTGTCTGCTGTCAGTGTCCCTATGCCCTAGGCTCCCCTGTATTTTTTCCCAGCTTAGTTCCGTGTTCCTGCTTTGTCCTGCCTAGTCCTGTGCTCCTGCTGTGTCCTGCCAAGTTCCGTGTTCCTGCTGTGTCCTGCCAAGTTCCGTGTTCCTGCTGTGTCCTGCCAAGTTCAGTGTTCCTGCTGTGTCCTGCCTGGTTCCGTGTTCCTGCTGTGTCCTGCCAAGTTCCGTGTTCCTGCTGTGTCCTGCCAAGTTCCGTGTTCCTGCTGTGTCCTGCCAAGTTCCGTGTTCCTGCCGTCTCCTGCCAAGTCCTGTGTTCCTGCCGTGTCCTGCACCGTCTCGTGTTCCTGTCTTAATCAGTTAAGTCCTGTTTTCCTATTATTTTCCCCGCCATTCCAATAGCTCTGTGGTCTCCTTCTTTATCTTGGGTCGTCACTTTCGCTCTAGAAGTTGTCTCCATTCCCCCGTGGTCCTGCCCCTAACTCTCCCTGTATAGGGGGTGATTCCATCTGGTCCGCTCGACCCCGGGGGCTCTAGAGTCACGACCCAGAGGGTCCACTCTCGGATTTTTGTCCGAATCCCTACAGTAGGCAAAGGCCATGGACCCCGCTGGGGCCTCTGTTGTGCAAAAAGAGTTACTCTTTTTGCGGGAGAATCAGTCTCGTACAATGTCCTTTATGAAGGCTATGGATTCTCGCCTGTCTACGCTCCTGCCCTCTGATCCTGGCAACGCCGCACTACTCATTGGCTTACAGCAAGAGTTAGCTCAGCAGCGTGACACCCAGGCTCATATCCTTAGTTATACTGTATGTCTTCGATAGACGATCGGCTGCTTTCTATCCAGACAGCCGCTTCTACCTCTGTTTCTGCTTCCCACCCTCCACCCCGCTTGGCTAAACCACCTCGGTACAATGGGGATCCTAAATTCTGCCGAGGATTTTTGAACCAATGCCGTCTTCACTTTGAACTTCTGCCCCAGCATTACCCGACGGATCGGTCCAAAGTTGCCTTTTTGATTTCCCATCTGGAGGGTGACGCCTTGGCATGGGTAAATCCACTCTGGGAGCGAGACGATCCCCTAGTCTCCCGGTTGTCTGAATTTTTGGAGACCTTCCGTCTTGTCTTTGACGAACCTGGACGTCTGGCCTCTACTACTGAGGCTCTATTGTCTCTCCATCAGGGATCGTTATCCGTGGGCCAGTATGCTATTCAGTTCCGCACCCTCTCCTCTGACTTAGGCTGGAACAATGAGGCGTTAGTGGGTGCTTTCTGGCGGGGTCTCTCTGGGCGCATAAAAGATGAGTTAGCTGGTCGGGACACCCCTACGGTTTTGGAGGATTTAATTTCCTTAGCTACCCGTATTGACCTTCGGTTCCAAGAACGCGCCCGGGAGCGGAGATCTCTTCGTCCTTCCCCTGTCACCCGTAAGCCACTCAGCCCACAGCCTAGGACTTCCTCTCTGGCGTCCGCACCAGAACCTATGCAAGTGGACCGTCTAAAGATGTCCAAACAGCGACGTAAAGAGAGGCGTACTCAGGGTTTATGTTTTTACTGCGGGAGTGCTGCCCATTTACTGCGGTCTTGCCCTGAACGTCCGGAAAACTCCTCCGCCTAGGTCAGGTAAGAGAGGCCTCCCTAGGTGTGTCTGATTCCTCTCAACCCCTCACTTTGTCTGTTCTTTTGCATATTTCTGGCAAGGGCATTTCTTTGGATGCTTATGTGGATTCTGGCGCAGCAGGGAATTTCATCAGGTTGGAAGAGGTTTTGAAATTCTCCGTTCCAGTCAAAACCCTAGAGGCTCCTGTGATTCTTGCATCTGTGGATGGTAGACCGTTACTGGAAACCATTACCCAAGTTACGCTTGAGGTGGAACTTCAAGTTGGGGCTCTGCATAAGGAAAAAATTGCATTTTATGTTTTAGCGGGTCTGTCTCATCCTATGCTTTTAGGTCTTCTTTGGTTACGGAATCACGAGCCCACTTTAGATTGGCGCAATGGCAATATCTTGCGCTGGGGTGAGCTTTGTCGGGAACGTTGTCTGCTGCCGGTGCGTCCTGTGGGTTCTTCTTCTTCTCCTCCTTCCTCTTCTTTTCCCGCCTTACCCTGTGTCTACAGTGCTTTCTCTGATGTCTTCAACAAGAAGGAGGCTGAGGGTCTTCCGCCTCATCGTCTCTATGATTGTCCCATAGATCTCGTGCCTGGAACTAACCCGCCCAGGGGAAGAATCTACCCTCTCTCTCTCCTGCTGAGACACAGGCTATGTCTGAGTATATTCAGGAAAATCTTGCTAAAGGATTCATTCGCAAGTCTTCTTCTCCCGCCGGAGCAGGGTTTTTTTTCGTGAAGAAGAAGGATGGTTCCCTTCGTCCCTGCATTGATTATCGAGGCCTAAACAACATCACGGTGAAGAACAAATATCCTCTGCCACTTATTCCAGAACTCTTCGATCGTCTTCGAGGTGCGCAAATTTTTACCAAATTGGATTTACGTGGCGCATACAATCTGGTTCGAATTCGTGCAGGCGACGAGTGGAAGACCTCCTTCAATACTCGTGACGGTCACTATGAATACTTGGTTATGCCGTTTGGCCTCTGCAACGCCCCTGCGGTTTTCCAGGAATTTGTGAACGATGTATTTCGGGATCTTCTCTACTCCTCAGTCGTAGTTTACCTAGACGACATTCTCATCTTTTCTCCGGATCTCTCCACTCATAGACGAGATGTCTGCCGTGTTCTGCAACGGCTTAGGGAGAATCATCTGTTCGCCAAGATTGAGAAGTGCGTCTTTGAGCAATCCTCACTTCCCTTCCTTGGATATATTGTCTCAAGATCCGGCTTAGAGATGGATCCAGAGAAGGTTTCTGCTGTCCTGAATTGGCCTCGCCCTCTTGGAACAAAAGCAATCCAACGTTTTCTTGGCTTTGCCAATTACTATAGACAATTTATTCCTCATTTTTCTTCCATGACCAAGCCTATCTCTGCCCTCGTTCACAAGGGAGTTAACTCCAGTCTTTGGACCCCTGAGGCTGAAGAGGCCTTTCAGTCTCTTAAACAAAGCTTCGCTATGGCCCCTGTGCTTCATCGTCCTGATGCTAATAGACCGTTTGTCATTGAAGTCGACGCATCCTCTGTTGGAGCCGGAGCAGTACTTTTACAAAGATCTTCGTCCGGACATTTGGTGACCTGTGGTTTTTTTTCTAAAGCCTTTTCTGCTCCTGAGCGTAACTACTCCATTGGGGATAAAGAACTATTGGCTATCAAGCTAGCCTTAGAAGAGTGGCGTTATCTCCTTGAGGGGTCTCTTCATCCATTCACCATTTACACAGACCACAAGAATCTGGCCTACGTTCAGTCTGCCCAAAGACTAAATCCACGACAAGCTAGATGGTCTTTATTCTTCGGACGATTTGAATTTGAACTTCATTTCCGACCCGGAAATAAGAATGTCAAAGCGGATGCTCTTTCAAGATCCTTTCAGCCTCAGGACATTGAGGATTCTCCGGCTCACATTATTGATCCTGCGAAGATCGTCACTCTTGCTCCTCTAAGAGTGATTTCAGCTCCTCCTGGCAAGACTCTTGTGTCTAATCAAGACAAGGAGAGAGTTTTACGTTGGGGTCACTCCTCCAAGATTGCGGGACATGTAGGAGTCAAGAAAACACTTTCCCTTATCTCTCGGCACTACTGGTGGCCATCTCTTCGACGAGACGTCACCGAATTCATTGCTTCTTGTTCTTCTTGTGCCAAAAATAAAGTTCCTAGGCAGCTTCCTTCCGGTCTCCTGCATCCTCTGCCTGTGCCTTCCGTCCCATGGAGCCATATCGCTATGGACTTCATCACTGATCTACCTTGTTCCTCGGATTGCTCTGTCATCCTAGTTGTTGTGGATTGGTTCTCTAAGATGGCCCACTTCATTGCGTTGCCTAGCCTGCCTTCCGCTCCTGAGTTGGCAAGAATCTTTTTACACCAAGTCTTCCGTCTTCATGGTTTTCCACATCATATTGTCTCAGACCGCGGAGTACAATTTACCTCACGTTTTTGAAGAGCTCTCTGTAGTCTATTGAAAATTAACTTGGACTTCTCTTCCGCTTATCACCCTCAGTCCAACGGTCAAGTAGAGCGAGTTAATCAAGTCCTGACTACCTACTTACGACACTTTTCCAATGCACATCAAGATGACTGGGTCTCCCTTCTCCCCTGGGCTGAGTTCTCATATAACAACCTTCCCAATGAGTCTTCCTCCAAATCTCCCTTTTTTGTGGTCTATGGTCAACATCCGAGCATTCCTCTTCCTGTTTCTCTCTCTGGGGGGGTACCAGCAGCGGATTTCTTGTCCCGGGAATTCTCTAAGATTTGGAGTGAGACTAAAGAGGCTCTTGAGAGAGCTAGCCATAATATGAAGAGATTTGCTGATAAAAGGCGTTTGGATGCTCCTCCCTATTCTCCGGGTGATAAAGTTTGGCTCTCCTCTCGCTATATCAAGCTCAAAATCCCCTCTTGCAAACTGGGTCCTCGCTATATTGGTCCTTTTCCTATCTTGGGTCGCATTAATGATGTTTCCTACAAATTGAAACTACCTGCCTCTTTACGCATTCCCAATGCCTTCCATGTATCTCTTCTCAAGCCCGCAGTCTTTAATCGTTTTCACTCCGCTACCTCTTCTTCTCCTCAGCTCTGTACCTCTGATGGTGTCTTTAATGTTAAAGATATTCTTGCCAAAAAGGTAGTTAGGGGTAAAACTTATTTTTTGATTGATTGGGAGGGATTTGGTCCTGAGGAGAGGTCCTGGGAGCCTCGAGAGAACATCAATGCTCCTCTTATCATGAAAAGATTCCTTTCTAGCCTTAAAAGGAGGGGGACTAAGGAGGGGGGTACTGTCACGTCCGCTGCTCATACTCACCCGGCTTCTTCCATCCCTCGGCACGCTCGCGATCCTGTCCCTCGCTGCTCTGCGTCCTCCTTCGCCGGCTCTCGGCGTCCGGTCTCTCTGCGCATGCGCGGTCGCGTCTCCTCCGTCGCTGAGCCTTCTGGGAGGTCGCGACCCGATGGCTCCGCCCCAACATGGCGGCGCCCATCAGTTATTTCTTCTCGGCGTCTTTCCAGGCAAGACGCCTTTGCCTTGTAGGTGCACTGTCTGCTGTCAGTGTCCCTATGCCCTAGGCTCCCCTGTATCTTTTCCCAGCTTAGTTCCGTGTTCCTGCTTTGTCCTGCCAAGTCCTGTGTTCCTGCCGTGTCCTGCACCGTCTCGTGTTCCTGTCTTAATCAGTTAAGTCCTGTTTTCCTATTATTTTCCCCGCCATTCCAATAGCTCTGTGGTCTCCTTCTTTATCTTGGGTCGTCCCTTTGGCTCTAGCAGTTGTGTCTCCATTCCCCCGTGGTCCTGCCCCTAACTCTCCCTGTATAGGGGGTGATTCCATCTGGTCCGCTCGACCCCGGGGGCTCTAGAGTCACGACCCACAGGGTCCACTCTCGGATTTTTGTCCGAATCCCTACATCCGGCCTGTACGCATCCGCGGCTGTTGATTTGGTTGCTAGGTTTCCTGCGGTCAATCACCTGCTGCTAGACGCAGGCCGGGCTACGGGGTAGTAAGGGCGGTGAGCCGCGAGCGCATGCGCCGTTATATACGGCTTGATTACTCACCGTGTCACATGATTAGCATGTGACCTGGGAATCATGGGATAAAAGGTCGTACAGGCTATTGGAAACAACACATCCCCTTGAGAAAGCAGCATAACGGCAGCGAAACGCGCGTCGGGGGTAGCGCCCAATCCAGGGGGTACTTTCATGTGGTAAGATCCGCTACTAATGTTGGTCCCAGGAGAGGGGTTTTCACAGCTATTAGCGGCATTATATTTATATGATTCCCTGGGACACAGTCTATCTCCACCCTCATTTGCGGTAGGATCTTTTCCCCTTTGCATTTATTACCTCCCCATATGCACAGAGCCACAGTGGCTATACTTGCAGGACATGGGGTATTTAGGTTGTTTTTGCTATTAGGGGTTCCTTCCTCTGTTCTTGGGGATTGTTAGGGAGATTTAGGATCTTATTTGTGGTATATCCTGAGTACGGTTACATTTGTTAAGTCCATATTTTATATATTTACATGTATGTACCGCTGGTGTTTTTCATTGGTGTTTTTTAATTGTGTGTTAGTTTTTTACTATTTTTCTAATAAATATGCACCTTTTCTAAAAACTCCCGTTGTTCTCCTATATGCATATCACATTGCATTTGCAGAGCCCCTAATGTACCTAAACAGTAGAAAACCCCTAGAAGTGACCCGATATTGGAAACTAGACCCCCCAAGGAACATATCTAGATGTGTTGTGAGAACTTTGAACCCCCAAGTGTTTCACTACAGTTTATAACGCAGAGAAAAGAAAAAATCTTTTTTTTTCCCACAAAAATTATTTTTTAGCCCCCAGTTTTGTATTTTCCCAAGGGTAACAGGAGAAATTGGACCCCAAAAGTTGTTGTCCAATTTGTTCTGAGTACGCTGATACCCCATATGTTGGGGTAAACCCCTGTTTGGGCACACGGGAGACCTCAGAATCGAAGGAGCACTGTTTTACTTTTTCAACGCAGAATTGGCAGGAATTGAGATCGGACGCCATGTCGCGTTTGGAGAGCCCCTGATGTGCCTAAACAGTGGAAACCCCCCAATTATGACTGAAACCTCAATCCAAACACACCTCTAACCCTAATCCCAACAGTAACCCTAACCACACCTCTAACCCAGACACACCCCTAACCCTAATCCCAACCCTATTCCCAACCGTAAATGTAATCCAAACCCTAACCCTAACTTTAGCCCCAACCCTAACTGTAGCCTTAACCCCAGCCCCAACCCTAACCCTAGCCCTAACCCTAAGCCTAATCCTAACCCTAGCCCTAACCCTAGCCCTAACCCTAGCCCTAACCCTAGCCCTAGCCCTAACCCTAGCCCTAACCCTAGCCCTAACCCTAACCCTAACCCTAGCCCTAACCCTAACCCTAACCCTAATGGGAAAATGTAAATAAATACATTTTTTTAATTTTGTAATTTTTCCCTAACTAAGGGGGTGATGAAGGGGGGTTTGATTTACTTTTATAGCGGGTTTTTTAGCGGATTTTTATGATTGGCAGCCGTCACACACTGAAAGACGCTTTTTATTGCAAAAAATATTTTTTGCGTTACCACATTTTGAGAGCTATAATTTTTCCATATTTGAGTCCACAGAGTCATGTGAGGTCTT